>NC_141551.1:11212500-11812500 GCF_021556685.1 Rattus norvegicus | reverse complement strand
TGGGAAGTTCAGCAATAGTGTGAAGTGAGGTAGAAGTTTTGACATTTTTACTTCTCTCTGCAGAAGTGTTGCACATTAATTATATATGTGTGTATATGTTCCTATATATTTCTCCAGGGTGAGTTTCTTGATCAAATCATATATATATATAAGATATCCATTAAAGAGATAGAAAGAACCCAAATCAAGGTTTAAGAAAACCCTGATGAAAATTAGATGTCAATGCTCATGCTAATGTTTTGAAGAGCCAAGGGTGTGCTCTGGGAGGTGTACTTTCAGTCAGCAGTCTTGAAAAAGCAAGGGATGTAGTTGCCCTTAGGCCAAAGGCAAGACCCAGCTCGCTGTTTATGTGAGCCTTAGTGTGGAGTCCCACTTGAATACTCAAATGAACTAGATGAGTAAAAACTTAAAATATGGTTCAGAATAGAAGTAAAATCCAAGTCTAGGACGGACACACACACACACACACACACACACACACACACACACACACAGAGAGACAGACAGACAGACAGAAACACATACACACACAAACACAAACACACACACAGAGAAAGAGAAAGAGACACACACATACACACACACAGAAAGAGAGAGACAGACAGATAGACACACACACAAATACACACACACACAAAGAGAGAGAGACAGAGACAGAGAGAGAGAGAGAGACAGAGAGAGACACACACTATAGGGGATGCCAAGATAACGACAAGCTAAAATGAGTATTTTATTTATATGAATACATTAGCTATTTTGGATTATTAATAAGCATTCACAAGTCTTTTTTGAAAACTTGACTGTTTTTATGCTAATTCTGGTATCTTGTTTGAAAAGGAACAAAGGATTACTCCTGGTCAACAGTAATTGCCCAATCTTAAATAATGGGCAGAAGATTTGGATAGATATTTCTTAAAAGAAGACATTTGAGCAGATAATGATTATATAAAAAGGCCAAAATGGTCACCATCAAGACAGCGAGCATCACTGAGACGCCACCTCACATTTCTTAGAATGGCTATCATCAAAACACTAAATTAGTGTTGGTAAGACCACCTACACACTGTGAGTGGAAATATGGGGAGTTTTAGCCATATCAGAAGACAATGGAGGCTCTTACAGAATATAAAACAGACCTGGTGATCTGGCTAAATGAGTTCAGGCAGTTAGGACAAATTCTGATAGCTCAGGCAATATGCCTGGAACCACATAGTAGAAAGAGAGAACCATCTCTCAAAAGTCGTCCTTTGTCCTCTCTATGTACACTTCCCCACCCAAATAAATAAACCTAATAAAATTTAAAAGATTAGAGCTCATGTGGTGGCATTTGGCTGGAATCCCAGCACTTGAGAGGCTGAGGTCGGAGGATTACCCAAGTTTAAAGCTAGACTGGGTTACCTAGTAAGACTTTGTCTGAAATAAACAAATGAATGAATGAAGAAATAAGTAGTAAAACTGCCAAGTGATCCAGCAGCGGCCTTGCTACTAAATATATATATGGATGACACAGAATTGCAAAGAAATGTCTACACTTTCATGTTTGTTACTTTGTTATTTCTAACACGAGATAAAGAAATGAAAGCTGCTAACAGATGAAAAGTAAATGAAGTGTGTGTGTGTCTATGTGTGTGTCTGTGTGTCTGTGTCTATGTGTGTGTCTGTGTGTCTGTGTCTATGTGTGTGTCTGTGTATGTGTCTCTGTGTGTGTCTGTGTGTGTGTCTCTGTGTGTGTCTGTGTCTGTGTGTGTCTGTGTCTATGTGTGTGTCTGTGTGTGTGTCTCTGTGTGTCTGTGTCTCTGTGTGTCTCTGTGTGTGTCTGTGTGTCTGTGTCTGTGTGTGTCTGTGTCTGTGTGTGTGTGTGTCTGTGGGTGTGTCTCTCTGTGTGTGTGTCTCTGTGTGTCTCTCTGTGTGTCTGTGTGTCTGTGTCTGTGTGTGTCTGTGTGTCTGTGTCTATGTGTGTGTCTGTGTATGTGTCTCTGTGTGTGTCTGTGTGTGTCTCTGTGTGTGTCTGTGTCTGTGTGTGTCTGTGTCTATGTGTGTGTCTGTGTGTGTGTCTCTGTGTGTCTGTGTCTCTGTGTGTCTCTGTGTGTGTCTGTGTCTGTGTGTGTCTGTGTGTGTGTCTGTGGGTGTGTCTCTGTGTGTGTGTGTCTGTGTGTGTGTCTGTGTGTCTGTGTCTGTGTGTGTCTGTGTCTGTGTGTGTCTGTGTGTGTCTCTGTGTGTGTGTATGTGTGTGTGTGTGTGTGAGTGTGTGTGTGTATTCTTTAGCCATTAAAAAGAAGGGATTTTTTTTCTACTTTTACAGTGTACATGAACCTGGGGGACACCTGGCTAAGTAAAATAAACCAGTCACAGGAAGGCAAACACTGCACAATGTCACTCACGTGTGAAACCTGAACTTTCAAAGTAGAGTAGTAGGTGTCATTTATTTGATCTCTGTTTTTCTTAATGGTTTTATTTCCTAGTTTTTATTTATTTCTTATTTTAAATGAGAGTTATTTTAATTACAAATGTTTGTGGGCATACAATGTGGTAGTTTTTTTTTTAATGTAGTATAGTGATCAGCCAGGGTGATTAATGTTTCCATCTGCTCATTACTTTGTGTTCAAAATCTTCGAGCCTCTTCTAGTAATTTTTATGATTTAGAGCAGGTTGTTATGAGCTGTGGCCATCACACTATGCTACAGAAAGTGGTGGCTCACACTTGAAATGTCAGTAAATTGGAACTACTTTCTGTGATTTGTGTAATTATCTCTGAATCAAAGAATGAACACATTCCCCTACCATCATTTATAGGCAGGACTTCATTTTGGCCATTGGATACATGTTAAGAGGATTGTGGATACTAAAACCTTCAAGTGATTTAGCCTCAAAACAAATCAAACTTGACTTGATTTTCATGTAAATGATCACTTTAAGAGAACAGAGGAAAATATGCTAACTTAATTAAGAGTTACCACATTAAGGAAACCATTGTATTTCCTACTCCAAATGGTAGTGACACAGATGTTAATTTAGCATTTTCTAAATCTATAAACAAAGTCTGTAAGACAATGACTCTGGATAAAAAACAAGGGTGATGTGTGATCTTGTCAGACATTATTCAACACCGAAAGGCTGCATATGGGCTATAGAGTGTAGAATTCCTTCACTATAGAGCATCATTCGGAGAATTTGATGTATCTTAATTAGATTAACACCAGAGAGTAATTACTTGGATGCAGATAATCTTTTACAAACTAGTAAGAACAAAGGTGAAGGTGCTTTTCTTGCATTTCTCTATTCCTTGCTTAGTGTCTAACAGAACAGCAAATCTAACTGCTGTTATCCTCATCTCGTTTTCAACCACTGTTACACCATTCCAAAGCCTTATCTCTTATGCCTCAGACCATTCTATGGAAGTCTTCTACAGTCTTCTTACTCCTATTGCCAAGTCTCTGAGCAATTTTTAATATAGCAATTGGAGTGATCCTTCAAAATATTTAACCAGATTACATCTTCATAGTATTTAATGTATTGTTTTTTTTAATTTTAAAATTAACTTTATTTATTTATTTAGAATGGGAGGGAAAATGAGCCACAATGCAGTTAGAGATCAGAGGTCAACTTCTGAGCGTTTGTTCTCTCCTTCTACTGTGTGTGTTTTGAGTGATTGAACTCAGTCACCTGGCTTAATGGCAAGTTTGGTCATTCGTCTACTGGGGATTTCTACCAGCCCTCACAGTATTAGTATGAAGCAGAAACATGTACATGCACAAATAAATCCTTTTGTGAACCAGCTTCTTCCTACCAGTCTGACTTCATATCATTTTCCTGGACTTCGACTGTCTTCCAGCCACCCTTGAGATCATCATAGCTAGTTAGGCGTCACTTCCTCAAGGACCCTGGTCATACTATAACATTCCGTGTCCATTACTCACAGATCACTCGTTTCTAACGAGTATTACTCTTGCTCCACTTTATGCAGACAGAGCATATGCTACTCTGTACTTACATAGTTTTGTGTTCTGATAGTCACGCTTTGTGCAAAGTCCTCCTTGGATATAGAAGGGATCTGTCAATTGTTCCTAACCAATGTCTGATAGCAATGGCGGTTGCCTATCACTTTCACAGATTACAGCAGCAAAGGCAGTAGGACGTCACTGGATTAGGACACATTACAAAAAAAATTAACTAGGTCTTTACTTTTTGCTGGCTTTGAAATAACAATCTGTTAAGCTTTGAAAGTTTCCTCTGAAGAAGCTTACATGACAAGCAACTGTGGGTGGCTTCTGGTGGCTGAACAAAAATCCAAAAGTTCAACAATCGCAAAGAACTAATTACTTGGAAGAGGTACGAATCTCAGGTAGTGACCCAAGCTTTATTCATAGTTGATGGCATCTATACAAGACCTAAGCAGAGTTTCATGTTCCACTCATGACCCACAGTAGCTGTGATAATAAATGTGTGTTGTTTGACTTGCAAAGGCAGTGGTAATTTATTAGAAAATAGACAAGAACTGTACAGTTTTATTGTCTCTCACTTGCTAAATTGTAGATTCCAGTGCATAGACTACTGGCCACATAGTCTTTAATGGTTATTTGTGGAAAGAATGGACTAGATTGTGAAACAGTTGAAATGATTACTGAAATGCAATAGTGAGTCAGTAGAAAGCACAGACAATATAAATGTCCAAATGATAAGGCTGAAGCTTAAGTAAACCTTGATTTCAACACCAGGTTCTGCTGGATTGCCACAACAAGGAAATTGTTTTACCTCTTTTTTTTAATTGTTGTTTTTATTTTATTGTTTTCCTTCCTTCCTGTCCTTTAGATTTATTTTTGGTTTTATTTATTTGTGTGTGTGTGTGTGTGTGTGTGTGTGTGTGTCTGTCTACCTGTCTGACTTCCTGTCTGTGTTGTGAGTGTACCCATGCATGCCTGCAAAACCCAGGAAAGGGCATGGGATTTCCTTGGACCTGGAGTTACAGAAAGTTGTGAGCCACTAGATTTGGGTACCAGGAAATTGGATCCTCTTCAAAGCAGTAAGTGTTCTTAATTGATGAGCCATCTCTTTAAATACACTTACTTCTTAAATGATGATGATAATGTTTATTTCATGTAGAAAGTAGGTTATAGGGAGGGATGAAAAACACAGTTTTAATTAACACCTAAAGCATCATGAACAAATGAGAAGCAAAATAGGACAGAACTCAACTTTTCTATTTGTTTTCAATTTTCTTCCTCAAAAGGAAGTAGAATTTGTAAATATCATATACTAATGAAATTCTTAGTACTAGCTCACTGAGGGTGTTTGAATTTAAGAGAAAAGAAAGTTTGATATAAGGAGAGAAGACAGAGGCTATTTTGTAACTTCAAGCCATAATTTTAAAAAGCATCAAAAAATCATAAACAGTAAAAAAATCAACTTTTAAGAAATAGTTGGGGAATTTAAAAGCTATTCTGAAAATATATAACTGAGTGTCAGGTATCCATCACTTCTTGGTATGAATATACACTTTTTTTACTGGAAACATTTTATTGATGAGACCCCACCAGCTGCATAAAGTACTCCTGACATCAAGCACCTTCCTCCTTGGCAATGCCATCTTTCTCGAGTGGTCCCATGAAAGCTTTCTTCTCCTCCATGGTCTGGAGGTGACCATGTCCGAATTTGAAGGTGTTGTCAATGAACTTCAGTTCAATCTTCTCTAGATCCCGACGTGTGGTCTGGACCAGCAAGGACTTCCGAAGAGCAAGCACTCTCTTCTTGGTTCCCACCACACAGCCTTTGAGCATGATGAAGTCATTGGTCACCTCACCAAAATGGACAAAGCCAACCAGTGGGTTGATGCTCTTGTCAGACAGGTCATAGTCAGTAGATGCATTGTTCTTGATCAGTTTACCGTCCTTGATAGATGCGTTGTTCTTGATCAGTTTACCGTCCTTGATGAGGTAACCTTGACCAATCTTGTAAATCTTCTTGTTAATCTCTGTTCGGTGATGACAGCCGAGCCACAGAGAAGGCTACACCGGCAGGGTGCCAAGCTCCAATACAGGAAACTTTGTGCAGATCTCGATGGGTCTTTCGGGCAGTTTCTTCGTATGCCAATGACTGATCACCTCTTTGTAGCCTTTGCCTTTTGTCAAGCCGATGATGTCAATCATCTCATCCTGCCCAAACATCTGGTTCACAGGAACCTGCTGCTCCAGCCTCTCTCAGGCCCAGTCTAGCTTCTCAGCCACAGTGCCCCCAGTCACCTGGATCTCCATCAAGTGTGCCTTCTTCTGGAGCAGAGGAAGCAGACGCATCTGAGTGTGAGCAATTATGCGGATGACCTGGCAGTACTTCTTCACGCTGTTGAAGTCCTTCCCCAGCTGCTTCTTGCCTGTGTCACCTCGCCATTTCTTACAGTATTTGGTAAAAGCCTTCTTAGATTGGTGCCAGTTCTTATAGAAATGCCTTTTACACTTATTGCTGATGTGCTCAGCAAATACAGTCTTGTAGGTCCAGAGGCCTCATGGGGTTTCTACATATCACACAGTGCCCACAACCACCATGGGTGGGGTTTCCACAATGGTCACAGCCTCCATGACGTTTTTCTTGCTCACCTAGGTCCTGGTCGGTCAACTTCCCAGACAATGTATGGGTCATGCCAGCCTTGTAACCTAGAAAGGCTGTGAGGTGAACAGGCTTGGAATGGTCATCCTTAGGGAAACTCTTCACTTTCCCATGATGCCAGCTGCTGCACTTCAGAGGCAAGAAGCCCAGGGACCCATGCCTAGGAGCTGAGAATTTCCTATGAGACATATTGCCGCCACACGCCTCCGACAGAGCATGAATATACACTTTAGCATATATTCATTTAATGTTCACTATAAGAGCACTGCATAATGGTGCTCATTCAAAGATATTAAGTCACTTGCTTTCGGTAAGATACGTATTACTCGCTCTTTTCTTGACCTCTCATCATAACAGCTACATTTATACATTCCTGTTCTCTAGCTTCTGGAGTACTATAATCAATAAGAGGCATTGAGGAATATGGGAAAGAAGTAGGAGGGAGAGAGGGAGAGAGGGAGGGAAGGAAGGAGGAAAGAGGAGAGGAATGGAGGGAAGGAAGAAGGGAAGTAGGGAGAGGGAGAGAGGGGGAGGGGAAGGAGGAGAGGTAGAGCGAGGGGAAGAGATTAGGTTATGTCTCCTGCTCTCTTAGCTCCCAGGATTCTCTAGGAATTCTTTTCCCTTGGCTGTAATACCCACCAGGCAGGTCATTTTTATGATCTTAGCTACATAGTCATCTTTGGTTTATCTTCCAGTGGATACTCGAAATATCTTTGTCTCCTGATGGTCCCCCTGGTCTTGAATAATAGACCTTATTGTTATGAATCTCTTTAGTCTTATGGTCCTCTGATGGACAACTGAGCAACTCTTGTTTGAATAACCAACTTCCTAGTTAAGCTTTCTTTATTTGAGGGATTAATCCATTTTTACTTTTAGCTTTATTCCAGCTCAAGTTTTAGATATAAAATTCAAAGAATCTTCAAAGCCTGTGCTTTTATTATTATAATGAAAATCCTTTGTTTCAAAGGGCAGGACAAAGTAAGCATGGTTCACATGATCATCTGTCACAGGGTAATTAAATATAGTTAATTATATAAAGACATGAGACTGTCAGTGTTCATTATCACACCATCTAAAAATATTTTATTTTTACAAACATTATTGCTTAAATCGTCAATATTGCCTGGACTTTTTTTTGTTATTTTCACAGTATGATTTTTGCTAGGTAGTGTACCAAACTAATTGTATTTTGTTGACAAAATTTTATTTATTTTTTTAAAAGATATCTCAATGCCCATAGTTCTATAAATTCTAATATTCTTTCTCTTGCTATTCTATAGGATTGTAGAATCATAAACACTTTACAATTGATTAACATAATTAGTGTTGTTTTTAACTGAAGCCAAGTTTGATGAAGGAAGGCAAAGAAAATGACCTTAGTCTTGATGGTTCATTGAGAGCACTAGGGTCAAAGTAATATTTTTTTCAAAAATACATATTATTTATTATAATATCTATTTTTATTTTGACTTTCAGATTTATACTCAACATTGGAGACATATCCTTAAAAGATGGCAAGCTAATTACCTGCAATAATTACCTGAAATAATATAAGCCTGCCCAGATTTTAAATGTATTTGGAGTTGAATTCACAGCAATGATGATATGGATTGATTATACAGAAAAGATTAAAAACTGAAATACTAAGGCTTTTGCTTGCTACTACATTGAACTAAGTAATGGTTTAGAATTTTTCACCCCAAAGCCATCGATTTAAACACTGCTTTGAATACAATATTATATATAACGACTATGACATTCCCAATACAGTCTTCATATAGCTTCAAATACAACTTTAAATTTTCACATAGTACTTTCTTGTGTTTTGAAGCAATCTGTAAAAATAAGTTCAGAAATGAATATGCATATTTATCAGTTAGCAATAGCATTCATATCTTTTCAATTATGAAAAATTCTTAGGTAATTCTTACTCCAGAAATTTACTGAATTGTGGGATTTCTGGTGGTCTTCTTGGTTCTTAGCTATTCTGTCATGTATAGAATATTATACCCTTTCGTATTTCATTCAAGTAAAAGTGTGATCTTATATTTTAATTTGATGGCCTCTTTCTTTGCATTCAATATAGACTAAATCCTCTATTGAGTTTTCAATTTTCATCATCTGTAAACAAATTTGGAATTGAGTATATATACCTCTGTTTTGGCCTTGTCTAGTTTTGTGATTTCTTTCTTTACTAAGAGATTTTTATTTTACCTCTGTATTAACTATATTCTTAAAATAATTTTCAGATTTCTCTTACATAGTTATTTGACCTACAATAGTTTATTTTTGATTGTTCATATCATTTATTAACGTTATCACAGTCACAGAAGCTTGCATGTTCTGACATTTTAATTTTTGAGCTCAAATATTAGTCTACTCTCCTCTCTCTCCCTTCTCCTTTCTCTCTCTCTTCACCTTCTTTCCTGAGTTTTGAGGTGACTGACAAAGCTTCAGACAATCATTAGGTGAGTGTTCATAGCTTCATGGATTTAGAATCCTGTGCTGTTGCTGTCGACATACTGGTCTAGCTAAGAGTCGGGAAACGCAGAGTCAGCTCCTGACTGGAAAAGCCTGTTGGCTTTCTCCAGCGTCCCCAGTGACTTTGGCTTCACCTTTGAGAAGAGTTAGTTTGAGCTTAGGTGGAGTTTCCACTCTACTGCCCTCGCCTAAGCAACCAGCCAGGTTCCCTCCCATACTCAAGTGTCTAGAGGCACAAGTCATATGTCTACATTTGTGTGTGTGTGTGTGTGTGTGTGTGTGTGTGTGTGTGTGTATGTTTATCCTTCTCCAAAATAGAATAAAGGCTTTACTCCACATAACTACTCATTCAGGAATCTATTTCTGAACACAGGCATGTTTATCTTTTCAACGCACATTGATACATTTTTCTTTTCATTAAAATGTGTTCTCTGTATGAGAGTGATGTGGCAGTCATGGAGTGCATGCTACAGAGTATCCTTATATCACCTCTTACTATTTCTTTCCTTTATTATTGTAATTGAAACAAGTATAAAGACATTGACACAATTGTCCTGGTTTGCTCTAATGACGATTAAAGAATTTAGTCTCAACTGCACAGAAATTCACCTGTCCCTGACTGTCACAGAATTTTAACATTTCAAATGGGCACTAAGAGAAAAATTCACTTTTAGAATAGTGTTAATAAATAGTATATGCAAGGCTCTGGGTTTGATTCCTAGTGCTACAACAAATAAAAATAAATGCAGTTAAAACTAAAATAAATGTAAAGTAGTGTTAATACCGTGACATTATTGGGAAAAATGTTTAAAAGATATTTCATACTTATTCTTCTTTCAGGAACTGGTTGGGTTCATACACAAATATACCTGGACAACATATCCTATCAAAACTCTTCAGGCCTCCTTTGAAATAATTTTCAAACCCTGTACTAAGATCTCTGTCGACCCTTATGATGTGTCTGTTAATGATATATTTGTTGTTTAACAACAGACAGAAACCACTGAGAAACAAACCTCTGATCTGTTGTTTAAGGTCGGTGAGCTGTTTGACAAACATGACCATATCAAAATTAGAGACCAGAGAATCTCTTTCTGTAACTTTTAAAATAGGTCTAAAAATAAGTTTCAAAACTAATATTTAGAAAATTTTCTATGGCCATAGAATGGCTCAGCAAGGAAAGGTTCCTGTTTCTAAGCCTGAGGACCAAAGTTCAATTCCTGGGATTCACCAGGAAGAAGAAAACAACTTTTTAAATTGTCATCTGAACCCCACATGTGTGCTAGTATGTAGGCACATGCGCCAACACAGAGATACATAAATAAAAGACCCTCTTCTATGCCGGTGTGCCAGCTCTCTGGAGTGTGGACTCTCTGCCCCAAATGTTTGTTTAAACAGTAGATCCTGTTGTTTTGCTTGAGCAATATACAAAACTATTCAATTATGTCTTTGGAAAAGAAAAAGAATCCACAATCAGGATGTTTAGATTCAACTCTCTGGATTTACAGGAGTGTAAATAACTCTGGCCCTTGAACAAATAGCTTCGAGTCACCTAGGTGTCTCATGCAGCCAAATGGCTGAGATGGACACCGGGATGTGAACTGGGAAAAGATCCTA
Organism: Rattus norvegicus; assembly: GCF_021556685.1. Classification (NCBI taxonomy): domain Eukaryota; kingdom Metazoa; phylum Chordata; class Mammalia; order Rodentia; family Muridae; genus Rattus; species Rattus norvegicus. The sequence goes on along the minus strand of NC_141551.1, from coordinate 11,801,805 downwards.
AAGTTGCCTTTAGAGTGTAATTGGCTTTCACATCCTCTCATGTAACTTAAAGGCATTCCCGTGTGTGTGTGTGTGTGTGTGTGTGTGTGTGTGTGTGTGTGTGTGTGTGTGAATTCTGACCTCAATTGAAAGAGATTGAAGAAATTGTTTTTAAGTAAGTTTTCTCATTGAACTGTTTTTATTGCATGCTCAAGTAGAAAATTCAACTTCAACTTTATCCCTAAAATAAATAGCATGATCTTTTCTTTTTTACTTTGTGCTTTCCTGGAACCACCATGCCAGTACCAAAGCACTCATTTTACTCCAAGGCTTTGGACCAGCAGAAAACACACACACACACACACACACACACACACACACACACACACACACACACACACACACACATGCACACAAACACATACTACTACCACCACCCCAAAACAAAGCTTATCAAATTAATTCTTCAATCCCTACCAAAAATATGATCAGTGAGAATGGAAACTAATTTCACCCCACCAGAAATGATGAAAGGTCACCTTTAAAAGTGTTGCTGCTATATTTGCACATGTCTAGAATCATTTTGTCATTTAACAGTTAAATTATATTGGTATGTAAAGTGTTGTCATGCAAACGTTAAAGATTAATGAGGAATCAGCTTAAAGTTGATGATATCAGAGAGTTCGTCAACTTGACTGGGCTATGGAGTGCCCAGAGATTTGGTAAATATTATTTTGTGTGTATGAGAGGTATTTTTTTCTGGATGAACTTATCCTTGAATTGAAAGATCAAGTCCCCATAGGTGGAGAAACCTTATTTAATTGCAGGCAGGGATAGAGCAAGAGGATGACCCTTGCCTCCTGCCTTTCAATTAGAACAGTGAGTGGGGTTTCCTTTTGCCCCTGGACTCAAACTCAAACAACAGTTTTTCCTAGGTCTTCAGTCTCCAAGCATTCCCACTGATATTACACCATCAACACATTCCAGAATTCTGAGTCTAATTATACCCTAACTCCTTGGGTCTCCAGTGTGGTGACTCATCCTTCAGATCCTAGGACACGACAACCTGCAGAAGGACCTGATTTGATTCTTTTCATTACATCTCTTCTTAATGCAAATGGTTTAGTTTCAGATACTCATTTTTGGGAAACAGAACCTCATTTTTAACATAATAGCATCCCTCCACACCACACACACACACACACACACACACACACAAAACCCCTAGATATATGAATAAATGAATAAGTGCTAGCTTCAGAGTCCAGAATTGTGTGGTGGGATAGCTCTATTTAAAATAAAACAACATACAAACAAATGGAATTTGCAAGTGATCTCTCCTAACATCGGAGGAAAAAAGAACACCCTAAAGCTGAAACAGGATATTATACAAAAAATGCATTGGTATTTATTAGTGTAATTATTATTTTCCGTGTTAGTATAGTTCTTGTATCTTAGGTGCTAGATCTTGAGAGAGAAATAATATAAACACAAACCATTTTTAAAAAATTACATATCTGGGGCTCAGTGGGAAAAGGTGCTTATCACCAACCCTGGCATCCTGAGTGTGATCCCTGGATATTGCTCTGTGGAAGGTGAGGACCTAGTCTTACAAGATGTCCTCTGACCTCCATAGATGTTCTGTGACACATGCCTACACGTCCATAAACACTCACACTTGCATGTACAATAAACCAGCTAGTGTATAAAAATTTACATACCTTCAGATGTTTGACTCTTTCTTTGAAAATAAAAAGGAGAATTTTGTTTAGTATACTGAATGAACCAGTACACATGGTGGTTATGGAAGACCCATCTCCTTGGACAGTATTTAAGGGGAAGTTGTTCATTTGCCATATGTCCGCCATCTTGCCAAGGAATAGAGGGAGAGTCTGATCACCTGCCATTGAAGTATGCGTGCTTTCCTCAGCAGGTGTCCGTCAAATGTCTCTGAGAGCTGAGTAGACCATGATAGTAGTTGTCAGGTGCCTCCTTTGCTCCTCATGCCATTGTGGAAAGATGTGTTTCACGAGATAAAGCAGAAGCAAGACTTATTGACACCTATCACCTTTATTACACGAGCTCTAGAAAAGGTCATAACATGTGTTGCACCTTTGATTACAGTGGGTCTGCAGAGATGTTTGCTGTGTCTGCTTTTCATGATGAAAGAAAGAGTGAGAAGAGGGTGGACAATGCTGGGCTTCTTAGAGTACATCTGCAAGAGGCTGTCTCTGACATGTGAGGTCATTTCTTACCTACACGGTGAAATTGCCTCCACACCCATGAAATCCCATTTTTCTCTGCTGACACTGCAACTTAAATTGATGTTGGTTGTTGCAAATGCCTTTGAGAAGGTGGAGCCAAGCCATTAGAAGTTGACGAGGGAGGCACTTCTAACACTGCTGGGTAGCAGCTCTGACTTGGGGTCCTATTTTTCTATGAAGAAGTGTTTGCTTGCGGGACTAATTTCTTAGAGCAAACAAGAAAAACTGTAAGGTGTGTTCTTCAGTTGACTTGTCTTAATGGTGGATAAATTATTTACAATTGGGTGAGCTAGCTCCCAAGAGAGGAATGTCTAAGTAGTTGTCAAGGCTGCCATGGTGTCTCTCTCTGGAAGTCCATGACATTACCAGGGTAATGACTTTCATGGATCATTCCTTTTACTTTTTTTTTTATTTATTTACTCTTTGTGGATTTCATAGAATATGTTTTGATCATATACAGCTTTTTTCATCTCTGTAACCACTTAACTTTATGTTCTTTTTCTCCTTTAAACATCAACAACCCATTAAAAAAAATAGAAACTCTGATTTGTATTGGCCATCTACTCTGAGTGCCCTGCCCTAGAGTGTGGTTCAATAGCCAGTGTCACTCCATTGAAAGAACCTGATTTCTCTCTCACAGCAGCTATCAACTATAAATAGCTTCTTGAGAATCTGTGCTCACCTCTCTGACTACTTTTATAAATCTCAAATCTCTCTCTTTCACTCTCTCCCCTCTCCTTTCCACTCTTCCTTTCCCCTTTCTCCCCCTTTCTCTCCCCTTTTTCTTTTTCCCTTTCTTTTTGTTATGTTTCCAAACTTGTTGTCTACAGTGTGTGCATCCATCTGGACAGAAGCCAGAGGTCAACCTGTGGTTTGTAACAACTGACCACCTTGGTTTTAAGACAGTGCCTTACCCATAAATTAGGGTGCTGGCCAACGAGCCTCATTCACGTCTAGGTCTCCCAGGCAATGGGATTACATGTGTAAGCCACAATAATATCAGGATGTTTTATGTGATTTCTGGGGATCAAACTCAAGTTTTCAGACTCCCTAGCTCTTTATTCTCATTTTTCCCTAGTCCTTTATTTGTAAAGGATCAAGCAGGTGTGTTTTTCTTTTTTCACTAAGAAATATTAATATCTCACTGGATAGCAAATTCTAATTATTGTTAACAAATGAAAAGATTTGTAGTTTCTGTGGGATTTAACCTATTCTTTTCACACAAATGTTCAGGTTTTCTGCTTGTTTTCCATTTCTTTCTGAGGTTGCCAGGCAAGGCTTATTCCTAAAAGCAGTCCTCTAGCTTTCTTGTAATGTGTGGACCTTGAAGAGAAGCTAAACTCCTAATCTAATAAGCACCTCCCCTCTAATTCCTCTAGGATTACCTCTGGCTTTTACCATCAGGATCTCTTACTTCCTGTTTTGCGAAGGATAGCAGATGCAGACAAAGAAATGCTGCTGTGAGGAGAGCCATGAGGCACATTTCCCCCATCTGAATCATCTTCTCTGTGAGGAATGCTATCTTCCCTTCCCTTTCTGTTTTCTTTCTCCTACATAGACTCTCTTGTAGCAAAGCTCTGCCTTTTCTTTTGCTCATTCAATTCTCTAAGCTCCATACATAGTGGACTTGGTACCCATGCTCCATGGTACCAAGGCATCTGTGGCTAAAATACCAATGCACTGTTTCCTGTCAGTGTTCAGTCATGGGGAACTGGGCCACAAGATACTCTATAAGGAAGACTGAAGGTACAAAGTGTCAGGCAGGTCCAAAGGGTATCCCAGTCTCTACAAAAGGGTAGGCCCACTGACTCATCCAAAATTGAGTCTAGGCCCAGCTCAAATTTGACTATAGGAATATCTTTGGCAATTAGATAAAAACCATTACTCCTAACGAATCTGTGACGCCTGTTCCCATCTCCCAAAAGTAGTCTTTTTCATTTCCTCTGGCAAAAGGATCATATGCCTGTCCAATTAACATATACCTGTGGCACCTACCAGTATATCAAGGACTGGGCTAGGCTCCAGGCTCCCTCAGTCTTACTCACAAGTACTTGCAAGCTCCCCTTCTCCCAGCTCCTTATAACCTGGAGATGTCTGCTTTTCTGAGAGAGAGCCTTGGCAGTTTGAAACTTTTCTTTTTCCATCCACGGTGCAGCCATTTTGGATTCTCTACTGCAACTCCTCAAATACACAGAACAAGGTGGAAGATGTTCTCTGCATCATCAGCAGCTGAGAAATCCTCATTTTGAGACAAAAGTTTTGAATTCCAAGTATGTTTGGAAGTAGAATAGCTAAGGTAAAATATTTAAGTAGGATATTTAAGTCACCCAACCTAACAGCTGAACTACAAGTTAAAACAGAGTAAAGAAATGATAGGATTGTAAAAAAAAAAAAAAAAAAAAAAAAAACTAAAAAATGGAAATAAAAATAATTTTCAATATAACATGGACTTTAAGACATTCGGACAAAAATTACGTAGCAATGGAAGCTGAATACACTCAAGGAACAAAGAAGCCACACCCAGGGGAAGCACTAGCCTTGTGGGGTGTTTAGGTGTGACCAGCCGAGAAAGCTACTTTGAACAGTGCGAACAAGGACCCTCAAACTTCTTTGATTCTCATGTCCTCTCCAACCATTTTAGTCTCTTTCTTTCTCATTCTTTCTCCCTCTTCTTCCACCTTCTCTTCCTCCTTTTCCACTTCTCCTCTTCCTCCTTTTTCTTCTTCTTTTCCTTCTCCTTCTCTCCCTCCTCATCCTTCTTCTTCATGAGGGTCTCTTTATTATGTCTTGGAATTTAGACCAGGTTGGCGTCAAACTCACAGAGCTCCACCCTCTTTCTGCTTCCAGAGTTCTGTAACTAAAGGCATATGCTACCACACCCAATTCTTTTTAATGTTTTCATTCTTTTTTTTTTTTTTTTTTTCGGAGCTGGGGACCAAACCCAGGGCCTTGCGCTTGCTAGGCAAGCACTCTACCACTGAGCTAAACCCCAACCCCCTTTTAATGTTTTCAAGTACATAAGACATGATTTTATCAATCTGTCATACATAAAGCCTGAAGTTTACTGAGGAGAGAAAGTTCATATAATTGAACTAAAAAATTTAAACTTATGATTCCTCTGTGTTAAGTTGACTAACATGTCCATCTAATAACTATAAAAATAATTCTTGCATCCTGTGCATGTACCAGACAAGCTAAGGAAAAGCCAGTTCATGTTAGACTAAGAAAATGCCTCTTCCAAGCGAGTGTACTGTGAGTCATGGTTCACATTTGAGTGTGGCAATTAAATGTCGCTTGATTCCCTTCTCTGACTTCCTATGTTTCTATTTTTTCTCTTACAACAATTACTTTTTCTATTAAGGTCAGAATAAAATTTTGCTTCTTCTTCAAGCACTTTCTGGTCACCTTTTAAGAAAATACATTTATTAAGATAAGAAGTCACTGGGTGTAGATTAACACATCTTTTAAAAAACCCTTGATACAGGTAAGTTCTTACATTTGTCCAAGTCTTTCTGATTTGCCTACGGTTCATCTCACTCTAAGAATTTCTTTTCTGTTTGCAGCTGAAACATTCCTGGACACATTCTAAAACCTGTAGAAAGCGCCGGGCTTGATCAGGCAAGAAGGATTTTTGAAAGGGAGTGTGTGCACTCATGTTGGCAGCAAAGACTGATATTGCCTGTCGAGCCACTGGGCAATCTGAGGCTCAGAAATTTCCTTTCCGTTGAAAAAGTTCTCAAAGAAGAAATTAAATCACGCCAGACAAGAGATGCTTGTCTAAGAAATCAAAAGCATAGCAGACACAGGTCGACTCCATTTCCTTCACTTTTAAGTCTCTCTTTCGAAATGGCTGCTACTTAAATGTCTACTTCCTGCCAACACTTTCATTTAGGGGCTGCTGCATCCTGGCTCCTGCCCTCAGAGTTGCTATGCTGGACAAACTGTGTAAGGTGTTGTTCTGCACCATTCCAAAGTCTGTCAATCAGCACCTGTGCCTCAGCCACATTCAACCAAGACCAGCAAGACCAAAAGACACAGAACATTCTTGTCTCTCTCTACTGGGATCACATTTCCAGGAAGTTTGGTCTGATCACCTCCTTGGCAGTTCTCTCTGCAGTGGCTATCTCAGAAAGCCAGGTACTGCCCTCACATGAAGCTATTATTAGGCCAGTGCTGTGCCAAGTACAACATACAGAGAAAGGCCAGGAGCCGTTGAGGTGCTCGGCTGCACAGGTCCTTGCATCCTGGGGAGTATTTTCATTTCCTAACCATTTCCTCTTGGATACTTACAAGAATTCCATACGTCAGTCACAGCACCCCTTGTTGGCATTTAGTGTAGGCTCTGCCCTACAGTTACCTAGCAACAACCAGGTGTGCCTGCCTCACTATAAAAGGGGCTGCTCGCCCCCTCCTCTCTCTCTTTTTGCTCTCCTGCCCTTGCTCCCGTACCCTCTTCCCTTCTTTCCCCTTTCCTCTCCCTCCTCTCTCTCCACACACTCATGGTTGACCTCTACTACTCTATTCCTCTCCCCTCTCCCCCTCCCCTCTCTCCTCTCCCTTCTCCTCTCTCTCTCTCTCTCTCTCTCTCTCTCTCTCTCTCGCCTCTCTCCTCTCCTCTCTCCTCTTTCCTCTCTCCTCTCCTCTCTCCTTTCTCCTCTCTCCTCTCTCTCCTCTCCTCTCTCCTCTCCCCTCTCTTCTGTCTCCTCTCCCCTGTCTCCTCTCTCCTCTCTCCTCTGTCCTCTGTCCTCTCTCCTCTCTCCTCTCCTCTCCCCTCTCTCCACTCTCCTCTGTCCTCTGTCCTCTCTCCTCTCTCCTCTCCTCTCCTCTCCCCTCTCCCCTCTCCTCCCCTCTCCTCTCCTCTCTCCTCTCCTCTCTCTCCTCTCTCCTCTCTCCTCTCCTCTCTCCCCTCTCCTCTCCCCTCTCCCCTCTCTCCTCTCTCATCTCTCCTCTGTCCTCTCCTGTCTCCCCTCTCTCTTCTCCCCCTCCCCTCCCTCCTCTGTGCATTTCTCTCAACTCCCCCCAATACCCTGAGGGAAGGGATGCCTCAGTATTTATAAAACACTACCCTGACTCCGTCCTCATTCTATCCCACTGCTATTACAGGGACAAATTGAACTAACAAGGTTTCAGGAGTAGCAAATCTCAAACCTGCATCTTCAGACTGCTTGCATTCTTTTCCACACACAGAGACCAGTTTTACTTTGCTTTCTTTATGATCCCTTAAGCCTCTCAAAGTACAGTCTCCTCCTCAAAAGCTAAGAAAAATAGAGAGGAAGAGATATATGCCAAGGGAAGGTACTGAAGATGAATTTGAATTAGAGATAAATTGGCTGTTCCTTTTAGAACCACTCTGAGTGCTTTCTTCCGTGAGAAAATCACTTGCCTGATAGGACCAATCCTCTAGAGCAAAACACCTAAGATTATGCCAAGGATGCCACTGCTATCCCTGACCACTGAGCTGGCAATCTTACTTCAGCTGCCTCTGCCCTTGGTTGGATGGCCACAGCTCTGTCCCTCCTGTGAAAGCTGGCTCTGTTCTCTGTGGTTTCTCCTCCCCTTCCCAGGCTTGTGTTTGTTTGATACTAAGGAAAACAAATGACCCCATCTCCAGTTCATGACACATTCTTTGTGTCAGGTTTAAATAGGAAGTCTTAACTTGTGTCTTGTCTGGGCACCGGTAACAATCTGTCTGCGGTATCTACACCCCTTTGAAACCGCAGACCAAACCTAGTTCCAATTTCAAATGGAAAGCTCGTTACTGGACTCAGAACCCTGGGCTTGTGGATGAATTCCAGTTTGTATCAGCAAGCATTCCAGAAGTCATGTGTGTCAACGGCCTTATTGGCTGAATAATTAGAAAATGTGGAAAACCTTGAGCAGCGTTTGAAAGAGATTGATTACAGAGTCTCACACTTAGAAATAAAATTTAAACTATGTGTATGTGTCGTTCTCTATATTGGCCCTGAGCAGGTGGCAGCATTTCCCCAGAAACCGTTCTGAAAACAGAGCTTGCAGGGCTGTGTTTATTTACAGCTGTTTGAGCCACACTGCCGTGGGATGTTTAAGACTTGAAGTGTACCATGGTCAGTTCTGATAAGCACGCTCCCGTTTCAAGGAGGCCGGTTGAATTCTATTTGAGACAAAGGAGAAATCAGAAGCACATAAAGACGTCGGAAGAGAGGAGTTAGCTTTGGCCTTTACCCCTGCTGCCCTCTCTCTGTAAAGATTCCCACAACCTGAAGTCAACATATTTTTTACTTACTTAAATCACTGTATTTTCACTTGTCCCACCTCCCATACATTCACTTCCTGAGAGCAGAAATACCATTTTACGTGAAAGATACGAGTGATGACCGCAATTACCTTCCAACAGTGCCTTGAGTCACTTCACTACATGCAAAGGCCCACTATGCTAGCAGACTAATCGACTAGAACGTGGGTGTCCCTGGGACTCCAATTCCAGGGCTGCTTATTACCAAATGATCATCTACTTAAGTCCACTTATTTGGAGCTTATCGATTGACTGTCAGGATGTCCGGCACCTCATTACGTGTGGTAATTAATAAAAAATGCAGTTCTACTCTTCTTGCCTCAAGGAATTTATTACCTAGGAAAAATAAGACAACAGCGCATCACACAGGAACTACTCCCCTAAATGGGTTACTCCTCCATTGTGAAGACAGCCACTAAATTCTTGGCCGTATTTAACGATGACATAGAAGTCTGCTCACATGCTTGGGTAGAGTGAAGCATGTTGCACAGTGTATCAGTACCCTTTCAATCCGTCCACCTTTGACTCTTCCCAAAGACGTCATTGCAGCCACTCCGAGCGCCCAGTTAGAAAGCCAGCAGCTCTTTAAGTGGTATCATTGGGTGTGTCTTCCGAGTCGCCACACTTTTTTACATCTTTTGTCACAGAATTTACTGATCTCCTAAGGGCCACCATAAAGAAGGCGTGAGAGGGGGACTGGAACACATAATGAGTTAGGTTTTTATTCCTGGGTTCTTTTTAAACAGGGCCTAGAATCTTTGGCGAACCTGGGTTACAGTCGTTAATACCGGGTAGGCAAAAATCCCGTGTTGTCAGCAAAACTTTGATGGTATCAAAATACATGTGAGTCACCTAATTTCAGCCTTTTGGAGGTGGGGCTTGGGAAACTGGAAAAGAAGCTTTGCTCACCCGCCAGAATGAGACGCCACCAGGCTGTGGGACAGAGGGCTCCTTAATGGCTCTCTCTGAATTCTCAGGCGTAGAGCTCAACATGAGTGAGTCTGCGCAGTCCTGTGGAGGATTTCCTTTTGCTTCTCTGTCTTCTGAGGCTGTGGGAAACAGGCTCCTGTGAATCCTGCAGTCTCAGGCAGATCAAAGATGAGCAGAGGTGGAGGTGCTGGACGGTTTCATTGCTCCAGGCTGATTATTCAGTCACAGGAGATTCCACCCAGGGAAGTTGCTGAGCCTGTTTGCGGCTGCTGGGTAGAGCCTTTTAAAGGGACATCGCCCCGTTCCTGTACAGAATTTTATGAAAATGATGCTTGGAAATGAAGTGCATGCGATGACTTCTAATTGCCATCATCCTTAAAGACTGTTTAAAAAGGAAAGGATGAACCAGACTTTGTTTTTCATCAAACAGTCCGTTCCAGGGGCGGATTCCAACGTGCCTTTTAGGCAGCGTTTTAAACCTGTGAGTGGATGGGGACAAGTTGGAAATGTGCCGTGTATTACTGTGGGAAAATTACGATAAAGCATAACTCAGTGAATCCCAGTTTGGAGACTAGACACATATGAGTACACACACACACACACACACACACACACACACACACACACACACGCGCGCGCGCGCATGCATGGACGCACGCACGCACGCACGCACGCACGCACGCACGCACGCACGCACGCATACCACGAACAACTGTGCTTCCAAAGCCCAAAGGACGACGTGTTCTTGACTCCTAGCTTATTTTTATTCTTTCTTGAGTGAAATTTGCCTGGACAAAAAAAGAATTAAGAAAGGAACTCTTACACAACCAACGTTGGTTTTCTGGGATCTTTGACAGAAATTCGGTGTCTTCCATGCAACTTCTTCCTGGGTCTTAACAGGAGAGTTGAAAATGTTCTTCTAAAGATTATAAAATTATGACCTGGTTCAGAGGTGCGCTTACCTGTAGTCCCAACTACATAGGAGGAGGCGGGAGGATCACTTGAGACCAGGAATTAGAAAACAGACTGCTCAAACAGTGAGACCTCCACCTTAACAAACAAACAAACAAACAAACAAACTTGTTAATAATTAATTGTTTGATCTAATTTAAAGACACTTGGTTTAGGGAATGATAAGCAGAATAATATGGGAAGCTTTCTCGATGGGTCTTCATACATCATGCGCTCTCACTTGTGCTCGCTCTCTCTCTCTCTCTCTCTCTCTCTCTCTCTCCCTCTCCCTCTCCCTCTCCCTCTCCCTCTCCCTCTCCCTCTCCCTCTCCCTCTCCCTCTCCCTCTCCCTCTCCCTCTCCCTCTCCCTCTCCCTCTCCCTCTCCCTCTCCCTCTCCCTCTCCCTCTCCCTCTCCCTCTCCCTCTCCCTCTCCCTCTCCCTCTCCCTCTCCCTCTCCCTCTCCCTCTCCCTCTCTGCCTGTAAGGGCTTATGTACGTGTTCATACATGTGGAGAGCAGAGTTCACTGTTTTACTTTTTTTTTTTTTTGTGACAGCATTTCTCACTAAATCGTCTCTCAATTCAGCTGTACTGACAGGCTAGCACGGCTTTTTATACATATCCTAGAAATCAAACTCATGTTATCATACTTGTGCACTAAATACTTTATTGGCAGCTATCCCTCAAGTTCTAAGAGCTCATGTATTTTCTTTTAGTATTTCATCTTTAGCAAGAGATCATCATCATCGTCAATGATCATCATCATCATCACCATCAGCATCACCACAATCATCATCCTTGAGAAAGCATGTTTCCAGCCAGCTGTTTAATACATTATTGATTACATAAAAGAAACCAAAACCGAACCCAAACCCAAATCAAACTAAAAGCCCAACTTTCTTTTTGCAGTGAAATGGATCTGAAGTTGGAGTTTGGTGTGTAAATACTTTGCTTTTCTGTTGATGGCACGGGCTTTATAAATGTCTATTCTTTATGATGCATAAAGTCTATAGTGGAATGTTTTTTGTGGTCTAATGAAGATTTCAGCATCTCCTATTAAAATATTACTAATTTTGGGTTAAGGAGTAGAAGAATGTCTTTACTGTTTTTGTATGTCACCAGATTCAGGTAGAATGATGGATAACATCTGATATCAAATCGTCTATGTTAAGGCACTGCATCTCATAAAAATATCATCCTATGGAGTCACAGGAAACTGGAGCTATAGTTCTGCCCATGTCATGTAGATGAAGAGACTACAAAGCAGAGAAACTTCCAGTTAACAATGGGTGGGGCAATCATAAACACATTCAAACCTTGTCTCTGACAGTGCCCTTTGTGTACATCTTTTAACATTTCCACTATACTTACCCACATCCTTGTAATTAAGAGTTATTTCTTGCTAACTATAGCAGACTAGTCTTCCCAAGAGAAGCTATTTTGAGGAAAAGGAAGGATTGTAAGAAGGGGAAGGGAGGAATCAGAGACGCCATGTCTTTGCTTTCTAAGTGGAGGAGAGAATGTCTAGTTGCTTGGGGTAGTTGGTTTGGTATCACCATTACCTGGCTTGGACAACTTCAGAGAGAAAACCTGTATTTTGGGGTGCAATTTCAGATTTGGAGTAGAGTGGCTTTGGCCATGGGAGCACAAGGTAGAGGCTGTTCACATAAAGGGCCAGGAAGCAGAGGGCTAGAGGCTGAGTAGAATATATAAAAGCCTGCATTTGGGTGCCTGTTTCTTCAAGCTAGTTCCTACCTGTTAAAGCCTTTAGAGTCTCCCAAGTGGTATTATCTGCATGGAGAAAACATTGAGAACACAAGCTTGTGTTTAATACATTTCAGAGTCAAACCTTAACCTTCTACCACTGACCTCAAAGTTTAATCTTAAGAGCTCCCTCCCACATATACACAGTTCCAAAGTTCAATCTGAAACCTAAGACAAACTCTCCACTATGAGTTTCGTGATATCAAAAAGAAAGTTACATACTTTAAATATAACACAGATTAAGTGTTCCAGCTCCAAAGGGGAGAGAACCATAGAATCACAAGGGATGGATGAAGTCTAATGTCAAAGAAGAGCTAAAGTCATTAGAACAAACAGTAAGTGCTATCTAGCATCCAGGGCACGTAGTGTGGTTTGAGCAATCACACCCCTGTGGCTCTGCTGCCACACATGTCCTCTCAGTGAGGTTAGCAACAAGCATTTCCTAAAGATTTCCTCAGCTTATGCCTTGTGTTCCTGGCATCTCCAGTTCAGTGACTCCATGGTAACTTAGCCTTCATTCCTACAAATTCAGACTTCAGATTGTTAGGCACTCCCTGCAGGAAATGTGAGGTGAGATACACACCTGTTCTCATAAGCACTCCTTAGCCAATTGGGTAGAAACATCCATCGCTCTGTAATGCTTGAATTCTGCAAGCTTGAAAAACTCGCACCTTCTAGATGATGTCAGGTTCTGCTACTAGCTTGAGAAGTAGCTTGGAAGGCTTGGAACATAGATGCAGAAGCCTTCTGAGTACCCTGTCAGCTGAGTCTGGGGCCAACAAGGGACCAGGAGAGGGGCCTTTAATGGGTGGTCCTTGTTCAACAGAGTATTTCTGTCACAGTGTGTTTACAAATAGAAGTCTTTCAAATGTGTTTTTAATTCATCCTCTGGCATCTGTGATGGGGGAGGATCCTTGCTACTGTGCCAGTTGAAGGTGTATTTAATGATGCTTCTATTTAATATACTAACTGTTTAGCAGTTATAGATTCTTCACCTGCAGTTGCCTTGTCCACCATTTTCAATATGTTGGCATCCTTTTCTTCATTAAACTCAATGTCCCCCACATATTTCTGTTCTACTTTCTGAAATAGATTCCTACTGTAAATCTGGCTAAACACAGGCAGCAACAACCATGCCACAGCTTACATGTTATTTTATTAAAATTTACTTCGTTAAATAAATTGGTTTGTTATTTTTTTTAGTTCAGCCGCACACATGTTTTCAGTACATGGGTGAGACACAGCCAGGTCCTTGGTCGGAATGTAACATGATTGGTCTTTAGCTGAAGTCTCCAAAGAGTCTGTTCCCATCTGAGACTTCATGAACACTGTTTTCCCTTCCTGAACTGTCATCAGAGCTGCTTGTTTACACTGCAATTCCAACCCCATCCACATTCTTCTCACAAAGCAAGCCCAAAGACCTAAGAATCTCATGACCAGATAATAGTTTCAGCAATGATCCCATCACTTATGGTACTAAGTGTCTGTGACCACATGACTCCTAGCACTAATTTTTTGTTTGTAATTTTTATATTGCTGTGAGAAAGCTACTTGATACAGACGATTTGGGAGAAAAGATTTATTTTGGCTTAGAGTTTTAGACATTTTAATTCACTTTAGCAAGGAAGGCACTGTAGCTGCTCCATTCATGGAGGTAGACCAGGAATTAGGAAAATATGAGGTGAAGGATCAGGAGGAGGAAATTCATCACATTCATAGGGCTCTGTGTGTGTGTGTGTGTGTGTGTGTGTGTGTGTGTGTGTGAAGAGGAAGAGAAGACTATGCAGCAGGACTAGATGAGATATTCACAATCTTTGCCTTCAGTGTGTGTTTCAGCTTGGCTCTATCTCCTGAAATAGTGCTACCAGTGTGGGGATGAACACTCAGATCATATGTGGGGCATCTTATATTTAATTTGTAACTGTATTTGTGCTTGTGTTTATGTTCAGTTAAGGAGGACCCCTGGGGAGGTGGAAAAAAGGAAACGAGGGAAGAAAAGATTATGGGATAGGGGGAAAAGGGGATAACATTTGAAATATAAATGCATAAAATATGCAAGAAAAATAAAATTAAAAAAGGCAGATTCCAAGAATATGAGGTTGATTGATTTTAATAATGTGAAGTGGAGTGACACATCTTTAAACAGTAAAGTTATGCTCAAAGAAATGGCTTAAATGAGAAATGTTCTCCCTAAACATGTGTGTTTGAACACTTGGTCACCAGTAGGTGACACTTTTAGGAAGGTTTCGAGCCCTCATGAGGAGGAGCCTTGCTGGAGGAGGTATGTCTCTAAGAGCAGGCTTTGGCTGTTTATTGCCTCACTCCATTTTCAGTTCACCCTCTCTACTTTCTGCTTGAGCCTCCTCCTGCCATTCCCCAGCCCCCAATCTGGATGCTCACTCTGGAAAGGTGAGCAAAAAATAAACTCTTTCTTCCTTTACTTGTTTTTGGTCATGGTGTTTATCATAGAAACAATAAGCAACCAACACAACATAACACAACATAACACAACACAACACAATACAATACTACACAATACAGGAGTCATTTCTAGCTTATGCTGATTAATTTAAAAGAACCTCTGTATCTTCACATTCTATTTCATTGACATTTTCAAGCTTATAAGATGAATGTAGTTACAATGAGAATGACAATTAAGAAGAATATGATTGAAAAGACTATTTGGTTTGGGGGAAAGGATAGGAATTTTTACTATATGGAATCAAGAAGTATGCAGGTTCACCTCCTGCAAAGCAGTTTGAGTGTTGAAAGCGAGAAAGCTGACACACACTTTTGTTCATCAAGTGCAACACAGAGTCTGAGCTTCCTCAGCATATGTGTTTGTAGAAAAGGAGCCATAAACACCTCTCATTTCCCTGAACAAATAATAATGTATGCACCTGAAGATTTATACCAAATGTTAACTGACTAGATTCCTTTTCTTAGACTACCTGGCTTTATCTTTACTTCAGTAAACCATGAGTCAGAATGGATGCAGCTGAAGGCAGAACTTTTCTAAGTTCAAATGATATTTTATCATCTACTCATCAAATGACTTCAAGTATCTTACTAATGTAGCCAGGTGTCTGATATTACACCTGTTTCATCAAATTCATGTGGTCCCTGTGAAGACTGAAGAGGTGAATGCTACGGTATGATTAGTTTAGTGCTTTGCATCCGAGATCTTCGTCCATTTTCCCCCACAGTGGACTCCAACAGTCTAACTAGTCTTCAGTCCACGCTATAGTTAAGGTTCCAGGTAAGAGTACTTTAGGATCCCTACTTCCACTAAATCCCTGCATTCATTAGACAACCTTTTTCATCACTAATCAAATGTCTGACAAACTTCAGGGGTGAAGGATTTCTTTGACCCCCTATTTCAGGTGGAGCTGTAGCTGTGTGTGTGTGTGTGTGTGTGTGTGTGTGTGTGTTTGTGTGTGTGTGTGTTTGTGTGTGTGTGTGTGGTGTGTGGTGTGTGTGTGTGTGTGTGTGTGTGTGTGTGTGTGTGTGTCAGCTGCTTTTTAAGATGTCACTGAAATGCTGTATCACTGAAAGCAGTGATGGGATAGAATAGAAATTAGGAAAGACGATGGAGCCCAGCACCTGCCCTCTAGGATCCACCTCTTCCAGGGAGGCCCAGGATGGAGTCTGCTCTCTGGGATCCATCCGCCCCAGTAAGACCCCACAATTTCTACAGTAGCTCTCACTGGGGTTCAGCTCTTCTGACCCATGAGCCCGTGGGGCACATTTTACATACACATTATGGCAATCAGAGATTAATTTGAAACCTATCACTCCTAATTCCTAGACTTGGTGGCAAAGCATGAATGGGGATCTTCAGTAAGTCTTCTAAATAATTGGAGTCACTTTTCCATCCGTATATGCTTCTTCTACACACAGTGACTGTTTAGTCTCCTGATCTATAAGTCTTTAAGTGACGAGCAATTTATATGAGGTCTGGAGAGATGGTTCAGCAGTTAGGAGCACTTGCTGCTCTTGCAGTAGACCTGGCTCTGTTCCCCAACACCCACATGGTGGCTCACAACCACTTATAATTTTAGTTCTAGGGGATCTGATGCTCTCTTCTGATCTCCATAGGCTTCTGCATGTAGTACACATGAACTCACATAGGCACACACACATGCACACTATAGGTAGATAATAAAATGAGCACTATTACAAGTATTTCTCAGGTATTAAACTGAAATGTAATCCACCCCAAGTGATTAGAGAGTAGAAAATTCTAATATGGGAAATGTTTGCTTTTAGAAAATTAATACAGAGAGTTAATATTGACATTAACTTGGGCTCCCATTATTCAAATAGTATTTTTTGAACAGATAGAAAAGGAAAAGCATAATTTTCATATATATTCTTCTAAAATATTCCATAAAGGCTCCCAGGTGGGAGGCATCTACAGATGGAGTCCTCATGAGAGAAGCCGTAAGAAGAGGGAGGCGTGGGAACGCTGTACACAGCTGAGGATTTCCCAATCTCCATTGCGTCTGTAGGCATCAGCACCAGGTACACTAATGAAGCTGACCTCTGACTGCTTATCCCCTCACATGACATTTGGAATAGTTGCTAGAATGTAATGCAATGGAATAATTTTATTGCACAGTGCCAAATATATTTTCTTAAGTGTCCTTGCCAGTCTGGAATGTGATGTGCTGTTCCTTTTGTGGTCTCACAGATGCTTCATGGCTTAGGCACTCAGGCCATGGTTACCTTCCTGCTATCTATGCTAACACACCGCTGAACTAACAGGGGTAATAAAAGAATTACAAACCCAAGAGTCGTTATGAGATGACAGTGAGTCACAGAGCAGTTGTAGAGTTCACTCCTAAACACTATTGGTGAAGTGTTAAGATAATAAATAAAATACGCAATAAATATTAAAATAAAGATTTAATTTAAAATTATAGTGTTAAAATACCTTATATTCTATGCTAAAGTATTGGAAAAAGAAGACTGGGAGTTTTAGGGTGGTCGGAGAGATATGGTATATGTCTGGAGTCTAAACACCAGAACAGCAAGTATTTGGTGATAATAAGGTTCAAATTCAGGTTTTTGCTACACAGCTAGACTCTTTAAAGAAAAACAAAATCAAACAAAACTAAAACGCAAGTATTTACCCCACTATTCCTTTCTATCTTTTCATATCTTATCACTAATTAACGTTCCATTAGATGATGGAATCTTCCTTTTAAATTATTCATCAACCATGGAATACGTTTTCCAGAGTGAAAGAGAAAAAACTACTTACTTTAAAAATGTCATTAATTTCTACTTATTTCAAAGTTAATTTATTTTACAGTAGCTAGAGTATTGAAACTATAAAACCAATCTAGGTCATAAAATAATAGGAAAGAGGGCCGCGTGAGACGGCTCAGCAGGCAAAGACATCTGTTACCAGGCCTGATGGTGTGAGTTCAGGACTACATGATACATGATTCAAGAAGAATCTCACAGGTTACCCGCTGACCTCCATTTGTGTGCTATGGCATACCTGCTTATTCTCTCTTTCTCTCTCTCTCCCTATCTCCCTTCTTCTCCCCCCTCTCTTCCTTTCTCTCTGCCTCTTGCTCTCTCCCTCTATCTCTACCTCTCTTTCTTTGTACACACACACACACACACACACACACACACACACACACACACACATACACACACACACACTCCAAAAAATCAAAATAGTATGAAAATTTAAAATGTTGATTAAAGTAAAGGAAAAAAAAGACCATAAATTATTTGGGAGTTGGGAATAAACAGGAGCAGTTGGAAGGAGAGATCACACAGTATAGAAATTATGCTAATGTAGTACATATGGTAGGAAATTCTCCAAAACAAAATTTAATCTACAACACCACCACTATATACTATGGGAAAGAAGGGGGCAGATAATGTACACCCCAAAGGGCTGGGTCTTGATAAGTTTCAATATGAAGCAAACATTGTTGAAGGCTGTGCAGGAGGAACAACAAAGGGCTTTAGAATTCATAGACTCTGGCCACCAGTCAGTACATGGATGGATGGATGTGTTTTAGATTTTTATGATTACTTTTAAGATAAATAATAAAATAATTGATTCTTTTTTGTAACTGCAAATTATACTCTGCAAATAAGAGAAATTGCTGAGAAAACTACCTTGCTTGTTCATACTTTGTTAATCTGTAACAAGTCGTTTAGTTACAAATGTCTATGAGTTCTTGGCAACAAATTTTTTAACCTGTGCTGCATGATTTTCTTCATGTAAAGGTATGGGGAACATACTGGTTTTTCATAATCATTCAGTAGAAGAAAAATAAAGTGTAATCACATTGTAACTTTATACTGCTTGAAAGGATTTGCTGGGATATATATGGTATAGGTGCCTGCTCCACCAAATATGTATGCATGTGTATATATGCAAAGTTGGTTGGAGCTTTGCTCCATATACCCAATGTGTGAATGTGTGTGTGTATGCATGTAAGTGTGTTTGTATGTATGCATGTATGTATGTGTATGTGTGAAATTGTTGGAGCTTGTCTTACTCCATCCATTCATCCATCCATCCATCCATCCATCCATCCATCCATCCATCCATCCATTCAGTGTGTGTGTGTGTGTGTGTGTGTGTGTAAGAGAGAGAGAGAGAGAGAGATTCTCTCTCCCCTTTCTTTTTTCCCTTTTTCTTTTCAATAGCCTTTTGTGGGCCCCAAAGGATTTTTTCAGGGAGCAGCCTCATAGTCCCCAGCCAATTGTCAACTCTACTCCCACCTCAGTTTACCCTGGATGTCAAAGCTGGTCTTTGACAAAGCAAGGCCAAGAAATAAAAGTGGAGCAAGACCTATTTCATGGTTCCAGCCTAAGATTTCTAAGATTCTCCATAAGTGGGTGAAGCAGAGGGAGTTTGCTAGGGGAGGCCGTGTCTATTTACACAAGTTAGCCATGTAAGGGCAGCATATTCCTGGGTGTACTCAATTTAAGGTTGTAGTTCAAGATGAAAAGGATGGTGGACGTATTTGGATATGCTTAAGTCAGGACAAGGAGGACATTGGAAAGGATAAATGGCAGACAAGAACACCTCCGAGCATGTTCATCTTCCAAGTAAACTTGGCCATTTTCAAGGTTTGCTCTGATTGAAGTTTTCCCCTTGAGGGGACCTACTTGCTTAGTTGCTAACAAATGGAGACTGCAAAGGCACGGTCACATGAAATGCTCTACAGAGTCACCAGAGGCAGGACAATCATGAAACTTATTCTAAAACCAATATTTTTCTTATTTTAATAGCAAGAAGATGCTGAATACGTTTCCACAACAATTGACAGCAATTCTTAATATACTTAAATATCAGCAGCATGTGACCTTGGAAATGATGAATGGTGTATAAAGCACCACCCAGGCCCAGATCCACCCCCAAAATCTACCTCATCTATGAACTGTTGGAGCCTGCAAAAGGGCTGGTCCTGCTGATCCAAAGCTGCAGGATCTCCATGACACAGGGCAACAACAGGATATCTGAGAGGATCACAGTGAGGATCCAGTATTGACAGTGTAGTAGAAGCAGAAGCCTCAAGCCAGACTAATGACTCGTTGTAATGAACATTTGCCACCAAAGAAGTGTGGACACAAGGGTACTCTGTGAGACACACCGTGACACACTACAGCTTCTACTGCAAGATGTTTCCTATGCTCCTCTTTAAAAAAAATTCTTTTGTGCGGGAGATTTCTAGGGCAGAGGGAAGATAGAGCAGATGAGATGTGTGGAATTGAGGTGGATGATGTGAAGCTCACAAAGAGTCAATAAAAATTTGAAAAAATAGACATGTATTGCATTAGTTAAACGGTCATAAGTGGTACACTATGCCATCACTGCACTAACATATTTATTTGCTTGTAGAATGTAATTCTGCAGAATTTAACTTTATTACTAAGGGAAGGTGTTATAAAGGATAGACTAGGGAACTGTGCTGAATGTTTTTGCATTCTCGTGGTTTGTTTCTGGCTTCATTGGTTAAATCAGTATTTTATAAAAGTGGTTAAACACACACACATCTATACACGGACACGCACATGTGCACATACACACAACCTGTACACGCACACGTGGACATACACAATCTGGGGGCTGGGATGTACCTCAGTTGGCGAGAGCTTTCCTCCCATTGACAGAGCCCGGGATTTGATTCCTAGCACCACATAACACCTGGGCTGATGGCGTGTGACTGTTATGCATCTAGTAAGTGTAGGAAAGAAGATCAGAACTAGGAGGTCATCTTTGGCCATTGGCAAGTTTGAGGCCATGATAGACCTCAGACTTCGTCTCTGAACTGAGAGGGAAACAAGCTTCTCTGTAAATTAGAGTAGATGTTGTATATTTCACTTTCATTTTGTTGTTGATAGTGGTTTAGGTCATCTAGAACAGTTTCGAATCTAGTAAGGATTTAGGGCAACTTCAGAGTCTTTCTTCCACTCAAAACCCGTCCTTCTTATTATTAGTCATTTCTGTAGTATTTTTCTGGTCATATCTCAATGTCACCGGCTAATAACTTGCATTTGAAAATAATCACCCTTTGAAATATAGCTTTGGAGAAAACCCCATTTTATTTATTTTTTTACCAGAAGGAAATACTGTAATTTATTTACTGCTTTGGATCTAGGTTTTAAAAGTTTTAGGAAATGAACACTTAAATAATCTACCTTAAGAATCAAAACGTGGAAAATGTAACAAAGTCATTAATTATATTTTCCTTTGTATATTTTGTTGGTGGTGGGTTTTGTTTATTTTTTTTCCCTGAGACAGGGTTTCTTTGTGCAGCCATGGCTATCCTGGAACTCACTCTATAGACCATGCTGGTCTCAAACTCAGAAATCCAGTTGCCTCTGATTTCCAAGAGCTGGGATCAAAGTTGTGCACCACCATGCCTGGCTTCCTCTATACGTTTTTAGGGACTTAGGTCTTTTCCTGTCTTATAAAAATAGTAAATACGGCTTGAAAAATGCATACTATTACAAGATGTTCTAATAGTTTAAAGGACCTATATTAACTCATATATATGATTTAGATTTCCATGATTCAAGCGTACTAAAATATTCCAAAAATTAAGATTAAGAAAAGAACTAAGAACTGTCTTTGCTGAAGCGAAGTAAGAACTCAGAGTCCTTGTGGGTCTCCCACTCATTCCCTTCCCCAGATCGGGAACCTCATCTTTGTTGGTCATCACACCTGCTATGTCTAAATGTGCCCACTTCGTATGAGTCACCAACTCTTGCAGGAATGCAACAGCTGTACATGCACCCGCAGATCTGTATCTTCCAAGATCGTTTGCATCAGCAAGCTGGCAATCTATGACTTGTCTGGTATGATGCTCAAAGAGGGGCATCCTCCAGACTCGGTCCCCAGTTTCTACACTGGCCTCATAAAGTTTGTTCCACAGCCAGGGTGAATTGGTAAAGACTCCAGTGGCCCCTGATCCCAGGGCTATGCCCACCGCACCTGTTAAAGTGGCAGCATTGATGATGACCTTGGGATTGAAGGTGTGTGCATAAGGGAGTGCATCGGCCAGGATGAGCCTGCCCTCGGCGTCAGTGTTGTCAACCTGGATAGTCTTCCCATTCCTGCCTCTGACAACATCCCCGGGTTTGTTGGCCTTTCCGCTAGGCATATTTTCACAAAGAGGCACCAAACCTATGCTATTAATGGGCAAATGGAGCTTTGCTGCAGACACGATGGTCGAGCATATTGTTGCCGCTCCTCCTATCTCAGCCCTCATGAGGTCCATATTTGCAGAAGCCTTGATGGAGAGACCTCCACTGTCAAAGGTAATGCCCTTTCCCACAAACACTATGGGCGCTTCAGTTGCCTTGGGGCTGCCTGCGTAGTGGATTTCCAAGAACACTGGTGGCTCTTCAGACCCCTTGGCTACACTTAGGAATGAACCCATTTCTTGTTCCTTTATCCAGGATTTGGGTCTGATATGGACCTCTGTTTTACTACTGGCACTTTGGAGGTTTTTTTTTTTTTTTTTTTTCCAGTAATTTCAGCAAATCTGGTTGGTGTCATCTCATTGGCTGGAGATTCCATCAGCTGGCGGGCCAAGTTCTGCCCGGAAGTAAAGAGGACTCCTTTCTCCCAGCCTCGAGATCACCACTTCCTGGAACTTCGCCGACACAGCCACCTTCTTTTCCTGCTTTAGGTCATCATACTCGTAGAGACCATTTTAAATATTATCACACAAGGTTTGCTTCATAGATTCAGAAAAAATGGCAAGATCCCTTTTAAACTATTCTTTAAAAAAGGTGTGATGTATATCATTTAAAATAATTCTTCCAATTTACTAATTCCATATTTAGGTCCTGAAACCAACAATTATTGATATCAAGGAATTTTATGTAATTGTTAGATTTTTGAATGAAAAAGTTGATTTATTTTAAAAATATAAGCCCCAAACTTATTGCCTCGCCTAAAATTACACTTATAAATATATTTACTGTTGTGTGTAATTTTAAATGCATGCTTGCTATTTCTCTAACGTTCTTTCCCCTCTCCCAGCTAGGCTCTATGATCAGCAGTCGCCCGCCTCCCTCAGCTCCACCAATTGCCAGGTGACGCTTTTCCCATGAACCTCGGAGCTGCAGTTGTTCTCCACTGGTCAACCACCCCAGACCAAGCCTCTAACAACCGCCGGGGCTGTGCCCTTTCTTTTGCCCACCTGAGTCGCCAAGGATGAAAAACACCAGGCAACCTTAATATTTTAAAACTAGCCAGATAACTCAATGGCTGGAAGAGAATTTTGTATCCTAAACTTAACAGTAGCCTTTCCCATCCTCCTTAGCCTCATCTGGTGGCAGAGACTATAGGTGCCTTATATGACCTACATGTCCGCTCCACAGCCTGGCCCAAATCCGCAACCCTCCCCGAGTCCCCTTCTCTCCCTCCTGGGACCTGGAAATCCCACCTTTTTTCCTACTCCCAACGATTAGCTTCTGCTGTCTTTATTGACATAATCAAGAAACAATTAGGGAACCAGATTTTTTTTTATTAACTTGAGTATTTCTTATCTACATTTCGAGTGTTATTCCCTCCCCCCTCCCCTTCGTTATGGGTGTTCCCCTCCCCCCTCCCCTTCGTTATGGGTGTTCCCCTCCCCACCCTCCCCCCATTGCCGCCCTTCCCCCAACAGTCTAGTTCACTGTAGGTTCAGTCTTAGCAGGACCCAGGGCTACCCCTTCCACTGGTGCTCTTACTAGGATATTCATTGCTACCTATGAGGTCAGAGTCCAAGGTCAGTCCATGTATAGTCTTTAGGTAGTAGCTTAGTCCCTGGAAGCTCTGGTTGCTTGGTATTGTTGTACATATGGGGTCTCGAGCCCCTTGGCAGGAAATAGAGAGGCAAAGATTAAAACAGAGACTGAAGGAACACCTTCAGAGCCTGCCCCACATGTGGCCCATACATGTACAGCCACCCAGTTAGACAAGATGGATGAAGCAAAGAAGTGCAGGCCGACAGGAGCCGGATGTAGATCGCTCCTGAGAGACACAGCCAGAATACAGCAAATACAGAGGCGAATGCCAGCAGCAAACCACTGAACTGAGAATAGGACCCCCGTTGAAGGAATCAGAGAAAGAACTAGGAACCAGATTTTAATATCAGCCCCTCCCCCTAAAATTTACTACAAGTGTTTTTGGCTTTTAGTATCTAGACTCTTTTTGTGCCTTTCTTTTTTCCCCTCAAAGATCTGGTTTTATTAACTGATTTATGTGATCTTTGAAGCCTACACAAACATTTGACTTCATAAGATACGGTATTTATAGCATAGCTGGACTCAACAATGGTTCTGGGGTGTGTATACATGCATGCGTGTGCGTGTGTGTGTGTGTGTGTGTGTGTGTGTGTGTGTGTGCATTGAGTCAGTGTCTCATGTATCCCAGAATGCCCTTAACTCATTCTATATCCGATGCTTACTTCCAACTACCAATCTTCCTGCTCCTATCTACCACAAGCTGGGACTGCAGGCCACACCAGTCAAGTCTAGCAAACGTACCTTCTGTACAAGTTTCACTAGAGAAAATGCAGGAGTGTAAGTTCTTAGAAAACCCGAAGGAAGGGATATTTTAATTTCACAATAAAGCTCACAGACTATATCCTCAGGGATTTTAATGACCAAACTTTTATTGAGAATTCATTAAAAATTGTAAATGATTATTGAATAATATTCAGTAATGCATAATAACGTGAAAATGGGAAGTAAAGCATTAGTTCCAACTTACAGGTCTATACCAAGTCCATGTTGATAAATCACACGGTAGTGCTCCCTTCAGAAGCAACGCATTCTTTTAAAAGTCCTGGTGGAATAGGAGCGCAGTTGAAAACCACGTGAAGCCTTTCATGGTAAAGGTGACATTGCCTGGGTCTCTGCCCTCTGCCTCACCTTTCCTTTCCTTGTGCAACCACTGCTCAAGCTCGTGGCATCAGTTCTTCCTTTGTGCTAAGGATGACACACTCCATATCCTGTCCTGTCATCTTGCTGTTACTCTTGTGTGTCCATCTTTCTATGGACACGCCATCCTGACATGGGGTCCAAATGCAAGGTCAGCCACACAGAGGAGAGAAAATTGTGTGCCTGTCTTGTCTGGGAACAAGAAATCACAAGTCACATTCAGAAAAACATACATACATACATACATACATACATACATACATACCATACATACATACATCTGTTTGGGACTCAGTGATCTCACTTCTTTGCCATCTGTATGCACAAATGATCCTAAACTATGTTGGTCCCTCTTTCTCTTTAGCATGTCCATGTCTTATTGAGTACTTACCTCACATTAGTCTCTCTTCATCTCCCTGTTTTAAATGCCTGTCAGTGAATCCAAGCCTCAAGCCTCAGGACTCCCCTCTGTCTTACTGGTCAGTTATGAGCCCACTTTGTCGCAAGGCCTCTTGGGAAATGCCAGGGGCTGATCAGCGCGTCTCGCACTTGCCACATGCAAACTAAGCAGCTAAGTGTAGCAGAGTCGGGCACAGAAAGTGAGACAGTTCTCTCTAGGTATTACGATGTCAGGGCAGTCTTGGTGTCTGTGACCTATTTTGAGTGAGGTGTGTACACACCAGTTTGCAGGTAGATTCCTTTCTCACTGGCTCCCGGCCAGATCTCTCTCCACAGAGCAGAATAGGACAGAACATCTGGGCAGAAAGCTGAGATGTAGCCATTGGGGAGGAACTTAGGTCTAGAGGTGTCAAAGAGAAAAGATTATTATTTTCACTTAAAGGAATGTAGTTTTTGAGATGAACTGAAGCCATTTTCTATGGAAGAGGCATTCTCCATGTTGACTTGCATTCACTCCTTGGCTATAAATTCTACTCAATCTTGCCTCTTTAGAAGGAGGCTCAGGTCTTCTCTAGCTGCTGGTTTTGGTTTCTTTTCTAGGATGCTGCAGGTGCCAGAGAAGCTTTCTTTTTTTTAACTACTCAGAGATAAGCATGGGGTAACGACACAAAATATTGCTAGCTGGCATTCTGCAGCCCACATGGGTGCTTGCTGGACTCTTAAGAAGAGATTTAGCGATCCAGTGTGTCCTCTGTGCAGCATCCTGATGCACACATGGCTCTAGAGCGCTAGGCCAGGCTCAGGAGGTCTACTCTGCTCAATGCCATGGTGAACAGGCTTCTTCTGTGCTCATGGTCCACTTCCCATGAGCAATCAAGTCAGAGGCTCAGCATGGTGCAAAAGTATGTCTGACAACAACTCCAGATCATCATAGCCCTAAGCCGTGTGGGTTTCTTGTCTCTGTCTCTGTCTCTCTGTCTCTGTCTCTCCCCACCCCTGCCATCCTTCCCTTGCTCTTATAATTTGGTTTAAGGGTTTGAGGATAGGGGTGGGGAGCCAACTGCTCAAAACTAGACTCTTTACTTTCTTTAATCTCCAGTGTTTTGCTCTTCATTTTTTCCTACTGGATTGGGGATTAAATTGAACAATAGCACCTGGTGATTAAAACAATGCGAAAAACAACTGGCTAGATGGCAAGGTCCTAAAACTCATGGATACATTCTTGGGTGAATAGATGTGCACACATACAATTTATATATACACATGCACCACACACACACATACATACATACATACATACATACATACATACATACATACACTTTACAACAGTTTGGATTGTGTTATGGGCTAGGGAAGATAATCTCAACTGTCCATCCTTCCTCGAATTGTTTATAGCCACTATTTTGCTATTATTTCCTTATTTGTTTTTTGAGGCAGAGTGTCTCACTTTCCTAGAACTCACTGGATAGGCTAGGGACTGGGCAGCTAGTAATTTTCCTTTCCTGCGTGGTGGGATGACAGGTGCTTTTTTAAAAAACAAAACAAAACAAAATAAAACAAAACAAAGCAAAACAACTGTGCTCTCCAGCTGGTCTCTCCGGCTTGCATTGTTTTTATTTATTTTTACTGCATAAATATATATTTTGGTGTTTTTGTTATAATACCTTTTAAAAAAGATTTATTTATTTATTATATATAAGCACACTGTAGCTGTCTTCAGACACACCAGAAGAGGGCATCAGAACCTATTACAGATGGTTGTGAGTCACCATGTGGTTGCTGGGAATTGAACTCAGGACCTTTGGAAGAACAGTCAGTGCTCTTAACCACTGAGCTATTTCTCCAGCCCTTGTTATAATAACTAAAATACTAATTTCTAGATGAAAAATTGGCCTGACTAAACTGTGCTGTTCTGTGCACAGTGGTTTTCATTTATTTCTATATTATTAATTAATTAATTAATTTATTTATTTATTTATTTATACATGCCTATGGAGATCTGAGAACAACTTTCAGGGGTTGGGTCTCTCCTTCCACCATGTGGGGGTCCTGGAGGATCAAACTCAGGTCTTCAGGCTTGGCAACAAGCACTGAGCCATCTCGCTGGAGGCTGTTGGGGAAGTTCTGGTTTCTTCAATGCTTTTGACAATTTGATTTTCCGAAGCAGATAACTATGTATGTAGCACACTGTAGGTAAATAAGTTGACTTGTACACTTATTTACTTATAGTAAATTTACTTATAGTAAATAAGTCATTACTATTTACTATAACATTTCAGTCAGGCTAATTTTTCATATAGACATCAAAAACTAAGATTTTTTTAAATATTATAATGAAAATCACAAAAAGTACATGCTATGCTCTGTCTGTTAGCATCAGGCTTTCTTGTGACTCTGGATCAGTGTCAGGAGTGACCATTGTCCTGATCTTATGCACCATTTTACACCACATCTTTCCCATTTGGCTTTCTTTGTTCTTTTACAGTGTGGGACATCACACACACTATGTAAAAGTTCAGCCGCTGAACTATGTCCCTACGTCCTATTTGGTTATTTCTAATCTGCACCACTGCGTTCAAGAGGGAACTGGCAAGGGTTATTTAAAAGAGCTCACAGGAGAGGCAAATGACTTCTGAGGGAGAAAGCAAAGGCAGTTTGAGAACACGAGGTGTACACGCCTGAAGGCTGTCAGAACTATGGCACTTGTTCAGCAGCTCGGCCATTTTCTGCTTTGCTGTTGTCTTTGCCAATGCAAACTCAATGACAATTCTGACAGAAGCACATAAATCACAGCAAAGGGAAACCTTTCTAAGTTGAGTCTCTAGACGCTAGTTTTCATTGAATTCTGTTTTAAAAAGTGGGCTTTTCCTTGAGTTTTAAAACAATCTCACTTTTTATCAGACATTTCATGAAAATTATGTTTGAAAAGCTCTAGATGGGATATTCCATCACACTGGACTTACTCAGAAAAAGCCCGTGTGGACATATGATAAGAAAAAACTGCCTTAGATGCACTTTGTAGAAGTTATCTTCTATTAGCAATTAAATCTCCCATCCAATCAGAAGCATATTTGCCTAACCCAGAGGCTGTTCTTCCCTTTTCACAGAGGGAAGGCAGCCGGGACGATCCGCTTGGAGCCCCTGGGACTTTTGGACATGGTTTTGGTTGGCGATGACTCATTGACTAGAAAAGCATTTTTTGCTATTGGAGAGAGGAAGACTTGTTTAAACAGGGCATCGCTAATCCCTCTTAACCAGGAGGCCACCTGGGTGACAATCCAGCACTTTTCACGCTGTGCTTTCATGTGGGTGAGTCATGGTGAGACGTTACAGGATTCAGTCATTGTAAAACCAAACAAAAACAGAACAAAATGAAACGTTAGAATAAATTGGTGGGTTCATAACGACCAAAAGTAGATGATATTTTAAGCAGTGTATTATTATTATAAGACATTTTAAAAGGTCAAGACAGTGCTTCGTGAAGTTGGGAACTCACTAACACGCAGAGTATGTCTCCAAGGAGCCGTAGGCTTACACCCTCTTTTCACAGCACCTTGTTACCATTGCTAGTGTCAGGGGCGGTGGGACTGAGTCCAGGCCCTGTGGGTGCTAAGTGCTCCTTCCTTTTTTCTCTGTGTCTGGTGGAGAGACTCTGATACAGCCTCTGCTTGTTCAAGGGAAACCTTAAAGGGAACATGCTTTAAGCACACGACATGCTTATCAATTCTCACATGCAGACTGGTCAAAACCGGTGTGAACAAAGAAGAGACATTGGTGGGGGCATGGTTGTCAGTAGAAGGCTGACTTTGGGGTGATGCTGAGAGCACGCCTACATAAGACATCATCAGGGGCTCCCTGTACGTCAGGAAGAATTTTGCAAGATGTGTTTGTGTGCATGCTCAGAAAACACACAAATTTACTGACCCTGGAACATGTGCTGTTTGCAGAACTGCAGTCAGAAGTTGAGAAAGTGGCCGAAATTTCCATAGTTTTAACAAGAGCAGAAGCCAAGTCTAAATCCTGAAGCCGCACCAGCTAGTCCTCATTTTAAGGCCAACTACGGAGGATGGCGATTGACTCAGCTTTCTGAATTGTTTTCCCCTCCAACAATATTGTTTGAATGCCAAGAGAATAAAAGGAGCAGGGGATGGGAGGTAGGGGTGGGGCAGTAATGTATGGGAAGAAATAAAATGCCAGGAGGACATTACTAGAAAAAATTGCCTATAAAAGTAACTGTCAAAAAAAAAAGTGTTCACGTGAAAATCATAACGGACAGTAAAGCTGTAAGTTAGGACTTGGAAATTATTAGAGACCAAGGAACAGATCCCAAGAATTATAATACAGGAAAAAGGCAGAAGTGAGGAGAAGTTAATCAGGCTCCTACCAGATAGCTCCAGAAGATACAGCTTATGTGGTAGAGACATTTGAAGGTGAGAGATGTGGAGGTGAGGGGAGGAGGGAAAAGGGGGAGAAGGAGGAGGGGAAAGAAGGATAGAGGGAGTAGATGTGAAGGGAGAGGAAAGGAAGGCACGGAGCAGTAGAAACAGTAGGAAAAACCATTCTGAAACCTTTTTGGAAAGGCATGGAAGGGATACCTCTCAAAACTGTGGAAAGCGCACCAGCTGTGGCGGATGTCAGGAAATTGTTACTGCTGACGGACAAAGCATATTTTATGTTTATATTAAAGGGCCCAGCCTTATTCTCTCTCTGGAGAAGTCTTTGCTCATTCTGGGACATATGCTACTGTCTTTACACCTCTCTCTCCTCTTGATGCTTGTATTTAAATCTATGTTAAAACCTCTTCTTAGTTAGCTCCAACTTGCTTCATCAAAAATAAACAAACAAATCTTAAACGACATTAAGAAACTATACTAGGGGCACCCATTCTCCTATATATCACCCCTGACAATACATCAGACTAGAGTTTAGATATACATACATACCTGCCATTTAATTGGAGTGATAAATCAGATAGTGAAAGTAGGATTTGTTCACTTGTGCTGCCTGTGTGGCAGACATTAGGAATCGGTCCAGGTCTGAAACAGGTCTTATATTCACGTTAGAGTTTTTCTTCTTCTTTTTTAACAAGATTAATTTTGTGATCTATGTTGTGAAAATGCCACATTTGTGAATGAATTGGGATGTAGAAGAAAGAGTAATAAAAACATTCTAATGGTTTCTACTTAGTTTTGGACTGAGGTACATACTTTACCTATTAAGGTAGACCTGGCCTCCAGGTTCTCCCAGGATCCCTCAGTCTTTACCCAGAATACTCTGCTCCCAACCTTGAACATTCCAACCCAAGAGCTGGGCTCCTCCTACCCCCAGAAGAGGCTCCTCCATATATAAACCAGACATTTTGCTTGCTCTCTCTCCTTCTTCTTCTCCTCTCTTTGCATATGCCCTTTCTCTCTTTCTCTTCTGTCTGTCTGTCTGTCTGTCTGTCTGTATGTACGTGTGCATGCCTGCTGCCTAGAGAGGTCAGAAAAGGGCACCGAGTTTTCTGGAAACAGAGTTACAGATGGTTATGTGCCACCATGTGAACTGAGATCCTCTGGAAAAACAACCAGTGCTTGTAACCACTGAACACTGACAACTTCTTAATTACCTTATATGTTAGCCTTTTGTATAATATTAGAGTATAAAATTGGTACGAGAAGTGGTACAAACATCACACACATAAAAAGAATTTATGAAATTTTAATCTGAAAGATCTACTAATAACAAGGACAAAATGTGGTACACCGGAAAGATAACAACCTGTTCGCATGCAGAAAATGACCAACAAGAGTATCACATGTGATGCCGTGCAAGACACATAAATTGAACTAGGTGAAGTGGCTAGAAATTTCCAGAAAGAGTATGTGAAGAAGCATGGGTGAAGTTTAGAAGTTGGTAAATACATATGCTTAAGAGGGGCATTAAAGATAAATAAACACGCAGTCACATAGACCCAAAAAGCAAAAGTCTCAGAAACAAACAGTCCTAGAAAATTGTCTCCAATGCCTACATAGCAGGGATGACAAGCTCCCAGATATCAAGATGAGAGGCCAGCAGACTGGGAAAGAGGAAGGCACTTTCATCAGAAAATCGAGGAATCAGCCTCAACCCCCATCCAAGTTTCATGGGCCTTTTCATTCCAATTCGTAGTTTTTGCTGGATTCTCCCTCTTCCTGTCTATTTGAGAGTTAAGGCAGAGGTAGGAAGGTTATTGATCTGATGAGGAAGCCCCATGATTCCACCAGGGATCCTGAACTTTGAAGGGGATAAAATAATGATCAGATTTTGGATTATCTCCCTTGAAAACCAAATAGTGCATTTAATTTGTGGAAAGAAATCTACATCGAAATGACTTTTAGCTAGAGTCAAACTCTGTCAAGACAGTGCCACTTTTCTACCTAACTCCTTTCTCCTGTGTTCTGTAGTGACACTGTTTGAGTCTGTTTCTCTTTACCTTTCCCAGGGTCCTTTGTGGATAGTAGGATTGTGGTTCCTCCTGTAATAGGAGCAACTTTGAAAGGTATAATTCCTGCTTTATCTTTGTAAAGATAAGTAAGAACTCAAAGCCCGAGGTTGAAAGATATGTGGGACCAACTCCTGGAGTAATAAAGATGAGGAAGTAGGTGCAGGCCTGATCAGGTCATGTGCAAACTCAGACGTTATTCTGTCAAAACCACTCTGGGGTGGGGGTGGGAAAAACTTAGTGAATGAGAAGATTGAAATAAGAAGTTTGGCATTTATCTAAAGGCCAGAGTTTTGGTTCAGTTAACTGTTGCCTGGGTACCCAGGTAAAGACAGTAAAATGGTGGCAAATCTGGCTTCATTCCCTTAAAGATGAGAAATGGGATAACCTTACCATGTGTGTCTGTGTATGGATAAGGAGCAGAAGAGAGTGGAGGGCTCTCTCCTGGGATCCACAAAATTCATGAGCTAGGACAGGGAAACACAATGAGCGATGTCACAAAAGAGGAAGTGCTCCTAAAGCCGAGAGAGCATTTCCCCATTCTATCCCACGGGTATGGCCTTCCGAGAGACAATGGTAGTTATGACTAAACGCTACCGTGTGTCTGAGGCCTTGCACATCGTGTTGCTCTTTGATCATTCATCAGGAGAGAAAAGGAAAAACGGTGGCAGACGTGCCAAAGTTCATATCAGCAACACTGCCAGGGCTATGGTTTTTACAAGAGAGAATGTGATTCTACCGAATCCCCAGCTGTGTTTAGTGAGGGTTAGATCCTGCTGAAGAACATTTGTTCTGCAGAGTACCTAAAGTAGCGTCTCCAGTTATGCACAGCCCCCCACCCCCCATACACCAAACTGTATAACCAACGAAATCGTTTTTAAGTATTTCAGGCCATAAAGCAACAGACTTTGCTCCTGGAGGAAGGCGGCTTTATTTGGAGTGGGGGTTGGGAAAACTTCACCCTGCAGCAAATAGGGAAAGGCAAAGGTTCTCTGAGAGTGGAGTTGCGGTCCACATTGGGGCAAACAACCAGACTAACAAGTTATTTAACCATGAGCTAACAACCCAAACGAAGGACATGGTCCACACTGTAAACATCCCTGACTGAGGGAGGGAGGAGAGAGAGAGAGAGAGGGAGAGAGAGAGAGAGAGAGAGAGAGAGAGAGAGAGGCACTCTGGGTAGAAAACTGCCCATATCAAATGCATTTTTTTTTAAAGCAAATTCTTATCTAATCTAGAGCGCAACTGCTGCTCACTCTGGTGACTGCGTTATAAAACCTTGTAGAAAATCAGGTTTAAAAAGAAATCAGCGCTATGCACCATAGGGGTCAGCGATCCTCAGTCCACTCTTAGGTATGCTTTTTACTCAAACAGGACTAACAGCAAAATGGGAAATTCAGAGAAACAGAGAAGAAGGAAAAAATAATCTAGACTTGTTATGGTATCCAGATTTTCTGGTTTCTATGAAAATGTAGAACAGGCAAAAATAAACAAATAGTAAAAAGCTATTTCTGTGTCAACTTTCCTGACTGGCATGGCATTTAGTAAATGAATATTAAATCAGATACTTCATATGTGTTAAAAGAATCCAAGAAATTAGGGTACGTGTGTGTGTGTGTGTGTGTGTGTGTGTGTGTGTGTGTGTGTGTGTAAGGAACTGCAGGAAATGCAAGGACAGCCCCTGGAATGGGGGAATGCCAGTAATACAGCAGAATCCCCCTGAAAGAGAGTCTAAAGCTGACAAGTATGCAAACAAGTGTTGACAGGATCCAAGAAGCTGGAAGAAATTTAACTCTCTCATCAATTTGTGATGGGAAAAAGCACCCTGTGGTGTGCCCATTATTGATGTTGTGCAGTGGTTAAAAATAAGACTTGAGCCACCTGACTGTACAGATGAGACACAAAATGTTATGCTGTGCTCCTTGGCTAAATTCTTCTCACTCAACTAACCTTCTTCCCACGATCTTCATGGGAGCCTTCCCCAGTAACTAGGAAGGGTTGTGTAGATCATTTACCTTAGTCTTTCTAACTAAAACACAGGAAAAATGGAAAGGAAAAACATGAAAATACAGCTCAAAGTCAGATTTTTTTTTAATTTCTTTTATTTTTACAGTCCAGATTTTATTCCCTTCTCAGTCTACCCTCCAACTGTTCCACATCCCATACCTCCTCCCATCCCCCACTCCCCCCATCTCGTTTCCACAAGGATGTCCCCCTACACCCACACCTGACCTCTAAACTTCCTGGGGCTTCCAGTCTCTTGAGGGTTAGGTGCATCTTCTCTGACTGAACCCAGACCCTGGAGTCCTCTGCTGTATCTGTGTTGGAGGCCTCATCTCAGCTGGTGTATGCTGCCTGGTTGGTGGTCCAGTGTCTGAGAGATCTCCGTGGTCCAGATTAATTGAGACTGCTGGTCTCCCTACAGGTTTGCCCTCCTTCTCAGCTTCCTTGGGCTTTTCCCTAATTCAACAGAGGGGTCAGCAGCTTCTGTTCATTGGTTGGGTACACATATCTGTATCTCAAAGTCAGACTGTTAAGTAAAAAATTTAATAAAGTAATTCACATACCTATAAACTACATATGACCAGGGAGACAATTTAAGTCATATTTTTCTCAAACCTGTGGACAGTAGATGTAATGAAGGGCCAGTGTGGAACACGAAATATAAGTGATGTATTAGAAAAACATGAAACCATTCCTTTTATATCCTGGGTTTATATGCCAAGAATTAGAAAGAACATAACTCTTCATTCTTAGAAGTTCATCATGGGGGACCTGGGGGTAGCCACCAGCAAGTCCCAGATGCCAGGAGAGCAAGAGGCTAGGATTCAACAGGGATGAGATTAACTGAAAGGCCCAACAAGGGGGAGGGAGAACCTGTAGAGACCACATCCAGAGGTTAGGCAAGGCCCCTGGTTGAGGAATGGGGCCACCCACTCATCTCCAAATTTTTAACTCAGAATCACTCCTGCCTAAAGGAAATATGGAGACAAAGTGTGGAGCAGAGACTGAAGGAAAGGCAATACAGAGACTGCCCCACCTCGGGATCCATCCCATATACAGACACCAAATCCAGACACTATGTGAATGCCAAGAAGTGCTTGCTGACAAGAGCCTGATATAGCTGTCTCCTGAGAGGCTCTACCAGAGCATGACAAATACAGAGGCAGATGCTCCCAGCCAATCATTGAACTGAGAACGGGGCCCCCATTGGAGGAGTTAGAGAAAGGACTGAAGGAGTTGAAGGGGTTCGCAACCCCATAGGAAGAACAGCAATATCAACCAACCAGACCCCCCCCCCCCAGAGCTCCCAGGGACTAAACTACTAACCAAAAAATACACATAGAGGGATCCATGGCTTCAGCCGCATATGTAACAGAGGATGGCCTTTTCTGACATCAAAGGGAGGAGAGTCCCTTGGTCCTGTGAAGGCTCGATGCCCCAGTGTAGGAGAATGCTAGGGCAGAGAGGTGGGAGGGAGTGGGTGGGTAGGTGGGTGGGGGAGCACTCTTTAGGGGAAGTGGGGGAGTGAGATAGTGGGTTTCCAGAGGGGAAGCCAGAAAAGGAGATAACACTTGAAATGTAAATATATAAAATATACAATTAGAACAAAAGCTCATCATGAATAGCCAAACTGCAAATTAACCATTTTTTCCAGAACCTACCAGAAAGCTGAAGATACACACAGCAGCTATACTGGGATGTTAAGAGAGAAGTATTTGCTTAAGGGAGTAGGGATCCTGCCAGGTGCCAGTCCTAAAGATGGGAAGAGAAGTAGGGAGTGGGGATGTTGAGAAAGACCCAAATCATCATGGCCAAATTAATTAAAGCAAACATTTTTA
The DNA here is from genome assembly GCF_021556685.1 of Rattus norvegicus. NCBI lineage: Eukaryota > Metazoa > Chordata > Mammalia > Rodentia > Muridae > Rattus > Rattus norvegicus. The sequence goes on along the minus strand of NC_141551.1, from coordinate 11,766,517 downwards.
TTGTGTTAAATGGGCACTCTCCCTCCCTCTCTCCCTCTCCCTCTTCTCCCCCCCCTCTCACACACACACACACACACACACACACACACACACACACACACACACACACACAAAGTGGTATTCAAGAGATTAGCATTGGATATGAGGAAGACAAGGATTTGATAGCTTAGGAGTAGGGGCGTTTCCAAATAGGGGGTTTGGTGGACAAAACAGTCTGGGTTATAGGAGGTGAACAAATTAGTCATAATGGCCTTCTGAAACAAAGACATAATTGCAAGGTGGTCATAGCGAGGTAGTCATAACAACCTTTTGAAACAGAAGTAGGGTCAGAAGATAGTCATAACAGCTTTTTTGAAACAAAGCTGTGGTTGCCGTTTCCTGTAACAGGCAGTACAGAACCATTTATAGTTAAGGTTACAGGTGAGGCATAGCCCAATCCTTGAGAAACAGATTTAATGATGAGCAGGAATGAGCCTACTTTGTTTTTATTATAAAATGGATTTTAATCCCAAGACTGAGGAGGCCTGGTTCATAACAGTAAGAACTGGTTAAAAAATTCAGTTAAGAAATTGACAGAAGTTAAACGTGAGCTACTGAGAGGACAGAGGCCCTGGGGCAGTAGATACAAGAGATGTTTATATATTTTTCTTTAAGGATTTCACCATAATATATTGATGAGATCCCTGACAGAGCATTCTTTGTGCGGTGTGCCCCAGGAATGGGTAGGTCCTGCAGGATGGGCCAGAAGCTCTTAGCAGTCTTCTCTCTCATTTTCATCTTTCAAGAGTCTTAAACCACAGACCAAGGTGCACAGCTGTACCCAGGCACCTGGCTGGGGCTGGTTTGAGGAACGCTAATGTTTCCTGTGCAAAGGAAAAGCTTCCTGGTCTTGGAAGAGGGGCAGGGATATGCATGGGCTGCAGAATTATAGCTGATTGGTGGGAGATTTAAATGCTCTGGTCCACTGAGTGAAACCACAGCTACCAAAGATCACAAACAGCTCAACTCATCCAAGAATGATTCAATCCTTGATAAAGAAGGCGAATGCTAAGATACACCTCACGCACACTCCCTCGAGACAGTGGTCACAGTGTGTGCAGTGGATCAAAGCTCAGCCAGAATCCTCATGAGAGAGGGAGGACAACATACTGAGGAAGAAGCAGACTAAGAGGGTCAGTCCCTCTGTGAGGCAGGGTATCACAGTGTGAGTAACACTGTAACCATAGCAACTGGAAACTCAATGCAAACCCCCTCCTCACAGACTAAATCACAACTTGAATGACCATCTTATTCTGTTGAACCCAGTATGTGGATACTGACTTTCACTGAAAGTAAATCATTCATTTCCCAATGACTTAACATTTTGTTTGTTAATCCTTTTCTTCTTCTTCACAAATAACTATTGCCCACTTTTCTTTACTGTCTTAGGAAGTATCAGGTTGTTCATTCTCCAAAGAGTCCTAAAGCTCAAGCAGTATCTACCGGGCACACACGCACTGTCTTTACCTAAGCACAGTCCTAGTGACTGTCTCTCTGTGGGATAATTTTCATCATTACATAGCTTAGCTGTCCCGTTTGCATTACCTGGCTCTCTAAGGAATAATGACAGCAATTTATAATTACGATCAGCGTGATTGGGACAGTCCTTTGACATACTTCCTTAGTTATTTGAATAATGCACACACACAATTAGAATGGACACAACCGAATTCTTGGGTGCTGGGGAGCCATCATTAACACATATTCATTTAGGCTACTGTGGTCATAAATGGACTTTCCCTGTGTTTATTTAATAGCCTAACTTAGGCTCACCAACCTGGAAGAAAAGTGCATAATTTTAATTCGAAGAGGAGGTTAGGGCAAGGTCTAGAGCAGGCATGCTGCCTCCTGCCAAGTAACCACTGATGTCGCCAGTAAGGGACGGAGGTGCCAGAAAGGGAGCCCTGGGAACCAAGTACAAAAGGAATTTCTGCTGGCAGCAGGGCGCCATCTCTTTTCGTAAACAAGCTGGGATTTGATGCTTACAATTAAAATACATGCTTTCTAAAAATATGAGACAATTCTTGGATTCTTAAAGTAAAAGCACTTGCTAACTTAACTGTGCACCAGGTCACCTTGGGAAACCAAAGCCCATTGTATCAAGGTTGAGCATGGACTGTGGAGGGCTTGGTAGCACACATCTGTAATGATGGTATGCAGGATGCAGAGAACTGCAAGTCCGAGGCAGTGTGCACCACGTAGAGAGACCCTGCCTCAAAACTGAAACGAAACCAAACATGAACAAAAGGAAGCAAAAAGTGATAAACTGGGTTTGAGCTATATGTCCAAGATAGACATTCTTGTCTTCTTGTTCTCTTTTTACACCTTGTCCTGTAGACACCGGTTCACTCAGAAACAAAGCCAAGGGCGTCCCCAGGGAAGACCTCTGCTTCCTTTGCCGCACCTATTTGCATTAGGTTCATCATTTCTAACTGCAGTGTCTCCTGGGAGAGCAGATTCTTCTGGGTCTTCCTTCCCGTACTGTGGTACTTGTCACCCTCAAAGGCTCTCTCCATTTACAAGGAGTCTTACTCGAAGCCCAGTGCATTGGCCTCTGCAATCGGTCTTCCTGAATATTTCAGTTTGATTCTAAATGTACTATTATTGCTGTTTTGCTCTCCAACCTCTACTATTCTCTAAACCTTACTCTATCTTAAGAGATTCCTACTTAAGTAATATGACAACATAGAAACCAGGTCTCACATTACGAAGATTTTGAAATAACATTTATTTATTTATTTGTTTTATGCTGTTGAGATTTGGCTTAGGTATTGTAATGCTAAATTCTATGTCAGAAGGTCTAGGCCTAAGAGTGACTTCTCATGTTTACAAGGTTTTGTTGTGCAAACCTTGTTCCTTGGTTTAAAACTATTGGTTAAACAAAATTGGCAACAGTCAGTTACTGGAGGGATTAGAAGTAGGTGAGTTTGGAGTGACCTGGTTGGAGCAGAAGAAATGAGTGGGGAAAAGGAGGAAGGAGAGGGGAAGAGGAACCCACCATGAGGGAGGAAGAACCATGAGCACATGGCCAGGAGAAACAGCAAGTATCAGGAACACACATCTGGGGAGGCAGCCAGGCCTGCAGTTAGAAGAGTAGATTAGGAGCGACCCCCATTAATTGTTAAAGTCAAATAAAATAACCATAGTCTGAGTCTCATTTCTTTGTAAGCTAGTTGGCGATAAGCTTAGATTGTGTGTACTACAATTATGTGAGTGTGTATGGGGTGTACATGCACCACCGTGTGTTTGTGGAAGTCAGAGGATAACTCAGGGCCATTTGTTGGTTTCCACCATGTGGGTCCTAGGAATCCACCACAGGCTGTCAGGCATGACAGGAGCTATCTCTGGCCTCCAAGAGGATTTTGTTATTTAATACTAGAGTTACATGTGTCCTTGATTCAGCCAACAATATAAAGAGAATGCTGAAAATATGAAGTGATGGCAAGATGGGTTCGAAGACGAGGAACAGTATGAGTCAGGAGATGGTCTGTGTGACGAGTTAGAGGAAGACAGGAAAACTTGTTAACTTCGTTGTTGGAAGTAGGAGAGGAAAACAGAGACAGAGAACAGCTTATATGTCTATAGAGTTCTAGCAGGGGATGATTTAAAGAAGGTGACGGTCAAGGATGAATTTCAATGCCCATAAGGTGTTTGCTCTGTGGTATACAGATTACACCGGTGGTAGGAGTTGGGAGCAGACTGTAGCATCAAGATGCACTGGCGAGCTTTATATGTAAAAGATTGCATTCAAAACCTAAGACTGTAGGTCAGCAAACAAAGGCCTTGATTTCTCCGTGACTTACTTAGTATGCTCACACATACTAAGAGGGTTGTGATGAGGATTGAGAACTAATGCATGGGAGGGAGGCACCTGGTACACAGGCTTCCTTTCAGGCCCGTGAATGGAAATCAAAATTCTTATGACCGCTGTAAAGAAAGGCCTATTCTAATTACCCATCAATGATTAACAGTGACCCACAATAGAATAGGCATTATGGGGTATTTACATGGGGCGTTGTCTCGTGCCTCGGGGAGTTGGCCTGACTGACTTCGAGTCTAGCAGTCCATTCTGAGGAGAGTATCTTCAGGGAACCTGGGTTTGAGAAAGGTTTTGGAACATCTGCCCTTTTCACCTGTTTTGCTCTTAAAAGTAATCCTGAAAGGAGACATGGATGAAGAACTTAAAGAGTTCATGCGGCCAGGATGAGGAGATGGGCGGGAGTTGAGGCAGAGGAACCAGAGAAGGTGAAGGAGGGACTCCTCAAAGACACAGGGCAGGGGAGCTCAGGCTGCTGAGTAAGCCAGTACAGTAGACAGGGTGCGGCATGTGAGCTGTGAGCTGAAGAGGTCTTTCACCTTAGAAAGAGGGTGGATCCTGGGAAGGGCAGGTGGCCAGAGGGTGGGGACATGGGCCAGGCAGGACTGGAAAGAGACAAATGGGAAATTGCTGGGCCTGGTTGGGTGGAGCTCAGGCAATAAACCATTGCAGTCCTTGGAAGCAGCCTGTGTCTTCGTTAACATAGTTGCTCAATTAAAGGTCCCCCTCCCCTGCTTCCTTACACTGCTGGTTTTAGTCACCCAGTTACTCATTCCTGAAGGCAGCTGGACAGCCCCACGCTGCTCCAGGAGTGAGTGGCACACAGGAAGATCTGTTTCACTTGAGCAAGTACAACCAGCTTTACACAAGTCACTGAAACCATCTGGGCAGGACAGGATTGTTCTGGGATTAATTATATTACAGAGATGGGCTGCTAATGAAACGGAATGCGCCATACATATGTACATGTAGGTTTAGATTTTTCTGATTTAAGTGCTTGCTTTGATAGGAAAACTGTCGGAGCCTATCACTTGGGAACGGCGAGGTCGCTGCACGCATGGCCTTGAGGCGAGGGAGAGATAGGTTCACGTCCCAGTCAGCCCTACCTCTCGGCTGTGAGGCTTTTGGAAGTTACTTACTGTCTTCGGATTTTAGCTTGCTCTCCACCTAAGAGGTGGCATGGGAACTAGCTGCAGTGTATAAGGTAGCTGATATTGTAAATAACAACAACAACTACAATAACAATAATAATAACAACAACAACAACAATAATAATAAAACAATAAAAATAGTCCGCAGTTACTGTTACTTTTGAAGTGCTATACTAGTTGTTTGTTTCCTGGCGCTCTATCTCCGTGCAAAGCTACTCAGGTCGCATCCTTACTGTGCATTCACAGAGGAAGTCAGAGTACAGAGAATCCATTGCTGGATAGGGATTCTGAGGTTACAGGCAGTTGAGCTGCTATTGTTAGTCCAAGTCTTCTGAACACCATACCTTGTGTCCTGTCTAGGTGAGCCTCGGGACACAGTACAGCTGTGTCACACAGACATTTTATGTTCTTAGTCTAATGCTTCATTTTACCAAATAGCATGAAAGGCTCACTGACTTCATCTTTAAAGAAAAAAATGCGAATTTTTAAAAATATGATTTAACCGATGCAAGACACTCTCACATGTTGATGGGACGCAGAACATATCAAAGCTACATAAAATTTAAAAATTAATCAAGGCAAGCAGCATGAAATGTGGTCCAAGCCTAGACGGAAATACTTTGGCGTGAGAGAAATTTAAAGACATTTTTGACCATGTATCTGGGAAGTTTCGTCAAAAAACTCTCCTGTCCTGAGCACCTCAGCAAAAAGGCATGAAGTGGAGAAAAAATGAGCAAGAGTTGAGGGACTTGTGGCTGGAGCTATGAAGGCTAGGAAATCCCTGCTGAAGTCAGCAGTGGTTTTAAAAAACACATTTGTCCGCAAAGGTCCTGTTCCCTTCTCTCTGTGAAATGGCTGTGACCAGGGCATTTGAGAGGGAGGGAGAGAGGGAGAGAGGGAGGGAGAGAGGGAGGGAGGGAGGGAGGGAGGGACGGACGGACGGAAAGCAGAAAGATGTCTTGAAGTTCTCCAAACATTACAGCCCTCAGCTTGCTGCTTTCAAGCTGCCGAGGGTAGCCGTGAATGTAGTCCAATATAGACCGGGAACTTCTCCAAAACAAGGTTTTCTCCTAACACAGTTTTGCAAATCTTTTTTTTTTTTTCTTTTTTTTGGAGCTGGAGACCGAACCCAGGGCCTTGCGTTTACTAGGCAAGCGCTCTACCGCTGAGCTAAATCCCCAACCCCAGTTTTGCAAATCTTAATTGTGATCTTTGTACACAACGTGGGCCAGATGTACCGAAAGCTTGGAAATCCCACCAGTGCCTTCTGAGTGTCTTCCTCGTCTGTTAGACTGCCCTCTGGGTCCCATTGCTCTTAGACTCTAGCTCAGTTTATAAGTGCAAGCTTAGCACCGCTCTCCTCTTCCTCAGTTCTGGTTCCAGCAACCTCCACACTAAGAGCAGATGGAGCCTTTCGTAGTTTCTCACCTGCACCACCACCCCTCTCCTGTAGCCCTTCCCTTCCGCTCCTTCCCGCTTTGCAACACCTCTCAGTTCTCACTCCACTCCGTCCTTTCTTTCGTCCTTTCCGTCAGATCCATCCTGCCTTCCCCACCCACCAGCATGCAAAGTGGGGTACCCAGGTCCCCATTGCGTTCCTCCAATGAGTGCCCCTTGTTCCCCGCCAAGGCTGTCCTCACACACTACGCATGTTTGCCCGAGACCGCTCACCGTATTCCATGTTCTTGAGGGCAGGGACTGTAGCTCTCCTGTTGCCATCAAATCTGCAGGGCTGGACACAGGTCTCCCACGCAGCAGAGCGAACTCTCCATAAATACTTGTGGAGTGAGTGAAGATACCCTTAAGTGTGCTTTGCTATTTGTGAAGTCAATGTCTCAGGAAGAAGACGGAATTTATGAGCAGAGCTATCCAGCAAATTGTAATTAGTCCTGACACAAAGAACATGTATATAATCATTCCTACATTTCTCACTTTGGAGTGATAATTATTTTTTGCAAGTTCTGAGTGTTTGTGAACTCATGAATTCTGAGCAATATCAAATGTGGCAGTAGATGGCTCCTGTTTACAGCTTATGAGAGTAACAGTCTAGAGATAAACAGCTTCACTGGGGACTTCTCTTTTAAAAACAAAACAGCTTAAGAAAGGACGGGAATTGCTTTGAAGAAGAAGAGACTATGGACAGCTCTTAAGTATAATTTAAGTGAACTCTGTGTATAGCCTATATATCTGAAATACACATGCAATGCCAGAGGCCCAGCTCCTGGTGTCATTAGGACTTAGAGGCATTGGCATGTGGCATGAGGGACACAGTATGTGCGTATTGAAGGACTGTGTTCAAGGCCTTTGCACAGTTGAATCTCTTTGCTCGTTTTCCATTTCACATGACAGGACACTGTCATGCCCAGTGGTGAAGCAGCCAGCGTAGGCACGAAGGAAGGAGTTTGTCTGTCAGCTAGCCTGAGCAGACTTCTGACACCCATATGCCACGGATAGAGAAATTGCACTCATGTCTGCAGAAACCTGCCCCCCTGAGTCCCCACCGACCCTTCCAAGCAGGAGGCTGCCTGCCCTACCCAAATAAGGAATGTGTCTGTCTGCAGGAGAAGTGTCAGTGTCAGAAGGTGTCAGAGGAGCTGAGAGCAGAAACCAGTGTTGTACGTCACATTCCTTACATGAAATTAGAGTTACTGGTCCTAGCGAGTCTTCTGAAGATTAAATGTCATAATATGTATGAACTGTTAATGCAAGATTTAACCATAGGAAACTTACTTTAAATCAGATGGTGTGTGTGTGTGTGTGTGTGTGTGTGTGTGTGTGTGTGTGTGTGTGTGTGTGTGTGTGTTGTAAGAAAGGAAAGAGCTTATTTTGGCCAATAATAGAGGTGTAGTGGTGAAGGAGACCTGGCAGTAGGAGCAGGAAGCAACCGTATCACTTCTTGTCCACACACGCAACTCACCACATTAACCACATTTGCTTTTTTTATGTTTTATTATGAGACAGAGTTTCTCTATGTAGCCCTGGACATCCTGGAACTCACTCTGTAGACCAGGCTGTCCTCACACTCAGAGATCTACCTGCCTCTGACTCCCAAGTGCTGGGATTAAAAAAGGTGTGGGCCACCACAACCTTTTCTTTTTTCAGTTTCTTAATAGTTGAATAACATTACATTTACCATACACGTTATTAAATAAATAAACTTTTATTCACACTTGAAATCTCATTAGTAAATTATTTAATGTCTGGGCCCTTGATTCACAAGTTAACACTTCGTTTCTGCTTTTCCCTTTAGAATTGAATATTAGCTGAAGGCTAAACTGTGTGTGTGTGTGTGTGTGTGTGTGTGTGTGTGAGTGCGTGTTTGTGTGTGTGTGCATGTGTGTGTGCATGTGTGTTTGTGTGTGTGTACATGTGTGTGTGTGTGTGTGTGTGGGTGTGTGTGTGTGTGTACCCGGTGTATGCCTGATGCCTTCACTGGTCAGAAGAGGGTGTGAAACTGCTTGGAACTAAGAGAGATAATGGCCATTTGGGTGCTGGGAATCGAACCCAGATCCTCTGCAAGAGGGAGTTTTCTTAATTGCTGAGCCACCACTTCAGTTCCCTAGACGTGTATTTTTATTTGAGGGAGACTAATGGTGGTCAGTTCTTTCAAGATTGTATTCTCTCTTCCCATAAGTTTCACTTTTGATTCCTCTTTTCAGATGAAATGAAACAAAAATAAATGCGTGCAGTAGGCCAGGCACAGAAGGACTCGTGCTGCAAGATCTTATTCTTTCTTAGTGTAGAGAATTTCACAGCGACAGCAATGTGCTGGTCACCAGAGGCTGGGCTTGGGGCGCTCAGGGAATGCTGGTTAAATCACACACAATTTCAATTGGGATGAAGAATTTCAAAAGGCCTCTTTTACAGCACATTCACTACTGAGAAAAATAGCACGTTGGACATTTCCAAATTGTTAAGAGGATTGATTTTGTCAGTTCTCAAAAGACCTTATCTTTGTTTCACCCCAAATAGTAAGGATATGAGGTCATCCAGTTTAAATAGCATGGTTTGCCCATTCTACAACACATAGTTATGTGAACCATCCTGTAGGACGTAATAACTTTAGGTAGCTATTATTTTTCAGTTAAAAGTCAGTAAACACACATATAACATTTCCCTGATTCCAATGCCACCCCTTAAAATAGATTCACGATTGGTCCCTGGGTCCCTCAGCCTTGTCATGGAGTGGGAGAATCCATGTATTGCTGTCCCAAGACTGCAAGCCCTCCCCTGCTGAGGTTTAAAATGCTTCATATGACTGACCTGGGTGGATACAGTGCAGGAAGGTAACTAATAATCAAGATGTTCACCCACTGGAGAACTCTGCACTCTCAAAACAAAACCAACACCAAAATAGCTCTGAAATGCGAATGACATAAAATCCACAGTTCTTTCCCAGTTTTCACTTAAAATGTTTAAAGTGTGTGTGTGTGTGTGTGTGTGTGTGTGTGTGTGTGTGTGTGTGTCCCTGTCCCTCTTTGGTGTATGCCCGTGATAGCTGCTTACTGCTCACTTCCAACACTCAGCATCCCTATAGGGTAAGTGCCCGGCCAGTGCTTCAATAGTGAGAGTCAAATGTGATAGTGTCCACACGAGCTTCTTGTGCTTTCTATTTTGCATTTTAACTATGGCCAACCTTATCTGGGGAGGTACCTTCACTAGAGACAACAAAGAGATGGTTCTCTACTAAATCATAGGCCAACGGTATTGTCAGGGGAGCCGTCAATTCAACTCCCCAAAGCTCGCATTTTAAAAATGAATACATAAGTGTATAATACGAACACGGAGGGCTTGGGTATGGAGAGCAACCTGTAGGAAGGCAAGTAGGCTGTGAAATCCCACACTTAACTATGATGAAACCACCGCCCCTTAGCTAAATTGCAAATGCCAATCAAGTTATTCCTGATTATCCAAGTCTGCAATCAAGACTTTTGCCTGGGTTTGGTCTGAACTTAGAGGGCTAATGGGACAGACAAGTCTTGACAAGAAAAAACCGTGGGCCTGGGTGGTATGGTTGAGACTCTCACATGGATGGGTGCCCAGAAACCATTGCCAGCGGGGCACCTGGAAGAGATTTCCCCTTTAGAAAATAAGCATTAACTTCAGGGTTTGAGACACACAGAGCGTTCTCCACACAAATATTCAATCACACCCAAATCTTGTAGTTTAAGCAAATGCAACATACTTTTACTTTCATATAGTATAAAAGTTTTGATTTTGAAAGGATTTTATAAGCTTCTTTTGCAACTTGATTTTTTGCAATATAAATATACATGCTTTTGGGACAAAATTACTGATGTCATGCAGAAAGGTAGGTTTGAAAATTCCCAAAAAAATTCCTAATTTTTATTAGGTAAAAGTGTCCTGTTTCTATGACAGTGGAGCTCTGGAATTGTCACCTTTTTGCAAGCTTTATAATGAAGTCATATGCTATGAAGGGAGCATTAGAAGTTAGCAAGCAAGAATCTTGGAAGAAAGTCAAGTGTTACTTGCTTAATACAAGTTGAATGTTGATGTCAGATTTCTGAGTGATTTAGGACAGGAAGCTTGTTACATCTGAAGAGTAAAACCCAAGGGAATGAAGGTTTGGTGGTCCCGGGGTTGTTTTGAAATCATGAGAATAAATCTTCAATCTGTATCCATGATGGGAAGGAACACTGTCAGAATGATTACATTGATCCTGTGATTGTCACCTTATTGCTAAGGTTAAGAAAGTACACAGGTTGGACCTAGGCCTCCCTGCACATACATAGCTAGGAACAGCTTGGTCTTCATGTGGGTCCTGAATAACTGGAGTAGGGGGCTGTCCCCAAAACTGTTGCTTGTCTATGGGATATGTGCTTCTAGCTGTGCTACCTTGTCTGGCCTCAGTGGAAGAGGATGTGCCTAGCCCCACAGAGACTTGATGTGCCAGGGTGGGGACATTTCCAGTGGGGGGATGGCAGGGGGGAAGGGGAAAGGATTGTGGGAAGGAGTGACTGGGAGGAGGGACAGTGAGTGGGATGTAAAGTGAATAAAAAAGTTGGATCTGCAGTAATTTAATTCTTCCCAATGGACCACATGCAGGTGACTGGTTCTTCCTCAAGTCTCACAATGTAAGGAATACTTGTAGAAGTCACTTATACGAAATGAATAAATAAGACTCTTAGCCATTTTTCTTCTTTTCCATTGTGGCCTCAGTGTCTATCCAATGATGTTAGATAGTGTAAGAATGGGGGCATAGCGGATGTAGATCGCTCCTGAGAGACACAGCCAGAATACAGCAAATACAGAGGCGAATACCAGCAGCAAACCACTGAACTGAGAATAGGACCCCCGTTGAAGGAATCAGAGAAAGAACTGGAAGAGCTTGAAGGGGCTCGAGACCCCAAAAGTACAACAATGCCAAGCAACCAGAGCTTCCAGGGACTAAGCCACTACCTAAAGACTATACATGGACTGACCCTGGACTCTGACCTCATAGGTAGCAATGAATATCCTAGTAAGAGCACCAGTGGAAGGGGAAGCCCTGGGTCCTGCTAAGACTGAACCCCCAGTGAACTAGACTGTTGGGGGGAGGGGGACAATGGGGGGAGGGTGGAGAGGGGAACACCGATAAGAAAGGGGAGGGGGGAGGGGGATGTTTGCCCGGAAACTGGGAAAGGGAATAACACTCGAAATGTATATAAGAAATACTCAAGTTAATAAAAAAAAATAAGTTATTAAACCCAAAGCTAAAAAAAAAAAAAAAAAAAAAAAAAAGAATGGGGGCATAGAATTTCTATGGGTCGCCCAGATTTCCAAAGTTTGAAAGTGATTTCTAATTTATTTACAGTCATTTCCAGTGGATTTAAAGGCATATGCACAACATAGTAAAACAGAACGTTGTGAACAGTTTAAGCCGTTTTAGTCACCTGAAGACAATCTGACCAGTATCAGGGTCTAGCGGCATAGGCGTACTTGCAGACGGAGGCTCCTGTGAAGGGCGATCTTCATCTACAGTCGGTGCACGTTATCTTTTCCCAGGATGATATGTGGTAGACACACCAATGGGAGAGAAGCAAGATGTGTTTCAGTTGAATGTGTGCCAACGACAGTGAGTCACAGCGTCCTCGTCAGACAGGCAGGATGTCTCACTAGGAAAACGGGCTCGCCCCACCCACTCTGCTTACCACGTTTTGCCAGACCTCAGCACTCCGTCAACTACTTTCTAGACATGTCACCGTGATCCTTGTGGGTTTACAAGGAAATTGGTAAAGCTCTAGCCAGGGCAGGGGTTAAAGCATGACTGAGTAAAGGCTGACTCTGTGTATAGACTCAACCTGTAAGTGAGTGTGTGTGTGTGTGTGTGTGTGTGTGTGTGTGTGTGTGTGTGTGATTTAAAGCCTAAGCATTTTATTTGTGGCTTTTTAATTCATTAGCTATATTTTCAGCAGTACATATAGTATATTTATTTATATGGCTCATTTTCTTTAATGAAAATTATAAAAATATTTGTTTAGATTTCTTTTTACATTTCATTTGTAGGATTATATAGGATGCACTTACAGGGTTAAAAAAAAGTATGGGGGGAGTTCATGGTTTCAGTGTGGCCCAGGCTGAGCTACAACTTGCTCTGTGGTAGAGAATGACCTTGTATTCCTGACCCTTTCTACCTCACAAGTGCTAGGATTACCGGTGCTTGCCACAAAGCTTCTAAGGAACTTTGGAACTTACCACACATTTTTATTTGTAGATAAGAACATAAAGGCCATTCCTACCTTGGGATGGAGCTTTAGTTCGCCTTATGTGACAGCCAGGACAGAACTCTAACCCCTCTACTGATTTCCTGACGATTAATAATATAATTACTTTAGGGTCATATGAGATGCGTGACAAACTATTGTTAGTTAAATTTGTTTCAAAATTAGGAATTTGGGTTAAATTCATGTTTTCCCATCATAAGCATCCATGAAAACCACATAGAAACTTAAAAATAAATTAGCAAAATAAATGATAACAGTTAAACACTGATTTCCTGGTTGAGCCAACCACTAAAATATTTTTAAAAATTCCATAAATACTCATAATGTATGTGTCTAGACTAGTATTTGAGAAAACTAGGTATTGAAACATGCACCTGTTTGCATTTCAAGATGATTGGACAGAAAATAGACTAAATATCCAGCTAAAATAGTTATCATGTCCAGTTACACAGAGAACGTAATCTTAATTTTATTCCTGAAGAAACCCAATTTTAATTTCAAGCTGCTTTTTTCCAGGATTTCCATGGTCACAATTTTATTATAGACTATGTAAGAAAACCCATAAACTGGTATTAAAAGGCATGCTTTATGAATTTTGGGGGGAAGGGTCAGGGTCTCAGTATGTAGTTCAGATTGACCTCATGATCCTCATGTTCAACCTCCCCAGTGCCATGATCATAGCTTGGCTGTTTACATGTATACGTGTAGGAACTTACAACTGATACCCTGTACAGAATGGCTGCTAGAATATTAAAAATAGTGACTTGATATCTTGATTAAGTTCTGAATAATACACAAGAGAAAGCATTGAAGCCTACTCTTTAGTTTTCAGAGTTATAAGGATCTCTTATTGTTTTGTATCCAAGAACATTGTAAAAGGACAGAGATCACAGCACTTGGGGTTAATCAATTGCTATCAATAGTCTTGTGCCAGGCAGAATCCCAGGTCAAGATAGAAGTATAGGGAGAACATTTCACATAGGATCTTTAAACCCCAATGGTCTAAGACCACTTCTTTTCCCTTTTTATTATGTCCTTGCCATTAGTTCAGAATGCGGCATAATTCAAACAACAAGAAAGATACTCTGACTGTGCTACTTGGCTGTGGTGTATGTGTAAGGTGTGTGCATGGGTAGTGCACATAGATGTGCACATTCAGGTTAGCAAGGTTTCCCACTGAACCTGTTGCTAGGATGGTGTCCTTTGTGCCACTAGAGATCCTCCCTTTTCTGCTCCCCACATTATTGGGGTTACAGGAACATGCAATCAACCAGGCTTTTTACATGGGTGTTGGGAACCAAACTTAGATTCTCAAGATTACACAGCAGGCACTCTTACTCTTTGTGAGGCCCATGTCACTTTGTGACATCCCAATAAGAGCAGAGAAGAAGGCTTTAGGCCCCAGGTATGTGCATGGCCCCAGTGATGGTGAGCATGTTCCTTCTATGTACCCCGAGAATCACTTTGCTTCATTTTCTGACCCAGTCTCCTTCCTCTTACCTCCATGTTTCAGCATGATATTTTAATTATAATACTCTCATCAAACCAAGTGGCTCAAATGAAGCTGCAGACTTCTTAATATTGATTTAAATAACAACTTAAGAGCATTCATTTGTCTACTGGTGAAGGCACAAAGTCGATCTGTTGTTGGATAAGTGGGAGTGAAAGGAGAGACAAAGGGGAACAGAAGCTTGTAGATAATGATGGAGACCTTCTCCTATGGGCTCTTTTCTATTCTAATTCCACGCTCTGCGATGTAGTAAGTATGGACAATGTTTCCATAACTTGTTTATAAACAAACACTCAAAACGCCTTATGTCTCATATCCAACTTAGAGAAAACCCAGTCTTTACTTTTCTTACATAATGATCAGAAGAGGGAGATAACCCTGGCAATTTTGTTATTGGCAATTTTTACAGAAGTCTTAAGTGCCGAATATTCTCTGAAAAGACAAAAAGGCAAGTGGATGGTCACAACAACATCAAAAGCCTCTTTGACAGTATATTCTTCCAAGAGAGGAAACGAGGGACTAGGTCCAGATGTAGTGTACAAACCACCATACTGTAGCTTGCAGATACCATTTTGTACAACTAGAGCTACATTTTTTTAACCTGAAGAGTTTGCATTTTTTATTGGATTTTTTAATTTACATTTCATGTGTTATCCCCTTTCCTGGTTTCCTGTCCATAAACCCCCTATCCCGTCCCTCCCCTCTGCTTCTATGAGGGTGTTACCCCACCCACCCATCCCTTCTTGCCTCCTGCCCTGACATTCCCCTACACTGGGGCACTGAGCCTTGTCGGGACCAAAGGCTTCTCCCATTGATGCCCAACAAGGCCACCCTCTGGTACATATGCAGCTGGAGCCAGAGTCTGTCCATGTATAGTCTTTGGATGTTGGTTTATTCCCTGGTTGGTTGGTATTGTTCTTATACGGGTGCAAACCCCTTCAGTAGAGCTAAAATTTTAACAGAATAAATTAACACTGTAATTTAAGCTCGAAATGCCAGTAATTTGGGATGTATTTATATCTGATATAACTATGTTAAATATTTTCTTTCTGAGACAGGGTCTCATGTAGTCCAGACTGACCTCAGACCAACCATGTAGCCAAGACTGACCTTGGATTCTCAACCCTTTTGCCTCTGCCTCTTGGGGGCTGGGATTAAAAGTATGTGGCATATTGATTTATTCATTGCTGGAGACAGAAGGGAGGGTTTTGTGGATGCCAGGCAAACACTGTGCTAATGGAACTGCACTGTAGCCCAGGGAACGAATGTTTTCTAGCTTTAGACAGTAAAGATGTCCACATACGCCTCAGGTTCTAATGGCAGTTGCTTTATTGTGACACATGTAGAGCTGTTGGTGTTGTTCAAGTGAAACTTGTAATGTGCGGAGTAATGCTAGATGCAGTGTGTTTTTATCTGCCTTAGTCTGGTTGACACAGTCATTTCTAGTTTCTGTGTCTGTAATCCAAAACTTTGAGTCATTTCATAGACCCAATGCACTTTTAAGAGTTTGCTGAGATTCTATTTCTTGCGTCTTGAGATTCTATTATTCAAGGTATGAATAACAACATGAATAATAACGCATGGTGACAGGTGCTACTGACCCCAGTGCCAATTTCTGTTTGTGACTGACATGGGAAAAATGTGTTTGCATTTGTAGTCACCAAATACTTACTGAGCACACTCAGCACGCTATGCTTGGCATTTGAAAGAGGGATTATGGGATGGCTAGAATGAACTTGAGGAATAGTACCTCTGAGTTAACAAGCACAGACTCGTCAGAAAACACCAAGCTTAAATTATACTTTCTACTGACTTTTGATGAGAAGTTCAGGAAAGAAAGTGGCAGAGGAGATTTATTTTCTTGGCAAATAAAGAAATTTTGAGATATCAAAATGAAAAGCACATTAGGCATGACAAAAATAAAGGTTCCTGGTCTTAGGTCCCTTTTGAAGTGGGAACTTCCTGTATAAGACTATGCTGATCACTGATAAGCAAAGGGTTCTTGAGTCTTGACTCTAGCTGAGGCAGTTTTGACAACTGATGGCTGCCAGGGAGAGGAGACTCAGTTTAATTTAAGGGCGTGTGTGGCCCTGGTTGATTGAATGTGCTTCTTGGATGGCTCCATGCCCATTTGAATGTGTGCAATAGAACATTCTGGACTATTAAGAAAAAAAGAAGGGCTGGGGATTTAGCTCAGTGGTAGAGCGCTTACCTAGGAAGCGCAAGGCCCTGGGTTCGGTCCCCAGCTCCGAAAAAAAGAACCAAAAAAAAAAAAAAAAAAAAAAAAAAAAAAAAAAAGAAAAAAAGAAGAAGAATAAAAAGAGGACATTAAGTTGAGAGGTGTCTACAGGGTGTGAAGGGGATCCATGAAGAGTTAGGGAGAGGTTTCCAAATGATGCAAATATATTGTATGTGTGTATAAAATTCTCCAAGAATATTACAATGAAAACCAAAATAAAAATAAGACAAATATATTTGCTGGTTAAATGCTTAATTTGGCAGTATTTAACCTGAATGGTGAGAGGGAAATCTGTGTTCTGAGCTCCTTATCCCCTTTTAGGCTGTGTAGTAATAATGCTCATTGTGTTTAATTGAGATCAATCTGAACAGAAAGTTTTGGCTTTCTCTGGTTGTTAAGTGCATGTTGTCTGCAGATGCAAGGACTTGCATTTAACCAGACAGGCAGTCAGAAGGAGCCAAGTTCCTGCCTTTTCATTTTACTTCTTTCAGAAATAGAATATTTGGGTCTTTGAAGCACCCTGAATTGTAGAAAAGCCCTCATGTCAGAGAGTTTGGGGTAAGCATGGTGCTGTGAAAGTCCCACATTTATCTGAAACAACTCATTCGAGAATTTTCTTTCAGTATGATCAAAAGGGTATGGAGGATAGAGAGTTTAAGTTCTGGAGCAATTTCCAGGTTCCCAACTTCTTATGGGGTACAGAAGTGGATGTATCCACATGTGTCAATGCACTGAGCTTCCCTAAAAAACTGTGTGATGAGTACTGTCTCTGAATTCCTTACTTGAAGCTTGGACAGGGTGAACATAGGTAGCAACTGCCCACCATACACTATTGCTAGTTCGTCTTTTAAAGATATGTCTTTAGATGTGGAACTACACACTTATATAAATCTGATGAACTTGCACCCAATCTAGAATTGTTTTTAAGAATGACAGGTCCAACGCCATAATTATGTGCCAACAACACTGACACTCTCTGTGTAAACCTGGACTTCTGGTCACCATCACTTAAAAGCATCAGGGAGTTCTTGCTAAGAGACGACTATCTTTGAGACCAGAGAGTCATTATACCCCAGTCACCACTCTTACAACCTCTGTCTATGTGTAATAAGTGAAAATGTCATTTTATAGCTTCTTCTCAAGACATTTTTCCATAAGGCATGTTTTCTGCCAAACTTACTAGGGCTCTCTGCAAAATTCAAAGAAAGAGATGATTTCCTTAACACTCCAGAAGAGAAGTAGCTCAGGCCTAGTGTCTTATGTCACTAAGGTGGGACACTTTCCCTTAGTGTATCAATGCTGGATAGGCTGTGAGTGTTATCTTATTGAGTCCCCTGGTATTTCTATGTCTTCACATCTTGGGAAGAGGCAAAATGACCGTAGTGTCCCTTTGAGGTTCCTGTAAGAGATGACTTGATAGTATAACGTACTATACTGGCCTCGGGTGCTACTAGAGTCCACATTAGCACCCAGAGGAGGACTTCAAATCTCCATTGGTTCCTGTTTCTCCTAATGATGCTCATTGTATTCAATCATTAAAAGTTTTCTCAATCCAGAGTGGAGATTCATTTTCTTTTGTGGTGACTTAACAAGCGAAACTTGTTCTATACGCAAGGTGGGATGAATCAAGTTCTGACATGGGATAAACACTGGTGATACAGGCAGAAACCTGTTCAACGACACTTTGAAAGAGGCAACCATCAAACAGAATAAGATTCCAAATTTGTCAGCATTTCCTAAATGACTCTAGATTTTATAATATTAATGTGCCAGAATCCTCTAAAACTCACAAGCCTGAAAAGAAATTCTAATGTTCTTGTATGTTAAACTGAAGAACAAGGAGTTTAATGTTGTCTTTATTATATAAGTAAGTTTATGTTTTTAGCTATACAATACACTGTGACAAATGAATAGATTATTGGAAGTAGTATGTTTTCTTTAACTCCTATTAACTTACAGATTTGAGAATCAATTGTTGGATTCCACTGTGTTCTGGATTCTCAGAAGGGTTTTGTTGACACAATAAGTAAAAGAATCATAACCACTTAACTTTGCCACAGATATTTATGCCATTAATACTTTTTGCGGTTTAGTATAGGAAAAGTACTTTAAACTGCAAAGTATATTATTCTAAGTTAATTACGTGGTCAGAAGGCTGTGTAGTGAGATGTTTGAATTAATATTTTCTATGTTGAGAAAGTCACTTTAGACCACCTTGAAATACTAACAGAAGACAATTTAATAGCAAACGAATGGACTTTTATGCTGTTAAACTCTTTGCCTATGGGTTCAGTTAGTCACACTAGCCTTTTTTTATGGGCATCTTTTATTAGTAGGAAATGAGACTGGGTTTTCCAGACAATTTTTCACAGTAAAAGAGAAATGGTACAGAATCTCATTGTTTATGATTGTAAGTTGGGAGGTAGGGCTAGAGAAGAGCCAACTGAAGCCACCATGAAAGAGTCCCAGCAGAACGGTTGCAAAACCTTCAGTTTGCATCAGTCTTGCTTAGGTGCTTACTAAACACAACATTTCCTTGATCTTGTCCTTTCTCATTTCAGGATGGCTCTTCTTGTCTGGCTTGAGATCAAGAATTTCTGGTTTACTGAGAGCAACTGGTTTTTTTCCCAACATGTTTAATCTAGATGCTACTCAGAGAAATCCTCCCAGTCATCAGACACTAGAGCCTGGACTCTGGAGCCAAGTGTGATGCCATAAAGGTATTAGTGTGTGTTCTTTCTTCTCATTCAGTCTGTGGTGTTGGAAAACATGTGTTAAATAAAGGCTATAAAGTTTTATTTGTTTGTTATTCCACCTTATCTTTTCAACTTTGTCACATACACCCTAGCGTCACCCTTTCAGGTTAGATCCTGTTTGTTTTCATTTCTTTAGAAGGCTATATGTTGTGAGTTCACAAAATTCCATTTCTGAGATTGAAACTACAACTGTTTTAGAACGTTCTTGGAATATATTCATTCTTATTTGAGAGAAGAAAGTTTACTTAAGTGGCTAAAGAGAAACTGCCTGGATTCAAATGCCTCCTGTATCATCAACTAGCTGTGTGTCCTATGAGAGTCACTTTATGCCCTGGGCTTGTTGTTTTTAACATGGGATAATAATAGCATCCGTTCTATGTCTGCTAATATGTTCATTCTCCATGGTTCCAAAACTTGTGAGACATGAATAAATTAAGAGATGCAAGACACTTGGGATACTGGAAAGAACCTGTTAAAACCATGTAAGGCTTACTTATCATTCATTGTGTTTAGACTACTAAGTCACTTATCTGGCCCTTATAAATTTATGCAAAGGGTTTAACTATTGAATTTAGGGAAATGAATATTTTCTTCCTTGATCTTTAGGAACCATTGGCTTCTTTACAGAGAGATAAAGATATAATTGTACTACAGAAAACAGCAAACAATCAACGTGCAGAGTCCAGTATCAAAAGGTCTATCTACAAAACACCCCACACTAAGTTTTGGGGAAAGATTCTAAGAGCCAGAGAATCAGGGACTTTCCTGTAAGATCATGTTTCCTAATAACATCAGAGGCTATACTTGTAAAAATGTCTCACTAACATGACTGCCAAAATGTGAGTTTAACAAGGAAGGCAAAACTAGTTGAGGAAAAGCCCAAAAGGCCTCAACTATACACAAAGAACTGGAGGCAACTGAATAAAATTGGGACTGGGAGGGATTGTCCTGGCCAGGAAAAGCATACCATTGGTTATCCAGTGCCAAGTGGTCATCACTGAAAATATGCATGCAACTGACATTATATGAGTTATATTCTTAAATGTAACTCAATATGTTATATTTAAGAATGTGTATATACATATACGTATATATATATATGTATATATATATGTGTGTATGTATATATATATATTTGAAATATGTATGTGCACTCAGTAATGGTTGATGACAAGCTGAATTTGAAAGAGAGCAAGGAAGGGTATATTGTAGCAGTGAGTATAGCTACAAGCTCAGTGCTCCCAGCAGGTAATGCTATTCCAGCCACCAGCCCAGGAACTCTTTAGATTCGTGAATGGAAGACACACACACACACACACACACACACACACACACACACGTACGCACACACACATGCACATATACACACACACACACCAGTTAATTTTTAAATGCCTTGACTAGCTCAAAGGCTAGGCACTCCTAAGCCTTCTCCTGCTACCCCAGGCACAACCAGGGAAGTGGCCAGTAGTTATCCACCTGAAGTCTCACATGGCTGGTTGGCTTTCTCTCCTGTGGCTCCTATGTCCCATCTTCCACCCCACCCCCCATTCTGTCTCCCCTTTTCCAGGTTCTAGCCTATATAAATCTAAAGAGCCTGCCCTGTCTCCCTTTGCACAACCATTGGTCACTAGCATCTTTATTGATTGATCAAAAACCAATTAGGGACAAGGACCTTCAGCATTTGGACTGACAGATTCCCCATTTAATCAAAGCATTAAATCCCTAAAAGGTGAGGAACTTTTCTATTCAAATTAAAAGAGCTCTTTTCTCAGGCATAAAGCAAGCATAACAATAACAATTATGTAAATTGCAGAGTATGATATACAACTAACATCCAATCCATCATATTTATTACCACCTGAAAACCATGATTTCAGCTCTATATCATATCTCTCAATGCTAAACAACCTAAGTTTGCTTATGAAACTATAACTTGTCTTCAACCTCATCAGAAATCCAAGAATGAATTAAATATTACCTGGATATTTAGGAATCACAAAAGCATAGCTTCCAAAGCTTAAACCAATTGTAGAGACAGCTGACTACTTGGACAGTCGCCTATTCCTCGAAATGTCAGAGTATCTGTCTTTAGCCCTTTGGCCCAGAACCATCTGGCAGATCCTGAAATGAAGCAGGGATATGATGGACTAGCTTACCATGTCTTGGCAGAGCTTAGCAGTTGACTATACCACATTTGTCCTTTTTGGACAGTATTTTGTCTGCAGATGATATAGATAATTTCTGCCCAGTGGCTACCTGGCCACAATAAGTAACCTCACCAGGAGGAGGTATAAGTATCAGTATCAGTATCTTCTTTGAACTATGAAGCAGGTACAGTCAGTAGCAGATATGTATCTAGTCAAAATTTCTAATAATAATGTCAGATTCTGTGGATTTTGGATGTTTTTGAAAACTATATATATATATATATATAAAGTATATCAGAACTGTTAAACCTTGACTACCCTTAGCTATTTCTAATTGAATAATATTGAAAACACCTTAGTATAATTAAATCTGAACCTAATATAACCATAAGTTTACTATTTAGCCCTTAACTTTTAGTACTTAATCATCTTAAACAGTTTATAATAGCAGCTATAAAAAATTGGGTCAAAGTCTTGTGTTCTTAAATGAGTTGCAAAGTCACAATGACTATCTAAGAGTAACAATACCAATTTCCAATTTTGCATCAATATACAAATTTATACCAATGGAAAATCTTAATTCTATATCAATATGTAAGTTCTGTACCAATGTGAGAAATTATAACTCTAATTTTACACCAATTACAAAGATTTCTAACAAATGTAAAATTATGGCTACACAATGCTTTGCTCAAGAATAAATGTAGTAATCCATTCAATCTATTTCCTCCCTGTTCAAAATTATGACCATTTACACAAATTATCCCTTAAAATAACAACCTATTCATAATTTGTAAAATAGTCATAACCAGATACTCAAACCCAAGGAATAGGGCTGACAACTCTCCATGGCTTATTCCTGCTGAATAGGAGCTACGAGAAATTCTTTAAATGGGTGAGAAGGGGTAGGAAAATGAGAAAAATTGTTTAGGCTTAAGAAACCTAGCTTTATCATTTGTTATCCAGTCTCTGTATGCTTAGAAGGCTCAGAAATTGACTGAAGTTCTGATTGGACCAATCTGAAAGTTTGGCTGAGGCAAGATCATCTGGAATCAGTAGCAATCCCAAAGTTGTTCTGGTAGCGAGTCTCTGCACAGTATCAGGAGGTGGGAGGATGGATCAGCAGGTCAGTTCAGCATCTCTGAGGATAAATCTTGTCAAAGGTGTACATAATATAATATATGAGTCTCATAGCCAAAATTTTAGTACCTTTAAGATATTCATATGGATTGTGCAGGGTGCACCGACCAGTTCAGGATGAAATTTTGCTCCTTGTTTGAACAGGTGGAAGGAAGGAAAGGAGGTAAAAGGAAGGGAGAAATGTTGTAATTAAAATATAGTCTCAAAATCTTAAGAAGATAATAATGAGATTGAAGAAATGGTGGGAGAGAAGTGACTTCACAAACATGTTATTTGTAAGTGAAGCTAAACCTTTCTTATCCACATAGAAAAATGAATTCAGAAGATTCTCATTTCATACAACTTTGCAGCTAACCCTAATAGCATTGTGATTCGTTCGTTCATTCATTCATTCATTCATTCATTCATTCATTCAGAAAAGGTTTTGTCACAGACTCATGATGAAGATCAAGCTAGTTTTGAACTGGAGATGATCCTCTTGCAGTCGTCTTCTGATTCCTAGGATCACAGGCTTGAACTACCACAGCTTTTTTAAGCATCTAAAGAGTACAATAGTCTTACCATTAACAACATTTTATTGATGTCACAGGTAACTTCATACTAACCTTGTTGTCTCCTCAGGGCCTCTATGGTGGTCTGTGGTGCATTCTCATTTGAGATTATATTTGAATTTTTCAAGTGAAACATTGCTTTAAGAGTGAATAGTGGTAGGGGTTGGGGATTTGGCTCAGTGGTAGAGCGCTTACCTAGGAAGCGCAAGGTCCTGGGTTCGGTCCCCAGCCCGGGGGGGGGGAGGGAAGAGTGAATAGTGGTGTTTATAGGAATGCCTTGATAAGTTTGTAGGTGACATAAAAAGAGGATTTGAAGAAACAAGACTGGGAAAAGAGAAGCAAACAAAGGTATTCGGAAGGTTCTAACCACATTACTTATCAATATCCACATATTGTCCTCCCTCCCCACAATTAGATGGTAAGATCTTATGGATGAAGATAGAACACACTGTTGTTATGGGAAATAAGAAATAAAAATGGAACTGAACTGGAAGCTTCCTCTTTGCTGGATAGCTTTCATAGTACTGAAGGATGCTATATAGGAGAAAAGTCATCAATGGGCTTACCCAATGGCAGACCCTGTGTGTACAATACTTCCCTGTCAGGCTAGAGGTGTTCACTGGTGCAATAGTGGTATGGCTGGCACAGGATGAAGCAACCACTTTCTGATTGGATTTGAGGCCTGCTTCACGGTAGAAAATTCATACCTAGTGCTGTAGACTCCACCAAAGGCCCTGGCTCAGGAAAGCGTAGGTCTTAAGGCAACCTACTACTGTTGTTTTGCTAAACATGTTGTCAAACTGCCTTATAAATATTTATGTTTATAGCCATAAATTAGTGCTGATGTCAGCCTTGGTCAGAGAAGTTTCTGTTTGTCGTGGGAGATGCTTAATGCTGAGACTCATAGTTGGTCCAAGTACTGAGTATAAGTGACTACTGAGTGCTTCGCTCTAAACAGGACATCTATCTCACCCCTCCAAAGTGCAGAGGGAGCAGGAGGAATTTAAAAGCTGTGGCTTGGGGAGGAGTGTTGTAAAATGCTGTCTTTTGATGTGATATGGTTGTTGAACTTATGAACTCACAGCTACACTGGTTGTCAGCACAAAGCTTGAACAAGGTGGAGCCAGCCAGCAGTCCATCATGGATGAGGAAGAGCTCCATAAAGCACACCCACCATGGTGATCACTTGCCTTATCTGCCATTTTCCTCAGCCACTAGTAGCCACTAGTAAGTTGTACTTGTAAATAAAACTTGCCCATGCTCATTCGAGCAATTCTAATCAAATTTAGTAGGTCATCAAACAATCAGGCAAGCAAACAACAAGAACAAAAAACAAAAGACAAAAGAGTAAAAGTAGAGGAGACTTGAGAAGGGCTTCAATAAGAGTTGTGGGGAAGAGAGAGTATGACAGGTGAAGGTGAGATGACAGAAACACATTAAATACGTCTGTGAGAGAAAATAGTTTCTTTTCTAGTCTTGTGATAAAATGCAGTGACCAATGTAACTTGTAGACAAAAGTGTTTATTTTGACTTACAGTTTCCAAAAAATAAGAGTCTATCATGGTGGGACTTCATGGCAGGGAGTTGCAGGAGCAGGAAGGCTATAGACCACATCTCAGCTGCAGACTGGAAGCAGAAACCTGAAAGTGGGATGAGGCTATCACCTCCCAAATCCCAACCTCAGCAAATCATTTTCCAATAGTACTGTATGTCCTAACAAAGTTCCATAACCTCCCCAAACAGTGACACCAACTGGGGCCATGTGTTCAAATACGTGAGTTAATGGATATTTCTCATTCAAGCCACTACAGTGTCAAAGAATTGTTATGCATGTGCGCTCTCTCTCTCTCTCTCTCTCTCTCTCTCTCTCTCTCTCTCTCTCTCTCTCTCTCCCCTCTCTCTCCCTCCCTCCCTCCTCTCTCCCTCCCTTCCTCCCTCCTTCTCTTTGCATGTGCACGAGTGAGCTCTAATTTAACTCCCCCTTCCATAGGATGATTTTGTGATCAATACAGGACTCATAGTATGTAAGACTCTACCTGGCCACACCCTGATACACACACACACACACACAGAGAGAGAGAGAGAGAGAGAGAGAGAGAGAGAGAGAGAGAGAGAGAGAGAGAGATATGAATTCTAGGTGCTAAGGATCTGGAAAGCAGATAACAAATGTTAGGCAAGGTTGAGAGCAGAAAGGAAGCTGCTATGTGGAGGCCCTGACTTCAGGTGCCACCTCCCTCCCTGCCCCTTCCTGCTTGGTCCACCGCATGAGGTGGCCGTTCATTCACTTCAGGTCATCACAATAACCATGTTGTTTGCACATATTATCCTGTGCTCCACGGGAAGCACCAGGTGGAGACTATCATTATGCCATTAGATAGGTAAGAAAACAGAGGCAAAGTTACACTAATTCTTTAGTTCAAGGGCTCATAGCTGAGGAGAACCAGAGTAGCAGAATTAGTGTGAGAAGAGCTCCCAGATGTTAGACACTATGTGACACTCTTGACATCATCAGTCCTCTGACCTTGGGAATGGAGGGAAGAAAGATGACCTATTTGTATCTGAGAGCAGGAAAGTCAAGCCTTGAATAGAATGGGCTGCAAGTTGGAACCAGATCCATAAAGATAGTTTGTGTATGCAGAGAGACTATACAGGGAGTATGACTAGTGGCCAAGGCCATTATCCTCATGATGGCCACGGTTTGCACCTTACCTGGATTTTGCCTGTGACTGGGCCATCATACCATTGAAAAACCACTCCATTTAGAGCATGTTCATTGACAGTAGGAAATCGTAAAGGTGAAGAATGGGTGTTCAAACTAAAGTAAAACCAGATCAAGCCTTCATTTGACTATCACCTAGCATTATTGTGAGAGGAGAAAAGGATCTAAAACACAAAAGAAGACAGAAAACTGGAAGACATTGAAAAGAAACACAGAAAATGAAACCTTAATGTTTGCAAGTGACATTTAAATCATCCCATTGCTAAACATGGAGTTAGTCAACAAGAGAGGCCTCTTTACTGGAATTCCAGAGGAACCTTTGGTAAACATAGCTTTATAACTTTATTTTGTTTAAATATTTCTACTGAAATGACTAAAGTTCTGATTACTGGACACAGGCTTAATCAATCTTAATATTTCCTTTTATCTTCTTTATAAAGTTTTTGAGTATATCCTCAGGGTATCATGAATCATAAGTACATGGTCTTGATGAGTCAACATTGACCCTGTGTCATATTTTTCTACTTTGTGGTAGACCTTTGTCCCAAGCAAATGTAATAGATTTTCATGTAGAAAAAGCAATTCAAAATATCTTCAGAAGAAATGTTTAAAAATCAATATACTAAATAATAAAAATATTTCTAGTTCAACAACTCTCTTGAGGTATGTATAATGTGATGGGGACCAAAATGCTAGGCAAGTACTCTGTCAACTGATCTACATCTCCAGGAAGAGTTCTGGTCTAAGAGACATCACTAGACTTTTCCTAGTATGAGCTGTGGAACACCATATATACATATGGTATGTACATATACATACATACATACATACATACATATACATATATGCACAATGGTATCAATGTGTTTTTGTATTTGAAAAAAAGAGAAAAAAATAAAAGCAAACCAAGACAAAAAACAGCTTCCTTCTAGGAGGCATAGCTTCCTGTCAGAAGGAAATATAATGTAACATTATGGCTAAAAGTCATTTTCTATTCAGCCATCTCCAGCTTCCCTTAGAGTGCTGGAAAAACTCAAATACAATTAATTTTTTACATATTCAGCATAAAATAGGATATACATAAAATTGCCTAAATAAAAATATACAGCATCTCCATATGCAGAGGATTACAAACATTTACTTTACTAAGTTTTATATAATGATTGGTTGGAATCCTAGCTTATGCTTGAGTTGGAAGACTAAAAATCTGGAAGAATGTTCACACGAGCATTGATGGAGTTAGAAGTTTTGAACCAATTACTGTGTTCTACACCCTAATTCAGGGAGAGCTGTAAGTCAGTTGCCAGAGTATTTGGTCCCCTTCAGGAATGGGACCAGGCATGTGATATCCCTGTCTCTCCTCTCAAATGCTGTGGTTCCAGACACACAGCCATGGTTTCTGTTGTTGTTGTTGTTTTGTTGTTGTTGTTGTTTTGTTTGTTTTTAACATGGGTTCTGGGGATTCACGCTCAAGTCCTCATGCTTGCATGGCCAGTGCTCTTACCTACTGAGCCACCTCCCCAGCTCTGTCTCCAGCCTTTTATTCCAGTAGCAGTGCCCTAGCTGGCATGAGTAGGTGAAAATTCCATGTCACCACTCACTAGCTCTCTGACTGGGAAGAAGTTATTTACATCCCTATGGGTCTCAATTTACTTGTCTATAAAAATGTGATAATAACAGGATCCATTTCATGGATTTGTTATGAGCATGAATCCAGATGATACATATGAAGAATTTAACAGTATGTTTGATGCATAGAAGTCAAACAATGAATGATAGCCATTATAATTAAGGCAGTGTTCATTGTAATAGAGATATAATGGAGTTGTCTAGTCCACCTACTCTCTTACCTTTGACCCTTGGTTTCTGTTTAATGTGACCAAGAAACCTCAAATATTAATTTACCACCACCTCTTCATTTCAACTGGACTCTTGATATAATTATCCAAACAGAAAGGACCAGAGTGTCTGCTTTTTATGGTCCCTATTGGGAGAATATTTTTTGTCTTTTACACAGTAGCTGTGTCAAGATTCACCCCGTTCACTGCCTTCTATAGCATCTTATTTAGAAGTGACTTCATTACTCTGAGAAAATCTGAAATCAAGACTTGAGGACCCCAAACCATCTTCATTGGCTTATTTCTACCCTGGCATCTCAACCCATCTTCCCCCGTACTGTTATCCAAGATTAGGAACTCAACATCTGTTCTGTTTCCTGCCTCCTCTGCTCTCCTAGCCTTTCTGCATGAAAACACAAATCATGTTGTTACTTACAAGAACTCCCCAACCTGGCTGCTTCAGTTTGAACCTATGCCTTATTCCTTTCATCAGGATTAACTGTAATAGCATACTACTCTCTTTAATTTTTCAGTTAACCCGTATTCAGTTAGAAGCAGTCCTTAATGTGGAATGTGTGTGATGATTAAACCACTGGCAGTAAAGTTCTTAGAATATGATTTTGAATATAACAGTTGCACAAGAAACAGCCACTACCATCTTCTTCATGTAAAGACATTCTCCTTAAAAGACTTTGTGGGAGGCAGAGAAAAAGAGATGGATTTTCTCTTCCTACCTTCTGACATTCTGAATCAACAGAGTCATTAGTTCTGAACAAATTGAAATTGGACAAAGGGAAATGAGTGGCATCAGAAACTCAAGGTATGAGCCTGAGTTTGAAATGGCAGTGTCAAATGTCCTGCGTGACATTGCTAGTGGTAGCATCCAAGACATATGGTCTCTGTGGCAGGTCATTCATTGTATTTTCTTATAGTGAAGTTTCCCTGGCCACCTCCAGTTTTGTGAACCTGGCTTGTCAGATTTTCTATGGATTTTTATGATTTATCTACAGTTTTGTGGATGAGTCACTTTTCCAGCTTGTTAGCTGGTGTCCACTTTGTTGGATCTAGACATCTGGGCAAGAATAGTGTCTTGTATAGTTTGTTTTCTCGAGTTAAGGTTTTATGTAGTCCAGGTTGGTTTTGAGCTTGAGCTCCTGTGCCCACCTCCAGAGATCAGAGTATAGCACTACTTTCTGGTGTTGGGAATCAAACCCAAGACTTCCTGCTTGTGAGGCTAACACTTAGCAATCTCAGCTATATCCCCAGCCTCTCTTGTAGCTTCTTGAAAAACACTGTCCACTAGAACACATTTTTTAAAATTCTCTTCTATATGTTCCTCAGCTTCACATTTCTGCCATGTTTCTGCCAAACCTTTCTTTCTTTTCTTCCTCCAACATGATATTTCTGTCTTGTTCTGTATTTCTCTCAAGAGTTCTCCTTGTGTAGTCCAGGTTGGCCCCAAGCTTCCATCACCCAAGTGCTGACCTAATCTCTCAGACCATTTAATTTCATCTTGTTTCTCCATCCCATTCTTAGATTTAGTTCCCCAACAATGTAA
Source organism: Rattus norvegicus (assembly GCF_021556685.1). NCBI lineage: Eukaryota > Metazoa > Chordata > Mammalia > Rodentia > Muridae > Rattus > Rattus norvegicus. The sequence goes on along the minus strand of NC_141551.1, from coordinate 11,737,325 downwards.
ACCCTCCAACTGGTGGAGCTCATCCATGACAACATCTTCAGCTATTCTGAAATGACACAGATCCAATACCTGCTGTTCTGTTTAAGCCTCTAGTCCTAAGTGCCAGGCTCAATTTTTGACCTGCCAACACCTGGATGAACAAATTTCCATGCTTGAACTGGCTCTTATTGCTGGCCTTTCTTTAAAAAACCAAATCACAAGGGTGTCATCTTGACTCATTTTCTTTCCATTCTTTCCTCCCTTTGTGAGGGTTTTGTAACAATCTTTTTTGATGATTGAACACCTGGTGCTTCTAATCTGTGCTGCTTTTCAGTGTGTACAATGTGATTCTTGTCTCATTAGTAATTTCAGAATGAATACACACACACACACACACACACACACACACACACACACACACACACTTACTCATGTCTCCTAAAGTATTCCTAGCCAAATAATTTCAGTTGAAATCAGTTAACTCTAGGGCCTTCTTGTTGACCTTACTTCTAAGTATGGGATGCAATAAAAGTGAAGAACTTAGATATTGAGCTTTCCTTTGAGAGCTCAGGGCTGGCAGGAAGGAATATGATATCACCAGACAATCCTCAAACGTTGATTCTCTCAGTCTTGCCTTGTCCAGGTTGTCCTGTTGATCTGCATGTTCCCACAGACTTCACATAGGCATCTGGCTGCCCCCTTACCCCTGTTCACAGGCCTTCACCAGTCCCCTGGAACACCTACCACTTTATTAGATTAGAATAACGAGTTCTTCATAAGTTACTCTTCGGAAAATACAGTCTTGATATCACAGCATTTAAAACAAACCCATATCAATTTTAATAAGATCTAAATGGGTGCAACTCTATGTCATATAACGGAAAAAATTGAAGACTTCCTATCCTTCATATTGCTTAGATCAACGTTAATAGAATTCCAAATTTTAATAAAGGTGGTTTTTTAACAGGCCTCAAGCCTATTTTTTTAGATTGTTTACTTAAAACAAACAAGATTGTAAGCACATTAAATTTTGTATATGCTTCTGTTGGTAGGTAAACATTAAATTCTGTGTGTGCTTCTGTTGGTAGACATAACAACATAGCTAGTAAGCACTGGTTAAGGAAAAGGATTAAACAGAGTTCAGTAAGAGGAACTTGTGATGGAACGAAGGTTATAAGAGAGATAAACACTTTTAGAATCCTTTTTTAGAACATTTTTATTGATTGACACTTCTGTCCTGAGAGGGAACTTTTGATCTTTCCAGGCTACTCCTTTTTCTCAGCTTATACCATGGAAGCCCTTCTTCCCAACTCAGCTTTTGCTATCATCTTTTTGCCTATAACTGCATTTAATTAGAGCCACTTGCCTGTGCAATCATAAGCATGTATTTATTGGAACAGGAACAGTGGCTACACCACTGATGACAATGACTGTCCCTCCCCCAACACTCTTAAGTGTCAATCATTCCTCAGGGAGAGTTGGGGCTTCATAAGCCCTTTCCCCATCCTTGACAAAATGTTGAGCGCTAATCTTGTGCAGGTCTTGTTGAGATAGTGATGGCTGCAGTGAAGTCATGAGTGCCATGGCTATGCCCTGTCTATAAGATGTCTTTTTCCCCTCTTTCTCCTTGCTGTCCCCTCTGCTGTGATACTCCTTGAGCCTTGGAAGAGCTGACATAGCTGTTCACTTAGGGCTGTGAACTTTATGATCACCTATTCTCAGCGCTTTAGCCAGTTGTGGGTTTCTATATTAATCTTCGCCTCTCTCAGTAGGAAACTTCTCCAGTGAGATCTAGATGAACCATTAATCTAAGGGTATACATACAAATGTTTTAAAGACAGTTTGGTAATATGGATGTTGAGCAAATCAACAGCAGATGGTTTCCCCCAAGGCACCCAAGAGCTCCTCAGCTCTGAGCATTCGTCCAGGTTAACAGTATGTGGCATGAATTCCCTCCTGTGGAGCGGGCCTCAAATCAATCAGAACGAGATTGGATACTCCAGTACCTAACTGTAGCACTTGAGAGTTCACCTCGCCTGGCAGGTCATTATTGTAATTTGTAGGGTTCACAGCCAGGTGATAGCATTAATGACTTTCCTCTTGCAGCAGCCTACATCTTGCAGCATTTCAAAAGCTTTCCAGATTAGATGCAGCCTGACTTCTCTATGTGCACTGACCAATGTGTGCACTGTCTTTAGCAATAGGGTTTTACTATCAGGTCCGTGTGTGTGTGTGTGTGTGTGTGTGTGTGTGTTTAATTGTTTTATATTTTTACATTCCAAATGTTGCCCCCATTCCTGGTCCCCTCTCCAAGAGTTCTTCACTCCAGCCCTCCTTACCTTTGACTGAGATGGTGTTCTCCCCTCACCCCTACCCCCCACTCCCACACACATCCATCTTCCCTGGGGCACTAAGTCTTTTTTTTTTTAGCTATTCATTTAAATTAATTATTATTTATAACAACACATATGAGTAACAGTGCACATTTCATTAAGTTAATGATTATTTCATACATGTATGCAGTATGTACATGATTGATCCCATACCATTCTTTACTTCCAAAACTTCCACACTTTTTTTTTTCTTTTTTTTTTTCCGGAGCTGGGGACCGAACCCAGGGTCTTGCGGTTGCTAGGCAAGGGCACTAAGTCTTTATAGGATTAGGTGCATCCTTTCCCATTGAGGCCAGACAAAGCAGTCCACTGCAACATATGTGCCAGAGGGCATGGACCAGCCCATGAATGCTCTTTGGTTGGTGGCTTAGTCTCTGGGAGCTCCCAGGGTGTGGGTTAGTTGGTCTTCCTGTGGGGTTGCTAGACCCTTCGGCTCTTTCAATCTTCCCCTTAACTCTTTCACAGGGGTCCCTAATCTAAGCTCAATGCTTGGCTATAATTATCTGCATCTGTCTTAGTTTCTGATGGAGTCTCTCAGAGGACAGCCGTGCTAGGCTCCTCTCTACAAACACAACATACACATACATCTCTCTACATACACAACATCAGTAATAGTGTCAGGGCTTGGTACTTGCTCATAGGATGGGTCCCATTTTGGGTTGGTCACTGGATGGCCTTTCCTTCAATCTCTGTTCCATTTTTGTCCCTGCATTTATTTAGACAGAAACACCCCTGGGTCAAAAATCTATCAGGTTCTTGATGAGCAGTCAAAATCACAAGGAATAGCCTGTATTAGTTTGGAGGCCTCTGTGGCCTTCCTGACTAAAAACATACATACATACATACATACATACATACATACATACATACATACACACACACACAGATTTGTCAAAGGGTAATTTTCTACTATTGGAAAATAAGCATTTATGCACGCATAAATTATTTAATAATGTGTCAGTAAGTAGCAGAATTAATGAAGATGCTTCTGAATGCAACACAGTTAACTACACAGGGGAAACACGTGTAATACACCTAGTTTACCAGGCATTCTTAGTTTAACAACCCAGGAAGTCAGCATGTGTGTATATAGTTTTTATCCTAGCTCCTTTGTGGCTGACAGGAGGTACAGCTCACTCCTGCTGCCCAGCAGTTCCAAAGAACACCTCAGAGTAAGAAACGAGTAACAGAAGGACCAGGACTCAGAATCGGAAACAGGTTTTACAGAATACACATTGCTTTCAGACCATTGAGAAGTGGAGAAATGGCGAGTACAGTTGTTGTAAGTCAGAGTCCGCCTGCAATAAAAGTGAAAGGTAGCTGCCTTTAAGAGGAAAAAATAGAACTACAAAGATATGAAGCGATGCCTGCTAAATTTTGAAACATTAATATATTTGTTACTATCTTGATATGATTAAACATTCAAAAGGGAAGAAAGAACATATAAAATTTGTCCTAGATTGAAATTGATGAAAGTGTCTTTTCTTTTGGAAAAAAACTTTTGTACCTAGAGATTTATTTAAAAAATTCTACCCAGGATAAAATCTCAAAAAAGGAAGAGGAAAAGTTTTTATTTTCCAAATATTTTTTCTTATTTAAAGAAGAGAATTATGACCTTTAGACAAAATTGTCAAGTTTATAAATTGTAACTTTGTAAATTTAGGATTATATTTGTATTTTTCTAAATATGTTATAGTCTAATTGAAAAAAATTAAAGCAAAGCTTGTCTCACAGTGTTAGCCTACGCTTTTTATTTAATTTTTTTGTATTTGAATTTATTGGAGTTAAAAAGAGCATTTTCTCCCTTCTGGTTATCTATTCAAAGCTAAATTCACGAAGTGGCAAGTCGTGGGAATATACTCGCTCATTTGTGGTTGTGATTCTACCCCAGATTGCTTGGCATCATCACAGGTGTTTCTAGATTCGGTACAGAGGCTGTGCACTCACTGAGACCTCCAGGTTCTTCCTTAGAGTTCTGTCTCGTGGCATGGAGTTTATTAGATCAGTAGATTGCAGTCTTCTTGGCTCCTCCAACCACCTGTAGGAATTCGTTTGTTTTTAAACGCTGGAGTCCCAATTCTAGAGATTCTTGTTCTATTGGTCTGCAGTGTATTTCCTGGGGAGATGTGAGCAAAGTCTGTTCACCCTGAGTGAACAGAGGACAGAGCAAAGAAATAGTCCCTCTGAGATCTATCTTGGAGAGCCGGTGAGTTGAGAGGGGATATTATGGGTAACTCTCAGGCAGCTTCTCACCAAAAGGCCCACCTCATGTAGAAGATGACTCAATAAAGCTACATCCCTGGAGTTCACGGCACCACGTGTTGGCAGTTCCACCAAAGAAATTCTCTACCTCTTTGCAGTTACTTATTGTTTATATAAATCACCCTAGGGACGTGCCTTTGTGAATTTTATAACTTTGAGGTTCTTGAACCTATTAAGTTTTGTCAACTTCCTGGGTCTACATATGTTTCAACTAGGAAGAAAATAGTAACAGAAATGGGTCTTTTAATTAATAATTTTAGAAGGTCTATAACTGATTGACGTGTTGAGATCTAATTCAGGTTACTCATGGACGCCATCTTTGTGCTACACAAGCACAAGGCCTGGAATTTAGATCTGCAGCATAAGATCTGAGCACTCCAATGCATGGCTGTAATCCCAATGCTGGGAGGAGGGGACATGAGGATCCTGGGGCTTGCTGGCTAACTAGCCTGGCGAAAGCAGCTTCAGAGCCTTTCTAAAATCATAAGGCGGAAAACTGGTTAATGAAGACATTGGGCTTCTACGTGCAGGAGCAAACATATGCATGAACATTTGCACATACACATGCATACACACCCAACACACAAAAGAATCCACATGTTTTTCACCCATTGCTTTAAGAGTCGGTGGTGGATCCATGAAATCCATGCTTTCCACAGCCCAAACCTCTCTGTTTCCATCTCTGGGAAGCACTGGCTGATGCTATTCCGGTCAAATGAAAACAAAATGGACTGGTCTGCTTTGTGCTGAGTGGCAAGACTTCCTCAAACTCACTTTAATCTTTATACTTTATCCCATGTGTTTGTGTATAGTCATAAATAGTATCTCCATTAATACTTTTAAGAACATTCTAAATAAATTTGTGTTGTACATGCATGTTTTATCCACATAGAATCATATCTACACAGGATATACAGTGGTTTAGGTTGTGGTGAAATTTGTGTGTACTCAGTCACTCTCCACCATAAACCATCTATCAGGGAGGAACATTGCTTTCTTTATTATCATTGGCCACTTCTCATTAGTTCTGAATCTGCATCTTCTGTTCAAATGAATGTGGCCTCCTTGGAGTCTGACAGCGTCGTATGCAGAATGCGAGGCAGTCAAGCATGCTTGCTTCATGTTCTTCGTGTATTGCCTCTGGATGACCTCATCCTCGTTCCCACTTGGAAGGTAATTGGGAAGGGTGGGGAGCTCCTTCCTGCTGACTCCCCTTTCCAAGGGATCCGCCCAGTAGAACTCCACTCAAGGCTTAAACTCTTCTTAGACAATTTTCTATGAACTAGAGAACAACGTGTAACTGCCAAGTGCAGATGGGTAGAGCAGGGAAGTGGAACTCCTTCCACATCGTCATAGCTTAAGCATTCTGTATGGTAGAACAGCTGTGTGGCCATCTTAAACTGCAACACCTGGCCCTAAGTGCAGAGTTGTGTAAACCAACCTGCACGCTTCAGAAAAGCACGCTGCTCTGTACCACATCCTGATCTCTTGAAACACAAATGAAAGCATAGAACCCATCTTATCTCAGCTACCTGCCTACCCACACAGTGCCTCTCTTTTCTTTCTTCCTAATCCAATAAAAGGTCGCTAATCCAGAGTAGAGGGGCTCTGACTACTTGCATGGTATCAGTTCTTCTTAGACTATTCTAAAAAATTCTGTCAGTGCTAATAGATGCTTGCTGTTCCCTTACTCCCTATTTCATGCTATTCTGTAACAGTTATGGTATCCCAATTCATAAGATCTGTATATAAAGGTTTGCACTCTAGAACCAGCAGGCGAGTCTAGAATACACACATTTCACTTTTAAGAAGATGTATATATAGTGACTGGTCCAGATGCAGACAGCACTTCACACTTGGCCAACAGACAAAAGTGAATTTTGGAACAACATCAAGTCAAGAAAAGAGCCAAGTCACATGTTTTTGAGAGATAGCACATGGGGCCTCATTACTTAGTTTTTTTTTTCTCAGTGTAGTCTTTCCTGTGTGTTCACAGGTACTTTTCATTTAGCTATTTATACCTTCTGCTGATCCACTGATTTTTTTTTATTTCCATTCAGTGTGAGAAAATGGATGTGTGTTTGTGTGTGTGTGTAAGGTCATCATTGGGGAGAAAAGATTAATGCAAGAACATGAAATAAATCATCAATGTTGTTCTGGTTAACCTTTAACAACCAACATGTGCCTCAAGACAGTTTCTGGTGCAAGACTGCACTGAAGACAGCTTTTCTCCTGATTCCTTTATCTCCTCTAATTGCTCCTTATCTCTGAAGAGATCTCACGAATTTCTTCCTTCAAGACAGTGAATCTAAGAGCATCTTTCCTTCCCTACCTTGCGGGGTTACTTTCTCCATTCTCTATAAGAACATAGAATAGTTCTCCACCCCATACTATGCTGTAGTCTCCTCCTCAGCTGTTTTTCTCAATATTCTCTGACTAGAAAAAGCCATGCCTACATCTGAAAAGATTAGAGCAGCCCCACAGGCTTAGAGAGGAGATGCTAGGTATCATTTGAGAAAAGTTGGTCCTCTGTGAGCTAGTTTTCTCTTCAATCCATTTCCCTTCAGCCCATCTCCTTGTTCATATGTCTTCCCAGTTTCTGCTCTTTATAGAATTTTCTATTCCTTGTGCAATAAAATTCTAAGATAGATATCAGTCTCCATTAAAGGCTATAGTCTCATCTTCCTTAATTTCAGCAATATTTACAGTAAAAAGGACCTTTGATTGGTTTCTCTTATTAGTGTGTGTGTGTGTGTGTGTGTGTGTGTGTGTGTGTGTGCGCATGCGGGTGCATGTGTGCTTTATATGTATTTAACCCTGGAGGCCAGAGATCAATGCTAGGTATTCTCAACTGATATCCATCTTATTAGGGGCATTCCGGTCTTTCACTGAACTTGGAGCTCACCTATTTGGTGAGACTGACTAAGCACTGAGCCCTAGGAACCCACCTGTTCCCCTGTGCACTGTTAGAATTACAGGTATGTACCACCATTCCTAGCTTTTTAAAAATATAGGTGCCAAGCAACTTATGCCTGATTCTTGTGTGTCACTTTATGCCACTCTCTGTCCTTGTTCTGATGTCCATTTGGTTTATCAAGGACCCTGGCTTACGCTTTCACATGGCATAGATCACCTGGTGTTCACCTCATTAACAAGGGACAATAGGATGGTCTCCAGAGTATTCAAGGCTACCTTGAACTCCCCACACACTGCATTCTGTGCTAATATATGCATGAGACCACATACTCTTTTCTATCTTTCATACATAGACTCCTTTTCTGTTTTCCAGTACAGTATTCATCTTCATGTACAGTTTCTCTGCCCTGTCTCTTTGCTTTCCTTAAATCTTCTAGCAGCATTTTAGACACAATGGATGATTATTCATCAGTGCAAGACATCAGTGTGGACAAGTACTTACAGATGACTTGCAAGGTATTGAGCCCATTCCAACCTGAATTCAGACTCTGAGAATGAAATCCGGGCGTTCTCAAACTCAGCATTTTTTTTATTCTCAAGTTCCCTGACCTATGCCAATTCAGGAGGCTCGTCTGCTAGCAATTGATTGCAGAAGCATCATAGCATAATGATAATTGGAGGCCAGTAGCTAATTGTGGCTATTTCATAGAGGGTGTATGCTTTAATGAGTGGAGTTTCTTTTGTCTAATGGTAATCACTCTTAATCCATTTACACAAAAGAAACCATAGTTAACACAACTGTAAAGCCTAGAGTGCGTTGTTAATGTTAGCTCCTCTAAAGTTAGTCTCAGGTTACTACGATCTCTTTTTCTTTTCCCATCCTACATCTATTCTATACATTATAGTGGCCATACTTTTATGCATTCATCTGTAAGTGAAAAGATCTTATTTACCTTATTAATGAGAATAGAAAGAGAGCAGCATAAAATATTCCTTTCTAGTGAATGTTTTTCTAATATATGACACCACTACAAATCTTTAAAACCTTAAGTGTTTGTCATTTTTAATTAAAATTCACCAAGAGAGTACAGAATTTAGAAATACTAGTGTCTTAGCTCATCAAGGACTCCAGCATCCAGTTCTTAATATGTTTATCTTACAGGAGTTAATTTAAAATATTGCAAACATAAGATTCTTTCCAGCTTTAGAAGTAATTGTAGGTCTACTCAAAAGTTGTATGTACACAGGTGGCCTTGATAATGAGTAAGCAGTAGAAATGACTTAAGTGCTCAGTTAAATTGGTTGTGATGCATTTATATGAACAAAGTTGTGTTTTTCTTAAGCCAGTTTGAATTAAGTGTGTGTGCTAAATCGAAAGCCCTAAATCACTCTCAGAGGTGCTGACGTTTCTTTTCTTAGGCTTGACAACAGTTTTGGTAATAAACGTGAGTGATCACTTTATGTAAAATTAATTAGTAATCTGTGTAAAAACCCTTAAGGAATCATTCCTAGTAATTTTTTCCACAAATAATTTATCTTTAAATTTTAATAACCTTTTATTCAGATAATTTCCAACTTCGATATAAGTGAAGGGCTTTTCTCTCTAGGCATTGAGAATAGTTTCTTATGTTCAATGATGGGCATTGAATGATGAGCTGATTAGAATAGGCAGTGAGGTTCTAGTTAAAAATAGACCCTAAATGCTCAACTTTGAAAGTCAGAAGAGACTAATCAGAGGAAATGGCAAGAAATGAATTGTTTTTGTTGTTGTTTGTTTCGTGTTGTTTTGGTTTTGTAGTATTCTGAATTCAAGACTCAGACTAGGGAGGCTGGTTTTACATGAGGTTTCTCCACTCCAGGGCTTGGCTCCTTCCCCTCACGTGTATTCCATACAAAGTAGTTTCTTAGAGCTTTATCAAGCCTAGTCTCTTAGAATAAATTGACCCAGACCTTAGTGTTGTTTAAAAATAACTGTTTCAGGGTTTCGAATTTTTGTCTTAAGTAGTTCTTCCTATAAATTGGCCATGTGACAAGTTTCTATGAAATGTGTTGCTGTATGCCCATAAAATACAGTTTAGGTCCATACAGAGATATAACTTAAGCCAATCAGTAAAGGAGTCCACGCACCCTGTGAGGCTTCCCCTTTACGACTTTTTGTGGTAAATGAGAGATTACGCAGACACTCTTCTCCGTTGTCGCTGAACTACGAACTTAAGATCTGTTAGTCACTTTGTTAAGTGCTAAGATCTTTAATATCTGCTGCAGTGTCCTTTTCTTACCCTTTAAGTTTTGTGGAGTCTCCAAAAAGTGTACTTAGTTTTAGCTTTTTGCGACTGCCAATGTTCTTTTATGTCCTTGAATGGCATTCCATGGGAGCAGGGCACGAAGCCTAGTATGTGGTTCTATCAGAGGTAGAGGTGAACGTCCACATCTCCAGAGCTGAGATTTCCCACCTGCATTCCCATACCAGTTTATGTGGTGCTGGCAACTGAACCTGCGGCCTAAGCTGTACCTCTAGCCCACTTCTGCACTCTTTGTTCATGAATACAGGGATAAGGTTTACTTTCTCGTTGACTAAAATGAGTCCTTGTTTGTCTATTGGGAACAATGCTTAAAAGTTTGCTAGGCCTCTGGATTCATAGCAGTGGCCTAGCAAATAAAAATTTAGTTCCACTCATACACCTAACACAATACTTGACAGTATTTAACATCCTCCCCCAACTTCCATTGCTGCCATTAAGCACAACAGATATTGAACATACTGATTTAAAATAGAAGATGCTAATTTCTGCTGTTAAGAATCATTGGTGCTTACAGAAACCTGAATGCTATGATATCATTGCAGCAGTACTCTACGGCAGCTCCCATATTGTAATGCACACCTAATTAGGATGAATGGAGTGACTTTTTGTGATTAGTCTAGTAGGTTTTAGTTGTCAGGCAGGGGGAGGGAGAACAATACAAGAAGAAAACCATACGCGAACTATGGCTTGTTACATTATTATTATTATTATTATTATTATTATTATTATTATTATTTTGTTTTTTTAATGAGGTTGATATAGTTTGGATATTTCTTGTGATGTCTAGAGAACTGACTCCTAGGAGACAGAAAATAATAGGGGACAGACACAATGCACCTGTGGCATCCACTGGAATGTAATCTCTCTGGCAAAGCTGTAGTGCTTCGTGGCTTAGGCTATCCCTGAATGCTTTGATGAGAAGATAACTCCAGATGGAAATGATTGCACAAGCTCTGCCCTCTGATTTGCCAATGTGCCTGACCAGGAATTCCTTTTCTTTACTTTTTTTTTTTTTTTGCATAGGCTTTATGCACAATTCCTGTTTGCACCCAGGGGGCAAGGCAGGTTATTAAGGCCAAGAAGGAGGGAAGGCTGTGGGAGGACATAATAACTGGGAGGACTTCACAGCCTCTACCTGGGGGTAAAGGGAGGAGGGCTGAGCATGGAGGGTGTTGTCTTTTAATTCTGACTATGTGTTGAGTGGCAGGAGAAATTTTGAAAGCTGCTTTGAGGAGGAGCCAGTGCCTGGGCATGGAGTGTTCTGTGCCCCGCTCTCCCCACTTGTAGGAAACCTTCTCTCCATGCACAAGTAATTGGACTGGAAGGAGTACGACTGGCAAAGGAAAAGAGCCATTCTGTCTCCTCCTCCTGTTCCTTATCTCTCACATCCTGACTTTCTTCCAAAGCCGCCTCAGCTGTGCCAAGCTGGCTGCAGAGCGTCTTGACAGGTGCCAGCATCTGCTTAGCCTCCCTGTGCACTCCAGGCCTCTCTATTAGCTGCTCACCGTCCCTGGCCATTGGGACCGCTTCAGATGGCTGCGGCCTGTGCTGCCCCAGGGAGCACCTTCTCTAAGCAGCTCCTTTTCCTTCTCCTGGTGAGTAACATCGGAAGAACGAGGCAGGCTCTTACCTGCTTCATCTGTCCTGCCAGCCTTAAAGGAGAGTCTTGGTAGGAATGGAGGACCGCACGGGAGGGGCGATAGTTAGAGGAAAACAAAACCTGATTTGAGAACAATTTATAGCTGAGGGGCTTGTGATCCAGGTTGGGAAGGGATTCGCTTGTTCTCCAAGCTCCCATGCACGCGTGGTGATGTCTTTCAAGGGAATCCCTCGTTCTGTTTGGCTGTGATTTTTTTTTTTTTTAATTTCCTGAGGAGTAGTGAAATAATGTTTTGGCATTCCTCCCAGAAGTTTCTAAGATTTGCTTGAGCTAGTAGGCACTCATGTATTTAGCATGTGATTCCACTGAGCCGCCGAAGGAGAAAAGGATTCTGGGTGAAGATATGAGTTACTCAAGATGCTCTTGGTTCTCTCAGGACTTTCAATGTGAGGATGTGGTTCAACTCCATAAAAGGAGAATGACAGCCAACAGAATTGGCATGAAGCTGCCTTCTGCCTGGGTTGGAACTGTTTACAGGATGCCATTTTTGCCTTGGGGAGTGGTAGAGTTTCTTAAATCTCAATTCCGAAATTCTGCCTTGTGACTTTCCTGGGTATCAAAAATACTTTGGTTATAAATTATATTTTCAGAATCCAGGGATTTTCATGAATGGACATAAACATTTTCTCCATATAAATAATTCATAGTGCAGGGTTGATGGCCACCTCCTCATCCTACCACTACCAGAGACTAGAGCACGTAGAGGCCACCTGGAGTTAGTGTTACTTAAGTGAAATGTAGTGAAACCCAGATTTTTCTTGCCTTTGGTCCTGATCCCTGTCCAGCCCATTATCCCTTGATTCATCCTGTTCCCTTTCATCCTAGAATCTCACACGAACTGGAAAGGTAACAAATCCTTCAGAGTCAATTTTAGACCCCAATTTAACTTGGAGGCAGAGGGACTACTGATGCTCTGTAAACTTCCATTGATTCTATTTACAGAATGTGCTTTCCTGCAGTGGGGTCCTAAGACAGGGAGGAGCTAAAATGACGACAGGCTTGGAGATGCAGATATACCCTATAAAACATATGTAGACCTATTATACACATGTATAATGAACATGCATGAATATATGCAGTTACGCGTCTGTTTCTAACTATGATGAACTTTTCCCACACTATGCGTGTAGAAAATTACTAACCCACACTTTATCCTCAGCAAGACCTGAGGCATAGTTTACTGCAATTATTGGCCTTATGATGATGGTATTTCTAAAAAGCCAAATGAATAGAATGTCTGTTGTTTTCATAAGTAGTTATTTAAATTACAGCTGTATGCAAATGTGACCTATAAAATGGCAGATGGCCACATTATAGGCCTAGCAGATTTGTAAAACAAATGGACAACCCAATTTAAGCTGGTATGATGCATCTAGTAGTCTTGAGTTGAGTTAGAAGGATGTAGCATCTTTAATACGGCCATTAACCATTTGGTTTATCCCTACACAAATAGATGTGTAGACTTTTAGAGTGCAGTCTTCGAGAAAAAGTGATCACAAATTGATCTGTATGATTCTGCAAAATCTAGCTGTGCTCTCTTTTTTTTAATTGACATGGACTTATTTTAATAAAAAGAAAAGTATAAAGTGCTACAAAAAGAAATAAAATTGTTTTGAATTTATAAAATTCTCTGAGATTACAACTCACTTAAGAAAAAAAAAAGATACTTTGCCTGCTTTGGAGTTCTTAGGTAAGTTTTAAACCAGCAGCTGTGCCTTAAATATAATAAAACTTCAGAGAGTTCTGTGATCTCATATCACTTAGTGCGGTGTTTGAGGACACTTAGATCTTGAAGGGTTTTTTTCCCCTTTTCTAAGACAAATGATTTGATGACAGTGGAATGGTTCTAAGTGACATTTTTATGAGCTTAAAATTGCTTTTAATATTTCTCACTTCAACAGTAACCTCAAATAGCAATAATAATAAAAAAGATTGGAGAGTTGGTTTATCAGTGCTTATAGAATTCTATAATCCAGTACTTTTTCAGGCTAATGATCTGTGAGGTGTGTGAAGTCTTAGAGGCAATACTCTGTAAACTCAATGGATCATAATACATTCTGTTGCAATCATGTAATAGTGATGTAATCCTAAGGACTGTCCACCTAATTATTTCATTGATACTAAATGGCTTCCCAAAGCCCGTTTCCCTATACATATCACTTTCTACATGAATAAAAAGATGTAGATGATTTAAAAGTTAATTCTAAGACTGATAGTAATTTTATTAACCAGACAAAAATTGTAATGTGAAAAAATGTGATCAAATGTGATGTCTGTTCTTTTTTTCTTTTTCGAGGTTCTGGTATTACTTTGCAATGCATGTCAGAAAGTTTCCCTTCAAGTTCCCTCTCATCTTAAGGCCGAAAAACCTATAGGCAAAGGTGAGACTCTGTTGAGAAAAGATGTAACTTGCTGCACTTGACTTCTGGCTGTTCTTGCAAACTTTGGGATGAAAGCTGTATGATTGCTGCTCTACATTAAAGCCAGCTATAGTTTCCATTTACACATGATGGCTGAAAGTAGTCAAACTATCACCTTTTCTTGTGTATCTGTATTGCTAGAAAAATTAGCAAACATCAGAGAATTTAAAAAAATTATCTTAGCTTGACAAAGCCAAGGCATCAAAACCAGAAGCATATTTTAAGTTATGTCATTTCTTCTGCTGTCAGATTCCCAATGTCAGGTTCTTTGCTGATGAAACATTAAAGAAACCTCAAAGTTGAAATACTCCATATAAAAGTGTATTCATTGTACCTGTGCTTGGTAGCAATGAATAGATATTTACTGAAAATGTATACGGCGTATTTCACAGAATAGCTTGTGAGAGTCAAATGCAATTCCAGTAAAATTTACAACTAGAGCCTTCAAGGTACATTAAGCACTGAGTTTATCAAATCTCAAAAAGATCTTATGTGAATATTATTTGCATTATTAATAAGAAATATTGCATAAGAATAAACTAGGTTTCTCATCTGTTGCAACATAACTTTCATCTTATTGCCAAATAAAATTTAACTTAATCTCAAAATCTACTGGCAACATCTTATGATAAATGTACTATAAAACTATGTAAGTCAACAATATATTATGACACACACACACACACACACACACACACACACACACACACACCCCTATCTTCCTTCAGATAGCTCTCAATTTCGAAGTCACCATATCCTCTTAAACCCATTATACGTTAAAAATGTAAGGGGAAATGCATTCAGTATACCTGATTTACTAATCATTATCTTAGCAACAGGGTCTACTGTATAGTTTTGAACATGGTCCCATTCTCTGTTCTAATCTTAGCATCACTAGGACTGGCCTATAACTCTGGCCAGCATCAGGAAGGAGGGTCTTACCACATGTCCTTAGTTTGAAAAAGTATCAGTATTAAAGCCTCAGGCTCCAAGTCAGTTCCTACCACGTGCATGTTACTGTCACACTGTCTTGAAGTTGAACCATTCTAAGGTAAGGACCTGTGAACACAAACCTCTGGATGCTAGGGAAAGTGGAAGTAATCCAAACCCAATGAGATTCAGAATTGTTTATTTCTTAGACCAACTCATGATAAACGTTATGGGAGCGATGTAGTTGAGGCTTGTCCTTCCTGGATGAGGTACTTGGTTCTCGCTTCAGCACTACTAAAGGAAGGAAGGAAGGAAGGAAGGAAGGGAGGGAGGGAGGGAGGGAGGGAGAGGGAAGGAGGGAGAGAGAGAAAGGAAGGGATGAAAGAAAAGAAAGGGAAGCCATAAGTTCATTAGTTTAATTTTCACAATCCCTACGTTTAGAATAGAAGGTATTTGGTGTCCTGCCCTCTTTCTGCTCCTCCTATGCATGTAGCTGTCATTCCTGTAAGACTCGTTTCCTTCCCATCTAACCTGACAATTGCTGTGAAATGTCCTCACTGTAGTGAATCTGGAGGAGTGTCTCAAATCACCCAGCCTGATCCTGTCCAGTGACCCAGCCTTCAGAATTCTAGAAGACGGCACAATTTATGCAACACACGACCTGCTTTTGTCTTCTGAAAAGAGGGGTTTCTCCATCTTGCTCTCAGACAGTCAAGGGCAGGAACAAAAGAAGCTAGAAATTGTACTGTCAGCAAGAGAAAAAAAGGTAAAGCATGGTAGGGTAGGATGTGCTTTCAAGGCCCTTGGTGCACCTGCAAGGCTCATGTCATCCTTCAATGATTCTTTTGTCTTTTACTCAACGTTCTCCTAAGAGAAGAGTGGTATTTACACTATTTATATAGTTATTATTGAGGATGACTAAGGCCAGGGATCAAAGTAGGAATATCAAAAGTTTCAGATCAAATTTAAGGTTTGGCAGGAAGAAGAGCCAACCTGAAGAAGGAGAACAAGGCAGGGGTGACTCTCAGAGACCAGTGAAGGATTCCAGGCAGTGCCGCTGCACCCTGGGCTTCCTTCCAACTGACAGCTGGTGACACTCATCAAAGAGACCTGATCTCCTACTTAAAAACTCTGTAGGACTTTAGAGTGGATGTGTGGTCTGGCAATGGTGTTCTGTAGAGGTGTTTTGATCATAGGTTCACTTTCATGTGTTTAAGGGTGATGAATCTTGGGAATAAAAAGTTTGCTAAACTTCATATCTCACTTTAAGTAAACTCAGCATAAGGATATAGTCATCTAAAACTATAGATTACATTTATAAATAGATCCCCCAAATACACTTCTTTTGATCGAAAGACCACTCTTCCTTGAGTTTAAAATGCGTTCTGTGATTATAAAAAGAATTCTTTTTATCCAAATTGCATGAAATCTGTTTTAATAAAAGATATTCATATTTTTGTAGAGGTAAGGATTTTACCTGTACCATTCTATACAAAATGAAGCCAATTCTTAAATATTTGCTAATTGATCATCTACTGGGGAGGCAGGGAGACTCTACAGTTTCTCAAAGATATTTATATCAATGACTAACCAAATTCTGACTGCTAACTGGTTATATTAGAAAACAAGTAGAACTTGGGAATATAATATAATATGAGGTCAGTGTGTGCATGCGTGCATGCATGCATATGTCTGTGTGTGTGTGTGTGTGTGTGTGTGTGTTATTTACTGAAGAGTATAATACAAATATAGTACAAATGTTTTGGAGATTATGATATTGTCATGTATTACTCTTACGTATTTTTCCTATTTTATGTTGAATGGGGAAAACCCACAGTTTTAGTAATACTCAGTGATGCTGTATTTCTTCATTTCTCATCAAATGTAGGCTTTTAGGAAGAGGCATACCAAGGAACCAGTGCACAAGCGCAGTAAGAGAAGATGGGCTCCCATTCCGTGTTCACTGATGGAGAACTCACTGGGTCCATTTCCACAGCACGTTCAGAGGGTCTGTTCTATGTTCTTTTACTTCATATGTGTTAAATGTTTCCACCATTAAACTTTCCTTTTTAAAAGGCAAAGTTTTAATGGAGTGGGGTTGTAGCTTAGTGGTAGTATGTGTGTCCAGTATGCACAAAGCCCCAAACTCTATCCCCAACATCCAATAAAATACATAAATAAGTAGTGTGCAATCCACTGAATGAGAAGTATAAATTATCAATTATGTTGACATCATCTATCCATCACAATGTAACAATCCCACAGAGTTTTTCATCCAAATACTAACTGTTCAAAGATTTTATTTATTTATTTATTTATTTATTTATTTATTTATTTATTTATTTATTTATTTGGGGTATGAGCACACAAGTACCATACAAACACATGTGAGTCAGCAGGCTGCTAGAAGCAGTTGTTTCTCTACTTTTACCATATGGATTCCAGGGTTCAAACTTAAGTAGTCAGGTCTAGAGGCAAGCACTTGTATACTTGAGCCATTCGACCCTGTGCTGGATTTCTAAGCATTAATCTGTAGAGCTTCTGTCTACTAATTCTGCATAACTCAACTCTGGCTTAAATAAACAACTATCCCCCAAACTACCCATTTGGTGGTGGTGGTGTTGTTGTTTAGTAAGTGAGATGTCTCACTGCTACACAGCTAAAATGCAAACACAGGGAAGCTTTGGAACAGTCTAAGATCTGTAAAATTAATCGTGCAAGAAGTTGTACTACCTCAGTAGTAATCATACAGTTTTCAACCCCCCAAAACCTGAAATCACAGAAAGGTTTCCTGTACCATGTACACAGAAACATAATATGGTAAGATGCACTGCTCCACAGGCTTCAGAACCACATGGATGTGTTCTGAACATTAGGGATCAAACAAGGGACAAGAGCCTTGATTTCACATGTGGAAGAATGAAGATAAGATTTCTAATAAAATGGGCAAAGGAACAGAGGAAAGAGAAAGTGATTTAAAATAACCTCTCAGAGACTAGATTAAGATATTGATCATGATGTATTTGTTCTCTCTCCAAATTGTTTCTTCTTGTTACAGATCCAATCTGATTTTAGCCAGAATTATTCCATCTTTTACTCTATCAGCGGACCAGGTGTGGACAAAGAGCCTTTCAATTTGTTCTACATCGAGAAAGACACTGGGGACATCTATTGTACCCGAAGCATTGACCGTGAAGAGTATGACCAATTTATGGTACGATTACTGAAATATTTATTTAACATTATGTCTTTATTACTCATGTTTTAATATTTAAACATCGATTTTTTTAAAAACAAATACTGTGTCAAATAATTTATATATATAAATATATATAAAACATTACTAATATTCACTATAAACTGGGGCTAGGCTGAAAAAAGAGACAGTAGGTTTAACAAGGGAAGCAAATGGGTAGAGGATATATAGAAAATATGACAAATTTTCAAGCACGGATGCTTATCTACAAAACTCTGGAGAAGTAACTGAGATTGTCACTGGGTTTTAAGGTCTTTACAATAAAATACTTCCATTACTGTTAGCCAAGCTTTTCTGTTGTAAAACACATGAAATTTAAAAAACAAGATAAGCAAAATTGGCACTTGAGCACATGCCCAGAAAATCCGACCTACTTGTCCTGAGCTGGACTGTATCACCCATGGCGCTCTGAACGCTCTGAACTTGCGTGTAGGTTGGTTGGAACTATCATTTCGGGCCTTGCTTAGTGTTGTGCAATGACCCAACTCCAACACCCACCCACACCCCTTTCTTAAGAAACTTAACCCTTGAATTGTACTTTTTCTAGGCTTCTAGAACTTATTTACCAATCCATCTTATTCTTCTTCCTAAAGACAAGTCCACATATCTGTTTAGCATTCTAATCTTTAACTGGTATATAAGAGACAGCCCCATGCCTTAGGAGGATGATATTGAAAGACACTACTTAAGGCCTTAAATTTACC
This sequence comes from Rattus norvegicus, assembly GCF_021556685.1. NCBI lineage: Eukaryota > Metazoa > Chordata > Mammalia > Rodentia > Muridae > Rattus > Rattus norvegicus. Next base: position 11,718,502 of record NC_141551.1, on the reverse strand, counting down.
AACTCTCAATGAGGGTAATAGATTTTCTTGCTGTTGGAGTTTAACCATGAGAAATGTCTGTGAGGGAAGTCCAGAGGGGAAACTTAGCAGCGTTTCTTCAGAGTTTTAGCTTCAGAAAGCCACCTGTGAAAGAAAGTAACTTATGTGAGGAGTGGAGAGCTCCCAAGAAGATGATGCATTTACAGTAGAAAAACTGGTTTAGAGCTAGGCATTCTGGACAGGCCTGTCACCATACCAATGCAGAGGGGAGGCCAAGACAGGAGGACTGTGAATCCAAGGCCAGCCTGGGCTATTGGGTGAGAGCCTATCATAATAGCAGAAAGAACAGAAAGAAAAAAGGGGGAGGAAGGAAAAAAGGGAGAGGAGAGAGGAGGGTAAGAGAAGAAAGATGGGAAGATAAAATGTTATTCAACACTTAGAATGTGAAATACAAGGGAAGGAGGGCAAGGAAAGAGCAGAGGGTCCTTGGTAAAGAATTAATAAAGAGGAGACTAGAATACTGTAAAACAACTCATTAAAGTAGCATGAGTTTGAAAACAATATGCAATATTTCTGTTGTAGATATTTCATGACTGAGGACAAAGGTGGGTCTGTTGTAACACTTTCTGTACTCTATGCTTTCACCAATATAAAAAAACATTTTAAGAATATTTATTGAAGAGAGAGAAGCCAAGCTTCATTGTAACCATTTCAGTTTTAGTGTTTGAAGTGCTGGGAGTAGATCTCAGTGGGCGCTGGCCATAGCTTGCGAGCAAGTACTGCATTGCAGAATTACCCTAACCCAGCATGGCTGTCACTTTCATCTCTGCTGTATTTGAGCCTGGTGATTAAACACAGAGTCTTACCTACATGAGTTAAATGTGTAGCTTATGTCCAGTCCTATTGCAATCACGTTTACCTTTATCTACATACAAGCGAAAGTTCTGTAAGAGACACACTGGATGCTTGCTGCTTAGACAACGCCTTCCCCGTAAGTAGGGCAGTTACCAAGGATGTTCTCTACCCAGACCTAAGAAGCCATCTGCTTGGTGCAGGATCTACTTCATTCACTATCACAGTTCTGATAGGATCTGATTTTCAACCTCTTGTTTTTTCTTTGCTTCTTAATACTGTCAGAGGGAGGGGACAGAATCATTAAAACAAACCTCTTTGACATTAAGTTTTGTTACCGTTTGACACTTTCATATATTCACACAGTGAATTTTCATCATTCTCTCTCTTTCATCCCAAGCTCTTTTCCTCCTGCAGCTGTCTTCTCAGCCACACCCGTCTTTCCTCGGAGTTGTCTTTCTGTGTGTGGCCACAGCATTACTTTCTTGCTGTATGCTTTGCTAGTTTTATGCTTTCGATGATTATGCTCTTGGGCATGGGGTCTTCTCTGGAGTTTGGTTTATACGCCCAGCCATGCCCCATTGGAATAAGGCCTATTGCCCCTTTTCTTGCTGGTATCAATCGCAGATAGCTTCTCTATTAGAGATAGTGTTTTATGTCCATTTCCCCTTCTGATTTGAACCTGCGTAGATCCCTGTGCTTGCTGTCAGAGTCTCTTTGAGTTCACATGAACATTAGTCCTGTTGTGTCTGGAAGACACCATTTCCTTGGAGTCATCCAGCACCTCTGGTTCCTGTGATCTTTTCAAACAATTCATTTTTTCAAGATATATTCTGTGGCCTGTTCTTCCAGTGCCTCTTAAGTATCTGTCACTGTTCCTTGTAACTTGGTGAATCACAACCTCTAGGAATCTGTTTTCTTAGTTTATAGGCTGCTGATATCTATCCTACCTACCACAGATGTTGACAATGTGACAATATCACATGCAAGCAGGAAAACTCCTTAGAGACATGCAATATACATACTCCGGAATTTTATGGCCGAGGTTTGGATGCAATTGCTTGACCGTTTACTTCTATTTAATTTATATAAAATGTGATTTTAATAATGAATTGCTGTATTTAAAATAATTTCACTTAACTTATATGTTTCTCCAGGACCTGTGTTCGGTGTGTTAGGTGTTGCAGGATGACAGTTGTAATCTATTAAACATTTTCCTGCTTTCATCTAGTCTTAAATTTCAAAACTGGCATTTTGAGAAAAACACACACAGTCTAGGGGGAGATGAGAGGAACTGATGGAAGACTGAATAGTATAATATTCGAATATTCTAAATATGGTGGTGAAGCTGTAGTGTGATGATAGGGGTGGTGATGATGGTGGTGATGGTGGTTATGGTGATGATGTTGATGGTGACAGTGGTGGTAGTGATTGTGATATTTCTGAGAGTTATGGTGGTGAAGATGGTAGTCTTAAGGTTATTACTGATATGAAGCATATCAAAGAAGCATTTAACTGGGGGCTTACTGACAGTTCCAGAGGATTAGTCCGTAATCATCATGGTGGAGGGTATGCTCAGAGTCAGGTAAGCAAGGCACTGAAGCAACAGCTGAGAGCTCACATCTAATCTGAAGGTTGCAGGCAGAGTAAGAGGGAGCCTGGGCTTGGAACAGACTTTTGTAATCTCAAAGCCCACAGCCAGAAACACATTTTCTTAATGAGATCACAATACTAATCTTTTCTTACCGTCCACAGACTGGGACCAAACATTTCTATGTATGAGTCTATTCAAACTACTGTAATGGTGGGGATGGGGGTGTTAGGATGGTGGGATTAGGTGAGGGGGCTCATTTGGGAGGTAAGTCAACAGCCACTTACTGAATGCCCATTTTGCACCAATACATCGACACAAAAATACAAAAGTAACTGTGTAGAATTTATATGAAAAAAAACCCAAACAAATCTTAAATCCTGGTGCCTAGGATCAAGAGGCAGCCCGCTATCGTGTAGTTAAGGATACAAATATGGTTTTATTACCGTTTTATTAAAAACGTATGTTTGTAATATAAAAATAAGAAAATGCAGGCAGAGCCGTCACCCAGAATTATGACATAATATATGCATATTAAAATTGAGACATGTTTATAAGCTTTGCTAGTCATTGTTACAAGCATATCTACCGGTGGTTCTACCTGTGTTCTAACAAGTTAAAAACCACAGTTAGTTCTGAGAGCACTTATAGCTCATGGAACTGAGAGCACATGGAACTCTGTAGAAGAATAATGGGTTGGGGATTTAGCTCAGTGGTAGAGCGCTTGCCTAGGAAGCGCAAGGCCCTGGGTTCGGTCCCCAGCTCCGAAAAAAAAAAAAAAGAAAAAAGAAAAAAAGAATAATGAGAAATAACTTTTCAAGGCGGCAGAAGGTACAGGGTGCACAGAGAATGACTGTGCATTGTATGCACGACATCATTTCTTAGCTGCTCATACCTGTGTGTGTCTTTAAACAATGCCTCTGCCCTACCCCTGCCTTTTTTGTGCACGGTTTGTCACGTAAGAAGCAACTGACGATGTTTCCGCCCTTCAGGTGTATGGATATGCAACCACTGCTGATGGCTATGCCCCAGAGTACCCTCTGCCTCTGCTCTTCAAGGTAGAAGATGACAATGACAATGCCCCATATTTTGAAACCAAACTGACAGTTTTTAGTGTGCCTGAAAATTGTCGATACGGTGAGTTCACATTAAAAATCCACATTTCATTAACGTGTGTGTGTGCAAATGTACAGGTGTGTGTGTGTGAGAGAGAGAGAGAGAGAGAGAGAGAGAGAGAGAGAGAGAGAGAGAGGGAGAGAGACAGAAAGAGAGAGAGAGAGAGAGAGAGAGAGAGAGAGAAAGAGAGCGAGAGAGAGAGCCTGCCTGTCTACTGTCTAGGTTCTCTCCTTGGACTATGGAATTGGGGTCTTGAGCTCAAATCATCCAGTTCAACAACAAGCTGTTTAGCCAGTTTCATCTAGCTGGCCCGACATTTTACAAGATCATCGACACTTCAAAAGTACTGTATGGTAAAATGATTGCCAGGCATGGTGGCACAAACCTTAAATCTCAGCACTCAGAAAGTAGGGATCAGCGATGTCTGGATATTCAAAGCCAATCAGGACATCGTAAGGGCAGCTCTGGCTACATAGAGAGACACCTTCTCAGTAAAAGTTGAATTTTATAATTTTGCTTTATGTACTTTTTAGCATTTATCTTTGATTACATATATATTTGAGTTATTCTTGCTAAAGGTTTTAATTCCTTGTATGAAAAATATAAGACATGTTTTTCATAGTATATACCTAGCTGAAGTTCCAAGGAAGAGAGGCTTGGGAGAAATTTGCAAGAGCAATTATACAATGCTCAGATTATCTGTAAACAACTCTGGTGTGTGTGTGTGTGTGTGTGTGTGTGTGTGTGTGTGTGTGTGGCTTATATGTGTGTCTGTGTCTTTGTGTGCATGTGTGTTTTGACAATCTTCTGCAATGATACCTGTATTTTTCGTTTATAACTCAATTATATTATGATTTAAAATTTGACAACATTGGCTTTATCTAAACAGGAACTTCAGTGGGACAAGTGACTGCCATAGACAAGGATGAGCCTGGAACCCTACACACTCGTCTGAAGTACAAAATCTTGCAACAAATCCCAGATCACCCCAAGCACTTCACCGTCCACCCAGACACGGGTGTGATCACTACCACCACACCTTTACTGGACAGGGAGGTAATGGTTCAGTGCACGAATTCATCAGCAGTCACTGTTTAAGCTGGTAATTACTACCAGGATGATTACAGTACAGCCCATGTGCTTCCTCCCTGAGCTTTCTTCCCAAGCTATGCCCAGGGAGGGACTCTCTGGAGACATCTTTGCATCTGCAGAGATGCTGAGATTGTACAAGGATAAGACAGGTCTGACTTGCTCTCATTGTGCTGATGCGAGGTCCTGATAACACTTACTTTACTTCAGTTTTGCTTTTGAAAAAGTAATTTCATTACGACGTATGGCATTTGGTAAATTGATCAGAAAGCCAGAAGATTCCCAATTGTTTTCTTCCCTAGGCCTATACAGGTCCATTGTCTATTCCCAGTTCCTTCTCCTTATCTCAGGGAAACACACACACACACACACACACACACACACACACACACACACACACACGCAGAGACAGAGGCAGATGGAGACAGAGAGAGAGAGAGAGAGAGAGAGAGAGAGAGACAGATGGAGACAGAGAGAGAGAGAGAGAGGCAAATGGAGACAGAGAGAGAGACAGAGACACAGAGACACAGAGACACAGAGACACAGAGAGATTCTTTACAGTTTCGCCTTTTCCAGGATGTCGCAGTCTGAGCCACACAACACGAAGCCTTTCCATGCTGGCTGGTTTCTCCTATGGGAAGTAGTCTGAACTTCCCAGGACTTTCAGTGGCTCACTACTTTACAGTACAAGTTATTCTTTCACTGTCTGCACATAGGAGTGCATTTACTCCCCTCACAGCTATTTCCCTCACTTCAGAACCTACAGGTTTTGCTTAAGTTTTGTCAGACATGAATGGATAAGCTGACATTTTAAATGTTAAAAAAACTGCCGCTGGGTAGTTCCTTCATTTACTGTGAGTAGAAAGGGAGGTTTTGTTTGTGCTTGGCTTTAAGAGTAGTTTATTTAGCATGGCAGGGAAGGTGCAGTGTGAGGTATCTGTTCACACTTCAGAGTCAGGAACCAAGGAGCTGCATCTCTGCTCTCTTTCTCCATTTCCCCTTTATATAGTCTGGGGTCTTAGCACACAGGACAGTGCTGTCCCTTAGCACACAGGACAGTGCTGTCCCTTAGCGCACAGGGTTGTGCTCTCCACACTCAGTGAAACCTTTTGACATCCCCTTTTAGGCAGGCCCAGGTACGTCTCCTAGGTGATTCTAAACCTAGGAAAACTGACAAGTGAAATTAGCTGTATAATTTGTTCAATTCCTTGTTTTGAATTTGTATTTATGGTGTTTTTATTAAAATTATCCAGGGCAGGACATGTAGTTGTGTTAACACATACATATATAAAAAATGTAAAGCCTGTTCACAATATAACCACAACACACAGAGTATATATCATAACTGTCAGTGAGAGGAAATAGATGTATTTACGAATACCTTTCCTCCCTCCCTCCGTACCTCCCTCCCTCCCTCCCTCTCTTTCCTTCTTTTACAGAAATGTGATACTTACAAACTAGTGATGGAGGTACGAGACATGGGGGGCCAGCCCTTCGGTCTCTTCACCACCGGAACGATCACCATCTCACTGGAGGATGAGAATGACAATTCACCGTGTTTCACCCAAAGTTCTGTGAGTGGACTTGTGTGCTTATTGAACTAGATTCCTTCATATTTAAAAGAAAAAAAAACCCTAGAGTTTGGCAACTTCCTAAAACAGACATATTGCTTTAAATAGTAATCACTTAAAAACAGATGTGGTTTGCACGAGAAGGATAGCTGAAGTGCTCAAGTTTCTGAGGTAAGGAAGTGCCTTCGTTCCTGACCACTGAAGAGCACTTCTGTTCTGGTGTACCTCATGTGTTCAGTGTTTTCTTGGTTATTATTGTCAGTTTGGGGACCCTTTTAGACTTTGAAGAAGAGGCCTTTTCTCCTAAGACCTGTGTATTTCAAGTTATGAAGCAGGAAAGAGATCAGCCTTATATGCTTTGCTGGGGTCAGAGTGATGTCCTGCCCATAGCTCCTCCTGTGTTGGGCTTTAGCTAGCTAATTATGGCAGACATGCTATATGATGAGATTGCTAAGGAATGACTGTTTTTCTGACTTCCAGTGAGTAGCTTTGCACTTTTTCATGCACCTATACTAGAGTTTTAGTCAGAGAATAAGAAATCTAATATAGCTATGGATACTTCATTGTCAAAGAGCTCATTCACATACCTAGGTGCGAGCCTTTTCATCGTACGTCTTGTCGTAGTAAAGGTTTTAATTGCTGTGAGGAGACACCATGGTTACTGCAACTTATAAGGATAACATTTACTGGGGGCTGGCTTACAGTTCAGAGGTTTAGTCAATTATTACCATGGCGGGAAACACAGAGGCATACAGGCAACCATAGTGATAGACAAGTAGCTAAGAGTTCTACATCATGATCCACAGCACCAGAAAGAGCAGTTAGTCACTAGACCTGGATTGAGCGTCTCAAAGCCCACCCCCAGTGACACACTTCCTCCAAAAGGCCACACCTACTCTAACAAGGCCACACCTACTCTAACAAGGCCACACCTACTCTAACAAGGCCACACCTACTCTAACAAGGCCACACCTATTCCAACAAGGCCACACCTCCTATTAGTGCCCCTCCCTATCTGTGGGAGCCATTTTTTTCAATACACCACACATCCCTTGCAGATTATAATTTATTCTTTTAGTCTTTTAATATCTTATGCTTCCTTAGCTTTATTTCAGAGTAATGTCCATGATTTAACTTCTCAAAAAAAGAAGAAACTTTTCTCTTAGTAATGTTTGCTTGTTGATCAAAGTAAGCAAAGCAGGATTATTGTGAAAACCAATCATTCTGAGCTGCTGCCGTGGCTCAGTTGTCTAGCACTTGCCTTGCCTCTTCAGGCTCCAGGTTCAATCCGTACTACTGTGGGAAAAAACAACAAAAAAGCAATATATGCTCTCACCATAGGTATTATACAATTAATGCATTAGCACAGTTCAATTGGTGTTCGCTATGTCTAAAGACGGGGTGGACTGTAAGTATAATACAGGATCAGAGAGGAGGCAAATCTGAGATAGAAAGAGAGCAGGAAAATCACCTCACAGAATTTTAGCAGTTAAGAGATGGGTCACCTTTGGTTAATGGAGGGGATTTGAAAACACGATAAGAAAGAAAGAAGTTAGCCAGACATGAAACTTTATAAACACTTTTCCAAATTATGAGCACATTACTCCACATTATATTCTTTACATAGAACTTTAAATATAAAGATGACATTGCTAAAGCTGTGGACATATACTTAGAAAGGCGTTTTCCCTCAGTATTTTGCAGAAGTAGACGAAAACAGAATTGATGTTGAGATTCTAAGGATGATGGTGCAAGACCAAGATTTGCCCAACACCCCCCACTCGAAGGCGGTATACAAAATCCTACAGGGGAACGAGAATGGGAACTTCAAAATCACAACAGATCCAAACACAAATGAAGGAGTCTTGTGTGTTGTCAAGGTACGTAATAATCGTAAAGCTATTCTTTACAGCATCCAAACCTGTGCTTTGACATTGGTATAAATGGTATCTCTATCTATGGACCCTTCTCCAGGGAGTTATAGGCAGTTAGAGGACACATGGGAAAGGAGTCACTTGTCAGTGGTATAGCCACTCCATTGACAAATATGCCTGGAAAGAGGACTTGGGAAGAAGAGGAATTTTGTGGAGTGGTAATGGAATCAAAGAATATAATGAGAGTTTTGATAAAAGGAATTATATACATATGTATATATAGTTGATGTGTAATACATGCATTTAAATTAATACCATATGTCTATATCTATTTCTATATCTATATCTATCTATGTCCACAGTAGTGTTGTATGGTGTTGAAATGTTTTACAGTGGTGCACACAGAGCCTTTTCTGTTATTTCACTCTTTCTAAGCGGAAACTCATAGCAGACACACACTTCACCCCTCTGTACATGAAGTTAACTAAGCAGAGGAAGTTGAATCTATCAGTGGCCTTGATGGGCAGCACTGAATGTAAACACCTGGCTGCTCTCTGAATCACTATGTCCTTGTCCTGCGTGTTTTTCTCCTTTAACCCCCCAGGGTAGTTTCAAGCTTTCCAAAGAAGTTATTTTTCTGATAAGATGTTCATAAAATGTCCTTTAATTTTTACACTGTCTATTCTTTCTTTTCCCCTCTTGCCTGTCTTCTGTATTTCCTTCCTTCACCTTTTTCTTTAAATTTCACTTGCTTCAGGAGTCTTACTGGGATTAGACCCAATCATGCTGTGTTCCCATTAGTGTTTAAAATTACAATAAAGATGAAGGTGGGATCTTCCAAAGTAAAAAAGTAGGAAGGAAAATGGTCAACTCTTAAAAATTGATAAGTTAACCATTTAAAAAGGATAATTAATCTTTCAATTAGCGCCAGCTTTGGGCAACATTTTAAATCTAGAAATTGCGTTCCCTGTCTATTAAATCTTGGAATCATAGCGTCCTGTATAACAATATGGGGACTGATCAGTGTATGTTCGTTAAACAGCCATTGAACTATGAAGTCAGCCGCCAAGTCACTCTGCAAATCAGCGTGCTTAACGAAGCCCAGTTCACTAATGCCGCCAACACACAACCCCCAACAATGTGCACCGCAACCGTCACTGTGAAAATTAAAGACAGAGATGAGGGTCCTGAGTGCTTGCCACCAGTCAAAGTCATTCAGAGCAAAGATGGGCTCCCAGCTGGCCAACAGCTCCTGGGCTACAAAGCGATGGACCCAGAAACAAGCAGTGGCGAAGGCTTAAGGTAATGCTCTTTCCTGAAAACGCCCGCATCTTCCATGGAGCCTGAACTTTAGGAGTGGTTTGTGTGTCTTCGCTTCGGCCATTTGACGTTTGCTTTCTGAAAACCTAGGTATAAAATGGTAGGAGACGAAGATAACTGGTTTGAGATTAACGAAAGCACAGGAGACTTGAGAACCGTGAAAGTTCTAGACCGAGAGTCGAAGTTCGTGAAGAACAACCAGTACAATATTTCCGTGGTGGCGATGGATTCAGGTGAGTGCCATTTTCTAAAAGTGAAACGTGAATGTAGAATGTGACTGTGTCTAGGGCAAATTTTAGTCCAGACACTGTTTCCTCGAAGGTACCAATAATGTACAACGCAAAACGCTGTGTTGAGTGTAATGGCTCAGGGCACTGAGATCACCCATTTAGTCCCCTGTGTGCCCGCCTTGGGCAGAGCCACAAGAGAGTAAAAGGCTGAAGTCTAACTTTTAGTACTGGTTATTTATTTCTGTTGAGGGATATCGTTTCCTCTCAGAATGCCTTGTCTGGGGCCTTTAGTTTTTTTAATTGTCCCGGTGAGGGTTACTATCACTATGATGAAACACCATGACAAAAGCAAGTTGGGCAGGAAAGGACTCATTTCATTCAGTTACGTTTAACAGTTCATCATCAAATGCAGTGAGGGAGGAAGTCACACAGGGCAGGAACCTGGAGGTGAGAATAGACGCCAAGGCCATGGAGAAGTGCTGCCATGGAGGAATGCTTGCTTAGCATGGCTTGCTCAGCCTGCTTTCTTTTTTTTTTTTTTTTGGTTCTTTTTTTCGGAGCTGGGGACCGAACCCAGGGCCTTGCGCTTCCTAGGTAAGCGCTCTACCACTGAGCTAAATCCCCAGCCCCTCAGCCTGCTTTCTTATAGACTCAGGACCTCCAGCCCAGGGATGGCTCCACTCCTCATGGGCTGGGCTCTCCCACATCAACCACTAATTAGGAAACTGTTCCATAGGCTTGCCTACAGCCCAGTATTAGGGAGACATTTTCTGAACTGGAGTTCCCTCTTCTCAGATGACTCTAGCTTATGTCAAGTTGACATAAACACTAGCCAGGAAATTTACCTTACAGGTCTTTGCTTATATATGGCTTTTGGTTTCCTGTTTTTACAGGAGTTTTGTGTGTGCAGATGTGCATGTCTTTAAGTCTGTGTGTGTTTCTTGTACTTTTACTTTGGCTTCTTTTTTCTGCTTATTTGTCCTATTCTGTTTTGCTTTTATTATTATTATTATTATTATTATTGTTGTTGTTGTTGTTGTTGTTGTTGTTATTTAGATGCCTGTTTGCTTTCTAAAGAGAGAAAAAATAAGGTATGGGTTTAGGAGAGAGGGGAAGTCGGAAGGAGTTGGGAAGAGCTGGGGGAGAGGAAACAGTAATCAGAATTTATTATATGAAAAAAATCTATTTTCAATTAAACAACAACCACAAACATTCTAGGACCTAGAGTGTCTCCTTCAAACACTGTCAACTGTGAAGTGATGATCTTAAAACTCTTGAAGTAAACTCCTGCCTACAGGAACCATATATAGTTTAAATAAACATATGTATATAAATGTGCTAACAATGTTTGCCAATGTACACATGTACTATTATGCAATACATTATATAAACCTAAAGTTAAAATAAGTAATAAAATATGAAAAGAAGTTATACTTTGATTATGTGCATACCCTTTAAGAGAAGTCCTCACAGAGATAAAAGAACATCATCTTGGGACTTTTCAGACTGAACTAATTCTTTTGCCTATTCGGTTAACTCAAGAAGGTGTCAACTGTTTTAAGATGTCTAAGTTGAACATGTAAAATGTATTGTCAGACAGTAACATTGGCTATGTCTGCACATTTCCTTAATTTGTTCAAGTTAATAACACAAACCCCCAGATATTGTTGGCTATATAGCCTATTTTAGCTACAATTTTTTAAAATTATATAAAAGTATGTGTGTGTGTATGTGTCTGTGTGTGTGCACATGAGCAAAGAGGCCATTGGTGACGGCTCCCCAAGGAACTGGAGTGGCAGGTGCTGTGAGCCACTTGATAGGGACGCTGGGACTTGAACTCAGATCCTCTGGAAGAGAAGTACACCCTCTTCACCACCAAGCCACCTCTCTGGCCTTGTTGATAGTTTTGAAGCAAGAGCTGGAGCTGCCGAAAGAGAGACAGACAAAAAGTTAACCAGGGAAGACGCCGGCGACTTCCTGTTTCTGCAGACAGGGCAAGCTGACTCATGCCCACTCTGCCCATTAAGGCTTCTCTCGCCTCTCAGCCCTGCTGCCTTTGGGATAGAAATACCGGGTTACATATCCCCTTCACAACCATGGAGACCAGGAGTTGCGGGGAGGTTTAGTCCTCCTAGTAATGAAAGCTTTGACGCTTTATATTCTAAGCATTAAAGAACCCACCTATCAGATAAAAATCATCTAGCTTTCAAAATCTGTGCTCCCTCTTAATGAGAATGTCATTACCAAGTGAACTACCTGCATATTACCTTTCTCTTTGATCCACACCTCAAACATACATTTCTTTTATAGAGTTATTTTACTATAAGTTCCAAAATTCTGTAGAATAACGGGTGGGGGATATTAGCTGAGAAACATATTAACTTAATATATTTTACAGTTCTGGGTGATGTGGGTTTTTTTTTATGTTTGCTCTACCTATAAGTAAAAATGAAATCTAAATGTTTTACACATAATTATGATGTGAAAGAGGGCTCTCTGTCTGCTTACTTTTAGATGTTTAAATTCCAAGCACAGGATCATGGGAACTAGGAGTCTTGAGATGAGGATTTGATCTTTCTAAGAATGAAAGCTTTTCTGCTTTATATTCTAAGAGAATCTGTGGTATAAATTTTTTACCAGTAGAGAACACTTAGGCGTCTCTACACATTGAGAGACTCCAGAGGCTTTTGGGGTAAGGCACAAAGAGGGGAAGACTACAGAAATCCTGGAAATTCTTATTTAGAGAGGAGAAAATTACAAGAGCAAAATATAAGAAATTAACTTTGTTGCTTAGTACTGAAAAATACTGAGGGTAAGCTTGGTAGGGTTAGTATAAAAGAGAGAAGCTTAGGCAAAACAATGTCCCAGAGTCATACGTAATCTAGCTTACGTCCTTGTATTTCTCCTGTGCGTCATTCTTGTCTGTCAGGCTAATCTCTCTGCTGTGTGTCTTGAGGACACTGTTTTATGCACCTTACTCCTAGAACATGAGAGTAGCAGCCATACCCTGAAGCTCATGTCCCTTAAATTATTCAAATGAATAGCAGTAACAGCTTCCGTGATTGTTCTCTGTTAGTCTTTCTTTGATTTGTAATACTGCAGTTTAAGCATTATTATATGCTGGAAATAATATGATAATTATTGTTTAGTGCTGTAACTCTGAAATTGTGCCTTCACTTTTTCTCATTCGTATTTTTTTCTTCTAAATTGGTTAAGAGCTCAATTTTTTTCCCATACCCACCCTGCCACCCTTCTGGTAAACTGTCCCTTTATCAGGCATGAAGATGAGAATTCGGTATATATCTGTTTAAGGCAGATCTTTAAAAGTGACATGGGTATGCGTATATGAGCTCCCGCATGCATGGTCTTTAGAAAGGTAGAAGGCTCTGGATCCCCTGGAGCTAGAGTTACAGGCCGAGCTGGGCTGATCTAAGACTTTCGCCACAGAGACCCTGATGAAAGGACAGAGGGGACCTAGTTCTGTGTCTTTGCCCAGGAACAGACTGGGTAAGATCCAGTCTACGGCTGGGTTCTGTGTCTCAAATGAGTTAAGGTTTCAATTCTTGAGAACTTTTTCCCCTCCTCCTCCACCACCACCATTAGCGAGACTGAAGCTCTCAGTCTCAAAGCCTCTATGTACTTAATTTCTGACACTTGAAGTATCCTATGCTCACCATGTGCTCTGTTAGCCTTCTGCTGAATTTGTCCCATCTCCCCTTATAAGCATATGTAAGATCCTTACTTCTCAATAGTCCTGCTTGGCATAACACATTGCTTGTGCAGTAACTCCCGAGCCCAGCTTTCCTATCTCTAACTTCTCTTCTCGTCTTCTCCCTTAGGATCCTTTCACTGAAGAAAGACCTGTTTGTCCATGTCACCTCACATGAATGTTAGAATCTAAAATGTGGTCTTGGCAAGAGCAGCAAGCACTCTTCCCTAATAAGTCCCAGCTAACGTGTCATGGTTAGACTTGCTGTTCCTCTGTGGTTTGAGAAGCTCATAAGCCTCCAGGATCAGGCAGTGAAATTAGCTACTGAGGATTTTACAGTTTTGAGGTGTACTTGATGCTTAGAACAACTGAGTTCAAACCATATAAAATACCTTCTTAGTTTTAGCCTCGGAACAAGTCTTAAAAGTCTCACTGTGTAGCCATCGTAGCAAAGCATTTTCTTATTTGAGTCCAAAAGGAACACACACAGTCTTGGGAGCTAATGAGTGTGCCACAACGTGAGAAGGAACAATGTGGAACCTTTCTAATCATAAAGAGCTCAACCCAGGTCTGACTTATAATAGAGTGAGCTTCGGGAGATGGGAAACATACAGTGATGACGACTACTGACTTTAGACGCTCTTTCTAGAAATGCTATGGATTTAGATTTTAGTTGGCACAAGTACTTCTCAGCTCTGTGGCTGGTACTCCCCACTTACTGACATGTATGAGTCGCCTAAATAGGAAATCTAAAGTAAGCTGTTGGACCAGACAGATGCATGGAGATGCCTCTTCTGATATTCTACCATTTCCTGTAAATGGAAAATCACCCTTGAGTGTCCTAGAAATTTTCCCAAGTTTATTTTCAACTCTGTTTTGACTATTAGACTAATGTTAAGCATCTTCTGTTCTGTTTTTATCATCATGTCTCAAATGGAGCCTCTTACAGGAAAAACATTAAATGATAAATATTGGTTAAATGTAGACTTAAGTGAATCTCCATTTCCTTTGCCATCAGAGTGACCTCCTTTTATTTATCCTAGTTGGCCGATCTTGCACAGGAACACTGGTAGTCCTTCTGGAAGATTTTAATGACCACCCACCACAGATTGACAAGGACATAACCATTTGTCAGCAGGAAAAGGATTATGCCGTTTTGGAACCCGTAGATCTAGATGGGCCAGATAATGGTCCACCTTTCCAGTTCCTTCTGGATAATTCTTCCAGCAAACTTTGGACTCTAGAGTCACAGGATGGTAAGTACTTATGCTACATATTGTAAGTAATCCCAGTTCAAGATGGCTGACAGCCTGTGCTCTTACCTTGGCTTGTCATAATAAATACATATATACTGTAGAAAGTTATTCATCTTGGAAAAATAAAATGCTTTAATATCTTTTTGTCATCTGTCATCTATCTACCATTCATCTATATATCTATCATCTATTTGTTTGGCAATTATGTACTTAATAGCTATCAGTTTATCAATTATTGACCTATGTATGCATATGTCTGTGTAACAATCATCTATCATATATACTATATACATATCTACCTATGCCTCCTGAATGCAGGGATTAAAGGCATGTAGCACCATGCCCAGCATGGAGATCAGTCTACCTTTAATTTAAAATAATGTCAACCCTTTTCCTACTTTTCTAAAACACTAAATAATTTTTAAGAAAGAAAATGAGCTATTAATTTTGTTGCATATTAATTTCTTGAAGTTAGTAAGAACAATGTTGTTGAAATGTCGTATTAATACATACTCTATCTACCCTTTTCCCTTTAGGCAAACGTGCCATTCTTCGGCAACGACACAATCTTAATTATAACTACTATTCTGTGCCAATCCAAATACAAGACAGACATGGTTTTTCTGCAAAACATGTATTATCAGTGCGAGTGTGTGACTGTACAATTCCATCAGAATGTAGAATGGCCATTGAGGAGAGGGATGTTAAACCAAATGTAATCCTTGGGAAATGGGCCATTCTCGCCATGGTCCTGGGATCTGCATTGCTACTGTGTAAGTACCACTGTCTAAAGTGTACCAACCCAGTGCTGTGGAATACTTACATGCTAATTTCCTGGAGAAAACAACCTTTACAGAGAAGTTTGTTTTATTTCAGTTTCAGAGGTCTCAGCCCATAGCTAACAGGCTCTGTTGTTTTGTGCCCAATGGCCAGTAGCATGTAACTAAGCAACCTATTTCTCTTATGGCAGTTAGAAACCAAAACGAGAGGAAGAAGGGGTTAGGGTTGTCCTCAATGACATAATTTCCTTCTGTTAAGGCCCACCCTTTGAAGACCCTACCACCTCTTAACAGCACTCTGAGGTAGGGACAAAAACTTTACGATGTGGACCACCTGGGACAGTTTATCTCAGCTGTGATATTCTGGAAAAATATACTGCAGTTCTTTATCTTAAGGACATGTATCACTGTTGGTACATGTGCCTTTAAAACAGTCTTCCTTAAGTGGGGTTCTCTGACTGTGGAAGAAACAGTAGTAACAGCAGATTAAAGCTGTTTAGGTAAGTTTCAGAGGTCATGTTTTAACTCCTCGGAAGTTAATCATGAGACAGTGAAGATTTCTGAAAATCTGTAGAGACATTTTTAAAAAATACTTTTTCAATTTCTTTGTTTTTTTAAAATTTTTTGTTTATTGTTAAATTATTTTAATATCTTCCAGAATGGCAAAAAAATTATTTTACCTTGCTTCTAATTTTTCCTGTAGGCATTTTATTTACATGCTTCTGTGTGACTACTACTAAGAGAACAGTCAAGAAATGCTTCCCAGATGATGTAGCCCAGCAAAATTTAATTGTATCAAACACCGAAGGACCAGGAGAAGAAGTGACGGTAAATCAGAATTAAAGTCCCACTGAATAACATGATGACCCAATGAACATAACTGATTACCCTCTAGTAATAGTAAAGCCTAATAATTATTGACCTATACTGCACCAAGCAGAAATTGAAGTTCTCTGCCTATTTTAATTCATTGTCCATTTGTATTGGCTTTAAGGAACAATTCAAACAGTAAAAACACATGTTCTCCCTGTTTTATAAGATAAATAAGATATTGACGGAACCATATTTCCTCTGAAGGCCCCGAGAAGGATAGCTTAAGTTCTTTTCAGTTTTTGTCCCTTGGCTCATGGCCACGAAAGCAATTTTCATGGTATCATCACTCTATCTGACACTCCAAATTTTCCTTTTCGTAAGAATACTGGTCATGTTAGATGAGAGACTAACTTCTTTGAGACTTACACAATTGCATCTACAGTGACCCTGAGGTTAAGACCTCAACATATGAACTCCTAGGAGGCAGACTTTGGCCCAGAATGTCTATGATATGATTCTTAGGATTATTCTGATTTTGCACGTAAAGAACAGAAGCAGAGCAAGTGACTTGTCTGTGGTAACAAAGAGTTGGTTTCTGTGACACTCATTCATTTTCTAATTCTACCTTTAGGAGGCAAATATTAGACTCCCCACACAGACAGTCAACATCTGTGATACAAGCACATCTGTTGGGACTCTTGGTGGCCAAGGAATCAAAACACAGCAAAATTTTGAGATGGTCAAAGGAGGCTACACCTTGGAGTCCAACAAAGGAGGTGGCCACCATACCTTGGAGTCCAGCAAAGGAGGTGTGCTAGGAGCAGCAGACACTGGCCGATATGCTTACACTGACTGGCAAACTTTCACTCAACCTCGGCTCGGCGAAGTAAGTGCTTAAGTCTTTAGGTGCCTACTATGTCCAATCCTAATATGATTTATAAACCAGGGTTTCCCAAAGTACCCCTCACACACCTGGATCACACCTTTTCATCTCCTGTACAGGGACAGACACTGGTGTAAGGGCCATACTCAGAGTTGAATTTAAAATTTTTGATTTGCAAGACTTTAGGACTAATTTATGTGTATGTCTTTGGTATATTAAAAGACTGATATCTTTTTCACTAAATATCATCAGAAAAATACATCTTCAGTGAAGAATTCGCTATAGTATAATGAACAGACCATAAATTTCCACCATTTTGCCAGTATGCTATAGTTCTATATGTAGTTATGAAATCTTGCCTACCTCAATCAACCAAGATAGTTGGGTAGGCTTTAATCTTAGGTTCCATTCTGCATGTTTTCCTTGCTTTTGTTTCAGATTGCTCAGGCTGATATGAGCCAAATGTTAGATAATTACAACTATATAACATGAATATATTATGCATGTTATATATAACATCAATGTATTAGGCCCTCAAAACTATATACGGTATAAATGCAAGAACCACAGCCTACACTGGTTCTCCCCCACATATACAAAGAAGCCATTGAGATACAGTTCAACTAAATACACCTTATATTCCAGTGAGAACTTGTAAGTTATTTATGTGATATATGCATAGCCTTGGTTCTTATAAATGTGGTCACTTTGAGCATTTATGTATTTGCTATATTTTAAGAATGAATATAATATAGACCAATCATGTGCATTTTTTATGTATAGGAATCCATTAGAGGACACACTCTGATTAAAAATTAAACAGTAAAAGGTAAATCCAAGATATCATTTTTATGCTGGTCTGTTTAGGTGTCTTTTAAAAGTCATAATAAACTGTGCTCTTTCTCCATACAGAAGGTGTATTTGTGTGGACAAGCTGAGGAACACAAGCATTGTGATGACTACGTTCGCTCATATAACTATGAAGGCAAAGGCTCCATGGCTGGTTCTGTGGGTTGCTGCAGTGATCGGCAGGAGGAAGAAGGGCTAGAGTTTTTAGATCACTTGGAACCGAAATTTAGGACATTAGCAAAGACATGTGTGAAGAAATAAAGGTGCTGGTTAGTAGAGAAACATCTGCAAATGAACACAGGGGTGTCACTGGATGTAAGAGGATAACAGCTTGTAGTAGCGACTTTGGGTATTAAAAGAAAGTAAAGTCATTTGTAGATAAGGGTGCTTTACCAACCATAGCTCTCCAAATTCTCCTTGTCCCCAGAACTTGCCTGTTGTCTAGACAGGATGTTGTCACTGTTGCTTTTCTTTCTGTGCGTGTCTATGGCCTCTTCAGGACTGAACTGCGTGTGCCACTGAAATTCTGGTGATGTCTGAAACTTAAGCTCTTTTGCACTCTGTGCAAGGCTCCATGGTAGAGTTGGGTATTGTGGAAGCTTAAAATATGAGTTTGCATTGTGTATATAAAAAGTAAATATTTTTCAAGGTCATGGGAATTCTGCTTCTAAAGTATTTCCTTTAGTGCCAAGATATTGTTTTTCCCTTTTCCAGAGTAGCTTCAGATAAACTTTTAAGTGTTTTAGGTATAGCCTTTTGTGTGCCTAACAAGCTCTACTCTCACTGTACATTTCCCTCATTAGAAGAGTGCTATCTTCATTCAGAGCCTTCAAAGCTTACGACTCGATCTCTGCCCACATGGCTATGTTATCATTGGGATCATGGAGCTTCTGTCTGAATAACATGGGTCAGAGTATCATGCTCACTGGACCTAAAACTGTAGAGATTTGTCAAGAATTCCATGAAAATGAAAACACTTGAATCCTGATTTCTATAAACTAGCTTAGGCTCACGGAATATATATATATATATATATATATATATATATATATATATATATATATACATACATATATATATCACTGATCATACTTAATGTGGTACTACCTTACCACATTTATATGTACTAAAATATGAAAAATTATATAAATACTTTGGGAGGACTGCTAGCTCTTTAACTTGACACTGATCTACTATTTCATTGGCTTTTAACTGGTCTCTGTCTTTAAACTTCACTCCAACTAGCCATAGAAGCATCTAGCTGAAACCGATACAAGGCTTAGTCCTTACTGTATGTTAATACTGAGTTAATGTCCACATTGAGACACAATACTCAGTATACTTTGGTAATTACTCAGAGGAAAAAAAGTTGGAAGGCTAGAAATAATGTTAAGTGGACATGCATTAAAGATCATTAGTTCATTACAGGAACATCTACCAAATTTTATTGAAACAATAGCTATTTTAACATGCATGAATAAATGAGGTGTAACACTTTAATAAGATTGTTTTATTGATCTATAAAGAAAAAATATATATCTAAATTATATTTTATTAGTCCTTTGTGGGAAAGTACAGATATGTGTCAAGTTACACTTCATGAAAACTACATTTAAACTAAACTTTCCTTCTTAACCCATTACTTTCTATCTATTGGCAAAATAGTTTGCTGTTTCACTTTAGGTCTTATTGGTCTTCATTAGGAAAGGTGATTTTTATTGTGAAATTGGATATTGGAATAAAATGAAATATAGCATTAGTAAGGCAGATATGATCTGTAAATTCCCCATAATGTGTGACTTTTACAGTCACTGTAAGATGATTTGGGAGGGGGTTGGGGATTTAGCTCAGTGGTAGAGCACTTGCCTAGCAAGCACAAGGCCCTGGGTTCGGTCCCCAGCTCCGAAAAAAAAGAAAAAAAAAGATGATTTGGGAGTGATGCAATTTTTACTTTTTGAGGTAAATGTCATCTGACAATGTGAATTTTGACATTTTAGGCTCTTATATAGTACCAATTTGGAAATGCGTCAAAGGTCATAGTAAGTTATATTATTCAATGTAGTTATAGAATATTCTATGAGCAGTTGCAAATTATTCCCTTAACAATCACTTACAGTTGTTTGTGTCATCTTGCTCTTAGACTTACTGAATTATACGTGAGAAAACTTTTTTCTAAATTAAACCATACAATTTATATCCACAGGTGGATTTCTTACGCATCAAGAGAAGGCTCTCTAAAGCATTAGACGTTATTAGAAAGTTCGGAGAATTTATCTGTATCAAGCAGTTTTAGATATTTAATTTTTTTCAATATATTATTAAAACTTTTCTCAGAGGAATTATATTTATTTTTGGATTTATTTAGGCAACTCCAAGTAATTCTCATTTTTCATCAAAAATTAAATATTAACTGTATGATGAACTAAATATATGAAACCCTACCAGACTGCACCATTTAGTTTGCTAATAAAGTACTGTATTTCATATAAATTTGACTTTTAAGTAATTGTTGATTTAATAAATTGATAGCTATGAAATGTTTTCTGTATTTCAACATATATGGGGGAACATGCCCAGCTTTTATCTTTTTGATGTTGGCTTCAAATATTTCATGAGAGAGACAAAATACCCATGGGAAGAAAGATCAGGAGAGATGAAATGATACAGTTTCTTTAGTGAGCACGCTTCCTCAAATGCTCCCTAACATACTAAATGTTAATTCTCAATGTTTAAAAATACTGTATAGAACTTGAAACCCATGTGTACATTTACTTTGTAGAAATGTCATTTGGAAAATATTTAAATGAGTGCTTTAGATCTGGGAAGTTTTTCATCCCCTTTTTGTAGTATGTAGGTCATAGAAGTGGTGTATGATTGAAATCTGAAATGGAACGATAGCCATGGAATATTATGGCATTGACCCATTTATTATCTGCTTCTCTTATAAATCTAAGGGAACACAGTAATCACTAGACACCACCTTTGTTTGTCCTCTTGGGGGTAATGGAAAAAGTACAGAAGGAGAAAGCTTTCTATGAATACATAGATTCACAGTGTGTAAAGCCCAATAAAATAAGTGAAAATACAATAAAGATTTTCTGGAATAGATGCTATCTGCATAAAGATAAAAACCATGCTGTATTACCTCAGATCCTTTTAATGAACAACAATAGCCATTTTAAGGTGTGTTTATTTTTGTGTGTGTGTATTTGTGTGTGTGTGTGTGTGTGTGTGTGTATTTGTGTGTGTGTGTGTATGTGTGTGTGCATGTATCAGCATGAAAGCCCCCTGACCTGGCCCTCAGATTTCTGGTGTATTCATAATGAATGTTACATGAAGATAAAATGTTTAAAATTTGTATTACTTGTTATTAATAAATAGGAATAAGGTATCTTTTGATAAACAATATACAGTTACAAGTCATTTGTTCACTAACTTTAGTGATAGAGGATGAGAAAGCATCTCTTTGGTCAGCACTGGATATGAGAATCCATGGACACAGGATTTGAAATTTGTGTTTAGTTGTCCATGTGCAACCATGAATATCTGGAACTGGGGAATTTTATTCCTGATAGTTAGACAAGTTAAGCCACATAATGTGACACTATTAATTCCAAAAATAAATTTCAAGGCTACAGTTGAGGTGAGAAGGGTTTTACCTGTCATTCATGTAGAATTACTTACTCCCTTTTGGATTTCAGAAAAAGTTAGAGAAGCTGCAATCCAACTGGGAAGGAATGGAGGGGTGCAATTCAGGGGCAAATTGTTTCACACGTGTGAGCAGCTAGGTTTGATCCCTGGAACTCCAGTGCAAAAGAAAACCCAGAGTGGAAACGAAAGGATTTTCTTTCTTTGACTTTGCCTCCCAGAGAATGCTTATAGCCTGAGGAATTACAGACTAGAAAATGGCCTCACGGCTCAGAGTTTCCCTTAGAAGGTAAGTATTTGAAGACATTCCATACGTGGCAGCTGTACAAGGTCGGAAGTGGCTTGCATGTGATCATTTCTTTCATTGCTTGTCCAGAGCAGGACCAACAGCAGAATCCCGGAAATTATTTAAAATGCAAATTTTTGAGTCCTGGACCGAAAGACCTACACCGGAGTGTTGCGGTCTTTGTCCTTTGTTGTCTGCTGTAATGCTAAATGCAAGCCCCAAGACTTGGAGTCTGCGCATAGCCCCCATGACTCTGCCACCCAGTTAATTCTGATTAGTGAATGAAGATGCAGACAGCTAACAGCTGGGCAGGGGAGACTTAGTTGGGGTTTAGGTTTCCAGGGCTTGGAATCATGAGGGAGGAGGAGGAGGAGGAGGAGGAGGAGGGGGAGGAGGAGGAGGAGGAGGAGGAAGAAAAAGACGAGGTAAAGGAACAAGAACAAGAAGGGGAAGAAGAGGAAGAAGAAAAGAAGAGGAAGAAGAAGAAAGAGGGAGTAGAAGGAGGAGCAGGAGGAGGAAGAAAAGAGAAAGGAGAGCCACCACGGGTTAGCTGAGCCATAAAATCTTGTCCCTGAGGGCTGCCCAACAGAAGTTAAGAACAGCCCAAATGGAACACAGAAAATAGTAAGTAACTGGGGGTTATTGATAGAAAACTAGATTCTAACAGCATGGAAGATAGGCGGCTGCCTAGCTATTGTTCTGATTAAGGCAGAACAATAGTGTAAATATAAAGGTTTTGTGTGCGTGCGTGTGTGTGTGTGTGTGTGTGTGTGTGTGTGTGTGTGTGTGCGCGCGTGCGTGCGTGCACATTTAATCCAGGAACTCAATGATCAAAGTGGGGTAGAAGCCCCAGGTCAGGATTTTAAATAATTTACCACTACACAGGAGGCTCCGAGCTGGGATGCAGCCCTCAGGTTTCTGACGTAGCTCACCTCGGGACTCCCGTCCTTCTGCTACCCTTCATCTCAACTCTCTGCTTCTTCTTTCACCACCAGTGTCCTGTGGTCCCAGAAATGTGGACGACACCTGACAACCTATCAGGACAGAGGTGTCTCAGACCATGTCTGCCCTACTGAGTTAAAATCTACATTTTAGGAAAAGCACCAGATGTGCATGTACACGAAACTTTGATAAGCTCAATGTAAATGATTGGGTGAGAGGGAACACAGAACCTACTGCAAGTAAATGAAGCCATTAGGGCAGGCTGTCTAGAGCAGCAGGCCCAAGGCAAGGCTATCCTCAATGAGTTGACAACACACATTCAAAACCATCTCTTATCACTTGCAAAGTATCAGCTTCCTTCATCTCTCATGGACAACTGACTTTTTGGAGACTGTACAAGACCATTTACTGTAAGGGACATAGGGACAGAAAATGTACTCAAAGTTTAGTAAGGGACCTTTTCATTGACACAATTAATTTGTTTTTCCCAGTCAAAGTGAAGAAAAAAACACATTTAACAAAATTAAATTTTGATGTGTGTGTGTGTGTGTGTGTGTGAACAAGTGTGCAAGTATGTATAAATGTATATATGTCTGAGTGTGAGTGATTTGATATGTTTCGATCAGGCCTATGAAAGCAATTTTTACAGGCTTTTCTCTGCTAACCAAGTTGAATTACTCCAGTGCTTGAAAGTGATGGTGTTGAGGGACAGATGGCTTGTTGGGTCATATTCCTAGGCTGGGTCTCTCTTTTGTACACCTTGTCATTATGCATGCTTTTAAAGTTTTATTTGGTGGGGGCATGACTGATACAGAATTCATAGGTGTGACAAGGACACTGACAAAACCAGTCTTTTGTGTCAAGTTAATCACATTCTGTCAAGGTTGCTCCTTTATTTTTTTTTCCAGGCTGAGAAACCATGTAGAAAAAAATTGAGAGAATTCCTAAGAAGATGACTCAGTTGGTAAAAGCACTCCCTGTGCAACCTTGAAACCCTGAGTTCTCCATTGATAAGTGGCTATTAGCCCAAATGCTTGAATTACCCTAGATGCCTAGAACAAATGAAACTCAAGACGGATGATCAAAATGTGAATGCTTCACTCCTTCTTTAAAAGGGGAACAAGAATACCCTTGGCAGGGAAGAGAGAGGCAAAGATTAAAACAGAGACTGAAGGAACACCCATTCAGAGCCTGCCCCACATGTGGCCCATACATATACAGCCACCCAATTAGACAAGATGGATGAAGCAAAGAAGTGCAGACCGACAGGAGCCGGATGTAGATCGCTCCTGAGAGGCACAGCCAGAATACAGCAAATACAGAGGCGAATGCCAGCAGCAAACCACTGAACTGAGAATAGGACCCCCGTTGAAGGAATCAGAGAAAGAACTGGAAGAGCTTGAAGGGGCTCGAGACCCCATATGTACAACAATGCCAAGCAACCAGAGCTTCCAGGGACTAAGCCACTACCTAAAGACTATACATGGACTGACCCTGGACTCTGACCTCATAGGTAGCAATGAATATCCTAGTAAGAGCACCAGTGGAAGGGGAAGCCCTGGGTCCTGCTAAGACTGAACCCCCAGTGAACTAGACTGGTGGGGGGAGGGCGGCAATGGGGGGAGGGTTGGGAGGGGAACACCCATAAGGAAGGGGAGGGGGGAGGGGGATGTTTGCCCGGATACCGGGAAAGGGAATAACACTCGAAATGTATATAAGAAATACTCAAGTTAATAAAAAAAAAAAAAGAAACCCTGAGTTCTCATTCCCAGGCCCCATTTAAAAGTGGAATCCCTACTCTTCTATAGCAGAGAGGAAAGGGGAAAAAGGAGAATTCCCATAAAACACATGAGACGTGTCTCATACAAGGTAGCAAGGGAGGGACAAAACCTGAAGTTATCCTCTGACAACCATGTGTGAGCACCTGCATTTATACATACTAATGTGTGTACACACACACACACACACACACACACACACACACACACAGAGTCATATGTACTTACCTAAACTCACAGTCACACACATGTACTCACACACACACAGACATATGCCCTCATGCACACTCACCCATGTGTACTCACACACATTCACATTCACACACATATACACATATTCTTACACATAATACATTCACATACTCCTATACACTCAAACACCACACAGGCACACACTCATATATATACTCACATGCATATGCATTCACACATACCTACACATACATTCACACACATACACTGACATACTTTCACACAGTCACTCACTCTTACACACTTACATACCACAATACTCATATACATGAACTCACACAATACTCTCACATACTCTCAAACACACTCACATACCACACACTCACACACACTTACATACACTCATAACTTTTACACACAGTCATACACACTCACACACACAATCTCACACACAAACTCATATACACACATTCTTATACACTTAACATGGCACACATTCACCCATACACATGCACATACATATACTCACACAACACACAGTCATAAAAACATACTCACACGCACATACAGACAAGTTTTCACTAGCTAATTAAAAAAAAATTGGAACCATGGAGAGCCACTTGGAAAAAGGAACTTGCGGTGAAACCTGATAACTGAGATTCAATCCTGGGGTCCACATGGCTGAAGACGACTAAATCCTCCAAGTTATGCTCCATGATGTGCTTACACACATGGGTACATGGAAAATTGCTAGTTCAATGTAATGTTAACAAAACAAGTACTGTTTAAAATGTTGTGTGCACAGCTAGAATACTGCAAACACAGAGGCGAATGCCAGCAGCAAACCACTGAACTGAGAACGGGACCCCCGTTGAAGGAATCAGAGAAAGAACTGGAAGAGCTTGAAGAGGCTTGAGACCCCATATGTACAACAATGCCAAGCAACCAGAGTTTCCAGGGACTAAGCCACTACCCAAAGACTATACATGGACTGACCCTGGACTCTGACCTCATAGGTAGCAATGAATATCCTAGTAAGAGCACCAGTGGAAGGGGAAGCCCTGGGTCCTGCTAAGACTGAACCCCCAGTGAACGTGATTGTTGGGGGGAGGGCGGTAATGGGGGGAGGATGGGGAGGGGAACACCCACAGAGAAGGGGAGGAGTAGGGGTTAGGGGGATGTTGGCCTGGAAACCAGGAAAGGGAATAACATTTGAAATGTAAATAAGAAATACTCAATTTAATAAAGATGGAAAAAATGTTGTGTGTGTAACATAAACATACTACATAATATAAAAGAATTATTAAAATATAATGCAATTATTAATATCAAATGTTAAATTTAAGTTTTGTGGTTTGATGTAATTATATTTACAGTTGAACATGAAGAAGACACGTGTCACAGATCATCATATATCTGCTGCTATTTCATGGTGCTTTTGGCAGGGTATTGACCATCTGCTCCTAATAGCTATTTTTGAGGCTAATCTTATGGAATGCCTATGTGACTAGTTAAGACACCATTGTTTACCAACCCCCTAAACTAAGTATGACATTGTCTTAAATTCTGATGAATGAGAAGTGAAAGTTCTGTGCTTAGACTTCTGGGTAAGAGTGTAAAGAGAACTGATGCAAATAAAAAAGCATTTTTCTACCTACTTTACTATATGTAATATGTAACAAAATGACTGGGTCCCAAAAAGCCATTTATGAACATCAGATAAGAGGCTATGCACTGACAGTAGCAGAACTAAGACCTGAGAAAGACTAAAGCAAAGATTAGTTTGAATTCCAGCAATCAGGAGGCAGGAGGTTCTGTGGTTAGAGAGGAGCTTGGGCTGCAAAAGAAAATAAGATTCTTTTCTAAACAAACAAACAAACAATCAAACAAACAAACAAAGGAATAGATATAGATTAACAGATGGATAAATATATAGATGATAGGTAGGTAAGTAGTTAGATATACAGATAGATATAGAGTTGAGAGAGAGAGAGACAGACAGACAGACAGACAGACAGACAGACAGACACAGGCACAGGCACAGGCACAGGCACAGGCACAGGCACAGGCACAGGCACAGGCACAGGCACAGGCACAGGCACAGGCACAGGCACAGGCACAGATACAGACAGATATAGATAAATAGAATAAAAGTTCCCATGGTAGCTTTGTGGACCTTCAACCATACTATTAAGTAAGTTAATGAACTTCTGGGAAATGCAGACATAAACTTTTATTTTTTATTTTTTTTATTATGTGGCTGATTCTAAGATGCTACAAATAACAAAGATTGGTTCTAAATTTCTTTTTGCCTAAACTAGAATTCAACAAATCAAGATTTCTAGCCCCATCCTCCTTTCCTCCATTTCCCTCTCTTCCTTTCCCTTTCCCTGTCTCCTTCCTGTCTTTGTGCCTGGGCTTATGTCTTTGTGTCTTTGTAGCCCAGGCTATTCCTGGAATTTGCTGTATAACCCCAGATGACCCTGACCTTGGGTTCTCTTTCCTTAACCTCCCTGTTGGTTAGATCAGAGGAGTGAGCACCATGTCTGCCAAGAACTCATTTTATTTTTTATTCAGAGTTCAAACTAATGAGGCCTGATAATATTTTAGGGTTCTTCTGACCACCCTGAAAGCAAAGTGTGGGGGACAATTAATCATTTACTGTAAGAAGACCAGGACAATAATAGACAGCTAGAAGGTACTCTCTTGCTGTTCCACTAAATGCAGAAGCCTGAGTTTAGAGGACTTAGGGGACCTGGAACTTTCTGATGAGATGCTGTGTGGTCCCTTTCACGCCCCTGAACCGCATTAATTAGATCTTTCAAGTTTTAAGAATAATTTTGTGGTTGATTTTATGAACTACATCATAAAGCTCTTGCATGCAAGGGACCTTTGTCTATGCTGTACTTTAGCCCTTTACAACCCGGCTCAACTGTTTCACTTCTGTTCTTACTTTTTGTTATGCTGAGGACGGTATTGAATCTTTAATTGTTGCATTAAATCAAAACACCAAATAGAAACAACTTTTGTCAGTGTAAATTGATTACAATGTAAGAGTATTGTATTTGGTGTGCTTTGTTCTCTGCTCTGTGAAAATTCCCCTTGAATGGCATGATATTGCTGTAGTTGCCTTCTATCTGCCAGATTCAATACTGACTTGCAATTTTATAGCCTGAGGCATGATTACGCTTTTCAGTCCATCAAAATTCTGTCTCTTGTATACATTTCAATCCCAAATAATTTTCTGTGCTTCCTTGAATAGACTTCAGCCTTAGAACTGGTAAGGGTGACCTTGACAGAGATGGTGGAGATATGACAAGTCAGTTTTATGGTTTCACTATATGACCAATGTTTATAACATCTTTCAATGAACTGCATTGGAATTCTGTTTCCCTGTGTTACAGACTATATAAAACATCTTATTTATTGCAATGGAAGGGCTGAGGTCTGAATTAGTCTGCAATAACATGTAATCAACAATGGCTTAAATAAAGTAGAAGTTAGTTCTTCTCTAGTACAAAGCAAGGCAAATGTTGGGGTTATATGGAGGCAACTTAATCGAAGATCTGAAGTGGTTTTTTGCTTACTATCTTTTATATAAATACAAGATGAACAGTGCAACTTTACCTGCCACATCTGTCTCTAAAGTGATTGTTGAACAGACAACTAATCTAGAACTCTACAATTATCTGACCATATAAAGACTGGAAGATGCCTGACGGTGGTGGTACATGCCTTTCATCCCAGCACTTGGGAAGTAGAGGCAGTTGGATCTCTGATTTCAAGTCTATTCTGGTCACTGAGAAAGTTTCAGGCCAACCAGGGCTACACAGAGAAAAACCAGCCAGCCAGCCAGCCAGCCAACCAACCAACCAACCAACCAACCAACCAACCAACCAACCAACCATACAAACAAATGAAAGACCAGAAGATTAAAGACAGGAAATATTTACAAATCTAATCATTTTAGCTCTTCAGTCGGTTGACATGACAGAACTGTACAACAATCATCACATGTACACAAAAGAGTCAAGGGCTTATTCCTCTCTGGAAAAAGACTTCATGGCTCAAGAGAGGCAGGAGACAGCATCTTGTTGTTACAAAAGTAAAGATGAGAGCCAAGAGAAAGCACAGACAAACAACACCAGCAGGAGAAGCAAACAACCAAGGTGCAGCAAGGAGACTGATGCTCTATGAATAGGCGGGGATTGGCGGTGAGCTGGGAGACCAGATAAGGTGCTCACAGAGGAGCTGAAGAGTCCAGCATACTTATGATCTGGGAGAGCAGCAAGAGGCCCAGGGAAGAAGTAGGGCTGAATTCCATGACTCTAGTTTCTTGATCAAGTCGAAGAAGAGGAGGATGAAGAAGTCATTAACCTCACTGAGGACAACAGAGTTCATTTTATTTTGGAGTGACGACAGCTATTCAGATTAGATATTTTGAGCATGAGCTACTTATGAGAGCTTCAGGCAATCCTTCCTATTTCTAACTTAGTCATAAAGGACGTACTAAATGTGTCTTTTGCTACTATTTAGTACCTGTGCAATCTATTCCTAAGTTTTGGAAGTAGGTTCAGGGCAGGGGTCAATAATTATATAGCTATAAAAATGACTAGTGCTCTGAGTGACTCTGTGGATATTCAACTGTGTGGATACTCAACTGTGCATATTCAACTCATGCTTGAGGACATGCCAAGCATTTTGTCTCATGTCTATTTCTTCCCACTCACGTAAATTCTTCTATCCTGACTCAAGTGCTAGGACTCTATTGGGAAAGTCACACTAATATGTTATCATCATCACCATCACCATCACCATCACCATTACAATCACCATCACAATCACCACCACCACCACCACCACCACCACTACCACCACCATCATCATCATCATCATCATCACCATCATCATTGACATATAGCTGATTCTATCCGTGAACTTCTGATCTTTCTGCCTCCACCTCTCTGAGTGCTGGAATTACAGGCATGCACCACTTTGCTCTATTTGAGGTGCTGTGTATTAAACTTAAGGCTTTGTGCATGCTAGGCAAGCAATCTGCCAGCTGAGCTACAACCCTAATTCCGAGGCTTACTTTCTCATAAAATATAATTAGTAAGAGAGAGCAATTTAAGTTCTATCTCAATAAAACTATTACAGCAAGAAAAACAAAGTGAGAAAAAAACCAAAATAGCCCCATGACTAACAGGTCGCTTGTTTTGTACTAAGCAGACATGGTTGAGTAGAGACTGATGAGAAAAGTACATTTCAGCTTCCAGGAGGTAGCAGCAGGCTGTGGAAAGCCTCTTGAGGCAAGCCTCAAGGGAGGACCATGAAGGCTTCTGAACACACTGAAATAGCCATGCAACACTTGATCTTTCAAATCTTGCCAACTTTTGGATATATTTAGCATTTGATTTCATTGGGATAAGAAATCTCTTTGGGATTTTTGTTTTGTTTTTTAAAAGTTTCAGAGGAAAGATCTTAGGACAATACCAACATAATCCATACTATTGACATCTATTAACTTCTCAGTGATGTATGGAGAAAGAGACTGTCTCTGTAGCCCAGCCTAGTCTTAAGCTCTTCCGTCTCAGTCTCTTGAGGGCTAAAGGGCAGGTTTGGGCTGTTAGATTCAGTCCTAAATTGTTCAATAGCAAAGATAACAAAGTTGCTTGTTGAAAACAGATTAAAAAAAAAAAGCTAAGTAAGACATTTTTAGCATAACCCTAAGGGGAGATAACGATGGTTTGAAGCAGAACAGTATATTGATAGAGATGGTGAGAACAAAAGCCCACTGATATTCTGTAGGTGCCTTTGGTAGGATTTACTGATTGACCTAGAATATAAGAAAAAGGGAAAAGCCAAACTTTGCCTTAACTGCTGGCAAAGGGGTGTTGGTCTTGATTGAAAGCAGAAACACTGATTTTATAAGACTTTGGGGGATATCAGAGTTAAGAATCGTATCAGACAGTTGGAATTTAGAATCCAGAGAGGTCTGTAACGGAGATTTAGACATGCTGGTCTCAGTACTCTGCCAAGACAAAGTTGGAGGCTGGATGAGCTCAATGAGGGAGTGAGAATACTGGGAACCACAATGGAAGACAAGTACTAAGTCCCACGGCACTGCAGTGCTGCCGTGTAGTACAAGGAAAAGGCACTGACTGATTAATGGCATGGGAAAGGAAAAGCAGAAGTCAAGAGAAGGATACGTTTCAATGATTCCTGCAATTCAGATATTAAGACAAAGCTGAAAAAAGAAATGTGCTCCATTTAAGTGCAAGAACATCTGTATTCTTGGGGCGGAAGAAATGGGGCTGTGTAAGGTCAAGACGTTCCTTGTTACTCTTCATGTGTGATGGGGAAGATAGAGGTGGTTTAGTGGACGATGTGGGAGAGAAGAGGAGAGTTTTCCCATCAGGGGCCTTGAGTGTAAATGAATGAAGACTTAAGAGGAGAGCCTGCCTTTAGTCATGAATGGGACAGTGCTTACTACAGAAGAATGATCATGAGGAATGGAAGAAAGGATCAGGTTCCTGGCACAGGGGCCCAGGTGTTAGGTGGACAGAAACTTCTAGAAGTTTTCTGTAATGTCCAAGTGCTCTGTGAAGCAGGAAGCTGGTCAGTAGTGAAGTAGGCAGATGTTCTGAAGTTTGGACAGAGGAGAGGTATGCAAATATTGCAAAAGAAAAGCTCTAGGCAGATTCTTTTCCCACCTTCACATTGGATAATTGCTGAGCCCACCCAGAAGCAAGAGGGTCTGGCCTATCCACCATACTGTTGTCTTTCCCACCATTATCCTTTATGACTCTGAATGTCCTCTAGGCACAGTGACAGCTGCTGTTCCGACTCTGTCAGCTGCCCCGTCAACCATTCTGAAAGCCCATTGTTGGGAGCTTCTTTAACCACACGTACTTCAAGATCAGAGCTTTACATTTTATTAACAAAACTTCAACATGAGCAGGTGGAAGCTGGTCATTAAGGCTGTTTCTGCTTCATCAGTCTGGCATCAGGGTGCACTTCCCTTGGCTATGTGTTTTTGGTCTACGTTTGATGGCAACCGCATCCTCTGTCTACTCTGTCCTTCTCCCTTGCTGTCTTTCTCTGTCCTTCTTCCTCGTTGTCTTTCCTGAGACCCCTCACTTGATCTCCACCTCCTACCCTCTCTACCCAGTCATAGGCCCCAGCCACTTATCAACCAATTGGAAATTAATGGGGAGCATTCTTCAAAGTACATTGGTTAATCCAGAGACCCAATAGCAAGTGTGGTGTGAGATACAGTATTCAGCTTCTGAGTACACAACACACAAGGCAAACTCAAACAATTATGAAGACTTGAATCTGGCCTACCTTGCAGATATTTTGTTTGTTTATTATTTTGGAATAACCTGTTGGAAATCCTGGACTTTATGATTATGTATGACAACTGTCAGCCACAGACACGTACTACCAGTTGTGATATACAATATATGTGTAAAACCAATTCTTCTAGTTTCTCTCATTTGATCGATACTGATTTCTTCTCTACTTACTTGGCTTATTAATAGTTCCTTTCATTATTATTCCTTATTACAGGATAGAAACAATTCTATAGTGCTAATGAGAAGACATGTAATAAAAAGCAATATACTGGTCAGCTTTCCCACTGTTCCTCTTAAAATGGGCAATATATTCACTGTTTTCTCTTTGTTAGCTCTTCCTCTCCTGCTTCTGCCCTCCACACATGTATTTTTCAACTCATGTTTATCTCCGTGAGGAGTTTGTTTAGAATGTATTTTTGCATAAAAGCATGCCACTGCTGTAAATTTTGCCTATTTATATTTAATTCAGAAATATTCTATTTTAGCTATTTGACTAGATTCTGTACTTAAGAATGAGTAATGCTGCTCTATGGAGCTTGGTGTTTCCTACTTGGAACAGGGATTGATGGGAGACCATGAGTTATCTACTTGCTCTCTGAAGGTAGTTATCCAGGTTGTTCCCAACTTCCTTATAATAATGAGACACTCTTGGACTTGCACAATAAAGGAGCGATTGCTGAAGCAACAGGATATGAGGGTAAAGTTAGCTTAAAATTCTTCCAAATGTGCAATTCTATCAGGGTTCTCAAATTATGGAGAACTTGTCAGCTTTTGCTATTATTTGGCAACAGGATAATTTAACATTTTAGCATACCATTCTCTGATTGTTGAAATACACATTTATAGCCTTTGAGATTCCTCTGTTTTTAAAAGGCTTGGTCCCTTTCTTGCCCATTTGTTCCTTGAGGCTCTGCTCTATTCTTGCACATCTGCTGCAATTCCTAGTCTACGCTAGGTATGTTTTGTTTTTTTTGTGTCTCACACACACAAAAAATTCTCTCAATCTAACAACTGTTACAGTGTCCTTTGCTAAATAGAAATTTTGAAATTAAGTCAAACCAAAACTCTTCAAGATTTCTTTTTCTAGATAGGAAAGCAAATAAATGGGATGTGGTGACCAGCAGGAGAAATGGAGTAGAGAGGGGTTGAGGTTTCCTTTGACTTTCCTCCCATGTTGTTGGGAGGACTGAGCTGGGTTTAGTGAATGAGGTAGGGGAGGAAGGGCAGGACTTTTGCAACAATGCCCTTGAGCCAGTGGAAGCAGAAACAGGAAGGCACAAAATGAGGGGCTGACATCAGCCAGGAAAAAGCTGGTGCTTCCGTGGGGTGTAAGAAGTCGTTTGGATTTATTTTGAAAACTCCTTTCTACCTACTTGTATACGGCTGTTCATTTTGCACTGTCTTCCAGTAACTTTATGGATCTTCAGAAGCTCCTTTGCGTGTGTGGTTGAGTAAGTGCCTGGTTTTATTTTTAGTCTAACCACGAATCTCTTCTCTCCATCCCATCTCTCAAGGATTTCTCCCTTTCTTCACAATGTCTGTGTCAGGCAAGATCCTCCAGAGGGGCTAAACTGGCAGAATGCATCTGTATTACAAAAGAAGAAATCGCAACTAGGTTGATTTACATGATAGAGGCTGGACAGTGGTTGTCTGCCTGCCCAGGAAGCCCCGGACCCTATCATTGGTCAATCTGTGAGGCCGGGTGCTTCTGTTTGCCTAATATGACACTGGAGGTGGAGGGAAACTGCAGTAACAAAGGACAGGTGCCCTCACCTGGAAGAAGGAAAGGACCTGCACTCCCCCACCTCAGCCTAAGGTGCTTGTCACCTAGGGGTGTATCTTTTCTTTTATGGAATTATAGAATTTCTCTCAAGTGACTTCAGGATTAATCACTATAGTATCTGCTGCCACTTTCATTTATTTATTTTAAAAAGATAAGATTAAGGTCTTAGTGCACGCTCATTTTTCTTAAGTTATAAGCTAAAGTCAACCAGAGTATTTGTCTGTTCTTCCACACAAACAGCAGTGGTCATTCCTTGAAGGCTCATCTTTGCCAATTAAATGTGTTCAGTAGGGTTGATATGTATTAGGAATTCCTGCCCTAATAAATATGACCCAAGGTGTTAATCTAATATGTCAATATCCATGGAGAATACTAAAAGAAATAATTACTTGTTCAAAGTATGCCCAAATGTGCATATTTGTCAACCATCCATTTGCTCATTCATTTCACAAACACTTAAGTGTTAATTGTCTGGGAATTGTGCCAGTATGGGAGACATGAGGATGAACTAAAAAACATAGTTATTAAATGTAATCTTTGGTGAAAAGGAACTAGTAATTAAAAACTCACCCTAACAAACTTACCATAGTAATTGTGATGAGTGCTTTGACCTGGTTTAATGAAGAGGATTTTACCTTGTCAAGGGATAAATGAAAGTTGACATTTGTAGAAAGGAGCACAGGATTTCTTCAAGCAGAAGAAAGAACACACCATAGCGCTTACAGCAAAAAGCCTCTGAAGGCAAGGGTCTGAAAAACACAGATGCTTGCATGTGCATGTGTGCATGTGTGCACACGCATGCACCAATACTGGAGTGCAGCAATGGTTGTAAGTCACGTAAGGGACAAGGGACAGTCTATAAACAATCAGAAGAGAATACACAGGCACAGCCAACAAGAAAGAACACCAGAACGAACAATCTTTACTTGTTTGACCTGGGATTGGAACTCAAACACACCCTCTGTCACTGGCTCCCTTGTATATATGCCATCTCATTGACATTCATTTGGAGAAGCAAGCTTAATAGAAGTATACATGCAACAGTAGAAGATAAATAGTTTATTTAACAGAAATGCAAAACTGTATTCCTTGCATTACAAAATAATTCATTTAAAAGAAAAACTAGTGCAAATTTTCTAAAAGTACACAAGCTTTATATAAGCAGCCTCATTTTATTTTTATTTTATTTAATCTTTTTTACAGTCCAGATTTTATTGCCCTCTGACTGTTCCACATCCCATACCTCCTCCCACCCCCAAGCCCCCACCAGTCTCCATAAGGATGTCCCCACCCCACCCTCACCCCCTACCCCACCAGACCTCCCCACTTCCTGAGGCCTCAAGTGTCTCCAGGGTTAGGTGCCTCTTCTCTGAGTCCAGACCCAGCAGTCCTCTGCTGTATATGTGTTGGGGATCTCACATCAGGTGGTTGGTGATCCAGTGTCTGAGAGATTGTGGGGATCCAGGTCAGTTGAGACTGGTGGTCCTCCTAAAGGGTCGCCCTCCTCCTCAGCTTCTTCCAGCTTTTCCCTAATTCAACCACAGGGATCAGAGCTCCTGTCCATTGGTTGGGTGTAAATATCTGCATCTAATTCTTTCAGCTGCTTGTTGGGTCTTTCAAAGGGCAGTCATGATAGATAGGTCTCTTTTTGTGAGCACACCATAGCCTCAGTAATAATGTCAGGCCCTAGGGCATTCCCTTGAGCTGGACGCCAATTTGGACCTGTCCCTGGACCTCCTTTTTCTCAGGTTCTTCTCCATTTTTTTTCCCTACAGTTATTTCAGACAGGAAGAGTTACCGGTCAGAGTTTTTGGCAACTCCATTTTTCACTTGATGTCCTGTCTTTCAACTGCAGGAGGGCTCTACAAGTTCCCTCTACCCACTGTAGGGCATTTCATATAAGGTTCCTCCCTTTGAGTCCTGAGAATCTTTCACCTCCCAGGTCTCTGGTACATTCTAGAAGATGCCCACACCTCCTACCTTCCATTCTTTCTGCTGGCCCTCAGGGCTTTAGTCCTTTTCCCTCACCCAATACCTGAACATGATCATTTTAGTTTTACAGTTGCCAAAGGATATTTTCCCGTGCTGCAGAGACAGGGCTAAAGGATTTGAAGGGGTGAGGAGTTAGCGTTATGACTGGTCCTAGACCAAGTAAAGAGCGTCCTTCAGACGCACACTCACAAGAACGAGACGGAGCCTGCAATGTAAGTGGCCAGAGATGGGGCAGGATGCTGTGGACGGTGTGGACGGTGCCCATCATCCTGACACAGAAGGAGGTGAGGAGCATTTACAGTATTTAGTCCGAGCACTTCACGCACTATACCGTGTGATCCCCATGACAACTCTGTGCTGTGGTTATCATCAGGTTTGCTGTTGACTTCTGCCTCTGCGGGACCTAAGCAGCGCACTTCGGTCTTGTTCTGTCTTCCTTCTTAGATTTGTGTCACACTTGCTCCGCTGTCATTCTGTATCAGGGACACACCTTAAGAGGTTGAGTCCTGCGGAAAGCCACATTCATCCGCCTGGTTCTCTTTCCTGGGCTCTGGCGATGGCAGGGGATAGAGGTGGGGATCTACAGGTGACTGCATAGCTGTGTAACTGAGGTTTTTGTTTACTTCAGTGTATTTAGCTTCTGAAACTAGGAGACTATGAAGCTATTGGATAGATTTGGTCCCCAGAGTTCAAGGTCTACAATATTCTTGGGTTTAAGGAGCTTTTGGTTCTGACTGTAATATCTATGTAACCGGCTTCTGTCTCAGCCGTTTCTTAGTAAATCTCTCAGGATCAGTTCAGCAGTTCAGATGAAGATGAAGGGGGTACCGAGGGCAGCAGCCAGTGTCCTTACCAACCGTGAGCACAGAGGCCCGAGGAGTTCTCACAACAGGGCAGGACGAACAGAAAGCTGATCTTTACTTTTGACGCTCTTAGAGTACTGCAGAGCTGGCTTCTGTCTCAGAGTTCTGTCCGCAGCCGAATGGCAGTTCCTAAAGGAGCCACATCCATCCACACCTCTCAGTCTTTCACGGTAGGATGTTTCAAAACTGGTTCGAGGAGACGTTTGCAATGGCCAGCTAGTCTAATCCTTTACGGCAGAGCATTTACTTAGAGTCTGTAATTTTTATCTAATTCCTTGAGCAAACTTTCACAAAGAAACAAATAAAAGTTGCCATTGGAAAGCTCCATTTACCTGAGATTAATTGGCACATGGCTTCCTTTTCCTTAGTGAGGAGGAGCATGAGGCATTCCAAAGGTATTGGAGGCTGAGGGTAGCAAAGCGTGTGTCAGTGTCCTGTTGGCAAGAGGAGTGGTGCTGAAACCCGCTGGCTTCTGTGTTTTCTAGAAAGCTCGGAGCTGGACAGTGCGATGTCATCACCAGTGAGTTGCTAGGCATTTATGAAATCAGCACTGGGCAAGCACAAATGAGCATTAAGAAATAAGAAAACAACACATGACAGTCAGACTCATGACCCAGGCTTATTTCACTAGCAAGGGCTGCTCATTTTATGGTTCTGGAGACAATAGAACACCTACATTGATAGAAACCACCAGGTCAGGCATTAACTATTAATTTTGAATTAAGCGTGTGGTTGCTGTTACCACCGTTCTGGGGCGTTCACAGAGGGGAAGCAGTGTCAATAATTGAAATGGTACTGAGCGCTGTGGTCAGCGCTTCACGTTTGCTCTCTGCGACTGTCTTTAAACCAGGCAATAAGGAAGGGACACGTTTGCCTTTCTGGTGAAGCCTCTATAGTGTCTTAGAAAAGAGGTGCAGATGAGTCAGCACGGCGAGGCCTTCTGCAGAATTCCGAGCTCTCAGGTTTAATCTTTCTGGTTAAGTTCTGTTATAACTCATGGGCTCAAGTGCTGTCAAGTCCAGAGTGTGAATACTCCTGCTCTTTTTCACTTTTCATCACGAATTCTAATCCTGATGTCAGAACAGAGAAAAATAATTGGTACCAGAATGTCCAGAACTCCATGTGGGACGTGCTCAGAGAAAAAAAAATCACAAAAGACAACATAGAGGAAATCAGAGGGCCCACATTTAGCCAATGGTGAGGCCTCAGTTGATGGGTTTCTATAGTAACTTGTTTTATTATTCCTTCCTTTCTTCCTTCTTTCCTTCCTCCCTCCCTAGTCTCCTTACTTCCCTCCCCCTCCTCCCTCCCTCCCACCCTCCCTTCCTCCTTCCCTTCCTCCTTCCCTTCCCTCTTTCCTTTTCCTCGATAAATTATAGAACCAGTGTCACTGTCAATCTATTTTCGGAACCTTGAGACCTTTTAGGGCGGAACTCCTGTTAGAACCTTATTTATATGTCTGTGGGACTTTGATTTACACAGTAGAATGTCCCTTGAGTCCACATCTTATCAGGCTAGCTTCAGGCAGCTGTAACTCAGCCAGTTGATCCAGGGCAGTTGTGGGTTTGGGAGTTACACCCCCTCCCCGCCTCCCCAGGTAACTCCACAGGCAGTGGGCAGTGCTCTGGGCGGGGCCAGGGCCAGAGCTCCCTGTGAGTCTTAGTACAGTCAGGCCTTCTGCTGGGCAGGGCCAGCTGTTAATCCTGCTAGACCGCCATCGGGGCGGGGTGGGGGCTGGGGGGTGACAAGGGACATATAGGTGTCGTCTGCACAGGTGAAAGGGTGGCGGCCACAGGGAGTTCCCACCGGTTGAGTTCTTAAAGTCATGAAGACTCAAGAAAAATAACAAGGAGTGGCCGATTGGAGTCTTTTGGACTTGCCCGGAGCTCCACCCTCGGCCAGAGGAAAAGCCCCTGGGGACCGAGGCGGGAGCATCAGACAAGCGCGAGAAAAGTGCCTGTGCGCGCTCCACCTCTGCGCAGCGGGTGCGGGGCGGTGACCTGTCCCTTGAGTTAGCCATGGCGGCAGCGGGATCCTCGCGCTCCGGGAGCCCTGCCCTCGGCCTGGGACACCTGTTGACCCTCGCGGTGAGCACCGGGACCAACTCACGGACGGGGAGAGGGACATGTAGCCGGGGCGACTGGCCCGGGTCGGATCACTAGGTCTCAGGTCACCTTAAACTGCAGCAGTTGTTGGCGGTGAGGAAGGACGGCAGGAAGCCGAGCGACCCGGACACCAAGGCCCCTCAGGGGAGGGAGTGTAGCTGCGAGCGAGCTGTAATAGGCGCGCGCGTGGATGGAGACGGGGGCGGATCGCGGACGCCCAGCCAAAACCCTGGCCTCGGGGTTCTCTGGGCAGAGCGGGGTGCGCCAGGGCTGAGCCCCGGCCTGGAGTACCGTCACAGGAGCCCTGGGTTCAGGCGGTCCTGAGTGAAGTCAGCTGCCTGGCAGAGGACATTAAAGGCCGGCGTGGTGCCCTTGGGGTCAAAAAAAAAAAAAGACTTGTTGCTTTTGAGGGTTCCGTGGTGCTGGGATGGGAGGATTCTAGAAGTGAGAGTTGGAATGAAGGAGAGAGAGACTCTGCACTTTTCTTACAAAGTTAGGAGATGGGTCGACACGAGGTGACCACTGATTCCCTAAATCTCTGAGAAGTGAACATCCTGGTCCCGAGATCTTGTCCTAGAAGGAGTTTTGATTTTTCTTCTCAACTCCTGCTCAGATTCTTGCTGTAAGAAGTACAACAGGCAGGACCTTCAGCCCTTTCAGAGGTGTGAATCAAAATTTATGGCTTTATTGGGGACAGGTCTTGATCTCCCTAGGGAACCAGAAGACTCAAGAATTCACCTCTGGGACTGACTAGGCCGTTGGGGAGTTTGGGAAAAGAATGCTCCAGATTATAGTTTTATCGGGGGTCTCTTGTACAAGGCAAAAGTTCACTATGCCAGGTCAAATAGCTACCAATTTGATACTGTCCTTTCCCCCATAGCCTGCAGCAATCACTCAAGCTGGCTTTGAAGGAAGCCTGGAGGAACCCAGGGAACCAAAGTGTGGAAGTGAGAGTTCTTCCATTTCTCCTCAAGTTTCCTTTCACAAGGGATTCCTGCATTTTTAATTACTGAAGAATGTGATTGGTTACTGGACATCCCAAGGAATGAATTCAATCAGAATTCCCAGAGACTATTCATAAGCACAGGTTGGGACAGGAACCTTGCAGTCAGGGTTTTATGGCTAAAGAAACCCAGCCTGGGGCAAATAATCATCACAAAATATTCTGCCGATGACAGAGTGTGAACTTTGGTTGATACCTAGTGAGGGACGTTGCCACTTCCTTTTGTAACACAGGGCCTTATTCTTTGAAAGAAAAGGCATGCTTAGTCTTCCTGATATAGCGCTGCCCTGTTGCAAGCCCACACTCCGAGATCCTTTAAAAGAAGCGTAAGCCATGGGTGAATAAGTAGAGCCCCTCATCATTTCTTGAGTCTAGGAATGTGGGTTTTGCTTTCAAGCAGGAAAGTGTAGTGTGAGTCCCTTCAGTTGGTTTTACCCTCCAGGAACCATGTAAACGAAGCTTCTCCAGCCTGAGATGGGTGTGAGAAAAGCATAGAGTAAGTAAATACAAGGTCTACTGAAGAAGTTTTTCAGGGGCGAGGCTCCCTATGTGTCTCTTCTTTCGCATACACTCAGGTAATCCTTTGACACTCCACCAGGCAGTTTTTCTCCACTTCCTAGTACTGCCCCACCCCACAGTGTCTTAAGCCCCTGAGCTTTCTTCCTGAAAGCCAAAAGGTGCTTTGTTCTCTACGGCGTCTGAGAGCTCCCTTGACAAGTTCAAGAGATGTGTTCTGTTCTACACATAATTCAACCCCATGATTCATTCATCCTTTATTCTGGAAATGAACACCTTACTTAGAAAAACTTTCTGGCCCTCGGAATCTGACTCCTTCATCCCCTACCTCGCTTTCTTCTGTGTATGACTTAAAGGTGTAACATGAGATCTTTCCCCTTTGACCGGGTTTTAAGTGTACAATAACAGAAAACTAACCACAAGCAGATACCTTACCACAGCTCTCTGGATGAACGTGTCTCACACAACAGAGACAATTCTTGTTGGGCAGCAGACCGTCCTCTTCCTATGGCCCACGCCCTGCCTTCTGTTATCGTTTCTGTCTGCCTTGCCACTGTTTTTCTCACTTGTGAATACTAACTTTCTGTGGAGCCTTGTTCTAAGTCTTGTTTCTTCTACACCCCAGGTGATTTTTTTTTCTACTTTATGCTTTAAAATATCACACTATCTTAAATTAACGTCGCTCTTTCAGACAGCACCTTTAAACAAGCCTGTATATCTCTACATGGTATACTATATCATACCATTTATTATGTTTCCAAATATTGTTTTCCTTTTGGTGTCAGAGATTTCAATATATAGAACTTCTATATATCTTGATCCTCACGGAAAATGCTAGAAGCTTTTTTTTTCCCCTTGTTACTCCCTTTAATCCGTTGTTGTTTCAATAAGTTCATCTTCATAGATTTTTTCATGGGACTGTTTACTAGTACCTATCTCTTGTTACAGGCTTTTGCTCTCACTATAATGTCATATTGGATAAC
Organism: Rattus norvegicus; assembly: GCF_021556685.1. Classification (NCBI taxonomy): domain Eukaryota; kingdom Metazoa; phylum Chordata; class Mammalia; order Rodentia; family Muridae; genus Rattus; species Rattus norvegicus. The sequence continues at coordinate 11,677,142 of NC_141551.1, read as the reverse complement.
CTTGGCTGTATGCCATGCACGTGTATATGAGCAGGCACATTTAGGATGGGAGAACCCGGATTGGAGATGATGAACACAAAGCCGATGACTATGGTCTTGGAGATGCTGTTCTCCCCAACCGATTGTGTACGGCAGGAAACTGTTGTACGTTTCATTTCATGCTACACCCGTGATTCTCAGCCTGTGGGTCACGACCCTGTTGGGGCTGAATGACGCTTTTCACAAGTATTGCCTAAGATCATCAGAAAACACAGATGTTTATAGTATGGCTATAGTATATTATGGTAAGGCAGCAGCAAATTACAGTTATGAAGTAGGGACTAAAATGATTTTGTGGTTTGGGGTCACCCTGATGTGACTAACTGGATTGAAGAGTCGCAGCATTAGGAAGGTTGAGAACTACTGTTTTCTTCCTTTAAGGGTTGCGGCAGTATACGAATTACTGAGATTGACTTTGAGGCTATTCGGACGAGCCACAAGTGTAGGAAGAGATAAAATTGAACCCATACTTTTCACAGAACACCACAGGAAACTCCAAGTAGATGAACTATTAAAGTGCACGTTGACGCCATGTGGGTGATAAATTCCTCTAGATCTTTCAGCTAAGAAAGCCTACCTGTGGCCTGGATTTCAACTTTTAGTATGAACAAAGACAATACAAATTCTAGAAATAAAAAATATCTTTATAGGAATAAATAGTGAATTAAAAGCAGTATTTCACATTTCACGGAGTTTAAGAATGTGCTGTGTAGGCCAGGGTGTGACGAATAGAAAACTCTTCCAGGCTGTTAGTGACAGACGTTCTGCATGTCCTCTGCGGGCTGTAAAGAAACGAGGTGCAGGCAGGCATGGCGTTTGCCTCTGACATGATGTCACTAATACTTTCTACCCACATCCTGTGCACAGCCTGGCTTCCAGGTAGTTGGACTTCATGTGCTCTTTTGGCGTCTACCTGTGCTTTTGTGGCCCTTCTTTTTCATAATTTTTCTATAACCCTTGAATCAGCTCATTTAACTCCAGGAAATACTTGGTTGAGATTTTTATAGGGATCATGAAGTTGTAATTTAATCCAGGATTAATGTATGTGTGTGCCCATTTTCCCTACTGCACACTGGATCTGCCTTTCTCTCTGTGTACATCCACTTATTTTGTGTTTGGGTTCTTCTGAGGTAGGCATGTCTTCCCTGAGGAAGTCAGGGGAGGACAGCAATTCGTTTGGTCAGGAAGCAGATGGCCTGGTGCTGGCATGTGGCCTTCTAGGGTTCTACTAGGTTTACTCCCTGGCATTCCCACATGTGTCATTGCTTTAGAAAATGACTTCTTTTGTAGTATGGTACCCTTTTTATTTGTGGACACAAGAGTAGCGATAACTGTGTTTAGCAGTCGCTTCTTTCATGGAAATTTATTGTCTGGTTTGCTCGAGTTGTGTAAGTAAAGATAAAGTAAATGCAAATAGAGAAAGTTTTCCCTTTCTTACAAGCCCTCACTCCTGTCCGAGATTTCTTCAGTGTGACGAGCAGCTATGATGACCTTGGTGACTTGGCAAACCTATTATACTTCCGGGGTTATTGATGAGATCATCTACTTTTCTTGTGGCTGTGAACAAATACCCGGGAGGAAGCAGTTAAAAGGGCGAGGGTTTATTTTGGCTACGGTTTGAGGCTAAAGTCACTCTCGGTGGGACCTCAGAGCCAGTGAGGCATCTGGTCCCATTGTATCCACAGGCAGGAGGCAGAGAGCATGGATGCTGGCACCCCGTTGTTTTCTTCTCACTCAGTCCTCTGTCCCTTCCCATGGGATGATGCCACCCACATCCAGGGCGGCCCTTCTCACTTCATTTACACCATGACCATAGGGTTGTTTCTGATGCTTTCCCTGTGGCATTGTCCTTATAATACCCAAGAGGCTTCTGACCCAAACCATGGGTTCTAATATGGTTCCTATACCCATGCCAAGGCCAGATTGGCTGTGGCTCTCCCTCATATTGAAGGCGGAATGGAGGCAACTTCCTGTACACCACAGGTGTGTACCATGTTTTCATTTTACTCCATTTCTAGTGAGGCCCAGAAACCAGAGCCAATCTTGGCAGGCCAGAAGGTGTTTCTGGATTCTTCTTTTCTACTTTCTATGTTTCTGTTTATCTGTAGATCCTACCCTTCAGTTCTCTGCTTCTTTCTTAGCTCTTCCGTGCTGTGGGATGTTTCAAAATTATGTTATTCGGCATAGCTGGTTAGTTTTCTCACAGTGTTCTCCAAGTTTTTCTTGCATATCTTCATTGAAATGAAAGTTTTTTCTCAATCTATTTCTCCACAGTGTTCAGACTTACCACTTTCCAATATAAACCTGCTGAGGTAATTTATTTACTTGAGACAGATCTTCACTTTCTGTATTGGTCAGTTTTCTTCATTGTTCTGAGACAGTCCCAAGAAAAAGACGTTGAAGGAGAGAAGCTATATCCTGGCTGGCTCACAATTTTAAGAGTTTTAGTTCGTGGTTAACCGATGCCGTTGCTTTTAGGCTCATGCAAGATGAGCAGAAACATCATGGGTGAAGGTCACGGTGGAGGAAAGCTGTTTATCTCATGGCAGACTTTAAGCAAATGGGGGTAACAGAAAGGAGGCAGGACAGGGCCCGTCATTCACAGACTCGTCTCTCAGGACCTCTTTGTGAGATTCAGAAGCCAACACAAACTTTCCACCACCTCCTAATAATGCCTTCAAATGAGGCATTCGTTAATAGCCATTCACTAGGTTAAGTTCACATAGCACAGTTACCTCCCAGTGGTTAGATGTAGCACCCAGAAAGCACACTTTTGGGGTCCCAACTTATTTGTAAACCATAGCGGCTCCGTATAATGTATGAGAGAAAGGATCCACATGGGTCGTTGGCACTACACAGGAGTCACTCCATACTTAGGGTACAGAATCACTTTAATTTTTCTTCTCCTTAGATTGTGAGCAGTGGCGTCCATCTTCCTAATGTCTTGGGGAGACTCTTTAGTACAGTTTCTTACGTTGTGGTGAGCCCCAACCATTGGCTATCCCTGTGAAAAGGTTGGTTCATCCCCAAATGGGTCATGATCCACAGGTTGAGAAGCCCTGCACTGTAGATTTCTGTTCAGTTCTCTGTCCTCTGACGTTCTGTATATTTGTAGTTTCAACCCTGCCTTCTCCTATCATGACTGACTCATGGCCACTCCTCAGTTGACCTCATCTGGTTCCTAGGTGAGGCTGGCTCTCCCTGCTAACCTCAACTTCCCTTCTGTGGCATTTCTAAACCCTACTGAGTTTATAACTATGTCTTATCCTGGGGTTGAATTTTCAGTCTGATCATGTAAGTTACTAGATAAAGAGTAGACATTTAATTAAACTCATTTAATATATGAATAAATGGGTGTTTCCAAAAGCAATTGTCTTAACTGCGCCTTTCAGCTCTACCACTAACACTTCCGCTTAAGTACGGTGTCCCTACCTTAGGACAGTGCTGTGCCATTGCAGTTGTCATCCTGACTTTCATTTGTATGTGCCTGTACTCTCGTTGCTATGCAACCAGCTGACTGACTGCTGGTAAACACCAGATAAAGCCATTCTGCAGTTTAATGCCTCTCATTGCTGCTTTCCTTTGCACTCTGAACAAGACAGTCAATGTTCCAGATGGTTCTGTATGTGGAGCTGGCTTCCTCCTCCAGTTCACAGAGGCTCAAGCCTTCTCTACCGTCGTTCTCTGCCCCTTTTCTCCAATAACTGTTATCTGTCTTGGCCGATCCTTGGTGGGATGTGACATTTGTGCACTTGTCTGTCTTCATCGGTGCCATGCAACGTGATCCAGTCAGCGCAAGGTCCTTGCTTCACTTGCTCCTGGAGCAGATGACTGAGCTTAGCACCTCCTTATCCCTGAGTGTTGGTTGAATGAATAACTGATGAGCGAGTGGATGAGTAGATGTACGTTGTCAGTCACCCTTAGCCACAGTCCTCAAAACATCTCACTGTGTTCTTGCACTCTTGGCTATGAAGCCTGGGAAAGTTCCCCTCCTTTTATTTTAATTTCAATTTAGAAGTCTTTGGGTGGGTGTGGGGTGATCTACTTCATTTTTGCAAATAAATTATAATCTCTGCTTTTTTGGATCCCTTTTATATAGTTCAAATTGGATAATTACCAGGTGCTTTAAGATATACTGGAAATGAAATTTTCATCCAAATCTATCAGATTTTAGTTTATGGTAAAGGACCTCATATTTACCAGCATAGCTGCTGGTTGGATTCCTTATTTTTGGCCAAGGACTTTGGTAATGTGAGGAAAATGGAGTGTGTGTCTTTCAGAAACCTTCACAGAAAAAGCTCACAACAGAATTAAATTTGAGTCTTCAAATGCACAACCAATTGGAATTGGCTCATTGTAGGTCACTGAATCGTTCAAAACGTTTGAAGTAACGTGTTTTCTAAAACGTCCTTAACTGTCAGCGAGGAGAAGGTGTGTCCTCAGAATGAGGTCCCTGTCGTGTAGATGCAGATCTAGATTCTGCCCACCCTTCCATGGCAGCACAGTGTCGCTCGGCAAAGCCACTGCGGTTTGGTTTAGCAGGCTTTGACTCTGTAGCTCCTGGGATGTCGAACATTTATGGAAACAGTTTGATGGCTTGGTGAATGGATTCATTTCTCTTTCCTGTGTGTGTTTGGTACTGTCTCACATGTTGCTGCTGGATCTCACTTGGCCCTCCCAGTCAGTGAAGTTACTAGTAGATTCGCTTTACGGAATAACGTAAAAACAGTCCTAAGAAAGAATTTGGGCCCTTGGGGTCCTTGAGTATGAAGTTGGAAAGAAGGGAGCCATGGGAGCTTAGCCTTTTACTCATCTCCTTCCTAGATTTCAGATTTCTTACTCTAGTACACATTTATTATTTCATTTTGTTAATTTAAATTAATTTTAATTAAATTAACTATATATATTTTAAGTAATTAATGTTTCTTTTATGCAATTAAATGGCTATTACTATATAATTTTAACTCAGGTAAATTCTATATTGATTAGAAAAACCTTGTGAGTGTATGACACTTGTTTGTTTGTTTTAGATCCTTGCACTTGCCTGTGATGCTTGTAAAGAAGTCGTCCTCCAGGTCCCCTCTGAACTACCTGCTGGGAAATTTGTTGGCAGAGGTAAAGAGTGGCTACAGTATGTGCTAGACGCTGATGTGGTGTGCTCTCTTAAAAGTTCCTGTGATGTGTAGAACATGAAGGTCCTATGAATAATAGCTAAATGTGAACAATGTGGTCATTTTAGAACATGTTATATTGTGCCGATGAAATAATTCTTATTTATTGAAAAATATGATTACCCAAAGAAGATTAAAAGATGAAGTTCAAATAATAACTTTTGATAATAATAATTTTTGATGTTTGTGTTCCAAGTATGACATTGTGTTTGCTGAGTATGCTTCTAAGTATTTGAGAAATAATATTGAAAGTATTTCCCTAGTTTAGCAGTGTTCTTGGATTTTCGTCATTAAACATCTTGATATCTTACTGAACTTTACTTCTAGTTCTTCTTCTTCTTCCCCCTCCCCCCAGTGTTCCGGGCACTACATTTGTTGAGCAAACAATTTACCCTGAGATATGTCTTTACCTTGGATGCTTCTTTTTATAAGTCAGTTCTTTACTTTAACTACTAAAGTAAGTGTGTGTGTGTGTGTGTGTGTGTGTGTGTACATGTGTGTGTGTGTGTGTACGTGTGTGTGTGTACATGTGTGTGTGTGTGTGTATGTGCGTGTGTACACGTGTGCTTCCCCCACTCACACACATACACATGCAGGGTAAGAGCTTTATCTCCTGACATCTCACTGGCCCAGTCAATTCTTTATGTGATTTAGTTGTAAAAGGAAAAAAAAAATCAACTAAATGTGAAAATATGTTAATTTTACATTTGGTGTAGACTTGAGTAGTCTTTCGATATAGTAACTGTGGACTTTGATTCAAGTAGTGTGTAGTCACTAATATTTAATTTGAAATAAGAAAGAAAATCCATGGTGTCAAATGTTCAAATATTGGAGTTCACATGTCTTTTTTTTTTCCAGGACAAATTCTCTTTAAACACATGTAAAACAAAGTGTTAGACGCAATATGTGTATTTTGGGAGGACCTTAACCATATAGTTTCATATATGATTTAAAAATACTATATATTCCACTGTGTGATTTCAGTGTTTTGGTTTCTTGCATGTAAATACTGTAAATAACTTTTGAACTCTATTTTGCTAACTTAACTGCTGTTTGTATTTTCTGCAGTGAACCTGATGGAGTGCCTTAAATCAGCAAATGTAATTCACTTGAGTGATCCTGATTTCCAAGTCTTCGAAGATGGTTCTGTGTACACAACCAATTCTGTTGTTTTGTCTTCGGGGCAAAGAAGCTTTACTATTTGGCTTTTCAACACAGACAGCCAGGAAGAGAGGGAGTTGTCTGTCCATTTAGAGGGCCCTGTAGAGGTATGTGAGATGGTATACGTGAAGTGTAATTGGTGTTTCTTTAGGGCTAACCTACACCAAGGAAGACGTGGAACCAGGGAAGACTTGGGATGGATTGGTTAGGAGGGGAGTGAGAGCCAGGGTCAACCGTGTGTTAGTGAAGGAGGCTTGGTTGTGAAACACGTTGTGAAACAAGTTATCATCCCTTTCATTTGGGATAAGCCTCAGATGACAACGGGAGGCAGGACACAAACACTTCCATTCGGGATGGGGATGTATTTCCAAAAACAAGTTTGGAAACTCTACCTCTTGAAAAGCCCACAAAAGGAGTTTGGTCCAAAGACATAGACAGTTTAAGCAGGAGTTTATTAAGCCAAGCCAAGAACACAAACTCTAGAGAGAGAGAGAGAGTGCATCGTGTTGCTGCATGGCGGTGATCAGGCAGTGAATTCTGTGTTAAGGATCTCAAAAAAAGTTTTATGAATATTCTTGAAGAGGGTACCATATTCTGGGGAAACGGTGACCCTTTGTTGGCATCAAGTTATGATGGGCCACATCTCACTTTTATAGGGTTTTTCTTTCCGTGGTCCTCTAGAAAAGTCCACAAAAGGAGCAGAGGTATGGTGGGGTGGCATAGGGAGGCACAAAGTCACAATGCAAGTTACAAAGTGATGACATCAGGCCTTGCAGGATGCAGACCCTTTGTTAGGGGACGTTCGAGGGAGAATGCCCTGCTGCCTTCGTTTCCAGTGTATTGGGAACAGTCTAACTGTGGCTTCACTATGCTTACCCTCACAGTGGTTCCGAGTGTCTGGAGACTGTGCTACCAGGATTTAGCTGCAACTTTCCTTCTTTACCTCACATTCAACTCCTTGCCTACCCCTTGCCATTAGCTGGCTGTTAGTCTTAGAAGACAGATAACAATGGAGAAGGTTTGGACCACCTGTGTGCCTGTTGATTCTGACACCAAAGGTCAAAATGACCTCTCCTAGTTCCTGGCCACCTTCACTGAGGAAGTCTGAGCACTGTCACCACATTCTCTCTTTGTTCTGACAGAGCTCTCTTGGTTCCTGGGCTCTGGCTAGTTGCCGGTGAGTGGAGTGTGCTTTTGGCCAATCTGGAAGCAAAGCCATCCAAGTCATTCTCATTGCATCTCCTGTGCTCCCGCGGGCCAACATGGCAGCCAACATTTGCTTTTCAGTGTGGCATCTACTCTCCTCTCTCTCTCTCTCTCTCTCTCTCTCTCTCTCTCTCTCTCTCTCTCTCTCTCTCTCTCTCTCTCTTTCTCTTCCGTATTTCCACCAAGTTATTTTCTCAAGAGAATGGCTAACATCACAGTAACCACAGTCTTATTCTTTTTCGAAGTTTATTTCGGGTTTGAAGTATTGTCATGGGTTTACATGTTCCTAGCCAGTCCTTATGAGAGGAGACAGATGTATCAGTTTGAATGTATGGGGATGAAGTAGTCATCGACTTTAACAATTAAGGCTCATTTTTTTTGTCTTCTAAATCAAGGTCCTAAATCAAAGACTGCATACAGAAAAAGTTCTCCGCCGCGCCAAGAGAAGATGGGCTCCCATCCCTTGTTCCATGATGGAGAATTCATTGGGTCCCTTCCCACTTTTCCTTCAACAGGTATGGCTTACTTTGGCTGCAGAAGTCTGTCATTTCCCTTTTCAAAAATAATTAATAGCTATTTAAAAATAATTATGTGATGGCTGGAAGTGTATCTCAAAGATAGAACGCCTGTGTGTTATGCTGAAGATCTTGAATGAATCCTAACTAATTAAAAACACAAAGCTATATAAAATAGTAACATGTGAATATATGAATGGAAGGTTTAGATATCATGCTTCAACATATGCTTGTAAATTTTCTTAACAGTTGTGCACACACTTTGCAGCTTTAATCATCCAAACACAATCTGTGGGAACTGTAAAGCTCATCTAGTACTCTAAAGCAGTATCAGTGTTGTTCGTTTTCAACACTGTTAAAAAGAGAGCTGCTTTCAAGGGTATCGTGTGTTGACCAAATTCACTCTCACCCACTCACTTTCTCCCTTCCTCTTCCCACCACCCTCCTTCCTTTCTCCACTCCCCATTCTGATTCCATGCCATATAGGGATGGTTTTATACATGTCTATACAGTCTAGATTCCTGAACGGGAGAAAACGAGATCTTTGTCTTCCAGAGCTTGGCTTATCCACATAGACAAGGACTTGTCCCATAGCCACAGGCTGGCCCTACCTTCTAGTTCTCCATCTCTCTTCCCCAGTGTTGGGACTACAGGCAGATGCCACCAATACCCGGTGAAAACCAGCTTTAAAATACTAGGCCAAAAACAATAAAACCTCAAGCCTTAAATTGAATGGCAGCAGATAATCATTCAATATCATCTTGCTATAGTTTTCAATAAGAGAAGTCCCAAGAGTTTGGTTTATGTATATAGTATTTTGTCTATAAAGTATTTTTTGATTTGCTGCTATGGGATTTTGCAAGTATCTTGTTTTTGAAAATTTTTCATTATAATTCCTTATTCTATTGATGCACTTTTTTCTGAAAACTATACACAGTAGGGGGAAATTGTTTATTTTAGTAACTGGCAGTGTGATTGCTTAAAAAAAATGCATGCAAGTTCTGCTGAAATAAACATGTCTCATGCTTCTACTATCTGCTCTCTAGATCCAATCCGACAAAGCTCAAAACTACACCATATACTATTCCATCAGCGGTCCAGGAGTTGATAAAGAACCCGTAGGCTTATTTCGTATTGATAGAGATACTGGAAACCTGTATTGCACTGATCGTGTAGATCGAGAACAGTATGACTCCTTTGAGGTAAGATGTAAACATTATGTGTGGTATTAAGTGAAAGCTGGGGAGGAAAGGGGTTATTTGGCTTATGTTCCACAACACTAGTCCTCATTGAAGGAAATTAAGTCAGGAACTTGAAACAGGCCAGGAACCTGAAGGCAGGAGGTCATGCAGACGCCATGGAAGGGTGCTGCCTGCTGGTTTGCTCATCTTGACTTGCTCAGCCTGCTTTTTTTTTTTTTTTTTATAAGACTCAGGACCACCAGCCCAGGGATTATTCCATTGGCAATGGGCTAGGACCTCCCCCATCAATCATTATTAAGAGAATGCCCTACAGGCTTGCTTACAGCCTGTTCTTATGGAGGAGTTTTTTTCAACTAGGATTCCCTGCTTTCAGAGGACTCTGGTCTTGTCAGTTGACATAAAATTAGGCAGAACAGTTATTAACTTCAGCCACTGTATCATTCACTCCCTTATCCCGACAAATTAAAAGGAATAAATAAAATTCATGGTTATTTCTGGTTTTATGGGGTTTTTTTTCTGTTTTAACTTCCTAAAGGAGAAAATACTTGACTATGCATCTGTTTATTAGAGGCTTTAGCTCAGTGAAAAGAACTTGACCGACCCATGTGAGGCTCTGAATTCTGTCCCCAGCATCACAAAAACAAAATGTGGTTATTTTTACTTATCTTTTTCATAATTTTATTCTATTCACAGCTGACTGCATTAGCAATGACTCCAGATGGGTATATGGTAGAGAACCTGCTGACGCTCCTCATTAAAGTAGAGGATGAGAACGATAATTACCCGATCTTTACCCAGAAAGTGTACAGCTTCACAGTTTTGGAAAACAGTCCATTTGGTAAGTAGCTACACCACTGATCCAGGGCCGATTGAATGGGCTTTGGTTCACAACCTGAGCCTTGCTGTGGTGACAGGACAAGAACAGGACTTTTTTTTTTCCTGTCTTTCGCTTGTTTCTTGGTTTGGCAATCTGCTGTTTCTTGGTTTCTTATCCAATCACTGGGTTATCTGTAGACAAGGGTATCAAAAAGACTGCATGCATTCTGGTACCCTCTAAATAAGTTACTTTACACACCTATGAGAGGTAGATGGAATGACTTTAGGTGACAAACCTTTGAATGAAGTCATTCAGTATGTGAGACTCTCTACTGCACTGCTGTGATGAGTAAATGGGGAGGAGCGTTCTAGGCATGATCAAGAGTCACTGAGAGTCCTTTGGGGACTTACCCTAGGAAGACCTGTCTGGACCAATTAGTGTTTAGAAAGAACTGCCTCACACGGTTAATTTAAGTACAGGCATGTATCATTAAATAATAAAAAAGGGATTTACCATCCCACACTACGCCAGGCACCGGAGGGCCACATGTCACCGGTAGACTGTTCTCATCTCGGCAGACTCTCTGGCCTGGAGTCCAGCTGACTCCCCAAGTTCCCATGGCGGGTCACTACCATGCCAGCCCCATGTATTCAAATTCTGCGGCTGGCAGGGTTCTCTGTACCTTTCTCTGGAACTCGGTTGAGTCACTGGGTGAAGGAAAACACCACACAATCTTCGCTCAGAATCAACAGGGAGCAACTACTAACATGCTAATTAGTAAGCCATACTAAATTAAATCCTCTGGCGGATCTGCCATCTAACCGGAGGGGCCTCTAGTTTGTTACATCTTCTACCCCAAGCTCTCTCTCTGTCCCCAAAACCACAAGTCCCTCTCCTCCTCCTCTCCTCTCCCCCTCCGACCTGGAAGTCCTGCCTACTCTTCACCCAGTGACTGGTCCCCTGAAATCTTTATTCATTAGGGGAAGGTCTTTGCCACACTTGCTAATGAAAAAAAGAGTTAAAGAATAATCAGAAAAAGGGGCTGGAGAGATGGCTCAGTGTTTAAGAGCACTGACTGCTCTTTCAGAGGTCGTGAGTTCAAATCCTGGCAACCACATGGTGGCTCACAACCATCTGTAATGAGATCTGATGCCCTCTTCTGGTGTGTCTAAAGACACCTATAGTGTACTTATATTTAATAAATGAATAAATCTTAGAAAAGAAAAGAATAATCAGAAAAAAATGTTGAGAAGTGCAGAGTTCACACAGGGGTAGTGTCATCATTTATAGAAGCCGTCATGAAAATATGGTGAGGGTGGTAACCAGATTCCCAAAATATTACAGTATGAGCATATTTTGTGTAGGTAACTACTAATTTACAAAAGCTGTATTCCTGCTCTGTCAGAAAGTGCTCCAGAAGAATTCCGAAGTAGCTGAAAAGAGTGAACTAGAAGATGTAGAGCTTGTGAGGGTTTGGAAAGTAAGTGAACGGGAGCTTTTCCTCTGCAGGTTCTCACGTCGGGGAGGTCTGTGCAACAGACAAGGATGAGCCGGACACAATGCACACTCGTCTGAAGTATTCCATCCTGGAGCAGTCGCCTTCTCCCCCCATGTTATTCACCATGCATCCCAGGACTGGTGTCATCACTACCACCTCCACCCAGCTGGACAGAGAGGTAACATGTCAGCAGGGAACGCTGCATGAGAGAATGGCTCTTAGGAGCACTGTCTCAGCAGTGGGACGGAGGGGTGACAAGTGGGCAATGGACGAATCTGGCTATTTAAGAGCATGAATCCATTGTCTCTAATCTGAAAAATCTCAAGGCAGAAGTGCACCAAAATATGAGTTCTTTTTGAACAATAATCTGATGTCACAGACCAAAAATTCCACACCTAACTAACCTCATGCAGCCAAAATACAGGCATTCTAAGAGTATATTCTAAAATCACTCCGAGCTTTGAGCATAAATGGAACACACAACAATCTGTGTCTTAACGTGGGCCTGACAACAAGATAGCCTGTGACGTGGGTTCAAGTGTTCTAAAATCTGTAAACATCTGACGCATTCCTGGTCTCCAGACCCTTCGGAGGGGCGCTTACACCTGCTGTCTCTGAGCACCACCTGTGTGTGTGTTTCTGGAAAGAGTGATTACTTCCTAACTTTGCAGAAACCGATTGTCTTCATTCTGCACATGAGGGTCATAAGTAACCCCAGGGCATGTTAATTTAGAACATCTAGATTATTCTTTCCTGAACTTTATCTTTTATGAAATCAAAATTTTCATAGAGGAAGCATCTAATAAAAAGTGAACCTTCTCAAGATGGGTGGAAACATGTCATCCATATTTTAACTTTTAAAATGAGGGAAGACCTTCAGGTCTTGTTTCGGTTCTTCCCTCTGTGTAGATAAAACATCTTTACAAGCATGGCCTTGGGTTCCAAGTTTAGCTCAAGTCCTTATCTGCCTTAGATGCAGTGTATGTAAAATTTAACTTGTCTTTCCGGTATTTTTTTGTTTTGGAAAATGACTGGAGTAAGTGCCCCAATTGATGACTTTTCTAATATCCATTTGTAGTCATGCTGTCTAAACTGTGTAGTGTCCTCTCACCTAGATCCAAAAACTCTCCACAGTATGTTGATATTCCCTGTGAGGATATTTACATGTATATTGTATACTTGTACTATGACTACCCTGTTAGCCATGTATTTACTTCCTTATCCAACTATTACATTCCCCAGCAAGGGCTGGTCATGTAAACCCCAATAGCAGTTTGCTGGTCTTGTGGAATTCTTCTGTGATCTTTAATCTTGGAATAGCGCATATTTATTGGCTATTACCATACATCTCAGACTTTGTAACAGTGGCTGGTGACACACTCGTCAGTGGGCCTGGCGGCACTTTCAGGGGACCTGTGTTTAGTTCCCAGAGCCACGTTGGGTAGCTCACAACTGGTTATAACCCCAGGGCATCTGACACCTTCTTCTGACCACATGATCTCTGTGACACAAGCTGCACATGCACACACTTAGACACATACATACACACACACACACACACACACACACACACACACACACACAATTAAAATAAATAAAATCTTTAAAAAAAACTTCCTAATATTTTCTGGGAATCCCAATTTTCAAAAACTGGTAAATGATAAAACCATACCAAGTTATGTTTTCACTTCTTTATATACCTTAAATACCTTTATACTTTGTTGATACAAGTTGTCCAAAGTTGTTTTAAGTTGATTATTAATTGCTTAATAAATCACTTATAAAAATGTCCTATAAATGTTCTCTGGACAGCTGCAGGTTCCTTTCATGTATAAAAACAAACTAAAAAAAAAAAATCAGAATGGCTTGTTAAGCTTCCAAACCAAACCCTTTAGTGAACATTTACAGGGCAGGAGAGATGGCGTACTGGTTAAGAATGGATACTTAAGCACGTTGTACTGAGAACCTGACCCATATCAGCTGCTCATGGCACCAACCCCAAGGGATTGACACTCTTGGACTCTGACTGCTCTCCCTCACACAGACACACACATACACACATGATGATGAATAATTAAAATGAATCTCAACAAGTAAATGAACATTGACGACAATGTCAGTAACAAACATTGGACACATGAAGGAGTTTACTAATTAGGGCTTGGCAGTAATGTTTTAAACTCGGGATTCCAGTTTGCACAGAATACTGGAGTTTCTCCTTTGTTTGCAGATAACACAAATCTGTACTTTAGGACAGTAAAAAAGAATTTCTTTGCTATCTCAGTCAACTGACTGTTTTCAGTAATCTCAGTGCACTTTGCTGCAAAGGAAACATCACACACAGCCCCCCGCCCCCTGCCCCTGAGAGACAGCAGTGTGAGGTTCCTAAGGATAGGCAGGTAAAAATGTTGGGTGTCATTCAAGCGAGGTTGTGAGGGAGACGTGGGTTGCAAAAGGTGCCTGTGAGTAACATAAACATTAGCACTTCAGTTTTATTTTAGTTGGTTAATGGCTGAAGACAGGAAGGATTAGCAGGGGCTAAACTCATGGTATGAAGATGGCTGAAAAGGAGATGAGCGGTCATTTTAGTTATTATAATTTCGAATATAAATGTGTACTTTGGATGGACATAAAGCATTTTCTGTGTGGAATACTAACGTACCCATGGCTACAGCTTCTCTCCCTGTTGAAAGTTCCTAAGCTAACCGATTAGATATCGAGTTTATAGCACTTTCTCTTTGAGAAATGACTGAGTTCTCACACATTGACCACACGTTGCTAGAACACTACTAGAGCCAGGCACTTGTTTTAGATGTAAGTGCTGTGAAAGAGAGCAATGTTCTAAATTACTAGTGCAAGACGAGTTACAGAGAAGATTCCACCTATAACAATGCTCTTTTACCTAATAGTTACATTTTCGTTGCTTTCAGTTAATTGACAAGTACCAGTTGATAATAAAAGTTCAGGACATGGATGGCCAGTATTTTGGTTTGCAGACAACAGCGACCTGCGTCATTACTATTGGAGATGTGAATGACAACTTGCCAACATTCACGCGTACTACGGTGAGTGTGTGCTGTTTAGTGGAGAGTAATGCTTGACTCGGTGTCAGTCTTAGAGTATGTATGTCCCCTTCTGTGCCCCATGGGGTAGCATGAAATGCTCACAATGACCCGGAGGCAGCTTGGGGTTAGAGTTGGAAACATGAGAACATGGTATTTGGAGAATTGCAAGAACAAGGCTTACGTCACACGGTAAGCCTGTTTTGTGAGGCTCAATTAATGGAGATTTATCCTTCTTATTCCTTTTAGTACGTGACATCAGTGGAAGAAAATACGGTCAATGTGGAAATCTTACGTCTTTCTGTTCAAGATAAAGATTTAGTTAACTCTCCTAATTGGAGAGCTAATTACACCATTTTAAAGGGCAACGAAAATGGAAATTTTAAAATCAAAACAGATCCCCAAACCAATGAAGGCATTCTGTGCGTGATTATGGTAAGAATTCATTATTAAATTGCATATTTGTAATTTGTAATATATAATAGCAGGCAAAGATTTGATGGGAAGAAAGCTATTCTGGTAAACGGAAGCATCAAATGTCCATTTTAGGTGATGATAAATACTATTTCGTTCATATGTAGTGAATGGGATGAACACACTCATCTGAGTAACTGTTGCTTTGCTTTCTATAGCTGTGATAAAGGACCACGAACAAAGGCAACTTGGGGAGAAAACCTTTTAATTTATTGTTTGCTTGCACTTCCAGTCACAGTTCGAAGAAGTCAGGGTAGGAACTCAAGGCAGGAACTAAAGCAGAGGTCAGGGAAGGACACATTTTATTGATTTGCTCTCTTTACCTGCTTAGCTTTGTTTCTTAGATACCTTAAGAACAGGTTCTCAGGGGTGGCACCACCTGCAATGTGCCTGGCCTCCCACCTCAATCATTAATCAAAAAAAAAATGCCCCACAGGACAGTCTTACAGAAACATTTTCTTGTTGGGAATCTTCTCAAATGACATGACTTTATAATATATTCATTTGTGATTTATTCATGTGGGCCGATATACATTTTATTACATGTATTTTAACAGTTTAGAAATTAGTGTAGCATTAACCCCATGGAGAGATCCGTTCCTTTACAGAGTATTCTTCCTGTTTCTGGGTCAAGGAGTTTTTTATTTATCTACTGAGTTTCTAAATGAGTCAGACCTGGTCAGACTCCCAGGGAGACCGTCAGTAGGTTTATTTATCTGTGTCTTGTGTCTATATAGTACAGTCTTAGTTAGCATCCCCGGGTCACAGCCTGCAACTCAAGCAGTCAGAGATGTGCTCACTTCCTCGATCTCTAATGCAGCAACCCTAGCTGCTTCAACCTTAGATGGCATCTTATGTTCATTCCTGTGACACCATTAAATAGAATATAGTTCCATCCTGGGTCTAGAGCAGTGGTTCTCAACTTCTGGAGAATGAATGACCCTTTCATAGGGGCTACATATCAGATGTCCTGCACACCAGATATTTACATCACGATTCATATCAGTAGTAAAATTACAGTAGCAATGGTTGGGGGTCACCGTAACACATAGAGCCGTATTAAAGAGTCCCAGCATTAGGAAGGTCGAGGACAGACGGTCTAGAGAGCTTTCCTTTTGCACACATTCTCAAGGACTGTGGGACAGTGATAATAGGTTCATTTTCCTCACTACGATGCCATTCAGCAGCAGTTTCTGGGTTAATTTCTGTTTCCAAACGACAAAGAAAAGCCCTTTAAATTTAAGTAAGTCTCTTACTTGACACCATGGCTGTCCCAACCCTAACACCAGCCTTTGTCCCTGGATCATTTTTGTCACCTGTCCTCATCACCTCCCTAACAAGGCATAATAAAGCACACTTTCCATCGACTGTGGATGAAGAGATTTAAAAAAGGAACAAATAGTGTCTCTAAGTTTTGTATATTTTTGTTCCTCCACAGTTGTGGTGTTCAAATCCACTGGGAAAGTCCAAAGAATTAGCCGTAATTCGAATTAATTAACTGAATTTATTCTTTGGGTTAGCAGGACAGCGTCCTTAAACAGCATTGTGCCCTGCCAAAGGGGGCTAAAGGTTGGGCTTATAAAGGTGGCCACCAAAGGTGACATTACAGGAAACTGGAATCCGCAGCTGGACCAGAGAATTTTCTTACTCCTTTCCGTTGTTTCTCTTGCCCACTATATAGGAATAAAAGGACCACTTCCTCCCTGTCACATAGTTTACAGAAGCAGAAAACAGAGGAGCAAAATAAGCCTAGGGAGTTTACAAAAGCCAGCGCAAGCCCTGAAGTACCTCACAGCAGGAACACCATTCTTATCTCACCTTTGGGCCACCACAATCTCTGGACATTCCAGGGCAAAGGTCAATAGCCCTTAAAGGGTGCCTGGTTCTTTAGCAGGGGCCTTATGTGTAAATTAGTATGCAGGTCTGAGCACTCCTAGAGAAGTGTTACTGATTGAGATAGAGCAGTTTCTTTTTTTTTTCTTTTTTAAGATTTATTTATTTAATGTATATGAGTACACTGTTGCTGTCTTCAGACACACCAGAAGAGGTGTCAGATCCCATTACAGATGGCTGTGAGCCACCATGTGGTTGCTGGGAATTGAACTCAGGACCTCTGGAAGAGCAGTCAGTGCTCCTAACTACTGAGCCACCTCTGCAGCCCAGCAGTTTCTTTCTGAGCAGGCAGTGACACAGCGGGTGAAGTTGGCTGTCACATCCTTATGCCTCCCCTAAACATTTGATAGCGCAGGAGCTACAGTAGGTCCTTGATTCAAGTTCTAAACCAACCTAAAGTAGGCATGGTGGTGTACAGCTGTAAAACTCAGCTTTTGGGAGGTGGAGTCAAGACTACAGGAAGTTAATGTTATCCTTGGCCAGCCTTGGATACACAAGACAAGACAAAGCAAGAGAAGGCAAAACAAAACAAAACAAAACAAAACAAAACAAAACACCCTCTTAAAGATTTGACCTAGTTTTTTGACTTCCAAATCCAGTGCAAATAACTATCCTTCTTTCTAAGACAAGCTGTTTTAAAGTAACTACTGAGAAATAACTACTACAGTCCACTCGCAATATTGGAATTTACATCAAGCATTTAAGTGGGATAGTCTTACCTAGAGCCTTATCTGTGATACCTTTCATTTTCAATTTTCTTTTGAGGGAAAGTTGTTTGTTTATTTATTGCCAGCCCCACCCAAATACTGGATTTGTTGAAAGCTCTCCCACCGTTCAGGCCTGTGATTGGTGTTCTCACGACTGTTCCCAATCTGATCCTTAATATTTTCATATCAGCAAGACCTTCATGTAGTACACTTCACCAGCACTTTGATCGATGCTTTGACCTGATCATCTATGTATTTCCTGTAGCCTCTGGACTATGAAGAACGGCAACGGGTGACCCTGGAAATTGGCGTAGTTAATGAAGCCCCGTACACTAGACAGGCTGGTTCAAAGTCATCCATGAGCACAGCTACAGTGACTGTCAACGTGAAAAATCAGGATGAGGGCCCTGAGTGTATCCCTCAAACGCAAACTGTGAGGATTCGAGAAAATGTACCAATTGGTACTAGAAACGATGGGTATAAAGCATATGACCCAGAGACCAAAAACAGCATTGGCATAAGGTATTTGTAATGTTCTGGTTCCTTTAGCATTTACAATGCTAGAAAAGTCCATGACTCTTGTTATTAGGATTTGATTCATGCTACTTCTTGTATTCCTTCACTGTGGTTAACAGGTACAGGAAGTTAAGTGACCCAAAAGGATGGATCACTGTTAATGAAGATTCAGGATCAATCACCATTTTCCGAACTCTGGATCGGGAGGCTGAGACCATCAGAAACGGCATCTACAATATTACAGTCCTTGCATTAGATGCAGGTAAGAAATCTGTTTTTAAGATACCTACCTGCATCTTCGATTGTATGGTTCCCCACTTTTAAAGTAAATTACATATTCTTTATTTGAATCTCATGTCACATGAGATCGAACCCAGGCCCTTCAGATGCAACACAAAACACCCTGCTAACAAGCCCTGCCCTTAGCCCAACAAAATACTCATTCATCTTTGAGACAAGAGCTCATTGTGTAGCTCTGGCTACTTGGGAGCTCTCTATGTAGCCATATTGGCCTTGAACGCATAGAGATCTGTCTTCATCTGTCTCCAAGTTCTGAGGTTAAAGGCCTTGGCCATCATGTCCAGCCTACTGAAATGTAGTTTGTTTGTTTGTTTTTCCCACCCTCCTGAAATGTAGTTTTAAAACTGGCTTCATATACTCAATTTATTTTCCCTCAGCATAACATATAATTAGAAGTGTGCTGTCATCTATTAACCCGTCAGCTAACAGTATCTTCAGTGTTAGCTGTAACTATAAAATAACGTCATCGAAGATGGGGCCAATGAGATGGCTTAGCTGGTTAAGGTACTTGCTACCAAACCTGAAGACCTGAGCTTGTCTCAGATGCCAGGAGAGAACAGACTCCGAAAGCTTTTTTTTTGACTGCTGTTGTCACTCATAATAATTAAACACATTTCATAAATATTAAAGAAAAACCAATTTGGTCTAAGAAACAAAGTTACAATATATTAATGATAGACCTTAAAAAGTGGGAAATCTACTTTAGAAAGATGTGTTAATTTATCTTGCGACATTCAGGATTGTCCATAAGAAGGAGGAGGTATTTAGTCACATAGTACACTTCTAGAAAACATAACACTTTATAGGACACTAATAGTATTAAGCACATTGTATAAAAGGAATCAGTCACAGGTAATAGTGTGTTGTAAAATGAGAGAGTCCAACTGTGAGTTCACACAGCCCACTTTGTTTCTGTTGCTATGAAGAAATGACCTCATGCAAAGCACCATGGGAGAGAAAGGGACTTTTTGACTCACGAGCCTGGGTAGTAGCCCATCATTCCAGACAAGAGAGGGCAGGAACCTGAAGCAGGTAGTCACAGCCACAGTGAAGAGCAGGAAGCATGAGAGCGTGCACACCTAGTGCTTGGCGAGCTCACTCAACTTCTCTGCGGCCCAGGGCTCAACATCCAGGGCTGATGCCATTACCCTGGCCGGGTATATTCACTTCAGTTAAGACAATCAGGACAACCCCCTCTGCACAGACATGTCCACAGGCCAATGTGATTCCACTCCTGACAAGCTGACAATTACACCATATAGAACCTAAAATATAAAATTATGTTTTGTGTATCTTGAAAATTCAGGAAAATATGAGCACAGTGATTGTGTATATAAGGCCCATTTAGTGTGTAAAGTGTAATTCTGTTATAAGATATATTTGCTTGTTTGTGGTGCGTACTGGCAATTACAGTACTTGGATATTGGAGACAGTAGGATGAATTCAAGGCCAGCGTCAGTTACACAGTAAGTTTGAGGCTAACCTGGGCTACCTGAAAGGCTTTCAAACAGAGCTTGAATAACAAAAGTTATAATTGAATTTAGTGTGCCTGTAAACTAAATATGCAATTATAAGAAACATAATTCATTATGCTCTAACCTGCAAAATTAAACCGTGTAAGTGATTTTAGAGGATTTAGATTTAGATATTGCAAATCACTCTTGAGTTAACTCAAACAACCTCAGGAGTGAGTCTCCATAAAGATTGTTTCTTTTGTTGTACCTCTTCTAGACTGTATTAGATGAATTTTACTGTTTGATTTTTTACAGAGATTTGAGCTGTGATTTCATTTCTGTTTAACCTTCTTTGTGTCCTTGAAGATCTTACATGTGCTTGTTTCAAAGCTCTCATGTAGAGTGAATTCATCTTTCACTGGTGATTGTTTAGGCTAACACTACTCATGGGGACCTATCCTAGCATTAACAGGGGGCATCTGATCAGCTCTACCTTTGGATTCTCCCCTCCTACCTTACTCTGTCTTAGTTGGCAGGCAGTTTTGGAGTGAGCTGCACACACATTTCTGGTCTGTGGTTCAGACCAGTTCTTAACCTGATTTCCTGGTGTGCCCAGCCTCTGATGACTCTAGAATTACCAAGATCCAGCCCCCGTGGCACAGGGGCCTTGGCTAAAGTTTTGGTTGCCAGGTAAGCGTAGTTTCCATTTGCTTAGGTTGGCAGCTGCATGTAAGACATTGCCTCAAGCTCTGGGTGGTGCAGTTTTTGTTTTTCCTTTTCCTCCATTTGCAGTGTCCAAATCCTCCTAAATATGTAGAAAGAACAAATGGTTTAGAGACGGGACTCCTAGTTTCGTGCTTGGCTTTAGACTACATAACCTCCTTCCCCTGTGATTGCTCCGTCTTTGTGTGCCCAGACTTCCTGATGCGGTGCCTTGTATAGAGTCATCAGAAAGACTTATATATGTGAATGGCAGGTTAATTACAGAAGTTACACCCACAGTCCTAAGTTCCGTTTACTTAATATGTAGATGATAGACTATTTATGAGGCTACACCCATAGCGATAGTTTCTACATTTGGGAATGTCTCTCTACCCTCTGAGCATCTCCTGGGACTATTCCTGGTTAAGTTTTAAATACATATATTATTCAACTTCCTTGTTCTAAAACCTAAGCATTCTCTTCATGTATGAAAACTCCAAGTTCATACTGGAGTGTGATCCTGATGAGGCAGCGAACGGTCTCAGTCTAGTACACAAGGGTTAGTAGCCCTTGCCTGTGTCAGCCCTCACCTTCTGCTTTCTCCATTTTCTCCACATCATAGTCAAGCTTAGTGTGTGCGGTCCTTCTATACTTTCTTTTTGTCTCTTCAAAAATCAACTAAAACTTCTCTGTCGACATTTTCATACCTAGTGACCATGATCTAGTAAACAGATGAAAATATCTAAGTAGCAGTTATCCTACGTTATCACTTGGAAGCAGTAAGATTTTTCTTTAGTGCTCCCGGTGTTGTTGCTCATGGCTGTATTTGTGGCAGTAACATGCACTGCAAGTGATTATTAAGTATAGATATTAATTTTCAATGTAGGATTTCCTAGCAAAAAATAATGAATAAAAAAAATCATGTTCTCACTGCTCTATGTCTAGACGGGAGAAGCTGTACGGGAACTCTGGGAATCTTACTTGAAGATGTGAATGACAACGGCCCATTCATACCCAAGCAGACAGTGGTGATATGCAGGGCTACCATGTCCTCTGCTGAAATTGTTGCGGTTGACCCTGATGAGCCAGCAAATGGTCCACCATTTGATTTTAGTTTGGAGAGTTCTGATTCAGAAGTACGGAGGAGGTGGAAGTTGACAAGAATCAATGGTATGTGCTTCTATTGCCTTATTTTCTCTCTCTCTCTCTCTCTCTCTATATATATATATATATATATATATATATGTAGATATAGATATAGATATAGATATAGATATAGATATAGATATAGATATAGATATAGATATAGATATAGATATAGATATAGATAGATAGATCTCTGTGTGTGTGTGTGTGTGTGTGTGTGTGTGTGTGTGTGTCTTGGAAAATAAGAGAAAAACTTATTGTAAGAGAACCATTCAAGAAGCCACAAATTTTGGCGTAATGGGCAGTGAGCCCCTCCAGTGACTGCTGATGATGATATCAGGGTCCCCAGAGGTATTCCTTAAATCTGCATTCATATCCAAGCACTCACCTGCATGGATGTTTTATAACTGCTGGCCTGCCAAGCAGCTGGGACAGTAAGCACCTCCTTACTGGGGCTATCTGTCTTTCGGATATCCCAGCATTCCAGAGCTTCTCTCTGACGCCTTGCTTGTGTCTTGCTGTTTTGTATCTGTGTTTCCCTTGGGAATCTTACTCTCTTTGATTCCCAGTTGCCCGGAGCCCAGAAGGGACTCTATTGTGATAAGAATGGCTGAAGCTCATGTGGCTTTTCTTCATCGCCACATTGCATCACACCGACACCAGCACTTAATTCTAGTCTCCTGTACGCAGTGTCATGGACTGGGAGGTCATAGCCTTGTAGCTGTCTTCACTTAAGAAACGCACTCACCTTTGGGTGACTTGAAACTTTTCAGCCCCATGCAATCAGGGGCAGCACTTCAGTTTCCTACCATGACAAATTAAAGGAAAAGGTTTTTAAAAGCTGAGGCACTCTGTCTGGAACCATAATGATCTATGCTGCCAAGATACACAGATTTTAAAATGGCATTCTCTTGTGTGACCTGGGGAAGAGGAAAGAGATTTTTATTTGTTCTTTCTTAAGAAAAGACAACTTCATTCGTGTATTTTTTGTTCTTCCTACTTGCTTAAGGCCATAGTATTTCAGTTTAAATACCATTAATAGAAAATGGGGGATTTTGAAAAATTCTCTTTAGCCAAATAGCATTTGGCTGCAATGTTCTAGTCAGAGGGATTATAAGTCATTTTTGTGTCTGTGATGTAAGAATTGAACCCAAGGTCTTAAACATGCTGGCCATGTGTTCGTTAACTGAGATGTGACTCAGCTCTAAATTTTATTTTAAAAATGCCAGTCTTTGAACACATGTGGAAGCCTGAGAAATGCCAGGGTAGGAAGAATGTACCAGCAGAAATTTTGCAGTTACATGTCAAGAGCTGGATATACCAGTTGTTACATAAATCTGACAATGGTGTTTATTATCTTGGAGCATCGGTTTACCCATGTGTAAAATTGGATTATTCTAGAAATCAACAAGATCATGAAAGATACGGAACATGACTCACTCTGGCTTTGTTTTTTGACTCATGGTTGTGTCTTAGACAATTCACTGAATTAGTAACTGTGGTTTCTATTGAAATGCCAGTTCTGTGATTTCTTGTCCTAGGAAGCCAATTTCACATTGGGAACTTCAACTACTATACAGAAAATGAGCACACCTCATTGGGAAACTAAGTAACAGAGAGATTATTCTCTGGTTTGTGGCAGTCTACAGTGAGCATCCTACTATATCTTTTGCTTTTTGAGTCCTAGATTTTACCAGCATTTAATCAGTATATTTCCTATTCTTGTTATAAAAATACATCAAAACAGAAACAAGAAATTTAGTTGGTCCAAGATCCTTTGTTGTGCTTTGACCTGCCTGTTAAGTAATTGTGTTCCAAGCTGTCAGAACTAGTTCTCGTTGATAAACCACAAGTATCCATGTCCATTTGGCACATTTTATAAAAACAAATGAGAGACACTCCAATTTCAGATGGCTGACTCCTTGATAAGTCACACATGAAGGGAAATCTAGTGTGATGGATTTAAGTGAATAGATTAAAGATAGGACAAAGACTAATCTTTTACCAAGTCAATCAGTTATTGTAGGAAGGATTTGTTTATAAACAGATAAAATACTTTATTACAAGAATCAAAGGTCTTTAATAAAGAGGCAGGGCATTAGTTAGCTTCGTCACTGCTGTGTTAAAATAACAGGCAAAGAAGCTTGAAGAAGGTGGGGCTTATTCAGGCTCATGGTTTAAGGGTGCAGTCCATCATAACGGGGAAGGCATGTGGCTGGAGCCCCAGGCAACTGGTTACATTATGTCCACAGTCAGGAAGCAGAGAACCATCAGTGCTGGGGTTCGGCTCCAGCCCCTGGAGATACCACAGTGGTGTGTGTTTTCCCTCCCCATTTAAATCTCTCTGGAAATGCCCTGAGGCACATGCCTAGAAGTGTGTTTCCTAGGTGACTTTAAAACCGGCTTGGCCATGGCTCATAGGGTTTCAGTTCAGCTACAGCTTCAAGAAGGATCCTGGTGTTTATGATATCCAAGAGTGTCCATTTGTTGGAAAGTGGATACTTGTTTGCTAACTAGCCAGTTTTGCTCAACAAGCTTTTGTAACACCTGCTTTTATTTATTTATTCAGATACAGCTGCTAGTCTTTCCTATCAGAATGACCCTGCGTTTGATTCCTACGTAATTCCCGTCCGAGTTACAGACAGGTTTGGTCTGTCCTCAGTCACGTCACTGAATGTCGTTGTATGTGACTGCATCACTGAAAGTGATTGCACATACCGCACTGGAGAAAGGACTGGCTATGCTGACGTGAGACTTGGACCATGGGCTATCCTTGCTATACTGCTGGGCGTAGCCTTGCTACTTTGTAAGTTCTTTCTTGAGTTTAATTCAAAGTATTTAAAACAATTTTAAAACATTTTAGAATAAATGTTAATACTTGTAGGTAGTGGTTTGAACATAGATACATTTCTATTTAACACAATATATTTAACATATACACTTAAAACTTTTAATACATACATATTTTATTTTGGTGGTAGTGTCCTGTGTGTGAAGATCAGAGAATAATTTTCAGGAGTCTCTTCTTTCCTTCCATTATGTGGGACTGTGGGAGGGAACATAGGCTATCCAGTTTGGTGGCAAACATCTTTACCTACCGAGCCATCTCACCAGCTCATGTGTTTAATACATACTTATGTGTAACTCTTGTGACTTGTCAGCAGAACATAGATTTGACTGTAGAAATGTACCATGTGGTACGTGTTTGTAGCATACCTGCTCAGGGCACAATCCTATTCTATGTGCTTTGACATGTGCAAACGTATGTTATTGAAAGGTGTTTAGTATATACCGGCTAGTACATGATTTATCCAAATCAGACACTATCAACTCAAGTTTACGTTGCTTGGTGAGACACTAAAGGAGCTCCTTTCTGTCTGTCTCCAGGTATCCTGTTTACCTTAGTCTGTAGTGTTTCCCGGGCATCAAAACAACAGAAAATTCTTCCCGATGACTTAGCTCAGCAGAACCTAATTGTATCAAACACCGAGGCTCCTGGAGATGACAAAGTCGTAAGTCACCTGTGTCTCTAAACCATATACAGAGGATGATTCAGCTTACAGTATTTCTTCTCACCAGTTTTACTTTTCCCTCAGCAAACTTCTTTTGGTGTCTGATAACTTCGCCGCAAATCCACCCATCACAGAAAATAGATCAAATGCATCTAGTTCCTACGGATGTGTGGTGTCTGAGTGTGGACATGGTGCTCTACTTGACGTTAAAATAGTCCTCTAGAACACACTTCCTTTTTCTGTTTCATATCTCACGGCGTCAGTGTCAGGCCTCTATTTTTAAAAGCATCTCTCCAAGCTGCTGTCTATGTTTTTAAGTGGCTCACTTAATTACTCACAGATCACTGTGTAGTAGTTGTTTTTTTTCTTTTTTTAAAACCAGCAATAAATCTCTACAGACTTTGATCATGGTGGGAAAAAGTTTATGGGACTCTTCCTCACTATAATGTGGGTTAGAAACGAGCCTGAGGCGGGCAGTGTAAAGTGGTACACCAGTGAGGGGCAGTTGCTCAGCGGCTCTGATGTTTTTTTAACCCAGTCTGTAAAGAAAGAACAAGTAGATATCTCCCAAAAACCTTGAGCGATGGTCAGAGGAGGGAAGATGGAGACACACAAGCAACCAAACAAAATGACCTAACCGTACCTGAGAAGAAGGCCAAGAGGGAGAACCATAGCTACATGTCAGGATCTAGACACACAGCGGAGAAGAGGTGTGGCCAATGTGCTGGTGTGGTATTTTCCTGCCTGCTTTACTGTTCAATCTATGTAGACTACAGGGAATATAGGTTTTTAGTAATTTTTTTCTGTGTATTTGAGTTGGAAGGAACGGTGTTGAGTGAGAAAGCTTGCTGTTATTTCTGTTTCTTCTCTTGCTTGATACAAGAGAAGGTGTTTAACTGAGAAGGGAGAGACCTGTAACACAGCAGTGCTGCTGTCAAGATGCTCGCAGGCTGGAACAGAGCACTTGCAGTGTGCTAAGGAGTGTTTAGAGGTGGGGTCTACTTGAAGCTTTTGATTAGCACTGGCAACTGTTTCTTGTGTTAGACACTACATCTAGTACAAGGCACATGCTAGGCACTCAGTGTTGAGAGGACAGATGGGAAGAGAGATCCAGTCTTGGCAAGGACTACCCTGTCATGCCTGCATCAAATCCAAGGCAGTGTCTGCACCGGCTGTTCTTTCTCACTGTCTTTTCTTTCTTTCTCAGTATTCCGCAAATGGCTTCACAGCTCAAACTGCGGGAGCTTCTGGGCAGACAACATTCACAACCTTGGGAGCTGGAGTCAAAAGTACAGGGCAAGAGACCATTGAGATGGTAAAAGGAGGACAGCGCACACTGGACTCCCGCAGGGCGACCGGCTATCACCACCATACCATGGATCCTGGCAGGGGAGGGCATGTGGAGGTGGACAATTACAGATACACCTACTCTGAGTGGCACAATTTCACTCAGCCACGACTTGGTGAGGTACGCGTCTGAGCAGTTCCCCAAACAATGTTGATGTAATTTAAATTTTCCAAATGTAGAGTTTGTACAGACTCCTACTTTTAGTTAAAGATGAATCTATTTATTGGAAAGTTAGTATTTTCAATTAATTTGGGTTTAATTATGTTCTGATTTAGGTGATCATTTACTTTCCTGCATTTTTTATTTGGCTTTTAATACTTTTTAGGGAAATAATTTTTGGCATGATTTTGCATCTGAAAATTTTGTTTTTAGCAACCCAATATCTCGCACAAGGCAATAGCAACGTGTACCATCACTTTGCCTGTTTGGAAAGAATGGAGCTCACATCAGTTTGGGTTCAGTTTATCTGGGTGTGGTTTTCCTTTGCCATTATTTTGAAAGACAGGAGCAATGGCCCTTGGGTGAACACTTGGGTGCTCCCTGACATGCAGGACTTTTAGAAGCTAATACTGACTTAACAGCGTGATTTTATGATACAGACCAATCGTGTGCATTTTCTACACATAGGAAACCATTAGAGGACACACTCTGATTAAAAATTAAACAGTAAAAGGTAAATCAAAGCACTTCCTTTTCTGTTAGTACGTTTTGGTGCTTAAAATAATAAAAATAAAATATGTTGTGTTTTCTCCCCACCAGAAGGTGCAGTTTTGCCATGAGGATGACAACCAGAAGCTTGCCCAAGACTATGTCCTCACATACAACTATGAGGGAAAAGGCTCGGCTGCTGGCTCTGTGGGTTGCTGTAGCGACCTACAGGAAGAAGACGGGCTTGAGTTTTTGGACCATCTGGAGCCTAAATTTAGGACATTAGCAGAAGTATGTGCAAAGAGGTGAACGACTTCTAACAGGATAACGGAAACTAATGGATTTACTGCCTTGTCCTCCCTGCTTTTAACTGTAAACCAGGAGTTTTCAAAAACAGAAGATGTTATATTTGGGGCTCCCTCCGCCATCTACAGAGTCTCCATGGATATACACATTTACAGAGAAACGTTGTATATTAGTGCTCGGAAACCATTGCTCTCGAGTTTCAATCACTTCTCTTTTACGGGTGTCCTCTCACATGGAAACTTAAGGAGATTCTCATTACTGTTTACATTGAGTGTAATGACAGCAGCCAACTTAGAGTGCAATGACGTTGAATGGATTTCAGTCCGTTTCTAGACTATTGACTGTAACCCAATTGGAGACTGTAGACACCATCATCTCATCTCCAGTTAACGAATTAACTGATTGTTTGTATGGTGCTTGGAAACAGTTGTTTTCCTCAACATTCTAAACTGTGTATACTGTGTCTTACTTTTGTTATAGTCTTGTAACATGGCCTGGCTTTGTAGTGCAAAGGTAGACGGCCAGGCAGCCATCGAATGTGCTGAAGTTCTAATCCAGTGGGTTTTAGCTTCTGTTCTATGTAAAAGCCTGCACTGAATCTCAGTCTCTTTTGTACTGACTTTGTCAGTTAAATTTAGATTTCAAAACTCCTGTTTTTTCCTCCTAAAATTTTTGATCTGTGAATACCAAATGGTCTACCCTCCCATCCTCTCTTCATTTTTAATTTTGTTTTTGTTTTCTTTCCTGTTGACTTTGAAAGGTCTACTTGGGTTGAAGAAATCCAAGATATCCCTATAAGTTGTCTCATAAAATAGTTTTTCTCTGGTGTGTATGCATGTGCCTTGTTAGTTTTCTTAAGCTCAATGTAACAGCAACATTATTGTTTTGGATTTTTGGTAATTGCTTCATTTCTGTCCTTAGTGAAGAACTTTCAGTTTTTCCAATGAAACTATAGGACTCTTTCATGATCTTTTAGAAGCAACGTTCTGTGTAACAGAAGCAATAGTATACTTAGAAGTAGGTTGTGTCAATCTGATGTAGAATAGCATAGTTACAATTTCTGTTCTTAATTCAAGGACACTGGAAGTAGGAAGTAGTGATAAGAGTTTGAAGTAAGCTTCTCAGCAGAATAATCTCAGACAATCTCTAGGACAATGACTTCACTTACTTTTTAGATGATATGGTTAGTCATAATTACATGGTTGTAAAATTATTTTTAGAAAGTTTGTAATTATAGTTATTTTATGAAATATAGAAATGGGCCAAACAATTTAATCTTTTTAAGGAATTTACACATGAGTAAACTTCATAGCCAGCTACGTTCTAGAACACAGGTCATGTTTCCTTCAGTCAGTGAGCTCAGCACTTTGACTGGATGGATGGAGATTCTAGGATGGACATTCTAGGTGCAGTTCTCATGTGTGCGATTGTTCATTGTGTGGAACAATGTCTTGAATTCACCGAGTTGGCTTATAACAATTGTGTCCAGAACAAACATTGGGGAAATTTTTGAACACCAACTATGTATGCAGTGGAGTCATTATTTGTGTCAGAGACATTTTTAATAAATTATGTACAAAATGATCGTGTGCTGGTGTTTATCCTAATGTGAACTAAGCCACTTCAGGCAGCTGGTGTGGGTTGGTTACTTGGGTCTGGTGTGCATGACAGTGGTTTGAGTGTGTTTACCTGTGTCCTTCCCAGCTTCCTTTTCCCAGCGTCTGTTCCTGGGATTGTGGCTTATCTGGAGCCCAGACACACCTGCAACCTTATATGCCAGCACACTGGGTGTTATTCCTGTGCTGTGGGCATTGGCGATTTCACCTAGCCTCTGTTTTTATCATCTTAAGATAGAAGGTACTTTTAGAATTCTTACCCTGTATCTTTAAAAGATACTTGGTGTATGGTTGCGTCTTAGTTGGGGTCACTCTTGGTGTGATGGAGCACCATGATCAAAAGTAACTTGGGAACAAAACGGTTTATTTGGCTTCCATAGATGAGTTTTTAAGGAGAGAGGCAAGGTTAAGATTGAAGGTCATACAAAATGTCCTACCTAAAATTACCCCTAGTAATAATAATAAATGATTTTGAATATACCATATATACGGCCTATTTAATGCCAATGATAATCGATTAAGGAAATGATACACTGGAGACCATTTTGAGTTGCCTTTTGTTATTTGAGGCTGTGTCCCTTCCTAATGACCAGCTGATGACTGACTCTAACATGTGCAGCTGTTCACACATTTTGCACAGTTTGGGGGCAACATCTGCACAGGACTGCTGAGTGTGTTATGCTGTGGACAGACCAGGTTAAAGCAGATGGGGACTAGAACATCTGTTTTTATGTAGATAACTATTCCAAAGCCCTCTGAGTAAGAAGTCCTTTCCTTGGCTTTTCTCTTACCTGTGTTCTGCCAGGCAGTAGCAATGGATTGCTGCAAGGTCCTTCTAGTTAACTCGGCAATCCACAAGCCACAGACTTGAGTGGATTCCTTGAAGCACATCCCATTGCTATGCTTCCCTTACTATGAGCGGACTTTGAGGTGCCATTTAAATGCTCTAGGCCTGGTTCCCTACCTTGTATTGAGGGGGGAAGACTGCTCCATTGAACTGCTGTCAACGCTGAGTTAATTCATGAAGATGTTTTGCAGAATTTTCAGTCTCCATTCTGCTGCTGCTGCTCCCTGCCCCTGCCCATCTATCCCAGAAGCCTGAGCAGCATTTTACCTGTGTGGCAGCTCACCACAGTTTATACGTCTCATTCCTGCAGTTGCTAAGGCTTTGTTGTACTCATCCATAGTCCAGAAATCAGAGTGATAAGTCTCCAGATGACTGAAAAGAAACGGAAGCTTCCTAGTCAGCCATTGTTGTTTCAGGAGGTGGAAATAAGGCATTTTCTCAAAGCAATGGATGTGATGAAATTGTCACTAGGACAAAATCAAAGGCGCTCTGTTGTCAATGAATTCAATTATTTCTTTTCCTTTTAAGACAGGATCTTATTATATGGCCCATGCTAGCCTCAAACTCATGATCCTCTGTCTCAGACTTCTAGGGAGGTTCAATGAAGTTTTATTTGGGGTTTGTCTGTGAGCATTTTCTACTCCTGTGGTTTTCCTGTTAAAATATCTCATTTATTGACATGAATTTTTGATATTTGTGATTTATAATATAATTACATTATTTTTACCTTTCCTTTTTTCCCACCAAACTCTCCCGCATATCCTTCCTTGCTCTCTTTCAAAGTCATGGGTTCTTTTTTATTAATTGTTATTAGATACATACATATATGTAATATTTGTATATACATACATGCTCCTAATATAACTTCTCAGTCTATACAATGTATAAGGTTATTTGTATGTATTTTTGAAGGGCTGACCAATTGGTGTGCTTTTCCATGGGGAAGACTCTCTCTCACTCTCAGCGTTCTTTAGTTACCTGTAGTTTTTGTGTAGGTCTGAGGCCTCCAGGAGCCCTCCACCATCCACTCACTTTAGCATTTACATTGTTACTGTTCAGTTCATGCTCAGGAAGTCATGATGGTAAGACTTTACCTGTGTAACTTCTGACAGTACTAGGAGACACAGCCTCACAGTAAAGGCCCTGCTTCTCTGACTTTCATACTCTTTCTCCCTGCTTTCCTGATGTTCCCTGGGCCTTCAGTGCAGAAGTTGTTTTGTAGAGGGAGCTACTTCGTTCTGGGCTCCACAACTCTGCCTTTTGATTGGTTCCGGTTTTCTGTTGCAAAGAGAAGTTTTGTTGATAAAAGGAGAGGATTATACTTACCTGTGGGTAGAACACAAATGCTTAGCTTGTTGGCTGGGATTACGCTGGTTTAGTAGAGTGATGATTATAGGTTCTCCTCCAAGATCCATAACTTTGCCAGCTCTTCATAGTCAGCTAGGTTTCCAGTACCAGCCATATTTTCTTCCCGGTTTAGTGTATCTTAAAAGTCTAATTAGAGAGCAGTTGGTTACCACTAAGCTATGTGTGCCACTACTGGATCCTTAGAGTTAAGGGACCATCCTGGTCACTGATGTGATTTATAGTCATCATGACTAGGTAGGACTGTTGGCTGCTTTCCCCCTTTGTAAGATTGTATGATACCTTCTGGTACAATGAAAGTTGTACTCAGGGAGTCAGATCTGTTACCTCAAGGTCCTATTTCTGAAATGCATGGTGTGTTTAGCTATACAGACTTACCCTCCCTTTCTGGGGTACAACCAAGGACAGTAGTAATAGCTTGTAATGATACAGGAGTCTTTTAGATAGCCCTGACCAGCAACTCAAAGGAGGGCTTCTCATTCCTGGTGTTGGGGTTCTTGTTAGATGGTCTTTGGCTCTTGGAGGGAGCACTGTTAGTGGAGAAAAGTTTATTTAAACTATATATGTGTATTTATACTCAGGTTTGATGTCATTTTTTAAGGTAAATAGTTAATAGTTATAATTCCTTGTGACTTTTTCAGATACCTTTACTGCACGGTTGCCCTCCTCCTTTTTTCATGTTTATCTCCCACCCCTCCCTAGTTAGATCCCCCCTTTTTCTCCATTCCTTGATCATATCATTTGTATCCTGCTATTACTTTACTCTCTTCATCCCCCACCCTCACCCCCAGCAACAGCTCCTTTTTACTTTCCTGTTTTCTGCAGTTCCTCTAAGTGTTTAATCTTGGGTCCTGATGCGCTAATATAAAATCTGACTTTGAACGTACCCTTCCTCATAAGTTTCTGTTTCTACTCCCTTTTCTTGGCCCCAGATTTTTTTAAAAAAAATCTTTTTTTTCTTTTCCATTTTGAGGCCTTGAACTTAGGACTCCATGTAAAGCAAATGCACAGCAGTGATCTACAAGCTAATATCTTGGCACCTGATTTCATTCTGACCAGCCACTCTAGTAGTATCCTGGAATCAAATGCTTTTCCTTTTGTGCCCTTCAAAACTCCTTAAACAACAAAGCACTAAGAGAAGACTTGTGTCTATGGACCTTTTAGGTGGTGCTCAGTTCTGAGAAATCCACTGATTCTCTAATACTCTGCCTTGTTTAAAAGGAGGAACACTTTGCTACCCGATCAGGTGGGGTCCTCCTAACTCCCTTATTTCCATGGTGTCATTCCAGTTACATAGGCTTGAAATCTAGAACCTTTAGTCCCTCAGTCTCCTACCCAGCACATTTGTTGCTCACATTGTCAGGCTTCCTGATAATTCTTAAACAGTCTCATGCATGAAACCATTATCCGGCAGCCATTTGACGCCTTCCTTGTGCAGTTACCCATGGCCTTCTAAATTGTGCACATAAGGACTGCAATCCATGAGAAAGGACAGGATGAATCAGCTCCTCAACCCTCCCACATCCTCTCCTGCAGGTCAGGACATGCAGGGTGTGGATGCGGTGTTTGCTAGCTAAAGCTTGTAAAATGCATTTGACGCCTTGGAATATGGTAAACACTCAACATATGTGAATCAACTCCAGACGGTACAAGTAAAGGGTTGGCGTAGTTGGGAAAGTTTCCTATCACCAATCCATATACATATATATTATATGTATATATACACATATATATAGTGTATATGTCTATCTGTGTCTGTGTGTGTCTGTGTGCACGTGCAAAGTATGAGTACAGGAGCCTTTGAAGGCGGGGCAGGAGGAGGGCTTCAGAATCCCAGGAGTTGTACTTATGGGCAAATGCACACTTCAGTATAAGGTCCTGGAATCTGAACTGTGGTCCTCCTCAAGAGCAAAGCTTAGTCTTAGCTGCTGAGCTGTCTCTCCACACTCCCCTACCCAAAACACAGTCTTTCAACAATACCTGTTCATTCAAGCTGTCAGCATGTCAATGAGTGCCTCTCTAGCTTTCTTCCAACTGCCATTGAAGAGCAGGGAAGATCGTGGCATTTCTCCCGTGGAGAAACAAACTTTCCATGCATCTGAGACATACAACACAAATTTTACTACTGGTCTCTGTACTCTGCATGCTCCCTGCTGTGTGGGTGGTTGCAAGTACGCTTGTGCAGTTATTCCAGGTGGGAGGTTCTGGGCAGCTCCGCATCATTATGTGCAGAGAGCACTGCCATAAATCCTTCTTGCTCATGGTTGTCCTACAGCAACTGGCTCACTGTCCAACCGTCCATTTTTTCCTTCATATAAAATAGGACTCTCTTTGATGATATGTAGTTCAAATATCATCTCACCTAGAAGGGAAGACATCTATACATCTAGAGCACAGTGCTATGTTTATAGATTTCAATCATAGATTTGCACATACATATGTGTATGTGTTTCTTCTCGTGAGGAATTCAAGAACAGACAGGTTTTACATTTGCATGTCCTTAGTGCTGTTGAGCGCACATTTTAATGAGGCCAAATTGTATCACCTATGTTACAAACAGCAAACACATTAAAATTACACATTAGAGGTTTGGTTTGCTCACTGCTTTCTCTTGGCATAGATTTTATTCCACAGACATAACGCCTGCACTACTGCCCTGAATCCTTTTCTTACATAGAGACATTAGATAACTAGAACACTGAACACATGCATCTGTCATTCAGCACAAGAAAGAATCACTAGGGTTTTTGGATTCCCTTGTGCTTCTGTGCTGTGCGGTGTAGGTGGCCAAGAGCAGGAATTCTAAGCCATGACTGTGAGTATGTGGCTTTTGGTCATCCCCACTCCTATTACCATTAATCAGGAATTTTGTGACCCATAGGGCTCTTTTCCATCTTCTTCACTGGTCTCCAGTACTTAAACAGTAGACAGTGTTGATGGGTGAAAGGATTAGTGAAGGAGTCCATAGTGAAACTAGGTACCTCACCAAGACTGGGCTATGAGTCTTCATCTCCCTTACTGTAAAACCCATTTACCAATATGAAAGTTACATCTGAGACTATTTCTTTATTGTCACACATTCCAACATGGTAGTGATTATTTTCTAGAGATTACCCTATTTTATTTTTTAAATATTTTATTCTAATTGATTACTTCATTGCTTTACATCCCAACTGCAGTATTCCCTCCCTCTGCTCATAGTCTTTCCCTCATTCACTCCTCCTCCTTTTCTCTTTAGAAAAGGAGGACTGACTTATAAGTGGATATTAACCAAAAGATAGTGATTTTTTTTAAAAAACTGAAGAACTTCAACTTCTGAAAAAATTCAACTAGTAACTCCTCATGTTGAAGAAATCAAGAAAGGATTTCCTGTAAATTTGTCAGAGTCATTTTATTTATGAACTGCTCTAAGTCTGACCTCAACTCAAGAAATGTCATCAAGCTGGAAGGCAGGGTTGGTGTCACAGTCCCTCACTGCCTCCAGTGAGACAGAAAGAACACCATGCACTGCATTGTAGCGCTCACATACACACAGTGATGAAAACCTTCACAGGAGGATCCAAGATCTGGAAAAGAAGTAGATGGTCACGAGCCTCTAAGGCATTACCTTCTTTATAAAGTCTTATTTATTTGTTTCTACATACTGCATGTGTGTGCACTGTGGGAATTTCTGGTTTCACTGGAGACTCAATTTTGTCATGTGATTTTTTTTTCTGGCAACTGTCTTATGAGAAGATGTTTTGCTGAGAACAGACATGTGATGTTTTTCTGGAAGTTGTCTGGTGAAAGGGCATGTGATGCTTTGCTGGAGCAAACACTTGAGCAGCATGTGATATTTGGAAAGAATATAGAGATAACCCAACACATGGGATGATGCTCTTGCATTGGTTCACCTTGCACCCCTCTGATCCCTTCACTGGGCTTCGCTGACAGTACTCTTCGCTGATGATGCTCTGGTATTGGTTTGTCTTCTGTTTTTTTCACTGATCTTCACTTGACTTCATAGAGAGAAATACATCATAAATCTTCTGCTGGTATTCTGGCTGTTTCTTGCAGCTTCTATAGACTTGCTGATCAGCAGAGACTCAGGGTTTCTTCTGGATCTCAGGCTTCTTCTGCTACTGGTTTGTGTTTGGTGTTTTGATAGTGGACTGGACTGCTGACAATGAAGGTTGGAATTGCCCTAAAGAACATGTACACAGCCTCCATTTCCCATTAATCTTTTCTCCCTCTACCATAATTCAAGCAAGATTTTAAAAAAATCTAAGATGATAATGCCTAGATAAGTATGTGCCTGCAGGTATTTATGTGACTGTTACTCTCTACATGCTGAAATTTGGATTCTGGAGGTCTCGCACAAGCACTTTTGACTGCTAAGTCACCTCTCTAGCCTCCCCCTAGGTTGTGGAGATGCTTGGAAGTGTAAATATCGGTGGTAGTGACATAACTACTGGCCTTATATATTATTTGAGGTTTATGAAACAAGAAACTTGCAAAATGTAAGGTGGACACATCGTATTCCCAACACTTCCATGGTTAAGATGGAGGATTATTCAAGTAAATAAATAAATGAATAAAATAAATGAATGAAAAATTTCGAGTCTTTTTTATACATGGTACATTAAGGAAATTGCTAGCCATACAGAAATTGAAGCATAGTTGTCATCAAAATGCTCCAGTTTCAGTAAATTAAGTATCTTAGAAGATAAGTTCGTTTTTCATGGTTCCTACACATTGCATGGATGTGGACTGGTGGCACAGTAGCATGATTGGAAGGAACATGGAAAGAGTCATAGCAAGCACTCAACAAAAGGAAGTGATTATCACATCTACTGTTAAGCAGTAGGATGTACACACATTACTGAATGCATCCCATAGACAAAGTAGGTGTCTGGTCTTCAGGGATAAGTAACACCTGGTGGAAGAGTGGAACACCTGGCCAAGAAGTGGCAACTGTTAGGTAGCACTGTGCTATTATGTTGTGTTGGGAAGGTCGCAGATAGTCCTTGTGGGATGATCATGTTGTCTCAGACCTGCACAAGGGTCTAGGAAACATGGACGAGGGTACGGGCAGAGCAGCAATTTTGCAATGTAAAGTCCTCATAAGAAGGGGGTAAACTAGAAATTTCCAGGAACCAAGGACTTGAAGTGAATATTTCGAGAAAGAGAAACCAAGCAACCAAAGCTGAAGGGTTCTGAAGAGTCAATACTTAGTTCCGACCCTAAATGGGAAGTCCGCATAGATCAAGAGACTTACATGAAGAAGTAAGAAAATAACGGAAATGGTCTACTCACTAAGTGTCTCTGAGGCAGTAAACACCAATAAGCAGCTAGACTAAATGATCCAACTAGAAAACGTGAATGGTGTTATGCTATTGTGAGACAGTAACCATTACGGGGAAACAGATAGAAAGATCAGAGTCACTAACTCTAGTCAGAAAGACAGGTTCAAATTACAGCTTTGTCAAGGTAGTAACCTTCCGTTTTCCTACATGAAACGTGAAGAGAAAATAACAACAAATAAGGATCCACTTAAAGATCTATCTTAGCATTCAGTTCCTCGGTACATTAAGAAATGTTGGCTTTTATTATTGGAATAATGTTGGTGGTAGAGAATTATGTGATAGTTTCAATTTGAAAAGAATTAAATGGAGAAATCTGTAATCGTTACAAGTAGGAAGAAGAGAGGTCTGGGATGGTAGCTAAGCAACAGAGTGCTAGCATAGCCTGGACAAGGCCCTAGACCCAGTTGCTAGCACTGGCGGGAAATAAAGAAAGCATGGAGAATTTTCCAGATCAATATAATGCCACTTGAGAGAAGAGGCTTATTATAAGTGAAACATGGAATAATAAAAGGTCATGGGCTTTAAGAGTATTCAAGGTTGTGGCTGAGAAGATAGATCAATGGTTAAGGCACTTGCCACACAATTAATATGCCCACCTGGTGGGGTGTGGAAACCCACCTATAATTACAGTGTTTGAGGGCAGAGACAGGATCTCCAGAACAAACTGGCTACCCAGACTGGCCATATCAGACAGCTCTTGGTTCAACTGGCAGACACTGCCTCCACATTTAAGGTAGAGGGTGATATAAAAGACTCCAGATACCAGTCTCAGGCTTCCACATAAACAAATACGCACAAACCTGAACACATCATATGTATTCCCATGCATCTCCAAACATAGTGTATATATAC
Organism: Rattus norvegicus; assembly: GCF_021556685.1. Lineage (NCBI taxonomy): Eukaryota > Metazoa > Chordata > Mammalia > Rodentia > Muridae > Rattus > Rattus norvegicus. Next base: position 11,639,440 of record NC_141551.1, on the reverse strand, counting down.
ATGCATCACACACACACTCACACACACACACTCACACACACACACACACACACACACACACACACACACAGGAGAGAGAGAGAGAGAGAGAGAGAGAGAGAGAGAGAGAGAGAGAGAGAGAGAAGGTTTTTAAGTTGTGCTTGAAAGGCAGACATTTTATCTTCACATGTAAAGTGTCTCTTGATACATACATTGATTAGTTACCTCTAATCTTTTCTAATGTTTGACTTGGTGTCCAGTGTCTGGAAGGGCTCAGGGTGGAAAAACTTTTGTTTCTGTGTTCTCAAACTCCAATAAACATGTAACTCATTAAAACCCATCTGTGCATGGGACTTCCTGAGGGAACCAGGAAACAGAGGTGGCATTTGTCATCTGGAGAAATATAGACAGGAAAGAGCACAGCACTCTAGGAAAATGTAACATAAGCTAAACCAGCTGATTCAGAGGAAGCAAAGCATGACTCAGAAAGCTACTAGGAACTTTCTAGAATACATAGGGAGTTTGGGAGACACTGCAGTCTTCTTTCACATGATGGGTGGCATTCAGTCCACGTCATTCAATGGCAGTTACAGAGGAATTAAAACAAGTGGGCACCTGGGTGGGGTCCTTCTGGGCCTTCTCTCTTGGACATCACTATCCTGTCCATCACAGCAGTAATCCCAAAGGGCAAGGAACTGGGTGGTACTTTTCCACACTTTTACTTTCCCTCTGAAAAGTCATCTCCATAGTAACTGTTAGTAATTTCATGGTTGTTGATTTAACTTTCATTGTTTAATGAAACACCAAGGCCTGTAGTAGAACCCAAGCCAGCTCAAGGGCCAACCTGAATTTGGTGATGATCTCTAAAAGCATCACAAATCTAAACCCATGAAGCTTTGCTTTAATTGATGACCTACAATCACCTGGGAAGAGGGTCTTGGCAAGGCATTGTCTAAATCGGATTGTCCTGTGGGGAGAGGCCTGAATTAAGTTAATCGAAATGGAAAGATGTAGGTCTCTGGCACTGGGGATGGGGGTGGGGTCTCTCCACAGGGATCTCTGGCCCGGCTAGGTGTGTGGGTTCAGGTGAGGGGGGAGAGAACTCAGGCAGGGACTGGGAACAGCTTTCACCTCCCGCTGGTCCTGCTCTTTCTGCAGCTGCCACTTTGGTTGCTTGGCCCAGGCTGAGCCAGCAGGAGACTGACTAGCATGGCGAGGGGTGCAGGGGAGCTTCTGGTGGTGATTTCCGGAGATTAGATCTTTTCCCCAAGCGGCAGTGGTACAGTTCTTAGGCAGAAGCTGTCAGACAATGGAATAATTCCTGCACACTTTTAATCCTGCACACGACTCTTACATACAGTTTTTGGATGGGTCAGCGTCTGACAGCAGGTACTTCTTATTGGTTTGGCCTGAGAGCTTGAGAAGACCTAATCTAGATATTCGGGGGCATGGTCCTGTTTCTATTAATCTGTCTTGAGCCTATGTGACTTGTAGTCACATTCTCACCTGTGAAGGAGAGGCTTGGAGCATTGCCCTATGTGACTGGTCTGTCTCAAACCTCTCTATAGGGGTCTGTGGAGGGTTGCAGCTATCGAGGCCTTGATCTGGGAGATTGGGAATGCGCCTGCCATCCCTTTTAGGGTCCCAGGGGATTCAATCTATCTTGACCAGGAATCAGGGTATCTTTCACAGCCCACCACCCCACAGGAAGAACCCAGTGCGGGTAGCACCAGTCCCTAGACAGGGTGTCCCGAAGTTTGTAAGAACAGAGAAACTAAGCTAAGTACAAGCAAGGAAATAGTCATGTGTGCATTTCTCTCCACTCCTTTCTCTCATGATGTGACTGACAGCGTAAAGCGTCTGTCTTGACTTCCTCACAGTGATGCACTGTGACCTGTATTGTGAGCTGAAACAAACCTCTTTCTCTCCTAAACTGCTTTGTCAGACTATTTGGATCACATTAACAGAAATTAAACTAGGAAACCCCACAAGTCTTATGAACATGATGTAGTCATCAGATTTTAGACTTCTCCAGTAAGAAATTGGGAGTATGAAGATTTCATTGCAAAGCCCCCTGGTAACGAATCTGCATCCTGTCATAGAAGGAAATCCTGCTCTCAGGTGGAGAGTGGATTAGAGCCACGCCTAGAGTCCAAAGGGTCCATAGGTACTGAAACCAGAAGTGGTAAATGTTATCTTATAAGGAAGACGATGTTGGCTATTTCTTACTATAACCGCGTTTTTCGGTTTTTCTGCCTGAACTCTTCTTTCCTGAGTAAAAGAATATGAAATCTGACCATTATTTCTAAGGCTAAGTCTCATTATGTGGCCAAGGCTGGCCTTGACATGATCCCTCTGGGTGCCTGAATGCTGGGAAGAGGGGCTTGCACCACCATGCTCGCTTGGCTGAGCAATCATTTCTGACTATGTGGATCTCTTATCTTCAAACTCCTTGCTGCACAACACTATAGACAAACCTTCTGAGAATAGGGATCGCAATGCTAATGCCTCCGTGTAATACAAATATTGCTAAAACTCTGTGGGGCTCAGTGATTTCCCATGAGCCTTCAAAACAACAAAGTATAAGGACAATGGAAATATGGATAATTTCCAAAAGACAAGAGCAAGATTAGACTTGCAAGTATGGCTTCATTTTACACTGCTATAATTAGGCATCCTGTTTCTCCCAAGAAACACATTAGTAATTGAAATCTTGCCAAGACCTTTCTAAAGTATAAATGAAGAAAACAATATTACCACTTTAGTTTTGATTGAAGGATTACTTTATATTTAAGAACTTCTTAAAGAGATTGGACTAGAAATAACATTGCACATTTTTTCTTAAGCATCTTTCTTCCTCCCTTCGTCCCTCCCTCCTTCCCTCCTTCCCTCCTTCCCTTTTCCTTTTCTACAAAGACACATGTAGCCCAGGCTGACTTTGAACACCCCATGTAGTTGATGATGACCTTGAATTTCTGTTCCTCTACCTCTGTCTCTTGAACACTGAACCACCACAGTTGCATAACTACATTCTGAGAATTGAACCAAAGAGCTCATGATGTCACTCTCACTCTACTAAGTCTAGGTCTTAGTCGACCACTCTTAGTCTCCTACTTAGAGCTGCCTCTCAGTTCAATTTGCTTCCTTAGAAAGTTGCAGTGTGTTTTAGGTAAAGCATATAACTTGGGCATACATTTCTTCAGTATAGTAAAGATTTGAAGCTAGCAAGATGGCTGACAGGATAAGGGCCCTTGCCACTCAGCCTGATATGCTGAGTTGTATGGTGGAAGGAGAGAACCCACTTCCCTGATTCCATGAGTTGAGTTGCCCTTTGACCTTCACATCTGTGTTGTGGCATGAACAGGCCTCTCTCTCTCTCTCTCTCTCTCTCACACACACACACACACACACACACACACGTTTATATAAAATAACGATGTAATTAAAACTTTAAGGATTTAGATCAGACTAAATATAAGATTACCTTTAAGTGTTATTTACTATAAGGATATGCTAATTAAATATGAAAGAAATAGCATTTAAATATTGTTTTTTCAATGTTAAGTTTCTTTTAGTGACCCCCATCTCCCTTGAAGGATAGGTGCAGGCAGCTAGGCAACTGGCAAGACATGTTTGCTTGAAGATCGTGCCTTGATTGATTGCTTTGCCCATGTGCTGGAAGGCCCCCTCCCAGGAAAAGTACTCTCAAACCAGGGTCTGGGTCTTCTCGCTACCAGGATCCAGCTTCTGCCATGTATACAACTCATAGTCCAGCTGCCAATCTGGACTCAGCAGAAAGGCAAGCTCTTGACCTCGGAAGACCCCAATGCCAGAAACGGAGCTGCTGTTGTTGGTTCCAAAGAGGGTAACACTAGCAAAGTCATTCCTCCTCAGTTTGTCCAATCGCTGGAACATTCCAGTGATGAGGTTGCAACTCATGGGGTCTGGGTGAGCTCTTCAGGGAAGCATAACACAGGGACCAGCCATCCTTATCAAAGTGCTCCCAAAAATATGGCAGAGAGGGTGTCCTCATTGGAGTACTTACGCTTAAACTCATCCAACACAAAGGTACTCTTGGGCAGGTGAGGGAAAGGGTCCTTGGCCTTGGGCTCAGCACCCAATGCCTGCTCACACCCATCCATCTCCTCCTCAGGAGCTGGGGCTGCTGCCAGGGGTTTTTTTGTTTTTGTTTTTGTTTTTGTTTTTTCCTCTTTCTGCTTAGCCTGGGGCTTCTGTTTCTCTTCTGGTGAACCCTTTTATTTCCTTTGAGTATCCTTTATAGACTGGCTCTCTGAAAACTTCTTAGCATCAAACTATGCCATTTTCTCACACAGCTCTTCACCTCCCCCAAGATGGCCCTGAACTGGGGCTGGTTAATGCAGGTAAGGAACCATCGGTTGGCACTGGGGAAGGCCTGGCTAAGAGAAGGCTCTAGGACCTGTTTATAGAGCCACAACAGGGTACAGACAACTGTGATATCAGCCAGTATCACTCGCTCACCTACCAGAAAAATCTGAGCCTTCAAGTGAGTGTCCAACAACCCCAGGATTTGCTTCACCTCCTCTTTTGCATTTTCCAGCCGCCTGTTGGTTGTGATGCACAATACCCAAGGTGGGGAACACCCATGTGCTAGCTGGAGGGATGATACCACTGTCAGCAAAACTCACCCACTGCACCACATCAGCTGCTGCCTCTGGTGTACTTTCCCACAGCTCCTCGTTGCTTACATAATAGGCGATGGCATTGCTCTCAAACATGCAGAATCCGTCATCACCCTCTAATGCTGGAACCTTGCTGGCAGGAAATTTTCCGAGAAATTCAGGGGTGCTGTTGGTTTGGCCACAGTAGAAGTGCCCCACTGTACTGAGCAGTGATGAGGGCCTTGAAGGCCCTCCAGTTTTCAGGATATGTGTACAGGGTCCTAGCCACCATGGTAATTGCGCAGAGCAAGGGGGTGGGGTTGTCATTATCACTGAAGAGTAAGCCACAGGGGAGACATAGGAGGAGGGAAAAGCACATTTAAATATTGTACTAATAAAATATTGATTTTCTGTCTTCCTTCTGTCAGAGATATTGTACTTCAAACGTCTGTGGTGTGTGGTTGTATGTCCAATGTGGGTCAGGGTTTCTGAGTTACTTTATTGTTAGTGTCACACCTAAAAGACACAAGCCTTAGGCTTTCACTCGGGGCTTTTGTGACCCCTGGATCATATCATATGTCTGGGTATTCTTCCAAGCTAAGCTACTTAGTAAGCCTCCCTTTACTTTCACAGTGAGTTACCAAATGCTTTTTATTGTAAAAGCATTGTTTTACTCTCTTATGATTGGGACAAAATTTCTTCCTTGACTCTTAGTGTTTTCATTGTAAATTTTAAATTGCTGTAAATTTTAATAGGATATTTACTCCCCTTTCTTAGAGAGATGAAGAGGAACGAAGATGAAATAAGTTTCCCTACCACAAAGAGGGAGGGGTTCCATATTAAAACTCATAGTGCTTGACGTGGGGCAGGAGCCAGTCACTTTGATCTGCATATAAAGATGTTCAGTATCGCAGCATCACGTTTCACAGTCCTCTAAAGGTTTTGGAGATTTGAAACACAAATTTATCATATTTATCTAGTGCTCCATGCATGCTGGCATGATGCTAGGATTATGTTTGACCATGTAGATGCTCATGCTAAATTTCATCCAACAAGGAGACATACATAATTCTAAACCTAAAAGTCAGTTCCTTTACACAAACATCTAGGAACAGCTACAATTAATTAGTTTTTCTGTTTCACTGATTGATTGCTTTATCAGTTTTCATTATTTCATTCATGTCTTTTAATTGTTTATCTATGCTCCTCTATTGTGTTAGCTAACATTAGCAAACAGAAGGAAACATCTAGAATTGTAACTTGTCTATGAAATTTTATTTTACATAAAACAAATCAGTACATGGGTTGTTTGCACTCGGGGTAGGACTCTGCCACTGAGTCACAGTCAGGGTAGAGGAACAAGGGGAGGTTTTGAGGAGGAACATGCTAATATTTTCCCTCCACTTGAGCATTATTTGTGGGAAAGAACAGAGGGAATACACTTCACAGATGCTTCAGAGACTAATCTTAGAGTAGAAAGCTCTGCATGTGCTCCACATGGGTGGGGCCCAGGATTCCATCTCAATACCTAGGAGGCTGTGGAACAAGTTGCCCTCTGACCCTCAGAATTGCTCCTTGCCTTTTATTGTTTGCATCACCACAGTCTAAACTTCCTAATGCTCCATCACCTCTACGACTTCCACCTATCAGCCAGAGTGACTGTCACAGGCACACCCACTATCTTTTTTTTTTTTAATAAAAAGAGGACTTGTTATTTTTTAATGGATGCACTTGGATGACGTTAACAAGTGAGCACTGTCCAGGACTAACTAAAGGATAGATTTTCTTTTCTCCTGCTGCCTGTCTGCTCCCATTGTGCACTCTGGAACCCTCAGACTAACAAACAAGACACTTAAAAAATTTACTGTTACTTTTACTTTTGGGTTAAAAATAAGTCTTCCTCAGTTCTCTCCAGTGACAACTTCACCCCCCTACACTCCTGCTGTTAGGTCACGCCATCCTACCTGTCACTGGTCACACAAACTTTGTCCCTCTTTCTAATCTCACATTGCTCAAGGTGTTGTGACAAGACTTCACCATCCATTGGATCTTCTTTCAAACATCTATCCATATTTAGGTATTTCTCATCAATTAAACAAGGAATATATTTAATATTTATTAAGTATACCAATAGCTGAATTTTTACAAGGGTATCTATCTGCTTCAGTAGGTGGGTAGATTCCTTTAGAATCCAACTGTCTTCTTGGTAGTTCAATTCCAAAGACCTTTTGTATCATCCTTTTTTATCCATTCTGTGGCTCAACTTTTTATGACATTAAAATTTTAAATTCCAAGTATACTTGTGAACACATCCTCTCAGTTATCTAAATCTCTTACTCCAGTCTCCCCAGCACAGACAAAAGACTAGAAGACAATGCTACTTCACCCTAGTCTTATTTTATCAATATTTCCTTTATTTCTTAGGTTAAATTTATTTATTCATTGCTTAGCCTGTTGTCCCATACCCCTCAACTCTCTTTCTCAATCTCTGTTCCATTCCAAATCACTAAGCAAAACTTGGTATTGGGCAAACTTTGTTACTCTCATCCTGACTTTTAATTTTATTAATCTCAGAGCCTCCGGAGAACTGTGACTTTGTATGCTTGCATGGTTTATTTCCAGACAGTGTTGCTCTCTATAGTCCTGGCTATCCTGGAACTTGCTGTGTAGATCAGGCTTTCCTTGAACTCAGAGACTGACTTGCCTCCACCTTTCTAGTGCTGGCATTTAAAAAGTGTGTGCCACCAGCACTGAGAGTTGTTACTCTGGATTATTACCTAAATCCAATAGTCTTACAAATACTGAGGGACAAAACTTGGGTGTGAATTATTAATGATCAGTGAATTAGAAGAAATGAAGAGGAATAGAGTACTAGAAAGGTCTTGTAACCGTTGTCCTTGAAACTTTTGTTCTGGATTATATACATTACTTACACATCAGTGTACAACAGTAGAATATTTTTCTTATTTATCTCTTACTTGTAATACCAAGCCCAGTGCCTTGTGTATTGAAGACAAATGTTCTATAATTGAGTGTCAAACCCATTCTGGAAATATTGTTTTAAAGCATATTAAAATCAAAATTTAAAGCATATTAAATTCAAAGACTGACCTTATGAGTCATTCGCTTGACATCTAGTCTGTCTTCAGATCTGTATCCCACTTTCTTCAGGTCACATTTAACTTCAGTTATGAACCTGCAGCAGACAAGAACACCTCCCTCTTCCCATTGCCATCTACACAGCACCTCTATGTACACTAACTGACAATGCTTATGGTAAAGGGTCTCTCTCTGCATCCTTTGAGGCAGTGCCTCTGTTACTACATTGTTTCCCTTGACCTTTGCCTCCTCAAGAACTCTGTTCCTCAAAGTTCTGCCCTTTCCACTGAAATGTGCTCACTCTCGCCTGTATGAGCTCTAACAATAAACAGACATGATTAGTAAAGACGTACATCTCAAATATGGAGCAGATGACTTGCTCCGTATTCTGCTATGGAATAGCCATGTCGTACCTGTTGATTCTCTTTGTCCTCACCTGGATAAGGAATTACTATTCCTATGGCTTTTGTGTGTTTGTTTTTCTGTTTTTGCTTTTGTTTTATTTTCTGCCCAAACTCTTAGGTGTTTTAATCTCTTAGGCTCTAGAAGAAACTCAGCCTATGCAAAACCCCAATAGCAACTTAATGATATGCTAAGGCAGATGATCTGATGAATTCAGATGCAGACTTCTGACATCAAACAGCCATTTTAAGTATGTGTCATTTTAAGCCTGTGAGCTCAGAGGTCCTACTTTTTTTTTTAAGACCATGCATGTCTGAAGCACATTCCGTGTGTTCCTCAAAGGATTTATTAGTTACTTTCCTCATTGCTATGACCCAATATTTGAGAAAAAGCAATTCAAGGGAGTCAAGATTTACTTTGGCTTATAGTTCACCAGAGTAACAGCAGGGTCTACTGTGTGATGTTCTCATTTAGGCAAATGAGACAGACAAAAGGAAATTCCAGAACTCAATTGGCTTTCTCCTTTCCTTTTTATATTTAGTCCAAGACACCAGCTCTAGAGAACAAAATTTATTTAGAAATAATTTATTAAAGATTGCTACAATAAAACAGGCAATAAAGGTAATGGTTTTGAAGTGTGATAACTTAAAGCTAGACCTCAGAAACAATCATTTATAGATTAGAGATGGGGCATGAGAGAAAGAGAAGTCACAAGGATGCTCACAGTGGGCCTTGGACTAAGCGAGAGTTTGGAAAGAATGAAGAAATGATAAAGTCAGGGAAATATAGTGGTGTCAATTAAAGTATCAAGGACACTAAAATTTGGGAAGTCTATCATATGTGCAAGTAAAGTTGTACTACTTAAAACTTTGAGAGCAAAAGGAATGTCTAAGGAATGAGCAAAGATAACACGCACCTCCCAGAGACAGGAGAGAAAGAGGCAATGTCTTGTTCTAGACTAAGACCAAGGTGGGACAGCCCGTGAATATATGTCCCAAAGCCAGGGAGGATGGATGTGAAGCAGAAGGATCTAACTAACTATAAGAATAGCATTGAAGAAGTCAAGTAAGATTAGGCATAAAAATCAGTTGTTGGATTGGACATAAACCACTGGTGACAAGAAAATCAGATTGGTCTGGTAATGGTGAAAATGTAACAGCAGTGTATCAAAGACCGACCCAAAGAGGCAATAAGGAAATAGAGACAGAGCTGATTTTTCTCAGGTCGCTGCTTCCCATTGGTTCTCCTGGCAGATGAAGCAGAAACATAGATGTGAATGAAACTAGCCTGACTAGAGGAAAAGCCTGAGGCAGAGGCAGAGAAAGAGAAAATGTAGATGTTAACAAAGGGTGTGTGCGTTTCTGAGGTGATCAGTGCAGTAGGATTAACCTTCACAGTTACGGTTACTCCTCAACGGTTAGTTTTGATGGCCAACTTCATTGGGAGAAAGAACATCTAATGAGGGGTAATTGATGAAGCATGCCATTGGGTGTGTCTATAAAGGCGTCTCTAGAGAGGATTAGTTGAAGGAAGAGGCACGCTCTGAAGGTGTTGGCCTCTATGGCTGGAGATGGAGGAGGCTCCAGGGAGTCTACAAATGTGACTCCAGCTGAGACTCCTAGCAGTGGCGTATATGGAGCCAGAAATGGCCACCTTCTGTAGCCAGGCAGGACTCCCAGTGGAGGCATAAAGACACCAATCCTCTCACAAAACCTTCTACCTAAATTTGTCCTGACTACAAGAAATGCAGGGACAAAGATGTCACAGGGCCTGAGGGAATGGTCAACCAATGACTCGCCCAATTTAAGAGCCATCTCATGGGCAAGCACCAATCCCAGACACTATTAATGATACACTGTTATGCTTGCAAACAGGAGCCTAGCATAACTGTCCTCTGAGAGGCTCCACCCAGCAGCTGTCTGAAACACAGGTAGAGACTCACAACCAAACATTAGACAGAGATCAGGAAGTCTTGGGGAAGAGTTAGGGGAAGAATTGAAGGACCTGGAGGGGATGGGGACTCTACAAGAAGACCAACAGAGCCAACTAACCTGGACCCTTGGGGGCTCCCAGAGAGTGAACCACTAACTAAAGAGTACACAAAGGCTGGACATAGACCCTCTGCACATATGTAGCAGATGTACAGCTTGGTCTTCATGTGGATCTCCAACAACTAGAGCAGGGTCTTACCCTGACTCTGTTGCCTGCCTGTGATCCTGCTCCCCTAACTGGGCTGTGGAGTGGGAGAGGTTGTACCTAGTTGTACAGTGAATTGAGGGTGGGTTTGTACCCAGGGGGAATCTCTCCCTTCTTCCGTACGTTTTGTGGGTGGAGTTAAAGCCTACTCTACTCCCTTTGAGATGTTCTGTGAGACTATTGGTAAATCAACCTTCCTTTCTTTAAGTCCTCCAAGTCTTTTATCTCTTGCTACCATTACATGCCCATTCCTCTCTGGGCTCTAAGCAAATCAAGCTTGTCCTGATTCAGGACTTCAACATCCACAGCTCTCCCAAGCTGAAATGGCTTTCTTCCCAATCACTGACCACTTCTGGAATCTGAGTGTTGAGTTAAAGTTCACATTTCAGTCCTTCATGGGGGAACCTCTGGGAAATACCACCCTTCTCTTCTCCTTAAACCAGTCCTAAAGGACACAGCAGAAAAGTTGTGGTTTCCAAAGCCATGCTGCAATTATTGTCAGACGTCTGTCACCTAGAGCTCTTACCATTTCAACTCAGAGTTGGAGGGCAAGATGAAAGGTAGGAAGAAGAAAGATAAATGGAGAGATTACAACAAAACTCATTCTCTCCAGGTGTAGATCAAAGAGCTATTTCAAAGAGAAGCAGAATTTACTTTTAGAACTGTCCTAAGCCCTTGATTAGTAAAGTACTATACTTCGGTAGTTAGTGTGAGACAGTGGAACCATATGTCTTTGTCCTGTATTTACTTATCTCTAGATGCTGAAAGCATTATTGAGGCTTTAGCTAGCCAAGAAGTAATATAATGCTGATATAATGTGGGAACTTTTTTCAACAGCTTCAGACATCAAAGAGAGCTGCAGTCATCATGTGTATTGTTAGTAGAGGGATTAGTAAAAAAAATCATACAAAACAGTGAGCCCTGAGAGTTAGACCAGATATTTCCCCTGGGGATAGGAAATAGAACCCTTGGTGGGTATTTCTCCAAGGATGTGAAACATCTGGATTTGAATGACAATGACAGAGAAATCCATTCTTAGTACAGCTATATATTGGAGTTTCCCTAAATCAAATAAGACACTTTGAAAGACAGAGAGTACAGGTAAAGAAGGGCAGAAATGATGGCATGCTCAGTTTCACCCACCAGGAAAGGATCTGGTGCTTCATAAAAGATATTTAGACAAAAACACATATTAGATGGATAGTAAAGGTTCTGTAAAGAGGGCTAAAGCTTGAGGAACAGAGGCACTACTTTAAATTCAAAATAAAGCCGATTTTACAAAGGAGCTGTTGAAGAACCAACTCACACAATTCCATATAGTTCATGAGGAAATGAAGTTAGTAAACCCTCCCAGTCATGTCCAATCCCTTTCCGATTTCGGGTTCCCAATCATAATGTTTCTAGGTAAGCAAGGGGTTCTCAGATTTCTATGAATATTGCTGAGTAAGGAGTCATAGGTTGAGGACTGTGTTTCTAAAACAAGAATCATCCTCCACCTGCACAGGAGAACATTCTTGGGAATCTGACAAATAGTACAAGCAATGCAAAATTCAATCCTTTCCCCAAGATGCTCATGTATTTGAACTGAGGAAGGCTTTCAATTGGGGCTGGGTACTGTTGTTTATTACAGTCTCCCACGAGATACGTAAACATAGGCAGTACTTAGAAGTACTTTTCTTGGTGATGGTTCCCTAAACTTAAAGCTTCAATTATGAGAGAAACAGACTTTTGCCTTGGCTCAGCAACAGCCCAAATTCCTACATATTCTAGTCATGTTCAGACTCGGGTGCCTTTTGTGATGATACATTTCATTTAGGTGGATAGAGTTTTAAATTTTTTATTTTCAGGGCTGGAGGGATGGCTTAGCAGTTAAGAGCACTGACTGCTCTTCCAGAGGTTCTGAGTTCAGTTCTCAACAACCATATGGTGGCTCACAGCCCTCAGTAATGGGATCTGATACCCTCTTCTGGTGTGTCTGAAGACATTTATAGTGTACTCAGAATAAATAAATAAATCTTAAACATTTTTATTTGCATTTTTGCTGAGTTATTCTGAGGCCTAAGTGTTTTTTTTTTTATTAACTTGAGTATTTCTTATATACATTTCGAGTGTTATTCCCTTTCCCGGTTTCCGGGCAAACATCCCCCTCCCCCCTCCTCTTCCTTATGGGTGTTCCCCTCCCAACCCTCCCCCCATTGCCGCCCTCCCCCCATAGACTAGTTCACTGGGGGTTCAGTCTTAGCAGGACCAAGGGCTTCCCCTTCCACTGGTGCTCTTACTAGGATATTCATTGCTACCTATGAGGTCAGAGTCCAGGGTCAGTCCATGTATAGTCTTTAGGTAGTGGCTTAGTCCCTGGAAGCTCTGGTTGCTTGACATTGTTGTACATATGGGGTCTCGAGCCCCTTCAAGCTCTTCCAGTTCATTCTCTGATTCCTTCAATAGAGGACCTATTCTCAGTTCAGTGGTTTGCTGCTGGCATTCGCCTCTGTATTTGCTGTATTCTGGCTGTGTCTCTCAGGAGCGATCTACATCCGGCTCCTGTCGGTCTGCACTTCTTTGCTTCATCCATCTTGTCTAATTGGGTGGCTGTATATGTATGGGCCACATGTGGGGCAGGCTCTGAATGGGTGTTCCTTAAGTCTCTGTTTTAATCTTTGCCTCTCCCTTCCCTGCCAAGGGTATTCTTTTTCCTCATTTAAAGAAGGAGTGAAGCATTCACATTTTGATCATCCGTCTTGAGTTTCTTTAGTTCTAGGGATCTAGGGTAATTCAAGCATTTGGGCTAATAGCCACTTATTAATGAGTGCATACCATGTATGTCTTTCTGTGATTGGGTTAGCTCACTCAGGATGATATTTTCCAGTTCCAACCATTTGCCTACGAATTTCATAAACTCGTTGTTTTTGATAGCTGAGTAATATTCCATTGTGTAGATGTACCACATTTTCTGTATCCATTCCTCTGTTGAAGGGCATCTGGGTTCTTTCCATTTTCTGGCTATTATAAATAAGGCTGCGATGAACATAGTGGAGCATGTGTCTCTTTTATATGTTGAGGCATCTTTTGGGTATATGCCCAAGAGAGGTATAGCTGGATCCTCAGGCAGTTCAATGTCCAATTTTCTGAGGAACCTCCAGACTGATTTCCAGAATGGTTGTACCAGTCTGCAATCCCACCAACAATGGAGGAGTGTTCCTCTTTCTCCACATCCTCGCCAGCATCTGCTGTCACCTGAGTTTTTGATCTTAGCCAATCGCACTGGTGTGAGGTGAAATCTCAGGGTTGTTTTGATTTGCATTTCCCTTATGACTAAAGATGTTGAACATTTCTTTAGGTGTTTCTCAGCCATTTGGCATTCCTCAGCTGTGAATTCTTTGTTTAGCTCTGAACCCCATTTTTAATAGGGTTATTTGTTTCCCTGCGGTCTAACTTCTTGAGTTCTTTGTATATTTTGGATATAAGGCCTCTATCTGTTGTAGGATTGGTAAAGATCTTTTCCCAATCTGTTGGTTGCCGTTTTGTCCTAACCACAGTGTCCTTTGCCTTACAGAAGCTTTGCAGTTTTATGAGATCCCATTTGTCGATTCTTGATCTTAGAGCATAAGCCATTGGTGTTTTGTTCAGGAAATTTTTTCCAGTGCCCATGTGTTCCAGATGTTTCCCTAGTTTTTCTTCTATTAGTTTGAGTGTGTCTGGTTTGATGTGGAGGTCCTTGATCCACTTGGACTTAAGCTTTGTACAGGGTGATAAGCATGGATCGATCTGCATTCTTCTACATGTTGCTCTCCAGTTGAACCAGCACCATTTGCTGAAAATGCTATCTTTTTTCCATTGGATGGTTTTGGCTCCTTTGTCAAAAATCAAGTGACCATAGGTGTGTGGGTTCATTTCTGGGTCTTCAATTCTATTCCATTGGTCTATCTGTCTGTCTCTGTACCAATACCATGCAGTTTTTATCACTATTGCTCTGTAATACTGCTTGAGTTCAGGGATAGTGATTCCCCCTGAAGTCCTTTTATTGTTGAGGATAGCTTTAGCTATCCTGGGTTTTTTGTTATTCCAGATGAATTTGCAAATTGTTCTGTCTAACTCTTTGAAGAATTGGATTGGTATTTTGATGGGGATTGCATTGAATCTGTAGATTGCTTTTGGTAAAATGGCCATTTATACTATATTAATCCTGCCAATCCATGAGCATGGGAGATCTTTCCATCTTCTGAGGTCTTCTTCAATTTCTTTCCTCAGTGTCTTGAAGTTCTTATTGTACAGATCTTTTACTTGCTTGGTTAAAGTCACACCGAGGTACTTTATATTATTTGGGTCTATTATGAAGGGTGTCGTTTCCCTAATTTCTTTCTCGGCTTGTTTCTCTTTTGTATAGAGGAAGGCAACTGATTTATTTGAGTTAATTTTATTCCCAGCCACTTTGCTGAAGTTGTTTATCAGCTTTAGTAGTTCTCTGGTGGAACTTTTGGGATCACTTAAATATACTATCATGTCATCTGCAAATAGTGATATTTTGACCTCTTCTTTTCCGATCTGTATCCCTTTGATCTCCTTTTGTTGTCTGATTGCTCTGGCTAGAACTTCAAGAACTATATTGAATAAGTAGGGAGAGAGTGGGCAGCCTTGTCTAGTCCCTGATTTTAGTGGGATTGCTTCAAGTTTCTCTCCATTTAGTTTAATGTTAGCAACTGGTTTGCTGTATATGGCTTTTACTATGTTTAGGTATGGGCCTTGAGTTCCTATTCTTTCCAGGACTTTTATCATGAAGGGGTGTTGAATTTTGTCAAATGCTTTCTCAGCATCTAATGAAATGATCATGTGGTTCTGTTCTTTCAGTTTGTTTATATAATGGATCACGTTGATGGTTTTCCGTATATTAAACCATCCCTGCATGCCTGGGATGAAGCCTACTTGATCATGGTGGATGATTGTTTTGATGTGCTCTTGAATTCGGTTTGCCAGAATTTTATTGAGTATTTTTGTGTCGATATTCATAAGGGAAATTGGTCTGAAGTTCTCTTTCTTTGTTGTGTCTTTGTGTGGTTTAGGTATAAGAGTAATTGTGGCTTCGTAGAAGGAATTCGGTAGGGCTCCATCTGTTTCAATTTTGTGGAATAGTTTGGATAATATTGGTATGAGGTCTTCTATGAAGGTTTGATAGAATTCTGCACTAAACCTGTCTGGACCTGGGCTCTTTTTGGTTGGGAGACCTTTAATGACTGCTTCTATTTCCTTAGGAGTTATGGGGTTGTTTAACTGGTTTATCTGTTCCTGATTTAACTTCGATACCTGGTATCTGTCTAGGAAATTGTCCATTTCCTGAAGATTTTCAAATTTTGTTGAATATAGGTTTTTATAGTAAGATCTGATGATTTTTTGAATTTCCTCTGAATCTGTAGTTATGTCTCCCTTTTCATTTCTGATTTTGTTAATTTGGACGCACTCTCTGTGTCCTCTCGTTAGTCTGGCTAAGGGTTTATCTATCTTGTTGATTTTTTCAAAGAACCAACTTTTGGTTCTGTTGATTCTTTCTATGGTCCTTTTTGTTTCTACTTGGTTGATTTCAGCTCTGAGTTTGATTATTTCCTGCCTTCTACTCCTCCTGGGTGTATTTGCTTCTTTTTGTTCTAGAGCTTTTAGGTGTGCTGTCAAGCTGCTGACATATGCTCTTTCCTGTTTCTTTCTGCAGGCACTCAGCGCTATGAGTTTTCCTCTTAGCACAGCTTTCATTGTGTCCCATAAGTTTGAGTATGTTGTATCTTCATTTTCATTAAATTCTAAAAAGTTTTTAATTTCTTTCTTTATTTCTTCCTTGACCAGGTTATCATTGAGTAGAGCATTGTTCAATTTCCGCGTATATGTGGGCATTCTTCCCTTATTGTTATTGAAGACCAGTTTTAGGCCGTGGTGGTCCGATAGCACGCATGGGATTATTTCTATCTTTCTGTACCTGTTGAGGCCCGTTTTTTGACCAATTATATGGTCAATTTTGGAGAAAGTACCATGAGGAGCTGAGAAGAAGGTATATCCTTTTGCTTTAGGATAGAATGTTCTATAAATATCTGTTAAGTCCATTTGGCTCATGACTTCTCTTAGTCTGTCGACATCACTGTTTAATTTCTGTTTCCATGATCTGTCCATTGATGAGAGTGGGGTGTTGAAATCTCCCACTATTATTGTGTGAGGTGCAATGTGTGTTTTGAGCTTTAGTAAGATTTCTTTTACGTATGTAGGTGCCCTTGTATTTGGGGCATAGATATTTAGGATTGAGAGTTCATCTTGGTGGATTTTTCCTTTGATGAATATGAAGTGTCCTTCCTTATCTTTTTTGATGACTTTTAGTTGGAAATTGATTTTATTTGATATTAGAATGGCTACTCCAGCTTGCTTCTTCTGACCATTTGCTTGGAAAGTTGTTTTCCAGCCTTTCACTCTGAGGTAGTGTCTGTCTTTGTCTCTGAGGTGTGTTTCCTGTAGGCAGCAGAATGCAGGGTCCTCGTTGCGTATCCAGTTTGTTAATCTATGTCGTTTTATTGGGGAGTTGAGGCCATTGATATTGAGAGATATTAAGGAATAGTGATTATTGTTTCCCTTTATATTCATATTTTGATGTGAGGTTGTTTGTGTGCTTTCATTCTCTTTGTTTTGTTGCCAAGACAATTAGTTTCTTGCTTCTTCTAGGGTATAGCTTGCCTCCTTATGTTGGGCTTTACCATTTATTATCCTTTGTAGTGCTGGATTTGTAGAAAGATATTGTGTAAATTTGGTTTTGTCATGGAATATCTTGGTTTCTCCATCAATGTTAATTGAGAGTTTTGCTGGATACAGTAACCTGGGCTGGCATTTGTGTTCTCTTAGGGTCTGTATGACATCAGTCCAGGATCTTCTGGCCTTCATAGTTTCTGGCGAGAAGTCTGGTGTGATTCTGATAGGTCTCCCTTTATATGTTACTTGACCTTTTTCCCTTACTGCTTTTAATATTCTTTCTTTATCTTGTGCGTTTGGTGTTTTGACAATTATGTGACGGGAGGTGTTTCTTTTCTGGTCCAATCTATTTGGAGCTCTGTAGGCTTCATGTATGTCTATGGGTATCTCTTTTTTTAGGTTAGGGAAGTTTTCTTCTATGATTTTGTTGAAGATATTTACTGGTCCTTTGAGCTGGGAGTCTTCACTCTCTTCTATACCTATTATCCTTAGGTTTGATCTTCTCATTGAGTCCTCGATTTCCTGTATGTTTTGGACCAGTAGCTTTTTCCGCTTTACATTATCTTTGACAGTTGAGTCAATGATTTCTATGGAATCTTCTGCTCCTGAGATTCTCTCTTCCATCTCTTGTATTCTGTTGGTGAAGCTTGTATCTACAGCTCCTTGTCTCTTCTTTTGGTTTTCTATATCCAGGGTTGTTTCCATGTGTTCTTTCTTGATTGCTTCTATTTCCATTTTTAATTCCTTCAACTGTTTGATTGTGTTTTCCTGGAATTCTTTCAGGGATTTTTGCGATTCCTCTCTGTAGGCTTCTACTTGTTTATTAATGTTTTCCTGTGTTTCCCTAAGTGTGTTCATGTCTTTCTTGAAGTCCTCCAGCATCATGATCAAATATGATTTTGAAACTAGATCTTGCTTTTCTGGTGTGTTTGGATATTCCATGTTTGTTTTGGTGGGAGAATTGGGCTCCGATGATGGCATGTAGTCTTGGTTTCTGTTGCTTGGGTTCCTGCGCTTGCCTCTCGCCATCAGATTATCTCTAGTGTTACTTTGTTCTGCTATTTCTGACAGTGGCTAGACTGTCCTATAAGCCTGTGTGTCAGGAGTGCTGTAGACCTGTTTTCCTCTCTTTCAGTCAGTTATGGGGACAGAGTGTTCTGCTTTCGGGTGTGTAGTTTTTCCTTTCTACAGGTCTTCAGCTGTTCCTGTGGGCCTGTGTCTTGAGTTCACCAGGCAGCTTTCTTGCAGCAGAAAATTTGGTCTTACCTGTGGTCCCGAGGCTCGAGTTCGCTCGTGGGGTGCTGCCCAGGGGCTCTCTGCAGCGGCAGCAACCAGGAAGACCTGTGCCGCCCCTTCAGGGAGCTTCAGTGCACCAGGGTTCCAGATGGTCTTTGGCTTTTTCCTCTGGCGTCCGAGATGTGTGTGCAGGGAGCAGTCTCTTCTGGTTTCCCAGGCTTGTCTGCCTCTCTGAAGGTTTAGCTCTCCCTCCCACGGGATTTGGGTGCAGAGAACTGTTTATCCGGTCTGTTTCTTTCAGGGTCCGGTGGTGTCTCAGGCAGGTGTCCTGCTGCTCCTGGGCCCTCCCCCACGGGAGCCCAGAGGCCTTATACAGTTTCCTCTTGGGCCAGGGATGTGGGCAGGGGTGAGCAGTGTTGGTGGTCTCTTCCGCTCTGCAGCCTCAGGAGTGCCCACCTGACCAGGCGGTTGGGTCTCTCTCTCACCGGGTCTGGGAGCAGAGAGCTCGAGGCCTAAGTGTTTTTATCACCCCAGGATCATCTCCTTTTTCTGTCCAACCTCCTCTGATGGTGCAGGAGTCATTAGCCTCCTCGAGACTATCTCAGTATGACATTAGTAACTAACATATGCACTAATCTCCCCATGATCTCCACGAGTCCTATGATATGTCTTGCGTTTTTTTGTTCACATCATTCAATGGCCAGAGAATGTCCGCAAAACCTTTAAATTCATCATGAGTCTCTGCAGTCTTCAAGAAGACATGACAAGAACTTAGCACCTCTTTTTTGGCCTATCAACTTTGGTCTTCATGTTTTCACAGCAAGCCAACGGGGATATATCCCCAGCTTCCATCTAAAAAGAAATGTTAAGATGGTCCTTTACTCGCAAGGTGCTTTTGTGACTATCTTCCTACCATAAACTCAACCATAGAACAACAACAACAACAGCAACAACAACAACAACAACAACAACAACAACAACAACAACAACAAAAGCAGTTCCTATGGAAAGAAAGAATTGGGTTAGGTTTACAACAAATAAGAAAGAACGCTAGTTGAAAGTGTACAAAATTTTTAACTAAATATTATATATTTGATGTTATTATTACATGTTGTACATAATTACATGCCAGGTAATATTTGCCAGATATTAACATCGTAAAATGTTAACATACTGAAAAGGAAGCCTATGGAACTTACAACTGATAAACAAGTACCTGAAACATTGCTCAACACTGTTAGTCATTACAGCAACCCAAACACAAGCACAAAGAAAAAGATTTCATCAGGGGAATGCAATTTAAGTCACAAGATGCTCATGGCTGGAACTCTCAGTCCAGGAGAACAATGCTGAGAGGGACAGAGAAGAATTAGACTCCCTGATGGTGGTGCGGACTGGCTAATTTCTAATGAAGTCAAATGGAGCATCTGCTCTGTGGTCGGGTAATTCAGATGGTGGAGACATAAAAATAAAGAACAGAAATAAGGCTTATGCACACAGAAGGAAATGTGTATAATGTTCATGGCTCAATACAACATGAAAAGAAAATGTTTAGCATCTTTTAACAAATTCATAAAATGTAATTCTGTGTACATGGAGAAAAATAAGCTGCTGACACACTTGGGTCTCAAACATATTATCTGACAAGAGCAGACATGATCACGCATGCCCATGGCAGGTGGTGAGCTTCTACGATGGTGTTCAGTAGTTTCTGCTGGTGTTCACAGCCTTGTGTAACTGTCATTTCCTGGATATGCTTTCCTGGATGAAGAATTGCCTAATGACTTCTAGTTAATAAAATTCATAGAAATGACAATCACTTCTGATACTGAGGGCAAAGTCAGTCACTTCCGTTTCAGGTATCTTCCTTGCTCTTCTGAACAAAGCGTGGTAGATACACTGTTTGCTGCCTCAGAAAGGCTCCTCATGAGCCGTTCATTGTGATGATGCCTCTATTACTAGCACTCAGGAGGCAGAAGCAGGGAAATGAGTTTGAGACCAGCTTCAACTACTTGAGGAGACCCTGTCTCAAACAAACGAACGAACGAACAAACACACACACACAAAGTCCACTGGGTCTCCGTCTGATGGGCATTAGGAGCCTGAGGCCAGCTGACACATTATTAAGCTTCAAGCCAGGATTACACTGAACCTTGAAATAATAGAAGCTCTAGCTAAACACTGACTGAATCTTTGGTGGTGGTCCCCAGGGAGAGACAGATTATTAGGCCATGCACTGGTTCCTTAGGACCTATGGGATGGGAAGCCCTTGTTTAAGGCACTAAAGAATATAGAAGTGATTTCCGACAGATGAAAACAGAAGCATTGATAGATCACAGCTCCAGTGCAGGGCTCCCTTTATGAGGAACTCTAGGAAACTCAGTGACTGCGGGTGAAGGAAGAAGATTGTCACCCCAGGCTAGAGTTCCTGTTGGTGAGAAGGAAGAAACTGTCCCATTTATCATTGTGAGTGGTGACCCAGTGCATACATTTGTCAGAATGGACTGAACCCTACATTTAGGGTCTGAATTTTATTATATTCATTACAACTCATAAAGAGAATTGAATGGCTAGGAGTGTCATTCTTTGATCAACTGACAGAGATAACTTTGAATCTAATTTCGGTGTATTGATGACAATAATTGCATCAAATGGCAAAGAAAAAAATCTTTCCCAGAGTTCTTTGCTCTTGTAATATGAAGCAGCCAGGATTTTGACAAACATGGAGCCTAGATTAAGGCAACTGTGACAAATGAATAAATGGATGGATTAAAACTTCATTAAAGTAGCCAAGCCGATGAGGCTTGGAAAGCCTCACAATCCGGAAACCTGAGATTCGTAGTATTGGAGAAGCATCTTCATTTTTTAGTATTCTGTGATTGCCAAAAAAAATTACCTTCAATCTTGTTCCAACAATAATCAAATACACAAAGGTATTGAGAACTTAAGAATGTTGTCCCCATTTGCTCAAAACTAGAAGTCACCTAGGGGAGGAATAGGCCAGAGACACCTGGTACCCTTCTGGTTAACTGTCTTAACACAATTTTTCCTCTTGTGAATAGAAGTGTTTGAGAAGTTGCTAGTGGATCAGTCAGAGGGCTGCTCTCATAGGATGACATTCTAGGGAATTATTTACATTATAAGAAGGGAATGTGGAGGGGGAAAAGTACATTTAACTTGTCTGTGTACTGAGACCACAGTGTCTTATCCCTTTCAAAAATCCTCCAGGAAGAGAGAGAGAAAGCCCAAGTAAGAAAAGATAAGATAGGAGGAACTGAGGCTGGTAGGCACTGGTGTCTGTTACCTTCAGAATGGTTCAGAAAGGTGGGTCACCATAAAGGACAAAAGAGGATGTGATCATAGCCTGAACACTTAGTCACCTAGTCCATTTGAAGGCAGCTAGGACAGGTGACAGGAGCCATGTGAATAAGAAAGCACTCTAACCCTGAGCCTCAGTACCAGCACTGTAAGCATTCTAGCACTGAAGACTGGGGCAGATGCAGGCAGAGCACAGCATAGAAGTGAGATGCCCATCCCCAGAGGATTGAGAATCTGTCCAGATAGCTTTTGTCCGACAAAAGCATAGGTCTGTCCAGAGCTGAAAGAAAGGCAGCTCTGGCTGATGTCAGTTTCTGAGTTTGGGATCGTTTATTGAGAGAATTATTTTAAATTACTATTGAAACAATGGAGGGCATAAATTAGTAGACTATTACGACCTCCTGACTAAAGACTCTAAATTTAAAACAAGCATAACCAAGTATGAAGCTTTTATCTGATGTCCATCCACAGAAGAAGTTGGAAGTGGTGAGAAACAGTCGACTGTGCTGAATATATCAATGCCGAGTTCTCACTGGAAAGTGTGAACGGACATCCTTTCTGGTAAGCTCAAACACAGCTACTAGGAAGGTTGCTACCCCATTCCCCATATTTTGAAAACTCTTACTTATGTAGTTACTTCATGTATATTCGTGGTGGTCGTGTTCACCAAGTTTGTACCTGATGCCCACAGAAACCAGAAGAGAGAGTTGAATCTGAATCTGGAGTTCAGACAGTTGTGGATGCTGAGAACTGAACCCCTATCCTCTTCAAGAACAGTAAATATTTTTAACCATGGAGCCGTCTCTCCATTGTCTCTCCTCTTTAAATTCTCATATAGCATCACAGGATTGGATTTATGAGGGAATGGGAGTCTGTTGTATTCTTACACTGATGAAGTCGGGAAACAGATGTAGGGCGTGTCCCTGGAGAATCGGAGAGGAAGAGCAGGATGCAGGTCTGATCTAAACACACTGTATTCATCTATGAAATTGTCAGAGTATACTACAAAGATTTTACAATCTCAGCCAGTCTTGGTGGTACACACCTGAAACCCCAGTATTTGGAAGGCTAAGGGAAGAGAATCAGTGTGTGTTCAGTCATGAGATAAACAGTGAGTTGCAGACAAGCCTGGGCTGCCTAGTAAGACTGTGCCTCTGAGGAAAACAGAGCCAAGCATCCTAGAGCAAATAGCACAGCAAAAAAGAATATGAACAAACAAAAAGGATTTAAAAAATCATGGATTTTAAAATAAACCAATTCGCAATTTTTAATAAAGTCATGTACAATTAATTCTTAAATAAATCTTACCCACAATTTTTACTAAAGCAAAATATGAAGGGATGGATGTTAAAAAAAAGCATGGACTCCACATAAGAAACTTGTGGGAAGCTCCTTTTTCCTCCTGACCTAGGTGACAAGCCTCTGAGCTGGGGACTGTGCCACTGGCCTAGGCAGATGTTGAGGGATGGTCCTCAGGTTCTGGGAAACTCGAGACTGATGGGGCAGTGATTCAAGTATGACGCCAGGATAATGATACATGAGATCTGGAAGTCAGCCTACTCACACCTTAACGTTCATGCTTGGGAAATACCCTATGTACAGGCAGAAGCTTACAGTGAGCTCCAAAGGACACTGAAGCGTCCAGAAAAAAGTGGAGCGTCAACCAGTAACAGGATTCTTCCCTCTGAAAGAAATATAGTGGAAGACTTAGAGGGCATCTCAAATGGGATTTTTATACTCATTACATGAGCTGGAAAGATGGTTTAGCCAGCAAAAGCACTTGCTGTGCAAACATGAGGACTTGACTTCAACCCTTCAGAACTCATGTAAAAATCCTTTGGGGTGTGTGTGGTGTGTGTGTGTGTGTGTGTGTGTGTGTGTGTGTGTGTTTGTGGTGAGAGGGTGGCCTAACTCCAGGTTCAGTGAAAATTCTGTCTGTAGGGAATAAGGAAGAATTTGATAAAGTAGAATATCCAACATCTATCTTCTTCTGATCTTCATCATGCACAGCAGTACATACACTACACACACACACACACACACACACACACACACACGCACACACACACACACCACTATCAGTTCCTCTTTGTACAAGCTTTTGCTCAAGGCTGTAAGACATCATCATTGACACAATGGGCTTTTGTTTTCTTAGTGGAAATTATCCTTCCTACCAGACTAGTGGGAAGTCGCTAGGCCACTGCCCTGACTCCTTACAAGGACTGTTTGCTGAAGAGAGTAATTGTGAAGAGCCTCTATACTCCACTGGAAGGAGAGAAAGAGTTCTTGACTCACATGTTAGTAAAGGGAGGCTGGCAGAATTCCAAGCTTGGCACACCCTTCATGAATTCATGAATTGGACTTACTGTCATCATTCCTGAGACTGCATGGTGGTGAATCTGGGCAATGAATAAGTGTCAGACTTTTGTGTGATGGTTGCTAATGCTAAGTGGAAGGGCAATACTCTTAATAGATGGGTTTTCTGTGGACAACAGTGGATAAAACTACTATTAATCACTCAGAAATGAATCCTAGGATAAGAAGTGAAACTTGCAGGTAGCCATAACAGATCTGTAGGAGAAACACCTCTGTTCTTAGGAGAGACGGCCATTTTGGTCTAGACCTGAGGTTCCCCGCGGGCTGCCTGGAATACTTCTGTGGAACAGAGTAAAAGCTGGAAAATTAGGAAGGGAGGCAGACAAGGAACTGTGGACGGCTCTTACACTGGGCAGAAGATCTTGAATGAAGATTCCATTTGGTACTAGCTTCTAGCACCTTTTTGAGTGAATCCTCCAAGTCGAGCTTGTCATTTGTATGGTGTCCTGGGAGATTTGCAGATGTCCTCTAGTGACATTGCAACTCACTATCCCAAAAAAGTGGTTGTAAGGTAAAATCCCACAGCAGAATTAATTTATTTTGTGTCACTGGAACGATTTTTCAAGGCTGTTATCTGCTTGCTCTTCACCAAAACTGTGTTTCAACTTCTTGTTGACAGGTTTCTTTCAGGCATCGTGCTGCCCTGGCACAGCATTCCAGAGGTGTTTGAGGTGACCCACACTTGCTACATCCCTGACCACAGACACGGAGGTTGAGTGGGTGTGCTAGACCGGTTGGTGCTAGGTTGCAGAAGCGAGGCTAGATCAGTGGATCAGGGGTCAGCCTCTACCTCCTGAGATTAGTTACCTTTTGCCATTGCTAGAGGCTCTTCCCAGGCCCAGGCATCTTACCCGCTCCCTCTGATTCTTCACCCTCTTCCTTGAGATGCTAGGCTTTGGATAAGTAGCCTGTTTTGGGAGGGAACTTACTGTCCAGCCATGGACGTCTCAATGACACGGTATTCCTGTTACCTCTTCGGCATGCTGAGAATCTGGGTGTAAGTCACAGCGTTCAGTTTGGAAACTCCTCCGACGATTTCAGGCTTGCTTTCTGTGGACTGTACTCTAATCCACCTGGACTGTACTCTAATTCACCTGTGGACTGTACTCTAACCCACCTGTGAACTGTACTCTAATCCACCTGTGGACTGTACTCTAATCCACCTGTGGACTGTACTCCAATCCACCTATGGACTGTACTCTAACCCACCTGTGGACTGTACTCTAATCCACCTGTGGACTGTACTCTAATCCACCTGTGGACTGTACTCTAATCCACCTGTGGACTGTACTCCAATCCACCTGTGGACTGTACTCTAATCCACCTGTGGACTGTACTCTAATCCACCTGTGGACTGTACTCTAATCCACCTGTGGACTGTACTCTAACCCACCTGTGGATGTACTCTAATCCACCTGTGGACTGTACTCTAATCCACCTGGACTGTTACAGCTTTGCGTGTTCAACTCAAACCTCTTCCCATGCTTGATTCTTCTTTGTTATTTTTCTTATCTTTAAAACTAAGAATGGGTAGGGGTAGTAATTCACGTTCCCACCTGGCTCATTAGGCCTTTAGTAGTGATTTCCAAGTGATTTCCTCTTGTGACAGTCAGAATAGTAAGAGACACGTTAGAACACTGCTTCCTGCTTTCTCATGTCTCATGATGGTTTAAAGTTGATTTTTATTACAGATAATGCCCAATTCTAACTACATTCAAGCCAAAACTCATATTTTAAACAGACATTCCAAATATGTTTTAAAATAGAATTTATGTAAAAATGTATGCAGTTGAATGCACGGAAGGATGTTTCCCTGAATTACAAATGCACATTGCCTCTGGGTAGATATTAAGAGTAATGTGTGCATAGAACGGGGACTGCTAAGCTAATTACTAATGCGACATTCTGCCATCATGACGTCCTTACACGTGCTGCACATAAACGTTTACAGTGCAGGTTGGATGTATTGCTCACAAGCTTTCTTAGCACTTATGAAATAGACTTGAACCAGTGCTACTTTTTTAAGGAGGAAACTAAAAGTAACTGTCCTATCGGTAGGCTTATCAATACTGTGTGCCAGACAGCCCAACGGCCTTGCTGAAGTTTTAGCCATCTGGGAGGCAGCCATAAGGGGGAAGACTCCAGTTAATCTATGATCTAGTTGAGGTCATTAAAAATATAGGAACATTTACAATAGAGTAGAATGCATAAACAGGTTTTCTACGCACAGAAACACACATATTTCATAATGATTAAGGGGGAATCAGATGAAGGAATAGTTCCATGGATAATGGTCCTGAGAGCCCTTTATAAGCCCTTTGTAGCCCCTTCCATTTATGCTGAAATTGAATGAATTGTCATTTCTTCTCAGACAAACTCTAGCTTCTCCGTATGGCTTGTCATGAGACAGTCATCCTAGCCTGACTAACAGCCACAGGCCTTCCCACCCAGTTCTGAACCAATAACCCTTTTCTGCCTCCACCATGTAAGAAGCTAGCTAAGTCTCTTCAGTGCTTCTCACACCCGGTCTTGCTGCCTTTGCTCTTTCCACAGCACTCCTAACTCTCCACCGTTCTCTGTTCTTGTCTCAAGCGTCTTTGCTTCCTCATAGGACAGACAGCCCTGCTCTAAAGTGTCTGAACTCTTCAGCCCTTCAGCAGGATGAAGAATCCTGAGTGGGACAGCTCTGTGCTGGCCTGTCCTTCCTCCCTGTACAGCAGAAAAGCCAGTTCCACTCTGGATCAGACTGGCTGAGCTTGGGGAAGACAAGAAAGCATTCCCTGAGGTTTTCCCAAGTGAGGAGATTTGAGAACAGGAGCTGTAAATCTCCAGAGGGGAAGAGATTTAAAATGTCCCTGAGACCAGAAAGGCCTTCCACACAGACTTGAGCTGATGGTGTCTTCCACAGGTCAGGAAGGAGACTAAATTTTGGGCATGTCTGAGTCTTGAGAGCTCAGGGAAGCCTCACACGTTGGCAGGACATGTGGGTTAGATAAGGATACTCTCAGACTTAGTCAAGTGAGGGTGAGTGAAGGCAGTCACATGCCTTCTACATTACTGTGCACTGAGCCAGGCTTCTGACCAAGGGTTTTGAATGGGCTTTGAAGATTTGCAACACATTTGACATCGATTTCTTCCTGAATTCTGCTAGCAGAGCTCTAAGGGCCCTTACTGTGATAAGCCAGTGGCCAAGGGTCTTCCCACCTAAACTCCAAGTCACTTTGGGCAGAAACTTTCTCCAGCCCTTAGACCTGATGACTTTGGACCCCTATAAACATCCGTTGAATGATGGTGAAACTGCAAACCCCATTTTACAGAACGCTGGGAGATTTTCCTGTGACCATATTTGAAAGTTCTTATCTTAGTACAATCACACTGAAAAGGAAAAAGGGAAAAAGAAAAAGAAAAACCCAATTGACCAATAAGCGAACACGCAAAAACAAGTCTCTCCCCACCCCTTTCTCCCTCTTCCCTCTCTCACCCCCACCCCCGCCTCCTTCAAGGCCACAAATATTGTAATTAAAGCACAAAGTTTTTGTTTTGTGTGTGGTTTGGGTGTGAATAAATGGTCAGGTAAGCACTTTTTTTCTCTGATTTTAATATCTGGCACGGATAATCTATGGTATTCGGGACAATTTTCCTTTAGTGGTTTACTTTAACATGTTAATGAGGTTTGGAGAGACTACCTGGGTTTTGTTTCAACGTGTGAAGAGGTTGCCCAGATTTTACACAGCAGTGGACTGGATGGGAGGATCCTATGATCAGATCAGGTGTGTGTTTCTGGCACTCAGGGCAGAGTCAGAACAGGCGGCTCCGGGTTCGGTAGTGGGGATGCTCAGCACAGTGTCAGCGAAAGGGACGCGGGTAGGGTTGGGCGGCAACCCCGCGGGGCAAAAAAGGGGTGTGGGAGAGCTGGCAAAGGGTGGACCAGGGACCGCTTTCCCGGGGAGTGAGCTCCCTGGCTGCCGCTGGGAGCTCAGGGCAGGCTCAGGCAGCTCCAAGGCGGCCCCGGAGGTGATAAAACTTGAGAAATAACTAGGAGGGGCCACTGAGCGTCTCCTTAGTCCAATCCAGTTTCAGGCGAGAGCATGCTTCTAGGCAAAGAAGCTTGAGAGAGGCCAGAACGACTTCTAGACAAGCTGCTGTGGAAAACCTCCTGTGCCCTGGCTCTTAGAGTCCTTACTTGGTGCCCGCCTGCGTCCTCCTGAGGCAGCACCGAACGATGGCGATGGCGATGGCGGTCCCTGAGCTCCGGGGCCTGCCGTACAGGGCACCATTCACGAAGTTCCTGCTGACCCTCTGGGTGAGCTTCTCGCGAGTGCTATAGAATGGGGACCTAGATGGGGAAGGGGAAAAGGTGGATCCTCCTTGGTCTCTGCCAGTGGCTCAGTATGGCTATAAGCAATGGGTTGAGTGTCTGTTCATTTCTTGCGTGGTTCAAGGTCGGTATGGAGGAATGAGAGGCGAAAAGTTATTTGAGGTGATTTCTGAATTAGGAGTTGTCCTCTAGCTTCTGCACACTGGTGTGAGTTGAAAGCAAGGAAGCTCTCTCTCTCTCTCTCTCTCTCTCTCTCTCTCTCTCTCTCTCTCTCTCTGTGTGTGTGTGTGTGTGTGTGTGTGTGTGTGTGTGTGTGTGTGTGTTTTGGGGGAGGGTATTTAGGAGCCTCGACTTAGTACAGGGTTAATGTGGTGAAACTCAAGTGACTTCCTTTCCCTGGATGTGTATTGAGCCCAGCGCTAAAGCTGTGTCTCTGGATGTTGTCTTGGGGCTGTCTCTGAGAAATGGTGTTCTCAGCTATGCCCCACTTAAAAGATTACTTTAAAGGCTGGCCAAGCTGCCATCCCCACGCCTGCTTGCTCACCTATGCCCTGTGTGCCAGAGAGCTTGGTGTGTGGGAAGGCTGCTGAAGGGTTGCACCGGAGGTCCATGAGGAGACAATGGGACTAGAGTCGCAGAATTGATAGGCTGACGGAAAGATGTGATTGGGGTTTTCAGCCGGGCTCTGTGGAGGCACTGCTCCTATGTAGAACGTATCATCGAATCTCCTGTGTTCTCCAAACCCAGAGACGAGCTTGTGATCTTCCTGGAAAAGACGTTAAGGACAGTTTTCTAGAGCCATGAAGAGCAGATGTGGAAAATTAGGAATTCTGACAACATGGCAACCTATAAAACTTCAGACCTGTCCAAGATAGCATGAGTGACACACACGAAATGGCTGAGGACATTACCACTTTGAGGCTCCAAAGACAGGCAAGAGGTTCAGGGAGCCAGAAGGTCCTATCTGACTAGGGAGTTGGTCCACTGTGCTATTCAGAACCTTGTTTATTTGAAAGTAGCTCAGACTAACCTGGAACTAGCTATGTAGCTAAGGATGGCTTTGCCCCCCTGATCCTCTGATGTCCACCTTCTCTGTCTGGCATTACACAGAGGAACCACCTTAGCTGGTTCTGGGTTAACTGGCAGGTGGTCCCAAGTTTATCCCCTCTTTAAATCAGACTGATATTCATGATCTGAAACACATCTGTGAGCCAGAAAAATTATAAATATGCCCAGTAATCTGCCCTGAAACACTAAGAGTTGGGGTTTTGAGTGACTGTAAATGAGACCCTCAAATGCTATATTCTTCCAGAATAGATACGTACAGATGAATGTCCAACATTTTCATTTAAAAATATGACGTTGGTATTTTACATTTTCATTGAGTAAGGAATTAGGAACTGAGAACAGACTCTGTGTTTTGTTCTCAGGACTTAGGTTATTAGTTGGGAGGTCAAAGAAGACAAGGCACTATTAGCAAGGGGACTGTGGATTGGGGTCCCCTTGTATCCAGGCTGGAAGGTGCATGCAAGTCAAAACAAGTGAATCAATGAAGCTCCATGGCGTGCTCTCTCAGGGTTATTAAAACGGGATGGCCGTGGGTATGGGGGATGTTTCTGACTTTTGCCTGCTTTGGGAACCCTTTTCTTCCTACGGGGTTGCCTTCTTTAGCCTTATATGAGTTGCATGCCCCGTCTTATTGTAACTTGATTGCTGTATTTAGTTGAGATCCCTGTGAGCCCTGCTCTTTTCTGAAGAGAAACAGGAGTGGATCTAAGGGAGAAGTGAGGTGAGGAGGGAGGGGAAACTGTGTTCAGGTTGTAATATATGAACAAAAGAAACAAAGAAACAAAGGGGTTGCCCAGAGTTTGAACTCAGACTCTGAAATCAGAGCCTGTACACAGATTGGTCGTTTGTCTCAACAGAGGCTTCCAGCTTACAAAACTGTTAAATTTCGTGACTGGCATTTTTTTTTTTTTTGACTCAGCAGCCTTTGAGCATAATATTAACAGGGGAATTTTAGAAACATCTTTAATTCCATAAAGGGTAATCATGGAACTTCAACGACAGTGTGACCTGCTTTATGGAGGACTTTTCAATGCAAGTCTAGCTCAAGTCAAGACTCTGCACCTCTCCAGCAGTCGTCTCCGCAGCTGTTGGCCTGTGGAGGAATCTTTCCAACTGTCAGGCTTCTGCATCGTTTCCCACCCAGACTCTGAACTACCCCCACCCCCACCCCAGTACAGCCAGGGAGGAGGAGGCAAATTAGGAAAACAAAACAAGAGAAAACCAACTATCTCACTACTAATGAAGGTTCTTAAGCATTACTTTTAGAGTGTCTTCCCCTTCTAAAGTGACAAGAGATTATCAGGAAACATCAGATGAACTGTTTTCTGCATGTCTCAGGTAATGGGATTATTAACCCTTACGTCTCGGGCTGTTCTCCACATTGAGTCTGTGTTTGAAGTCTCATTAGCTTCTGTAATTGATAAGTGGTATGTGTGTGGAGATAGTCTGCCATTTTCCTTAAAGGACTCCTTTTTTAGCACACCCCTCTGATTCTCTACTTTCCTTCCCTGGTGTGTATAAACGTATTTGCACCAGATGTTGATAAACATGCTTTCCATCTTCTTAGGTTATTTATTGACTCGTGAATGAAAGACGATTAAAACAAAGTAAGTAAAGGAAACACAGTTTTAGTTTAAAGCCTCGTTATATGGAAGCCAGAGTTTAAGTCAGGCATAGCAGCATGTGTCCTTAATGACAGCACCCTCTAGGCAGACTTGAGAAGATGGCTAGTCTACAAAGCCTGGTCTACACAGCAAACTTTAGGCCTCTGAGGCTGCATAGTCAGATTCTACACTCCAATAAAAGAAAGAAAAAAAAAACAGACTTTTAACATGTATGTAGACTGATTCATTTTCAGCTAGCCTTTTCCATGCTTTCCCAGTGAACCCCGGGCCTCATACTTGTTAATTGTCACGTTTTAAAAGAGATTGTTGATCGTCATCTTGAAATGACTGTGTCTCAGAGCAACTTTTGACAATGGAATAAATACAAGGCTATGCACATTTCTTAAGCCTGTTGTATTCTTCATACCCGATGTCCTCCATATAAGGCATCCCTGGAGACCTGTGGTTAGTCACACTTCTCACTGAACCTGAATTCCCGTCTTAAAAAGAGTTCTGTTGGAAGAAAATGTCTTAGAATCATCTAATTACTGTGACCGCAGAGTGGTAGGTCACAGCATTTATCCTTGAGGCAGTAAGAATTCGAATGCTAGTGTTTCTGTTCTGTAGAGGAGCAGTGTCCACAGGAGAAAGGAAAGGTTTAAACTTCAGTGTCAATCACTGGCTCGGCTCAGACAAGGCATTAGTCGCCATTTTCCTTCTGTGTCTCTGGCTAGGGAGTGCAGGCCTGTGGAACACACGCTGTACAGCTGAGCCACACCCAATCCCATTTGGTAGCTGCTTTTGTCTTCGGTAGGGAAAGGTGCATCGAGGAAGTCTATTTTCTGTGTTGCGCTCACAAAACGGAACTGTTCAAAAATGAAACAATTGCAGACAGCTTCTTTAGTCTCTATCGATCTGACATTATATCTTTAAATCAGAATTTAATGATATTTCTGAGAGTTGGACAATCACTTCACAAGTAAAAAATATATACTGTAAAAAAAAAACCAAAAAACAAATGTTTTAAGGATATTTAAACTCTTTTCCCAAATCAGATATTTGAGGTTACTCTTGAGATCACTTCTTTTAAAGGTTTTTCTTTAAATTCAAGTTGTCAATCAATTAATCGATTTTATAAGTAACTTTTTTTGTATGTTGTACTTTAAAATGTATTACCTTCCTTCCTTCCCTCCCGTTTCTTCCTCTTTCCTTTCACCACATGTGCTCTGGACACTGAATTCCAGTAGTCCAGCGTGGAGGGACCCAAACACTCTGTTCTCCTTCACCTTGGGCAGACTAGTAAGAATAGAGTTCTCTCAGAATTATACAGAATGGACACAGAACAGAATTCTGAGAAAAGACGTGGACTCTGCTTAGCCCTGTTAATGAGGACCCTGTGAAGAGAGAAAATAGTCTGACATCATCATAGACATCATGTATGGGAAACTATGAAATACATAGCAACCAGCAAAACCCACAGTGTAGCTAAAAGCTATGTCTCAAGAAGGATTGCCTTGCCCTAAAAGGCATCGTTAAGTTACTTGAGGTCTTTGTGACTGTTTTCAATATAGGTACCTATAGCTATTGGCTTCTTTCCTGCTATTGCTTTAATTTTATACAAAATATCTAGCATGTTGTATTTTTATTTTCATTCCATCCTAGAGATTTTAAATTTACCTTCTTAATTCCTAATATGGCTAATTCCTTGCTCAGTAGAACGTTGTCCAGTCTCCATAAACCTCGGTGTGTTTCATGGATGCTCCACGGATGCTCTGCTGAGAAGAATGTGCGTTCTGAAGTGCTTGCATAGCATGTTCTGTGGGTGTCTGTTAGGGCCATTTAATGTCATGCCATTCAACTCAGTTACTTCTGTTTATTTTCCAAGAGATGACTTTTCTATTGTTATGCCAGTGTTTGATGCATCTATGTTTAGAATAAAATCTCCTCTTCATAGATTTTTTTTTTTTTAAAAAAAAGGATTGCCTCAGGAAAGGGGGAAATCGATCATTGCTCTTTAATGGGCTAATGATGTGTTGTTAGCAGAATAAAACTGTACCATTTCAAAATAAGCGAAGTGGCCAGTGTAAATGTATTATTTAAAGGAATGCTTAACAATTTTGTTACATGAGAATGGACTTTCTTAACTTAATGAAATTATACTTAATAAAAATGAATTGGGGTAGGAGAGATATAGCTTGATGGTTAAGAGCATGTACTGCTGTTGCAGAGGATCCAAATAAGGTTTCTAGGGACCATTTTTCCTGATTTGCAATTAACTGTCTTGTTCTAGAAAATCTGATGACCTCTTCTGGGCTCCATGGGAATTTACACACACACACACACACACACACACACACACACACACACACACGCACGCACACACACACATACAGACACACATTTATACAACTAATTTTTAAAAGTTTAAAAAGAAAATAATGAATGGTTGAATGTAGTGAATAAAAGTTAAAAAGCCTCATAAGTTACAGTAAAATGGTGAACATTCTCTCTAGGCTTAGAAACAAAGACACTCGATTACTGGAGTTGTTTCTTTTGCATGTTCTACTGGAAGCCCAAATAAACATAAGATATATAAAGAAAATGGTAGTAGGGGCACGGGAAGGAGTGAAAGGGAATAATTCCAATGGATGTTGTTCCAGACATAGGACCAGCTTTGCGGAGGATCAGGCAACCACAGTATTGTAACTAAAGTCAGCAAGTTCCTTCCATATAGGTTGACAACAGACAGATAATGCAGATGAAGAAGAATCCTATTTTCGGTGGTAGTGTCATTGATGTCTGTAAAATTATCCTAGCTAGATGACGTGGTGCTTCTCACCTGCAATCTCAGGACACTGGGTATAGAGAGGGAAGATCATTCTGGGTTACAAAGTGGATTCCAGGCTAATTGGAGCTACAAGAAACTTCATTTCAAATGGCAAAAGGTAGTAAATAAAGACAACAACAACACGAGCAACAACAACCCCTACAAACCCTGAAAGAACTTCCCAGCAAACTCCGGATGCTTCTTCAAATGGCGTAGTATAACTCACAGACTAATGGGAGCACTGTGACCATCGTGCTTAGGAGTCCTACCATGGGAAAGTCTTTTAAAATTATAAGAGAAGTTTCATTTAAAGTTTATGAAACATGGTCTGCTGATCCTAAAGGTCCTTCGAAAGAGTTGGAAGCTAAAACTGCTTTCTTTAAAGGAAGGTGGTAAAGGTTCCGGGGCTTCCATCACAGATACCAAAGTTGGATATGAAGCTGTACTGACTAAAATGGTAGGGCAGTGGAGGGGAGATGGATGTGTGTGGAGAGAGCCCGGCAGAAAGCCGAGAAGGGTCTGCATGTAGGGTTAGTACACAGTTGGCTTAGTGTCATGTAACACCATGAGCTGAGAAGGGAGAGTCATTGGGAAGGCGCCATCTGTGCCAGTCTCTGCAGCAGGAGATGAGGATATACCCCACATAGATGGAGGCTTGTAAGTTAGAAGTGGTTTGTACAATTTTAGGAGAAAATGTTGTATACATGCTTATGACAGATTAGGAGCTTAATAGCTCCTAATCGCTAATGGTCATGTTAAGCCTAAACCAGAAGGAATTATTAATGTAATTGTTTGCAAATGCAAGAGAAATAACAAAATTGTTTATCTTAAAACTGTAAGCATTTATATCAGAAAATGCCAGAAACTGTGTCAAATAGTACTCTTGCAGCTAAGAAAACCCACAATTAAAAAGCACTAAACCAAGCTGAGTGGACTACCGCATGGCTTTAGTTCCAGCATTGTGGAAGCAGAGGCCGGTCCATCTCTGTTAGTGTGAAGAGAATCTTGTCAACAGTGAATTTCAGGGCAGCCAGGGCTGCAAAGTAAACGCCTTGAGCAGTATTGAAGAGGAAGAGGAGAACTGAGTGCTGCAATACAAGGCAAATGGCGCCCTAGGTGAAAAATAAATCTTAGGATGCAAATGAGACAGTCATCAGATTAATATGTTAAAAAGGAACCAAAAGGATTGTAAGAAAGTCTGAGGCATGCACATCAGTGTTCCAGCTCCACAAACAGGAAGGCTTGGAAAGAATTCACCAATGGCCAGTGAGACGTAAGGATGTTCTAAGAGCACAGTGCTTTGTCTGACGGGATCATATTTACATGTTTTAATCCCTGACACCTTTAAGGGATGCTCAGCTTATTGTCTTAGAACAGAAAACTGAAACCAATATAAATAACCATGAATATAGAGGAATGATAAAATTATATTAAAAATGTCAATGTTAGAATGCGGCTTTTGATCTTTTATGTCTATACACACTGTTACATTAACACGAGTTAACTCTTAAATCTGTATACTGGCCTATTTGATTACATTAGGGCAGAAAATCCCTCCTCATGGTTATTTCAATATTTTCTCTAGGTTGTGTATATGAGTTGGCTGATCTGAAAGAGGTAGAGATGGAAGTGTAGAAAGATGACAAGAACAATGGTGTAACTTGTTTTATTTCTAACAGACTTGCTGTGGTCTTGTCTGAAACAAAACTGCATGCTCTGAAGCTCACAATTCAGAGAATTTCAGAAAATGTAGAGTATACAGTGATGACCATGTTTTAGCTCTGGAGCATTTCCACAACTTTGCCAAGAAGCCTTGAGCTCATTTCTAGTCACTTCCTCTTTCTTCCCGCTGTGTAGGCAATCAGCACTCTCTCAGTCTCTCTACATAGTTGCCTCTTGGGAATACTGCTTAGAATGAAATCATATATAAACACTGCCTCTACTGTATCTGATGGGTGTAATGTTGATGGGTTTATCCATGTTTTAGATCAGATCGAGTCTGTTTATTTAGATAGCAGAAGATGAAGAATCTTTGTGATCAGCAGAGCATGTTACATAAACTTTGAGTGAAACGTCACTTATTGCATGGGGGCTTTGTGGATCAAATCCTCCTTCACCATTATCAGGGTACCATAAAATTAACAGTTGTAGATATGATGGTGAATGAGCTCGGTTAAGGTTCCTTCCAACCAGATCTGTGGTTTTCAACCTTCTAAATGTTGTGACTTTTTAATACACTTCCTCATGTTGCGGTGACCCCAACCATAAAATTATTTTTGTTGTTACTCCATAGCTGTAGTTTGGTTACTGTTACTAATTGTAATGCAAATATCTGTATTTTCTTATGGTTTTGGGGACCCCTGTGAAAGGTTATTTCAACCCTCCAAACAGGTCTGATCTTGTATTTCTTTGGCAAATGTATTCCAAAGTGCGCTCTCTCTCTCTCTCTCTCTCTCTCTCTCTCTCTCTCTCTCTCTCTCTCTCTCCTCTATTGCTAGTTTATAGGAATGCAACCTACTTATAGTATTTGTTTATTTGGTGTGTGCATACGTGTATGTGTGTGTGTAGCATGGTATGTTTGTGAAGGTCAACGAAAATGTTGATGGGTGTCAGTTCTCTCCTCTCACCAAGTGGGTTGTGGGTATTGAACTCAGATCTTCAGCTTTGGTGGCCTGCATGTTGGTGGTTCGGACACCCACTGAGCTGTCTTGGTGACCCAAGCCACCCACTTTTGTATGTACATTTTATTTTCTACATCCTTTCTTAACTCATTTGCTTGTTTTGTTGCTAGAGCGAAAATTGTGTAATCCTTGTTTTTGTATATATACATGAATTTTGTATATATTTCTATGAATTCAGTTTTATTTCTTCTTTTCTAATCAATTCGTATATCTACATCAATTAATTTTCTTGTGTAAGTGCCCAGGTTAGACGCTCTGATAGAAGTGGCAGGGGCAGGTATGATTGTCTTATTTCCAATAACCGAGAAGAATATTTAGTCTTCCTCACTTGCTGAAGTTAGTTGTCAGTTGAACACAGACACTCTTTGTTAAGCCCACGCTAGTCTGTCACCAAAACACTGAGGCCGTTTTTATAAATTGCAGGTAGGAGCTTGTCAGTTGCCTGTTCTTCATGTACTGAAATGGTCCTGTAATTTCTTTCCTATTCTAAGATGAACTAATGTGACATTTAAAATTTTCTAGGTCTTCAGTTTTGTTGGTGAAGCCTGTAAAGATGTGACCTTTTATGTACCTTCAACACTAGAGGCAGACAAGATCATCGGAAGAGGTGAGAACTTCCTGAACATCCTCTTTGAAACAGACTTATAATGTTCTTAGTTTGCCAGGAGTGAACGTGGGGTGTCTAGGCACCCTGCAGCTGGTCCTGGAAATAGAGACAATTCAGTAGTATTTCAAATATACATTTTGTCTTGTAGCTGTTGAATTAAGTGCTTAATTTTACTGTGAGTTTTCAAGCCCTGATTTTGTAGTCATTAATCTTTTAACACTTTAAAAATATCATACTTTTAGTATCCTGGGGTTTGGATATTGCAGAAGTATAGATGTGTATTAAAGAGAAACACATTGATATTCTTTTACTTTAAACCTAGGTTTAGTTTATGTTTGTGTGTTTGCACACTTGTGCTGTGGTGCGTGTGAGTGTGTGTGTGTGTATGTGTGTAGATCAGAAGACAACCTGTGGAATTTTGTTATTTCCTTTCACTCGGTGAGCACCAGGGATCAAACTCATGGTGTCGGTCTTGGTTGCAAGCATCTTTACTCACTAAGTCATCTTGATTGCCCGGAGAAGTATTATACCATTATCAGAAGCAAAACAATGCCTTCTCCTAGGAACTGTAAATAGTCAGCAATTTTAAATTGGAGACCTGAGAACCTGCCTGAATTTTACTTTCTTCTAGCAACTG
The DNA here is from genome assembly GCF_021556685.1 of Rattus norvegicus. Taxonomy (NCBI): domain Eukaryota; kingdom Metazoa; phylum Chordata; class Mammalia; order Rodentia; family Muridae; genus Rattus; species Rattus norvegicus. Next base: position 11,601,738 of record NC_141551.1, on the reverse strand, counting down.
AATAACTTTGCATATATATGGTGTGAAGAAATTAGAGGAAACCACTATGATTTAAAAAAAATACTTGTCCAAGATATATTGTCTTTTCAATTTCTGACAAAACTGTCTCAGCTAATTTCATCAAGTTAATTTCACTTTTTCTACTGTGGGAAACAAGAAAAGAAAGAGATAAGGAAAGATATGGTGTTCCTGGAAGAATAAGCCAGAAGGAATCATTCAGTTGAAAATATAAAGAGGAGAGAAATATATTGTTAGAGCCCTTTAAATGTTCACTGCCTTCTGGTAAACCATTAATCATTTTGTTAAGCCCACCCACCCGTAACAGATTTTAGCTAAAGCAAAGATATACAGAAAGCAAAGGAGACCTTAGGTGAGGTCATTGTTTGAGCATCATAAGTTTGGTTTCCATAAAGGCAAATGGAGAATGGGATGGGAAAAAATTGATCTTTGATACTTAAATATCATTACCTTTTATTAAGAGGCAAAATTCCCAGATAGGGAAGATGCCACATATGTTCCTCTAGAGGGCCACAGAAGTTGTGTTTGTGGGAATGGAATGTTTGAAAAGCACTATGGGAAGAATTCAGAGACCAGTTTTTCTTACTTGACTGTCAGCTCATATGTTCCTTTGATCTCTATGCATCTATGTGTATCCTCTGACTAAAAGGCAGGTGCATCTTGAGACATTCTCAGTGTATTGTTGAGGAAAGTTTCACTGTGTTTACTCAGGTGCATGTGAGGGCGTGTGTCTCACCTTTGTCATGAGAGTCATTTGTCCACCTCTTTAGTGGAAGATCATTTTCCTAAGCCTACTAGCAGCATACTAATTTTTAAAACAACTTGTTCAATAGAAATATACAGTCAAGAACAATTTAATTAAAATAAAATTGCTATTTTTAAGAATGAAAGAGGACTATTAAGGCATTCCTCAAGTGCAAAGTACTTGGTTTTTATGATGGTGAACATTATTTTAACATATATGTTTTCTTTATGCATACATCTCCACCTGCAACTGGAAAATTTTTGCTGGCAGTTAGTTTGAAGGAGTGTCTCAGCTCGGCTGATGGTATCATGCCAAGCGATCCTGACTTCAGAGTTCTAGATGACGGGTCAGTTTATCCTACCAGAGCTGTTGTGTTGTCTGATGAGAAAAGATCATTTACCATTCAGCTTTCTGATTCAAAGATGCGGAAACAGAAAGAGATCACTGTAATCCTGGAGCGCCAGAAGGAGGTATGCAAAGCACATTGGACATTCTCAAGCATGGGGAGTCTTTCCAGCAAAATTCTTTTCTTAAAAATAGCAAAGTGGAGCAGTAGAGAAATAGCATCTTTCTCTTCCCCTCCCCTCTCCTCCCATCCTCTTCCCCTTTCTGTCCCCTCTCCTCCCTATCCCCGCCTTTTTTCTTTTTTCTGGGAGCTGGGGACTGAACCCACGGCTTTGCACTTGCTAGGCAAGCTCTCTACCAATTAGCTAAATCCCCAACCTCCCTTCCTCTTCTCTTGTCCTGTTTTGTCCCTATTATTTTTCTTCCCTTCTCCCTCCGTTTTCTTGCTTCACTTGGTCTTTCATTTCTTAATCTTTCTCAATAGCAGTCAAATGCTGGCTTTGGTTTCTCTGGTGTCAAATGTAAATGATATCCCCCATCTGCGAAGCTTTTGTCTGGTTTGGTTTCTAGCTAGTGACAGTTGTGTTCCTGTATGGGACCTATTTATCACAGCCTTTAGAATTTTTATTAGTGCAAACACACACTCATGAGAAACAGCATTATGAATGTAGTCCCAAAATGGTGCAAGATTTCAATTGGCCTATATCTAATCTATGCAAATGAGCTAGTGGTAAGGCTAATTAAATGACTGCTTGACACTTTATTGAATGTTTAATAAAATAGTCATTAATAATGATCATGAAAATAAAGGTCTCCTTTTGCTACAACATGATATAAAATAGTCATTTCTAGAACATCTGGTGGAACTTTTTGCAGTGATAGAAACATTCTAGAGTGTTCTGTAATCTCTAGTGTCTGGTACACTGATGCAATGTTAATGGCTATGATGTTTAGCATGTAGCTAGCGCAATAAAAGGATAGATGTTTCTATTTAAATTAATTTTAGTTAACATAAAAGATCAGATGCCTGGCGGTAGGTAGTGGTTACTCTATAGGATGAAGTGTGTACATGGAAAATGAGGGATGTGCATTTTCTTCTGTGGTTCAGATGACTGTATTGTTTTATTTTCTCCTTTAAATTCAGGTAATGATGAAAAGACACACTAATGAAACTGTCCTCAGAAGAGCCAAGAGGAGATGGGCACCCATTCCGTGTTCAATGCAAGAAAATTCCTTGGGTCCCTTCCCATTGTTTCTTCAACAGGTAGTTTTTTTTCCTTCTGATTGTGGTCCTTCTGAGTGGAGAGTCTGTTTTATTCAGCTTTAGTAAATGTTTAAGCATTAAGAAAATAAGAAGACATGACTAAAGTTATTCATAAAATATAAAAGAATAAAGTAAGAAAACAACTGAAGTGCTAATGGTGTAAGAAACCTACTGGCTTCACATGGTTCTATTTCATTCATTTGGGAGATGGTTACCAGACACCTATATCATCTACTACCTAGTGTAGACAGTGCCATGTGCACTGGACCTAAAAAGAAATCAAGTCCTGGTATAACTACAATTCACTATAATTCTAGAAAGTACCAGCTTTAGCAAGGGGGATTAGCTCAGTCTTGTCCTGTGAAAGCATTCTCCAGAAAATCGGATTTAGTGTGTGAAGACAGCACCAAGAGCTCAAGGGGTATGAGGTCTCAATATGTGTCCCAGGCTGGTCTTAATCACATGATCCTCCTTCCTGAGTTCCATATATGTTAGCACTGCCGGCTTAGCTTGACCACCTTTTTATAGTTAAAATGGCTTATTCCTATGTTAAAAGTGTGAATGTGTGCTTCAACTTCTAGAGCACAACCTAATCTTCATGGATATTGATTATTTTGTTTACATGATGTATCACAACATAATGATTTATATTATTATTTTATTAGTATATTTGATCATTATATTATTTTTATTGTTCATATCATTTTTGTGTATGTCCCATTGACTGGACCTCATGTAGCCATTCCTAGCTGCAAGTGAGAGAGAGCTGTACCCTGCTTCCCAGCTTTGTAGGCTCAGCTATAAGGAAAAAGGCAGGATAGGGTCTATCAGATGGATCAGTGGTAAAGGCGCTTGCCACGGACGAAGCCTGGTGTTTGAGTCCTATCCCTGCGATCCACATTGTGAAAGGAGAGAGTTAACTTCGGTGTGTTATTCTCCAGCTTCCATATGTGTTCCATGGCCTTACTCTGAACAACTCTAAGTTACATTGCTCTTTTCTACTGAAATGTTGTTAAGATGAAACATGTAAAATACATACAAACATACATTCATACATACCCATACCTGATACATACATATAAAACATTAAGTGTATACCTCTGTGTATTTCTCTTTCAGGTTCAGTCTGATTCAGCTCAGAACTACAATATCTTCTACTCAATAAGCGGGCGTGGAGTTGACCAAGAACCACTGAATTTGTTTTTCATTGAGAGAGACACTGGGAATCTTTATTGTACTCGGCCTGTGGATCGTGAAGAATATGATGTTTTTGATGTAGGTGTTTGGCTGATAAATATGGCTCTATATTAATGAACTGTCTGTCTTCTGAGTCCTCGCCTCCTCTTTTTTTCCTGCATTCTGTTCTTAGAGGGCATCTTAAAGTCTAAGGAGAATAGCGTGCACTGTGTGTTGGAATGCTTGACAGACCTTTATGTCAAGTTATGTTATGTTAAGTTAGGCAATTCTGAAATGAGACAAAGACATTCAATTGTATTTGAACATAAAACTCAGAACAGTTTTAGGAGTTTGGGTTAACTTGCCAGACACTTTCTCTGGTCACTACACATTTTCAGTTCTTCAGGACGGGTCCACAGGTGATCTTCCTCCACTCCTCTAGCTTGATTTTTTGCCTCCCCCCCAACCCCCCGCATATGTCATTCTCTGATTATGTCTGATAGCTAAAGGAATAAATACGGGAAGCCAAGACCACATAAGTGTACAGTTGGTGGGGAACCAGGTTTAGATGGTTTCCATTATAGAAGAGCATGTGCTCTGCTGTCCTGAGCCAAGCTTGAGGCTCAGCAAGAAGACTGCCCACTGGAAAGAAGGGGTCTGTTTCTAGAAGACGAAAGAGATGCTGAGGAACCAACCTGACTGGTGTCCTCACATGGCATTCTTTGCCTTTGCTTAAAGATTGTTCAACCTGGTGTGATTACACACTGAGCAGAAAGAAATTCTGTCTGGTGTTACATTTCCTTTGATTAATGAGCAGGGAGGGTATTAGTAAATGTGTTTTGGAATAAGAACTATTTAAATCCACAGTCTATGAAGCATACAATAAGAGTCCCAAAATGACAAGACTGAGAGGTTTTACTTTATATATCATGTAGAAGGATTTTTTTTCCCTACGGCCATGGGATGACCATTCCCCAATGAAACTTACTGATGTCAGATACTAAAGACTATAATCTGAGTCCCAAAAACAACCAGTGCCCCCTAATAATGCATATGGAAATTCATCTCCAACTTTCCTACATTCCAACCTGTTCTTTATCTCAAGTAGAGCGGTTTTCTCCCAGTACTAAACACCAGTTGCTGTAAGGCTCTCAGTGTGGAGCAGTGATGAGGTAGCTGACTCCTGAAGGACTTGAGGTAGCTGACTGCTGAAGGACTTGAGGTAGCTGACTGCTGAAGGACTCGAGGTAGCTGACTTCTGAAGGACTTGAGGTAGCTGACTCCTGAAAGACTTGAGGTAGCTGACTCCTGAAGGACTTGAGGTAGCTGACTGCTGAAGGACTTGAGGTAGCTGACTGCTGAAGGACTTGAGGTAGCTGACTGCTGAAGGACTTGAGGTAGCTGACTCCTGAAGGACTTGAGGTAGCTGACTCCTGAAGGACTTGAGGTAGCTGACTCCTGAAGGACTTGAGGTAGCTGACTCCTGAAGGACTTGCAGGGAAGGTTATGGGGCGTCTCATCTCCCCTGTGCCGTGCTGTTGACTGATGTTGCTTTTCTCTCTCCCACAGTTGATTGCCTATGCATCCACTGCAGATGGCTACTCAGCAGATTTACCTCTCCCCCTGCCCATCAAAGTAGAGGATGAAAATGACAATTACCCTCTTTTTACAGAAGCAATTTACAATTTTGAAGTTCCAGAAAGCAGTAGACTTGGTAAGGTTGTTTCTATTTTTGTGTATAATTTTGAGACAATGGGAGTTTTATTGTTTGTTTTTGTTTGCATTTGTGTGTGTTTGTTCGTGTGTGTGTGTGTGTAGACTAGAGTACAATTTCCACTGTCATCTTCAAGTCCCAAGACTCTATCAACAAACCTCACTCACACAGTTGGGGATTTTGTGTTCATGGCCCGTCTATCATGGGGCACACAGATCCAGAATTTACTTATCAGAAGACACTAATCAATTCCCATCTATTGTAATCAGCAAATCTCTTACAAGGGACTACAGGAACTTCTGCCACGTTTAGTATGACACCAATTGCCCATCATGAGATGTAGCTATTAGTCAGGATTTGCACGCTGTTTGTAATTTGCATTTCACTTTATTTTCTCATGGTGTGACTTTACCATATCCTGTTTCTCCAGAGAAGAATCACAAGGTAGAATGAACAGTAAAAACACATGTAATTTAGATATTTCAGCGAGGCTGTGGAGAAGTGTTACATGACACAGGCTGAGGATATAGCTTTTTTTTTTTTTTTTTTGGTTCTTTTTTTCGGAGCTGGGGACCGAACCCAGGGCCTTGCGCTTCCTAGGCAAGCGCTCTACCACTGAGCTAAATCCCAAACCCCTGAGGATATAGCTTTTAAGTTAGTTTTAAATTTCTATTTTTTGAACTACTCCATTACATATAATTTAGAAAAATTTAGACCACACAGACTCCATTGCTTGTTTCTGAGAATTGAACATACATACATACATACATGCATACATGTATATCCATATATGTATACACACAGACAGGCAGACACACGGATACACACACACCACCACCATTACCACCACCACCACCACCAAGGTGAGATGGGGCTCTGGCATGAAAGATGGCTAATATGTTTTTCTGCTAAGATTTCTGGTCATTGCTTATATCCCTACTGTGCTATACCTGCATTTCCTTATTCTGCATTTTCTTATTAAGTCTCTCGGAGGGGCAGTGCCACTTGCTCTGAGTTCTCTCACTTGTCAGTGTGTCAGAGGAACCATTCTGTTCTCAGCTCCATGATTCTATGGCCCTGTCACACTTTTCTGGTTTCTAAGAGGGATAATTGGTTTCAGTTTCCCCTTGAGAACCAGGAGAAAACACTTAGATTTTCATTAGCTTGTTTGAAGCACAGCCTCCTACCTTAGGTTCAGATCTATTAATGTTGGGAGGATCTTAAAGGAAAATAAATCAAAAGAGATGAAGTCAGAGTAGACATAGCAAGGAAGTGAGCGAGAAAGAGACAAAATAAGTATGTGCAAATGACGGGGGGATGAAAGAAAGAGGGAACTAAAAAGAATCACCCTGGGGGCATACGATAAAGCTCAGCAGAGGAAGGGGCTTGCGGCTAAGCCTGATCGCCTGAGTTGATTCCCAGGATCTCTAGGGTAGAAGCTGATTCCTGAAAATCATCCTCTAGCTTCTACATGTGTGATCTGACAGGTCCCCCAATAAACAAATAAACTAAATTTTAAAAATCAATTTGTTCATTTACATAACTATACTGAGTCTTAATGTATATATTAATTGAAAGCCTAATAAAAATTGAATTAATTTAAGACAAATGGTTTTTGCTTCTAGCTGGCTTACTGTTGCCGTATGTGAGAATACATAATCATATATTATAATTTTAACTTCGTTTTTGAAGTGGGTCGTGCTCTACAGCCCAAGTTGATCTCAAATTCCTATTTCTCCTGCCTCAATCTTTTAGTGCTGAGAATATAACCACAGTCCACACCCTGTTCTGGAATTACTATTGATTGACATTTAGGTTTTCATAATTTACCAGCAAATATTTTAATCTGTGACTTTCAATGCCAGAGTGTTTGGATTCTTCCTAGGAGTCTTTTTCCTGAGTCAAAACTTGTGATTTACTTGTCAAGAATCACATTTCAAATTAGGCTCCTCCTGTCATGTGTCAGGTTGAAAAGTATATACAGCAAACCCATCGTGCTGTTCTGGACGTTCACATTTGCTCTGTAAACGCATAGGTACCGTGGTGGGAACGGTGTGTGCTACGGACAAAGATGAACCCGATACGATGCACACGCGCCTCAAGTACAGCATCTTGGAGCAGAGTCCGCCGTCCCCAGGGCTCTTTTCTGTGCACCCTGACACCGGCGTCATCACCACTGTCTCTCACTACATGGACAGAGAGGTAGTGTGCAAACTGCAGAAAGTCGTTTCACTGTGGGTTTAAGCCCCTTCCCACTTACTGTAACTCGCTATTCTCTTACTCTATTTGAAGTACACGAGAATTAGAATTCCTGGGACGCTTCCGGTTTTTAAATATTTCTATTTCTGTATGAAAGAAACCCTACGGAATAGGAATACAGTTTAATTGGTGCTTGTACGGAAGGGTACAATGTATTTCTTAGGAAAATGACTGTGTGTTATTTCTTTCCCTTTTAGCGGGTAAGGCTAGTTGGTTCCAGAGTAGTAAAGGCTCAGTCGCCATGAAGGACAAAAGGGTTTAACTTTTTTGTCCTTACACCTATTCAGTTAGTCTAGCTGTGTGCAGTTTTTACAAAGGGAAGTATTAGTTGGGATAGAGTTAAATTAATTAGTAATAGTATACAGCCATGTGTGTGGTGATTGTACTCAGTTTCTTCATTTGAATGTTACTTGGTGTTTAATCTTATTTACTCGATTGATTAGGAAGGTTTAATACATATCCAATCGATATGTGAGAAGTATGATGGTTAGAGAAATTGATTGACTGGCCCAAGTCAAATTATTTTAAGAAGTCTTCGGTCTTTGGTTGTTAATATTTTGTTTGTTCGGTCAGCTTATTTAACTCAGAGTCAAGTATTATTAACTGAAGAAGATGAACCATATATATATTCAAAGTAACTTCATTGGGACACTTCCCCTATCCCCACTACAGCTAGAATAGAGTGACTGCTATGACAAGGACAAACGCTATGGAAAAAAAATCAGTGGATTGCAACTCCAAAGGGAAGAAGAAAGAATGTGGGAATCTAGAGAAAGGACTACAAATTAGTAGAAAAGTTTTAGTTACCATTATTTAATTTTTTGTAGCATTGGTAGAACATGGAAAATAATAACAGTATTAGTTGCTCTCCTATTCTTGTAACAAAATACCTGATAAAATCAGTGTAAGGAATAAAGGGTTTATTTTGGCCCCTATTCAAGGGTGTGTAGTCCATTGGCACAGGGAAACCATGATGGCAGGCCCACAGGCCGCTGGTCACAATTGTGCTCTCGGCGGGAAGAGACGGATGAATTCCACTTGCTAGCTCATCTTCTCTTCTCCTTGTTATAAATTCCAAAACCTAGCCTGTGGAGCTGCCCACATTTTGGTTGGCTCTTTCCATCTCAGTCCTGACCACACACTGACCTACCTGAATGATTGTTTCCATGTTGATTCTAAATCCCGTCAGGTTGACAATGGAGATTAATCATCACAGCCACAATGAGAAAGTGTAAGGAATAATATGGATTTTTTTATACCTTTCTAATATATAAAATGGATGCGGTAATTAATTGAAAGCAAGGTTCTCCCCCATTCTGCAGATTAAGAGAGATGATACTAACCAATATGAAATAATTAAAGATTACAAGATGTGGTTTTCTTTCTTCCTTTGTTTCTTCCTTCCTCGTTCTGGGCTTTCAATGATGGCTGGTGGCAGAAGGCTACCTGCCTAGCTCGCCCCCGTACGTCATATTCAATCACATCTTATTTTCTTAAGTGGATACTTGGTTATCAGTCGTACCCTACTCTCATTGCCAAGTACATTTCATCTCCATTTCTCTTTTGCCTTTGTTTCTGCTGCTTAGGTTTGAACCACCTGTATAGTGTGGGGGTTCACTACCTGTTAGTCGTGATGCCCAGTTTGCTTACTCTAGAGCAGTCATTATCGACCTGTGGGTTGCAACCCCTTGACAAACCCAAAAATATTTCTATAATGACTCATAACAGTGGCAAAATCACAGTTATGAAGTAGCAATGAAAAAGGCTTTATGATTGAGTATTACCACATAATGAGCTGTATTAAAGAGTCAGAGCATTAAGAAGGTTGAGAACCGCTGTTCTAGATGATGCTTACATTTGCTGAAGAGTATTATAAAACTTAAATGTCATTACTTCGTTGTCTATCTCTGGCTTTCCTGTTTCCTGTTTGGACATGTCTAAATTCTCAGTATGTCTTTTCCAAATTACCTTTACCTACAAAATTTTAAGAGTATACCTAAATATATAAATTAATAAAAACAAACAAAAGAATGTGAAGAACATGGTTGGAGAGATGGTTCAGTGGTTAAGAGCACTGACTCCTCTTCCAGAGGTTCTGAGTTCAAATCCCAGCAACCACATGGTGGCTCACGACCATCTGTAATGGGATCTGATGCCCTCTTTTGGTGTGTCTGAATACATAAAATAAATAAATCTAAAAAATACCAGAATGTGAAAAGCATCCATTTATGAGTTTAAACAGGTGTCTGAGCCGATTAAATACTTCTTTTACTCTCAGGTTGTAGACAAGTACAAACTGATCTTGAAAGTCCAGGACATGAATGGCCAATTCTTTGGACTCATCAGCACATCAACTTGTATCATAACAGTGCAAGATTCCAATGACAATGCTCCCACATTCAGACAAAATGCTGTAAGTTTAGAAAACCCTAATCTATCTTTTTTCCCAGCTATTTCTGTTTATTAATTTGGGCTTACAAAGATTTTGGCATACTTTGAGTCATGTGCTCATTTATGAATAAAATGCAGTTCAAATATATAATATATACATCTATACATAGCCACTGTTTCTTAATTTAGTATTCATGTGACCTACCTCTTGTTGAAAGGTAATAACATTCGTCTACATTTGTAGAAATATTCTTTATCTTAAATTCTCATGAAACAAGACTATCTGTGATCATGCTTTTAGGTAATTTATGTAAACTCTATGAAAACAGGTTCTTTTGGAAATTAAGAAACATTTTACTTTGTGAAAAGTTTTCTATTACAAGCAAATTTTTAAGTGACTGCCTTTTCTTCCAGTATGAAACTTCTGTGGAGGAAAATACATATAATGTTGAGATCTTGCGCATACCTGTAGATGATAAGGACATGGTTAACAGTGCCAACTGGAAGGCAAATTTCACCATCTTAAAAGGAAATGAAAACGGCTGGTTCAAAATCACGACAGACCCAGCGACAAATGAGGGTGTTCTGTGTGTCGTGAAGGTAAATGGGAAATGAGTGAGAACCGCATGTCACTTAGTGGTTTTGTCAGTTTGACAGCTTCATCAGAACTCTACAGTAGCCAGCAAGAAAGAGAACGCGTCAATGTGCCTGTGCCCACGTGACCGCCATCTTTCTTGTCTCCTAGTGTATGCCAGAATACTGGTGAACCATGATGATTCCTGTATTTTCAGTGACATCCCTCCCAGACTTAGTGAGCTTTACTTAAATTCTTAGTATAATTCTGCACAAGTCACTGTTTTTGCAACTTACATTCCTGAGCTTGGGTCTATGTTTATAAGGGATACATTATTTTTAATGCTACTGTTTCCATTTGAGACTTACCTTCTCTTGGGCCTAGTCTCAATGTAAATTAGAAGCCCCACATGCTTCTTGTTCTCTCTAGGTGATATACCTATTTGAATTTTAATCCTAACAGAAAGTACCTAAGGTGAACACAGTATTATAAAAGACATCTCCGAATAGATCTATTTTTATTGTTCATATGGTTATTTGATGTATGCTGTACTCTTGGTCTCGAGTTTTAAGTGCAGGAAGGTCTTTGTTTGACAAGAACATTTGTTCTTATATTTCTATCCTAGAATAAAAGGTAACTGTCCTGTGGGCAGGTAATCATCTAGTCACTGAGTACAGGTCACTTAGCTACTGATGAGAATACAGTGCGAACCTTTCTGGGTTTAGTTGCTTTCTTCTGTGAGAGCTCTGAGGGATTGTATATCAAGGCCTAGAACATTCTCTGCAAATGTGGATAGTCAGATATGCAGTCTCAGTATCAGACATCGATTTCAGCATGTTTCTGCTTCACTGGCTCACTTTCATTGAATTCCAGATATGTAGACTAAAAATTTTTCTCCCATTATTTTCTCCCATTTCCATTACTTATAACATGACAATTTCACTTATAATCTATAATCCTACAGATAGTGAATACATTTAGTATTTAAAAATAACCAATAGGTATGAACTATTCTATACATATATCTAACAGAATTATATTTCTATGTATAGGAAATAATTTAGTATTTAAAAATGATCAGTAGTTATGAACTGTGGCTATTGTATGTAACAGTCAGTGGAAGAGATTGTATATAATTTAACCATAGATGTTTCTTCTTTTTTAGCATAAGGAATTAATGACCTCAACTTACATAAATTGTCACTATATAAAAATGATAATAAGCAGATTGAGGGTGATAGAGGAAAATCCGTTCCTGAAAGGTCAAAAGCAATCATCCATCCTGGAATGAAAATCTGGCTTATAAAATTCCCGTGCCGGTGACCTTTCCATGACACCATGCCTCAGGAAGCTCATTTTAGCAGAGTGTTTTCACATCATGGCGACTGTTTGCAGTCTCTTCTGATAGAGCCCGGTTACAGGCTCATGTCTACACCCTCTAGCAAACCAACACTGGCGGTAAATTGTATTTGCCAAATACCAGGCATATCAAATGCTTACCTGAGAATAGACTGTTTATTACTTTTAATCAATAAGTGCATTCTTTACTTCAATTTGGCTGATTTTAATAATTAAACTATTCATAGCTTAGTTTAAAGCTAAAAGTAATTAGTGAAATGACCTGCTTCTTCCTTGGCAACTGGGTTCTTCTAAAGGAATCAGTAAGCACTGCCAGCATCTCAATCTCATTTGACATTTCAAAGGTCTCTCTCTCTCTCTCTCTCTCTCTCTCTCTCTCTCTCTCTCTCTCTCTCTCTTGCACACACACCATAGGGTCATAAAATCTATTTTAAAATGTTGAGGCAAGACTCATGCATCTATTTCTAAAGCGGACTTTAATATGTATTCAAGGAAGAAAATTAACACTGTGATATCAGAATGTAGCAGTGAAAATTCTGATTTAATGATTATGAAGTGAACCTTAGGAATCCATGGAGATTCCCCACAATGCTTTAGTGTGCAGCCATCACCGGAAACCACTCACCTAGGCCACGCCCACCCTTGAACCTGGTTTATTACAGTAGTTCCCCTGAGTTTCGTTTCTCTAATTTGTGTCTAGGGTCTACGTTCTTATCTGCAACTGAGATTTGCCTACAGCTCCCTTTTTTGGTACCGTTGCTGTTAAGACTCATTATTAATTTGATCCTTGTTTTGTAAAGTGTACAGGTGCTGCTCAGCTGGCTCAGTGAGTAAGATTGTTTCATTTTCAAGCATGAGGAACTGAGTCTGAATCCCCTGTGTAAAACTCTGGCATGACTGAGGCTGCCTACAGCAGCAGGACTGGGGCATGGGGATGGGAAGAGCTTGCTGGTTAGCCAGCCTTGATACAACTGTGAACTTTGGTTCAGTTCGAGATCTTATCTCAAAACAATATGAAGAGTGATAGATGCAGACTCTAGAAGTTCAGCCCCGAATAGAGGAGGACCGGTCTTCGGTCAAGGGTATACGAGTAGCTGCGCTCCCCTGCTAGAACCTCCAAACAAGCCATCTCTGTTTCCAAACCTGCATGTGTGTGCACCTGAACACTTATATAATGCAACACTTGCATGCACTCATACACATATACATGCACACACGCACAATTCATATTCCCACGTTCTTGTGTTTTAAAAGAGAGTAGAAAAAAAAAACAACAGCATTGAATTCGAGTATTTATTTGACTTTCTTAACCCAGATGATTATGTCTAATATCACTTCCAGCTTCTCAATAAGGAGATTGAGTCAAAGAGAAGTAACATGCTGTGGCCCACATAAGTAAGACCTGTTGCTTGTGCTCCACATGAAACTGTAGCTGAATGTGTACCCTTCCTTCCCAGGGCAGGAAGCCCTGTCCTTTCGGCCAGAGCACTATCCACCCAATGCAGAGCCTTTACTGTCGCATACTGCCCTTCCAGACTCATGTCCTGTGGCCATGCTCTTCTTATTTCAAATTTGACTTATCTGGCTTGATAAAGCATGTTTTCACTGATGAGGTGAGCCTTGGCCAAAGCTGGTTAGCACAGGATCACAGCTCCATCAAGGGAGGGAAGTCATTGTTAATGAAATGTGAGTGTGAATTTATTATGCAGTCCTGTCCATACGGATACATGTGACTGGTTACTTGAACTATCAAATGTGCTGTGTACTGAGCTGACATGTATATCCTCTATTTTAAAGCCACTGGATTATGAAGAAAATCGTCAAGTGACCCTAGAGATCGGTGTGAACAACGAAGCTCCATTCATTAGAGATGTTGCAAGCCGAATACCCACCATGAATCGGGCCATGGTTACAGTCCAAGTGAGGGATCAGAATGAGGGGCCGGAATGCAAGCCCCGTGAGCAGATTGTACGGATCAAAGAGAACTCAGCAATTGGGTCTAAGATCAATGGCTACAAGGCCTATGACCCCGAAACCAAGAATAGCAATGGTTTAAGGTACATAGGTCTCTGCAGCCATGTGCTAATGCAGTTGTCATAATTGAAACAGGTAACAGAATTTGAGGAGTGTTATGACACCAAAGACTTATAAATTTTCATTTTATTAATAGGTACAAAAAATTGCAGGATCCTAAAGACTGGGTCAGCATTGAAGAAGTTTCAGGATCACTCACCATATCAAAAATCCTGGACAGAGAAATCATGGCTCCAAGAAATGACCTATACAATATTACAGTCATGGCAATTGACCAAGGTAATTAATATAAAGTATTAATTTAGTATGTTATAATAGAATGGAAAAATAAATTGTAATTATTCTTATGGCAAATTAATATTATGGTAAATATACACAATTCTTGAAAATTACCTCAAGATTAGTATCTCTCTTGTTGTCTGAGTAGATGACTTTGGTGAGAAGATACCAATTATTTCTGGCTTTGTTTTTGTTCTGTTGCTTTGGTTTGTTTGTGCAGCCAAAGCTGTTTTTAAATTCACCATATAGCCAAGTGTGAACTTTGTCATTCCTGATCCTCTTGCCTCAGCATACTGAGTGCTACAGGGTTGCACTCCATGTTCAGAAAGATGTTTTTGTTGTTGACATAGAGCCTTATTCTGTAGCCCAAGATGGCTCAAGCCTACTACCTAACTCAGGCTGGTCTTTAAGTTGTGGCAATTCTCCTGCCTTAGACGTCCCTGTGTTGGGTTTATAAGTGTGAGCCATCACGTTCAGCTAAATAGCACATATCCTACTTATGTTTCTAGTCCATCTGCAGGAACTTAGTTCTTGCACAGCTTTGTGGTAAAGGACAATGATCAAACATAACCATGAGACTCGATGCAGTGGTCTCCTCAGACTCTTCATGAAAGTTTGTGTTACTTTACCTGGAGGCTTCCCCCATTAATTAATTAATTTTCAACCAAGCAATTAATTTTAGTTAATTAATTTTTACTTAATTTACTTTACATGCTGATCACAGCTTCCTCTCCCTCATCTCCTCCTTGTCCCTCCCTCTCACATCCCCTCCTCCCCATTCATTTCCCCCTTCCTCAGGGAAGGCATGGCTTTCCAAGGATATCAACCTGCCTCGGTGTATCAAGTTGCAGTGTGATTAGGCAGGACAATACAGTCCACTTAAGGGAAAGGGACCCCAAGGCAGATAAAAGTTATTAGGGTTCCCACATGAAGACCAAGCCGCACGTCTGTAACATGTGTGGGGAGACTAGGTCTGTCTCATAAATGCTCTTTGGTTGATGGTTCATCTTCTGTGAGCTATGGGTGCAGGCTAATTGATTCATTGATTCTGTAGATTTTTTTTGTACAGTCCTTTGACCTCTCTGGCTCCTTTGGTATTTTCTCCCTCTTTCCCTTATAATTCCCAGAGTTCTGCCTAATGTTTGGCTGTGGGTCTCTGCATCTGTTTCCATCAGCTGCTGGGTGAAACCTCTCAGACGACAGTTATGCTAGGCTCCTGTCTGCAAGTATATCAGAATATCAAATAGTGTCAGGGGCTGACTCTTTTTCATGGGATAGATATCAAGTTGGGTCAGTCATTGCTTCGTCATTCCCTCAATTCCTGTCCCATCTTTATTCCTACACATCTTGTAGGCAGGAAAAGTTTTAGGTGGAAGGTTTTGTGAGTAGGTTAGTATCCCCATCTCTCTCTGACTCATTCAGCTGATTACTAAATCCTTCTAAACTTGGATTTGAGTTTTTAAAGTAAATTTCCTTTCCTCTGGCTTTATTTTAACCAGCAATAATTTCAATGTGTTATATTATCTTGTACTCATTGAATTAGAATCTTTGGTTGTGGAGCCTTTATGTAATATATTAAAACCTCCCTATGGGTTTGATGCAACTTGGGACTAGAATAATATTTCTATAACCACTTCATTATGACTCATTAACATCCACGAGCCCAAGGAAAAAGAGCATTCAATTCAGCATTTATTCCTATCATTTATAGCAATTCTGACAAAGGGCTTGTTGAGACTTGGCTATGATATTAGCATCAGCAGGAACCATCTTCGACAATCTGTAGCTTTTACTCATGTATATTCTTATTCCCCATTCATCTAATAACTGGAGATTATATGTCAGGAAATATTGATTCTATCTGTACCAGTCAGCAACCCATGTCCCCATGTGACAATGTGCGGTAGTCACAGGAGCCGGGAAAGAAACCTAGCTTAGATGGCCATCACGGATAAAGAAAACGTGCTATATACGTACGATGGGATTTCATGTCTCTGTAAAAAAAAGTAAATAGTAACACTTGCAGGAAGTGGGCACAACTGGAATTCACTATGTTGAGAAGAAAAAGGCTAGACTCAGAAAGACAAATTCGACATGTTTTTTCACGTGTAGGACCTAGATTTAAAACTACGTATTTGCGTGTGTGTCAACATAGAGATTAAGACCTTTTTACGTTGGAGAGATGACTCTAAGACAAGAATCTGAGACCAGCACTGAGCCTTGTCCCTTTCCCTTCTCAGAGGGTAGATCATGCACAGGGACGCTTGCAGTGAACATTGAGGATATGAATGACAACGCACCAGAGATAATTCAAGATGACATTGTCATCTGCAAGCCAAGGATGGGTTATACAGACATTTCAGCTGTGGATCCTGATGAACCTATTCACGGCCCTCCCTTCCAGTTCGCCTTGGCAAGCTCTTCTCCAGAAGTCAACAGAATCTGGACCCTCAACCAAGTTAATGGTATTCCAGAAACATCACAACTCATGCGATTTGAAACAGCAGAATAACTATCGGAGGATTTACATATTAATTTACACAAAGTCCGATGCAAAAGTTTAGGATGTTAAATTAGCTTTTTTCCAATGCATGTATCTCTGTGTATGTATGTGTGTGAGTTGTATATGCATGTGTATGCGTCTCTCTGTAGTATGTTTATGTTTGTGTGTGTGTGTGTGTGTGTGTGTGCATATTCACAGATGCTAGAAGACGGTGTGAGATTCCCTGAAACTGGAGTTACAGGCAGTTATGAACTGTCCAGTGTGGGTGCTGGGAACTGAGCCCTGCCCTCAGGAAGAACAGTGTTTTCAACAACAGAGCTATCTTTCCAGCTCCTAATACCATGTTCTTTCGTTCTACTAAACTTTGTGCGTGCTGTTATTTCTGCCTAGAAAAAGTACCTTCACTGTGTGTATGTTTCATGCTAACATAAAATGGATGTATTGCTTACTACTGGTCAATTAAGTTGCAGGCCCTGAATCTATGTATAGGGATGAGTCAGGCAGGCAGCACCTCAGCTCAGATGCTTACCCTGAAGTTACTGCTCACATTCCACAGGCCATCCTACCCTGTGGCTGGTCTCCACCTGCTGATTGCCCAGTGTCATAATGGCCACCTGGTCTCACCCAGCTCCCTTTAGCCCCATGAGAGGAAAACACTGGAGACTTTAATATTTTAAAACTGACCAGATAACTCAAAAGGCTGGGCAAAGAATATCTTACCCCACCCTCCTTGGCCTCTGCAGGCACAACTGTGGAGATGACGAACTATCTGTGCCCTGAGAAACCTGTATGTCTGCAGCTCCCAGTCTGCCTGCTGCTTGGTCTGACTCCCACTCCTCTCCCCCCTTCTCTTGTGCCCAGAAATCCTGCCTTTGCTTTTACCCAGAAATTAGCTTCTGCCATCTTTATTTAGCCAATCAACAATTAAGGAAACAATTAAGAAAGCTCGCCCTACAGCTTACAGCATGGAAACTGAAAACATTCTCTGTGTATCTGCAAGTATTGATTCCTTAACAGCATATGAGCTGGAATTAAAGAAAAATTTGACCCAGACATTGAGAGCCAGTTCTCATTCTGTATAGATCATGGGGATAAAGAGATTGCTAGAATGCTACTAGGTCATTTCAATACCAGATTAGTAATGTTTATTATTATTATTATTATTATTATTATTATTATTATTATTATTATTATTTTGACATTTTGAAATAGGGTCTCACTAAGTAGCTCAGGCTAGCTCCAAATTCACTGTCCTATAGCTCTCTTAGTCTCAAGTACTAGGAACTTAGGTGTGCATTCCTTACCTGGATCCAGATTTACTTTTTAAGGCTTTCTTTCATAGAATTACAAGGAGAAATATGTCTAAGGAAATGTGAATTTCTGGAAAGGGTTGAGGGGATTGAAGACAGCTCCCTTTGCATTTTTTGAATTTGGTAGTTTTGTTTGTTTGTTTCCTGGCAAGAGTGGTGGAATAGATTCCGAGGAAAGAATAAGCACTCGTTACAAATAGCATTGGGCTAGCGAGAGTTCAGTCAATAAAATGCTGTCTGTGCAAGCATGAGTTCCGTCCTCAGAACCCACATGAAAACATCAGGATAGAGTAGTACCTGTTTGTAATCCTAGTACTGGTGGTTGGGCAGAAGAGGGGTGGATCTCTGGGCTTGGTGGCAGGCAGATTAGCTTAATCTTCAAGTTCTAGGCAATGAGAGATCCAAAAATCAAGGTGGTCAGTTCCTGAGGCACGATGTCTGAGGTTCTTATGGGACCTCTATGTTTAACCACACTAGTGTGTACACATGTCCATACAAAATCAATCAATCAATTAAAATAATTTCTTTTTATTTTCTTCAAAGATACAGCTGCCCGCCTGTCCTATCAGAAAACCGCGGATGTTCAGATATACTCCGTTCCTGTAACTGTAACAGACAGAGCAGGCCAATCTGCGACCAAGATCTTGAGAGTTAACCTGTGCGATTGTACTCACCCCAGCCAGTGTCTGCTCAGATCAAGAAGAGCGGGGATCACCCTGGGGAAGTGGGCAATCCTTGCCATCTTGCTGGGCATCGCTCTGCTATTCTGTAAGTATTCTCATTCGCTTGAAGATAAAATGAGGAATAAAAGACCAGAGTATCAAAAAGGATCTTGGGAAGCAAATACAGACAAGCGCTCATTAGCAGTTCGTGCCTTTTACAGGTCACCGCTGTATTCGGTGGTAGCTGAGTTCTACTTGAAGAGTCAAGGTCCCTATATGAGGGACCACAATCCTTTCTGAAACAGGTTGCGTGCTTGGACAGAATTGTTAAAGTCTCTCGCTTACTTATTTCTGTCCCCCTTTTTTTCATTTATTGAGACAAGCTACTCTTTGGGGGGTGCAACTGAGTTAATCGACGTGGAATTCTTAGACTAGTACATTCTAAGTTTCTAATACTCATTTATCATTTTTCACTGGCCCAACAAAATACACCTATCTTTAACACCCACTGAAACTCAGAAAATGGTACTAGATGGGATTCATTGTAGAACAAAATAGAGAAATAAAAAGAAAAAAACCAAACAACAAAATAGAACCAAAAAACCTCAACGATCACCAAAATGTTTTATTTTGACAGGAGAATGAAGTTAACTTGTAGTAAGTAGAGTGACCAAGTTGCTGTGCATGTGTTAGAGCATCAGTGTTGGCCACACATTCTAACACATGGCTAGATCACTAGGTCATGCCTACATGAGGAGTCAGCCATGTGGCATACCCAAGGAGACAGGTTTTATATGGTAAGATTAGGTCTGAAGAAGTCAAACAATGGTCTGGAGACACAGGTGTCTAGATGGAGTGATTGAAGGGAGAAGGTTCAGGAAATGAAGCCAGAAGAGGAGAGGTGGGGAGAGGAGGCACAGTGATCCTTCAAGGGACAGGTGGTATGCGTATCAGAGCCATTTGGGTGGCCTGAAGTCCGAGATATCTGTAACAGGGCCATCACTAAGCATATCTGAATGAGATATGAATGATCAGTGTCACCTCAGCCTGTCAAATCTGCATGTTAAACATTGAATGTCCTGTACTTTTTATTCTTGTTTCCCTGTTTGTTTGTTTGTTTGGTTGGTTGGTTGTTTTGGTCGTTGTTTTGTTTTTTGAAACAAAGTCTCACCGTGTAGTCCTGACTGTTTTGGAATGCGCTGTGTAGACCAGGACCAAGCTGTAATTTATGTAATTTATGTAATATCATGAATTATTCATAATTATTTTCTTTCAACAATTTAAGGGCTTAGAAATCTTAGGTCATGGGCCACACAAAAGCATGTGTTGGGCTGGAATTGGAGCCATGGTTTGTCAGTGAACTAGAGGGTCTTCTGGACCACAGTAAATAGCTGTTATTACTGTTGCTTTGGTGATCATATTATCTTAAACCTCCTATTCTTATGATGTAGGATGGAAATCTAGATAAGATACAAAATTTGCTTAATTTTGTTTATTGAAGACAATCTGATCTAAGGGGAAAAAAGGGATTTTAAAAATTTATTTATTTTTTTATAAATAAATTTATAAAAATTTATAAAAATTCCCCAGCAAAATGATATGCTGGGGAATCAGTAAATATCATTAATTTTTGACTTAAATAAACACTAGTGACTTTTAAGATCTTCAATTGAACTCATGATATAAAGACTTTCACAGGAAGGGGATGATTTCTTCTGTTAGAAATATTTTCAAAATTCAGTTTTGATTACTGCATATTTCAAATTATGCCTGTGAGTTTTGAATGACCAGGATAATTCAAGAGAAATCATAGTTAATGTTCTTACTCTCCTTCTTTGGCCCAAGGAATAAGTAATAAAGGATGGTTGCTTTATTGTATGTTTGATAAATTATGATCTTTTAAAAGTGCATTTCTTCTTATTTTTATTTAGCGGTACTGCTAACTTTAGTATGTGGGGTTGTTACTGCTCAAAAAGGAAAACATTTTCCTGAAGATTTAGCACAGCAAAACTTAATTATATCAAATACCGAAGCACCCGGGGACGACAGAGTGGTAAGTCATTTCTCTAGTGAATAATTATCTCTCTAGTTTTAAAATTCATCCCTGTGAAGTTGGTAGGAGTGAATTTACATTTGTAAAGGGCTGCAATTTTATAAATTATGTCTTCAGTCTGTTCTTAGAGAACTTCATAGAACAGATTAACTCTTCAGGTCTAATGTTTCTGCTTTTTTTGGTAGCATTAATTCAGGCTTTTGTGAATGTTTTACAGCACTAATAACTCTGATTGCTTTCTGTAACATTTGAGGTTCTTTGACCCCTACTGAGGTCTTGTTTTGTTATAATGCAGTGCTCTGCCAATGGATTCACCACCCACACTGCCAACAACTCCAGCCAAGGCTTCTGTGGCACAATGGGGTCAGGAATGAGGAACGGTGGGCAGGAGACCATCGAGATGATGAAAGGCCACCAGACCTTGGACTCCTGCCGTGTTGCTGGGCATCACCACACCCTGGACTCCTGCAGGGGAGGACACATGGAAACCGACAACTGCAGATACACGTACTCAGAGTGGCACAGCTTCACTCAGCCCCGACTCGGCGAAGTGAGTTCTCTTGGGTGTCAGATATTAACGTGCATTCCCAGAAACTGCTTTGCCACGCTGTGTTATGTGTCTTCTCTTGTTAGGCATTTAAAAAAATGCTTTGGTTTTCTCACAGTCTTTAAGTTTTAAATATTTTGATTCCTCTGTCTCATTCATTTGGTTTCTAGATCCTTATGAGATCCAGAGGCTTCTAATATCTGCCCTGAATGGTCATTTTTAGGTGTATGTCTACCATAAAAACTCCATTGATAAGAAAAGAATGTGAAGAACAATTCTAGTTCCTCAGAAACACGCATTTCCCAAGTCAAATTTGTATTTTGCTATGAAAACATAAACCTCTGAGTGCAGCTTTGGGTTGAAGACTGGCGCACTTTACTGAGTACAGCTTCAGTTCAGAGATCTGCACCCTTTACTTAAGCCATGCATTCATTCATTTACTCAGTGTAATTTTCTACTTTGCTTTAAGTGGATGAGTGCACACATTTATAGGGTGTGGTGAGGGATCACCTATGTGTGCAATGTGGAACAGCAAAATGACCCAGTTCACAGGGACATTTGAAATTTATTCTTAGTAATTTTGAAATATAGAGCTCACCATCATGTGGATTGTTTTCAATACGTAAGGCATACTGTGCAGCTGTGCGGAGTCTCATAGAGAGAGAGGCTCATAGAGAGAGAGGCTCATAGAGAGAGAGACGCTCGTATATAGAGAGAGGCTCATATAGAGAGAGACGCTCATATAGAGAGAGGCTCATATAGAGAGAGGTGCTCATATAGATAGAGGTTCATATAGAGAGAGGTGCTCATATAGAGAGAGGTTCATATAGAGAGAGGCTCATATAGAGAGAGATGCTCATATAGAGAGAGGCTCATATAGAGAGAGGTTCATATAAAGAGAGGCTCATATAGAGAGAGACGCTCATATAGAGAGAGGCTCATATAGAGAGAGACGCTCATATAGAGAGAGGCTCATATAGAGAGAGGTGCTCATATAGAGAGAGGTTCATATAGAGAGAGGCTCATATAGAGAGAGATACTCATATAGAGAGAGGCTCATATAGAGAGAGGTTCATATAAAGAGAGGCTCATATAGAGAGAGACGCTCATATAGAGAGAGGCTCATATAGAGAGAGGTGCTCATATAGATAGAGGTTCATATAGAGAGAGGTGCTCATATAGAGAGAGGTTCATATAGAGAGAGGCTCATATAGAGAGAGATGCTCATATAGAGAGAGGCTCATATAGAGAGAGGCTCATATAAAGAGAGGCTCATATAAAGAGAGGCTCATATAGAGAGAGGCTCATATAGAGAGGCTTATAGAGAGAGAGACACTCATATAGAGAGAGGCTCATATAGAGAGAGACGCTCATATAGAGAGAGGCTCATATAGAGAGAGGCTCATATAGAGAGAGGCGCTCATATAGAGAGAGGCTCATATAGAGAGAGGCTCATATAGAGAGAGGCTCATATAGAGAGAGGCTCATATAGAGAGAGGCTCATATAGAGAGAGGCTCATATAGAGAGAGGCTCATATAGAGAGAGGCTCATATAGAGAGAGGCTCATATAGAGAGAGGCATTGCTGTGGAAGAAAGGATTCAGTAAGTGGGTCTCAGTCTAAATCAACAGTGTTGGAAAGCTTTTAAAAATACAAATGCCTTTGTTTCATTCTAGAAGACTCTAATTCCACTGGTGTGTGTGTGTGTGTGTGTGTGTGTGTGTGTGTGTGTGTGTGTGTGTAAATAAAATCTCATATGTGATTTGTATGTCAGGCAGGGTAAGGTAGGGGTCCTGTTTAAACATTCTTGCTCAATGATTCACGTGTGAATCAGAGGGAACTGATGGATTCTAGCAAATATTCTACCAGACACAGTTAGTTCTGTGAAGGACAGAACATGAGTAATATTCTAGAAGAGGGCTCCAAATCACTGCATGCCCATATTATTAACTTTTTTATTTATATATTGTGACACTCAAGTGTTTACATGTTTTATATTTGAAGATGGCATTCATGTGAGATTATGAGAATTAATTCTGCTCCAGGCCCTCACTTAGGAACGTCCTCCAGTGTCATAACTGGTAATGGGAGGAGAAGCCAGCACAGTCATAGTTATAACAGTTGGTAGCAGCTGGCCATGAGCTGAGGGTTAGGGAAAGTCTGTGCAGGTCAGCATAGGGAACCTTGAAGATTGGAAGACAGGCCAGCAGGACATAGCACTGAGGGTAAGGAAGACAGGGTAAGGCAGAGGCAGCTTCGGAGCATAAGTATAGTTTCAGCATTGTGAGTTAAATGGATGCTTTTAATTTTATTGATTTTGGGGGGTGTATCTCTGGCTTTCGGCCACATTGGAATGCATTTTTATATGTACTTCTTTGCTGCACACACTAGAGGATTAGCTCATGGTCATTGTACCCTTACGAATGGCGGTCATAAACAGTATATTTCCATGCATTGCTCTATCCATCTTTAGTTTCCCAAAATAACAAAGCGATATTGGAGGAGAGGTTGACTTAAAGTAGCACACGCTAGTAAACTAAAGTTACTTCAAACTAGGACCATTTGGTATCCACCTTCAAATTCCAACCACTTGGCATATTGTCTTCATTTTGTGAACTGACCTCAACTATAGACATAACATTTGGGGATATTTAATGATGACTGAAATGTACTTAAATATAACATCTGTAGATCTATTTTTATTCTGATGAATTATTAAAAATGCAAACTATACTGATTTATGATATGGCTGTAATATAGACCAATCATGTGCATTTTTTGTGTGTAGGACTCCTAGAGGACACACTGGTTAAAAAATTAAACATAAAAGGTAAATAAAATAAATTTTCTGTTCATATATTGAAGTTGTTTTAAAAAAATAATACAATCCTCTTTTTTGGACTTTACAGAAATTGCATGTGTGTAATCAGAACGAAGACCACATCCCATCTCAAGACTATGTCCTCACCTATAACTACGAAGGCAGGGGATCTCCAGCCGGTTCTGTAGGTTGCTGCAGTGAAAAGCAGGAAGAAGAGGGACTCGACTTTTTAAACAATTTGGAGCCCAAATTTCTTACATTGGCAGAAACATGTACAAAGAGATAATGCCACCAGGTTGCGATTAGACATGGCCTTAACAGACATTCCAGAAGTTTGAAACCATGATACTGTAAAACAGACTCACTACTTATACAAAATGGTCTTGAGTTATGCTGGCTTGACATGTGATATTCTGACTGTAGTCTAGTATGAAATTGTTACATATTTGGGAGAAACCATCTGTGAAATTCTAATCTTTTCTGGGGGGCATGTGCTGTGCAAAGTGGGGCAGGAGCAGTGTGCTTCAGTTCCTACTCTGTCACAGGGTCATGACCCTTGCAGTGTGCAAGGGGTGTATCTCCGGGTGCTGCTACAGTATACCCACATTGCCTGTCCAGGAGCTTATGCACATATAATGAACTTCCCTCCATTTTACAGTCTTCCCCCTACCAATTTGTATTGTTAAAGCAATTTGTTGCAGACCACTTTTCAAAGAGCACAAGTGTTAAAAGAGAGGACCAGAAAGCTCAAGCTATAGTACTGGAGTGAACTAGGGTCTGTAAAGGAAACACCCTGCCATGAAGATATTTTCCTAACAAAAGACAAGTGAAACTATTAGTCTGAAAACAGTTAAGTTGTATCAACATCATATCCTTCTAAGCATGGTTTAAGAACCAACAGAACACTAAGGACGAGTATATCAGAACAGAACAAACTTACCATAGATTACATTAAAGCTTTTGCAAAGCTGAGGAACTAGGACCCGCTTCCTTCTGATTTCAATATCAAATCCTTTAATGGAATTTGGAAACACAATTTCGAAATTGTATACAATGTGTAGCAATTTTCTGTTTCAGCACCTTCTGACACTAGTGTTTATTTGTAACCAAAGTACACATCAGAGTGACATTTACAATGCAATGGAAACAAAGAGGAAAATGGCAAGGATTGAGAGTAAGGCTGGTGTGGCTTATCCTGTAACAGGAAATCAGGCTCTTAAAGGAGCAGACTCCCTTCTGCCAGGTTACTGTGGGATGTGCCACACCTAAACATGACAGTTCCTGCCTGCTGGAGTAATTTGTTTAACTTTACAAATACATATTACAGTTTTAGTGGAGGAAGATAGAGAGAGCCACATGGAAGAGTAGATTTACTTTGCAGGATATATAAAAATTTGTACATCCAAGCATCAGAAGCCAACTACCAGATTCAGTCCTCTACCCACTACACCTCTGGGGTCTACAGCTTCCTGGACTGCAGTTTACAGAAAGGATGTGGTTTTCTCAAACCTAGTGTTGACAGCCACTGAAATTACATGCTCCACCACTCTTCTACTTTTCTCTCTCTTCTTTTCTTTTCCTTTCTTTTATTTTATTTTGGGGGATGTGATTACCTCTACATACTATATGGCTTCAAACTCACAGTCCTCCTGTTGCAGTCTCTGGATATTAGAATT
This sequence comes from Rattus norvegicus, assembly GCF_021556685.1. NCBI lineage: Eukaryota > Metazoa > Chordata > Mammalia > Rodentia > Muridae > Rattus > Rattus norvegicus. Next base: position 11,576,008 of record NC_141551.1, on the reverse strand, counting down.
ATAGGCAGATGCCACCAATTGGTCTTATCCTTTAAATTCAGAGCCTTCGTGGTGCTGGGAGACTGTGGGGAAAGTATTGTTACCTTCAGAGTGATTGTCTCAGAATCGAAGCTTCGTTTCCAGAACCCACTCACACTTTATGTGAACATAGCTCTGGCAGTGGTCCAGAAACCCAGCCCTCCTTTTCGTGTCTGCCAAAGCTGCTTGAAAGCCCCATAGCAGAATCACTGAGCTGGCAAACCTTCCAGAAACTCAATCATCCTTCAGCGTGACTTGGTTTTTATTTTTATTTTTATCAGTTTGTTTTGTGAGCTGAGACTTATCACATCAGAAGAAACAGAAATTTCGGATCTAGGCAGGCAAGACATTTTTCAGAACTCTTCTTATTTGGAATATGAAATCAGGAAAGGGGGCTGCAAGGGGGCTGCAACTCAGCCTGGTATAGACAAAGTAAAGGATTTGAGTCCAAGCTCTGCATGGTGACAACATGCTGTAGCCTCAGCACTTGAGTGGCAGGGAGCAGAGGCTCAAGGGACTTCAAGGTTCTCCATAGTTAAGTGAGAAGCTTGAGGCCAGTTTAGGTTACTTGTGGAGAGTCTTTGGATGGGGCAGAATTGTTGTACTGGGCAAACTACGTGTACATCTAAGATTCTGAATCGATTGTTAAACTTTTCCTGTTTTTATTTTACCCCGAGGGTTATTTTTTTGCTAGACTTTTGAAATTGTCAATTTTTTTTTTGTTCACAGCATCATATATTCTTCTCTTCTCACATGTATAGGTGAAAATTGTGCTATTTTAGTGTGTAAGAAAAACAGCTCTCCTCTTCAACACTTTCCTTCCCTCCCCTGGGTTTTTATGTAAATGTACAGACCATCTTTTTCTTACATTTATAAGGAAGCTGTTAACTGTCTACGGAGCAATTGGAGTTTATTTTCCAATGTTATAAACAACTTTAATTAGACAATTAAATTGCTTTTGAAACTTGTCAAATAAAAACAAACAATTGTCGAATGTGTGAAATAGCACTTCTTGATGAGGAATGTAAGGCAGCAATGCCAAGTTGGTTTCCCGTCTTTGCTGGGGGTAAAGAGTAAAGGATCAAAGGTGAGAGAACACTGCAGACTTGAAACACTGAGTTCCAGACTTGCATGGAAGCTAAAATAATCCACAGTACCTTTGTTTTTTGTTTTTGTTTTTGATTTTTTTGTTGTTTTTTCTGAAGAGAAAAGGATTTATTCAGCTTACACTTCCACAGTGCTGTTCATCACCAAAGGAAGTCAGGACTGGAACTCAAGCAGGTCAGGAAGCAGGAGCTGATGCAGAGGCCATGGAGGGATGTTACTTACTGGCTTGCTCATCTTGCTTTCTTATAGAACCCAAGACTACCAGCCCAGAGATGACACTACCCACAATGTGCCCTCCCACCCTTGATCACTGAGAAAATGCCTTATAACTGGATCTCTCATGGAGGCCTTTCCTCAAGAGAGGCTCCTTTCTCTGTGATAACTCCAGCCTGTGTCAAGTCGACACATAAAACCAGCCAGTGCAGTGGTGCTCATGACTTTACACCCAAGAGGGATCAAGTCTGCAGACTTAAGACTTCAGTACATGAATCCTAGATTCACTAGAAAAGTGCTGAGTGCCTCTATCTCCTCCTGTTGGTGAACCCATCCGTTCCACCTAATGACCCTATCAAAAAGGGGGCTAGCAAAAGGGATCAGCAATTAAAAGCACTTGTGGATCTCGCAGAGAACCCAAATTCAGTTCCCAGCACCCACATGACCACTGACAACTGCCTATAATTCCATTTCCAATGGATCTCCACAGTACCTTTGTATACCAGTGACTGTGCTACAGAACAGGTCACTGGACAATTGTCAACACCATATGTACTGGGACCAGGAATTTTTAAGGCAATTTTCTAGGCAATGAGGACCGCCTAGAAAAACTTACAATATGGACTGACTGCAGTGATGACCAGTAAAAACCTGAACTGGATGATGAGTTATTGTTCTTCATGGCTGAGCATAGCTCCAGCCCCCTTTATCTCTGGTGTAGGGATTTACTAATAGGAGAAGAAAGGGGCTGCATTTTTGTGACACGGAATAAACTGGCATTCTTCCTACTCCACACAAAGCCATTAGGAACTAGGGATGTGAGAGGAAGGCCGCTTCCCCGTGTGTTTTCTGGTTTGCTTTCTGGTGAGCCTAGTTCCTCTTGAGTTCTCCAGTCAGGAGAGGCTGGTGTGCTGTCTTTACTTGGCTTCCTCTTCCCCACAGCTTCTTTACAAGTATCTGCAAGGGAGTGTGGGTCATACCCTTCAATGACTCAGGTCTCCCCTAGTCTCAAGAACCAGACAGGATGAGCACATTGATGTCACTCACACACTGGTGTGGTTACACATACTTTCTCAAGCAGAAGCACCTATATCTACTTTGGGACCCCAAATATTGAACTTTAGCAGAGAAACCTGCATTCTCTTTCTTTTACAATCCTTGTCTCCTGTGAGGAACACAACCTTTGTGGGGAGAAAGCATTTCCATGTATGGTTTACTTGTGTGTGTGTGTGTGTGTGTGTGTGTGTGTGTGTGTGTGTGTGTGTACACTCATATAAAGTGAGTTGTGAACTGGTTGTGAGCCACTCAACATGGATACTGGGAACTGAACTCTGGTCCTCTGTAAGAATTGCAAGCACTCTTACCTACTGAGCCATCTTTCTAGCCCTAGAAGAAAGCATCTGTCAGGTCTCTGAGACAATATTTTCATCAGCCTATGTTCCGTTAGGGAACATTTTGTTCTTAGATTCTGACGCTGTTTACATAGATGTTTTACTACTTTTCTTTCGTTATGCTAAATGTGCTGTGTGATATAAATACAGGCTCACTAATTTTGGTAAAAGATAGATTTCAATTTCACCCTTAATGATTCAGATGCCTTTATGTATGTAATCTGTAACTCTAAAGTGATACAGAGTTACTGGTTAGAGAGCTATGTTATAGCTGAAATTATCCTACTGAATCATGCAGTCTTTCTGATATGATGCGATGTGCTGGAAGCTAAAGACAGTCTTAAAAATTACTCCTGCTCTGCTGGGTTGTTTTTTAAAAAATATGAATCATCATAGACAAGTTAAAACAGACATATAATAACATAAGTTTACCTGAGGAAATGCCGAGCATAAAAGGCCCAAGAAAGAGAGAGCACAGGGACAATGATACATTTTTTCCTGTCTTAGTAACACTTCTGCCTTGTGCTTGTAACTTAGTGAAGTGCACAGTACATCTCTGAACCAAAGTCAGAAGCGCATTTCAGGGATTGAATGTGACTATGTATAAGTTCAGATGGTCAAAGCCATGTTACTCTCCAAAAGAGGACCTTGTCTGCTTGGTCTTGTCAAACCTGAAAAGTCTTGTCATTCAGAAGATCTGGGCTTTATTTTATTTATTTTAAAATTATTTTCTTTTCTTTGTATGTGAGCCTGATTGTATTTCTGTGTACCAGGTGCATGCAAGAGTCTACGGAAACCAGAAGAGGGCACAAGATTCCTGGGAACTGGAGTCGTAGATGGTTATGAGCTGCTGTGTGGGTGCTGAGAACAGAATCAGGGTCTTCTGTGAGAGTAGGGAATACTTACTGGGCATGCTCTGCAGCTCCAGGACCTAGATCTCATATGTTAACCTGGGCTTCAAATCATGTCTCCAGTGACAACCCATGATGTCAAATACACCTTTACTTTCCCAACTTACTTTGTCTCTATACTCAAAAATATTTAGGCAAAAGGGAAATAGGAACATAATCCCATTACAGTAAATTCGTATGCTTATATTTTTGAGAGTGCACATCTCCACAAAATTGGATAAATTCTTACTTCTGTCACTGTCAATCCAATACTTTAACCAGTTTTAATTTTTGTAGAGGACTTTTTAACTCCTCTGGGTGGAATACAGATATGCCTTTAGTATACACACACCTTTAATGCCAAACAATGTAGGTAAGTTTAGTTCGTAGAAGGAGCAGTGCTTGATAGTGATGTCTAATTGAGGGGCAGACAAAGTGACAAATCAGAGAAAGATTAGACAACGTGAGTCAGAAATAAGATGTCTCATGGGGACAGATAGGAAAGAGACACTTCTTAAGAGCAGCACAGGGTGGGGGAGGGAGGGAGAGAGAGAGAGAGAGAGAGAGAGAGAGAGAGAGAGAGAGAGACAGAGAGACAGAGAGACAGAGAGACAGAGAGACAGAGAGACAGAGAGACAGAGAGACAGAGTTGAGAGTTGAGGCAGTTGGGAGTCAGAGCTGGGAGTTTGTCCTGAGTTCATGTAGTTGAGCACAGATCAGCAGAGGCAGCTGAAGTCAGAGAATAAGAAGGAGTCAGATGAGAACAGATGGCCAGAGTTAGTTTGAGGCCAGGCAGAGCAATTCCATGAGGAGCTAAATTGAAACAGTCAGCTCTGGAGTTTGAGTCAGAACAGCTGAGTTGAACCAGCCAGCAGAGTTCAGAAAGAGCTAGAAAGAGTGAGCTTGTCCAGCAGGAAGGCTCCAAAATGACAATCACACCAGGCGAATAAAATACTTTTACAAACTTTCACTCATTTTACAAATGCTTAAAAGTCGAATCTGCAATCAACTTGTATTCATATTTTTTAAAAAATAACAATTAAACCAATCATTATTTCTAACTGCTGATTAGATTAACTTCCACTCCATAACTGAGCATGCACAGCAATCATGTAACAGCAGGTTAAAGCCACTGTCTTCAGGAGACTTTAAGACAGCATAAGAATAAAGACCCAGAGAGAGGGACAAGAAAGCACACACAGATGCACCTGTAGGGGCTGGAGAGATGGCACAGTGGTTAAGAGCACTTAATGCTCTTCTAAAGAATCTGAGTTTAGTTGCTAGACCCCTAGTGGGTACCTCATGATATCCTATTCAGATCCAGTGTTTATGTGTTCTTATGTACTGCATAGGCATCTGCATATACATATATATATATGTAAATAAAAAAATAAAATAATCCTAACACACACACATGGTGTGTGTGTGTGTGTGTGTGTGTTGTTGTAAGACTTGAGAAAAGCCCACTGAGTCCTGTGTACAGGATGTCCCACACACAGAGACACAGAGACGGAGATCGATATAATAAGCAAGAGGTTTACTAGTCTAGTGCACTAGGGTCATTCTGCAATCGGGGCAGAGGTGACCCCCAGGGACAAAGGCACACACTTTTTATACTGTTTTAGGAGTACAAGCAAGGTTACAGTTTAAACTTATTGGCTAAGCACATTGACCTTTGAATCTATTGGCTAGTAAGTAAGACACACATTCAAGCTCCGGCAGGGAGGTGTCTTTGGCCCTGTAGAGGAGACAGTGGGGGGTCCCACCCCTATTGTGGTTGTGACACTTATAGAATGGAGTGTTTACTCAGCAAATTCTTGTGGCACTCCCTGGCAGGAAGACACCTGATGTTTTCTAAGAGAGCTTTTGTCTGCTTGGTCCCCACATTCAGTGTGTGTGTGTGTGTGTGTGTGTGTGTGTGTGTGTGTGTGTGTACTTAGGCCAAGCCAAGAGCAAGGTTCAAGTTTGAGTACAAATAATGCTCTGATTTTTTTTGTGTCCATGTGTGGAAATACTTTGTGACTTGTCAGGTGACCTATGTAAGTACTAGATCTACCTACGTAGTCTCTTGTTTAAAATATGACCATTCATTAATTTATTCATTCAGTTAGTGATAATTCTTGGTCAGTTACCACATGCTAAGGATAGTTTTCAATGCTAAAGATATAGCAGTGAGGAGAGTAACTAAAGCCAGTTTTAAATTTTAAGTTTCATTCCTGGAAGGGAGAGGAAATGCTTTGCTTGGCGTGTCCCTATTTCTAAAGGCAGCATATGTGAGCTGGAATGGGGTGGGGGTGGGGATCCCAGTGGGATGTCTGGGCTTGTATCCTGTGTCCACCCAGCGTCTGGGATCTTGCTTTGGTTCAGTAAGGGGTGCCTGCTCTCTTGCATTTTCTCCCTCCATTCTTTTTTTCATCTTCTTGCTTTCCCATGGTCTCACTGTTTTTTCTTTAGCTCCCTGGGCTACTCCATTTCTTCTAATTTTCTTTCTGCTCCTTCCCTCATCTGATTTTCTGTGCTTTCTTGAGCTAGATCTTGAGCTCGCAGCTGGGCTTTGATGATTGCCAGAGGTCTTCATGTGCGCATCACAGGGAGGCTCCTTTGTAACTGACTATCCAAGAAGGCATGTGCCAGCAAGTGTTTTAGAGAACCTCACTGCCAATACCAACATTTGGCATCTTGGTCATCTTCCAATAGTGGGGCTCTAGCTTGTCCTTCAACATGTCTCTACAGCCTGGATCTGTAGAGCCATTTACCCTCCAGCTGGCCTATGTTACCTTTCAGCGTTTTGTCTCTACCCTGAGCCAATGTCTTACACTGACACTTGGCGCCCCTCTCTGAAGCAAAGACCACATGTTTCCTCTTGTTTTATATTCTAAGATTCTACGCACTTCTGAATCCATAGATCTACAGTCTTCTCTGTGGTAAGAAAGGTAAGAGATAGAAATACTTGTGCTTGCAGTAATTTGCCAGCCATATACATTTATATTTTTTTCAACAGCAGACAACAGGAATTCAAGACAGCAGAAGCCTGCAGCCTATGAGACTGCTCTTAAAATTCTTCATGGTTGTGTGAGAGACATTCATTACGATGAGCGATAATGATGATGAGTGTCCATTGTTTCTTAATTAGAGAACATGGCTGATTATTATGCCATTATTAGATCAGTTTATCTATTGATCATGTCAGCTGCTTCTTAGTTCACGGTTAATGTAGTTACCCCCTTCTTCATTTAACGAGGAGCTTTGCTCATATGCCAGGATATCTTGGTGTATGTGTGATAGATGTCTCTTCACATATGAACTCTTTAAGTTCTACATAGCAAATGTGAGCTTTCCCTGAAAGAAATGTTTCCGTTGTCACACTCTGAGGTATCGGCCCTTGTGACTTAGTGTTTCTCTCGTTACTTTGTCATTTCTGTTACATTTCCTTGTGTAAATTGTTTTATCTGAGGAGGAATCTTCTATGACCCTTTTCTATTGATGTCTTACAAATGGCCAAGAACTTTATGGATTTAAGGAGCCCAGATTTATAATCAGGATTCTATGATCCACCCACCCCCACCCCACAAAATGCAGCTGGAGATACCAGGAAGCTGCCATACTGCACTGCACTCTCACCCAGAGGCCCGAAGAAGAAAGACTCACTCAGGTTGCTGGCAGACTTCATTTCCTTGTAGATTTCCCAGTTCTAGCTTCTTGTTGTTTTAGAGACATGGTCCAAGTTAGCCTTGAACTTGTGATCCTCCTTTTTCAGCCTCCCACATGCTGGGACTTCGGATGCTGTCACCACACCCAGTGGTGCCTGTTTTTGTTGCCTGTTGTCACTGTGGGGGGGTGCCCTCATGTCTCACAAGCCACATAGAGGCTTTGACATGCTACTTTCCTCAGTGTAACTCCTGCTGTCTCTACTCTGCCATATGGAGTCTTAGCCAAAGGAGAGACATCTCAGCCATGCTTTTATTTTTCATATACTTAGAAGGTATTTTATTATTGCTATTTTAGTTATTTGTGTGTGTGTGTGTGTGTGTGTGTGTGTGTGTGTGTGTGTGTGTGATATGCTTGGGTGAGGGCATGTGTGTTACTGAGTATTTAAGGAGGTCAGAGGACAGCTCTGTGAAATAGGTTCTTGCCTTCCACCTGCAGGGATGGAGCTCAGGTCCTTGGGCTTATGCTGTAGGCCTTTGGTCCATCTCATCGACTTTCTTCACCAAAGTTTAATGATTAGAGGCAAATTACATTTCCTACTTCAAAGAACAAGTTGGACACCCAGGCATAAGTAGAAAGTTGAGATGTCATTAGGGGTCACTTAGGCTCTGTCACATGTTGGAGATTGGTTCTAATGATTTGATTCAATCGGGAATCTGCTCGTCCAAATGCTAAAGGTTCTTGTCCCCAATTGGTTTTTGATAGATCAATAAAGATGCCAGTGGCCAATAGCTGGGCAAAGGGAGGCAGGGTGGGGCCCTTAGAGTTGTGTGGGCTAGGTTGGGGGGGTGAAGATCTCAATGATGTGATGGGAGAGGGTTGGATGAAGGAGCTCCAGGAGAGAGTCAACCAGTGGTCACTTCCCCAAATAGGCCCAGGGAATTGGACGGAGAATTAGAACTGCCCAGCCTGCTGAGTAGCCAAGACATTTTAAAAATAAGCCTGTGGTGTGTGTGTGTGTGTGTGTGTGTGTGTGTGTGTGTGTGTGTGTGTGTGTGTTCCATTGAGAATCCTAAGAGTTCCTGAACAGGTGACTGGAAGTGTGAGACTGGCCGGGAGCAGAAAGTGGTGTAGTGAAAACTGGACACTATGGTCACCACAGTCTCTTCCTCTATTTCTGAGAGCATGGAGTTTTTAGAGTTGGTTTCTTCTTGTGCTCAGTTGAATTCAGGTTTACTCATCTGCTAGCAGGTATTTACTAAGCTATAAGTCCTGTCCCTGCTTGTTCAGTTTATTTATTTTAAAGCTGTCATCTGAAGGCAGAAGAGGAGAGAAAAAGTCTGACCTTTCATATGTGAAATCCATCATGGAAATAACTCACTGAGACAGCACTGTTTCTTTCAGACATACAATACATTTATGCTATGAGTTTATCATGTTCTTGTTTTAACTGTTTTATCTAAGGGAGACGTCACATAAAAATGGAGTCTGTATTGCTTGGAACATGAATGGCAGACGGAATACCAGCATTATTTGGCACATGTTGGATAGTTAATTATTGAATTCTCCTCTACGTCTGTATTCATTTTGCAGATTAAAACTTGGCTGCTCAGAGTGGGCACTGAGGGAGGGTGGGCAGAAGAAATCCCATACCAGGCCTCAATCTACCTTTCTGGAAAGATTCTTTGATTTGCACTATAATACTTCTGTTCAATAAATAAGTTACCCTTCATCAATAAACAATGGTTATATAATGCCTGAAATCAGTGATGTTAATATAGTCACTATAACGGTATTTTCTGAAGTTGCTCTAGGAAGTAGTTTTACATAGACCCCTACCTTCAATTTGGTTAATTAAGTTGTTCAAACATTAGGCTTTCTTTTTTTTTTCTCACCAAATATTTTGTTCCTTCAGTTACACACAGGTACAGAGAAAGAAAATGTGGGATATTTGTACTCATAAGAAAAGCCACAAGAGCACAAAATCCTGCCACCTGCTGATGGAATTAGAGCTTGCCAGGCTGCTTTTCTCACTGAAACCAAGACATCAAACTGTGGAAGGAAAGACTGCTGGTTCCCAGTGACTTGGGAGGGGGGGTGGGCAGAGAGAAGGTCAACCGGAAGTGTGGGAGGAATCACCTGCTTCAGTTCTTGCTTAGCAAACACAGTTGGCTGTCAGTTACAATCCATGCCGGGATGTTTTCAGTTGACTAGAAAGAAGGCCAGCCCCTCCATCCCCTGCAGCACATCAAGATGGCTGGTGGAGAGGGGCCGACGCGCGTAGCAACTTCCTTTTGTTGCTGCTAATTATGTTCCTGTGCTGGGTTACCATGGGTAAAGGAGCAAAAGATGAAGTAAAAACTCCATACTGATTATAAATTTACCACCTCAAATTTTTGAAAATTTCATCCAAATTTGGAGTTTTCTTACCTTTGCTTTTATTTGAAAATTTTATTTTCACGAAATCTCTTTGTGTGGCATGTTTTATATTAGATTCTCATTTGCTCGATAACATCAGATTTCCTTTGCTGGATGTTTGTGTGGTACCCTTCTTGCCCTTTATCCCAGTTTTCTCTTGCATAGAGCAGATGGTGAAAGTATAAACATTTATGTTTTAATAGTGTATTTACATTCACTATTGCAAAGTAATTATCGACATACCTGGCTTTTGTGTATTATATTGCTATGTTATTTATTTCAGTCCCATCTTTGAGCCTTCATTTCTCATTCTTCATTTACTTCAACACATGAGAGCATTTTATTATTGGTCATGAGTACAATTCTAACATTTATGCACCGACGAATGTGTATGTGTAACAGGCACAGTGACACACTTCCCACATCCATACAAATCATCTGTATGTAATGTGTAAAGGACAGTCTTCATCATAGTCAAAAGATAGTACAGCTGTTTCTTATTATTAACACTTTTATTATTGTGCAAAGAAAATCCATGCCCTTTCGTTACAGGCTCCGTTACTGACAGCAGCCAGCTCACTTTATGCCAAGACCCATCTAGCCATACTCAACCCTCATGCAGTGTATACTCCTTTGGAACTGCTTCCTCGTCTGTGGCTCTCTCTACGTGTAACACTTCCAGTGCTTATTAATGGTAATGGATGCCTGTCTGCCTGCAATTTGTTGTCTGTTTTCTCTTTCTTTCTCTCTCTCTTCCCCCATCTTTCTTTGTAATTGCTCTGTGGACAAGGATGATTTAAAACTCTGGAATGCGCCTTTGGCTTCACCTTCCAAATTCTTCATTCTCTCTGTGAGCATTTGTACATACAATTCATGTGGCCATATGTGATATGACAAGTCTGACTATTACCCAAAGAACTGTAAAGTGTTTACCAGAGCATGAATCTCACATTTGTAGATTGTTTATTTTGATAGAATTGAATTCATAAAGTCCTTTTCATATTGTTAATTCTGAGCTCATAGGATTACAGTATATTGGTCTTCTTTTCATGGTTTTTATAATTTTGTCTTTGGTTTTTACTTATTTATTCTCTCTTTTATTTAATACAATTATCATTTATTTGCAAGTGTGTGTGTGTGTGTGTGTGTGTGTGTGTGTGTGTGTGTGTAAGTCAGAGGACGATTCTTGGGAGTTAGTATTCCTCTTTTACTCTGTGGACATCAGGTACAGACCTTAGGTGGTCAGCTTTGGTGGTAGCATCATTACCCATGCAGTCATCTGTCCTCTCTCATGCTCTTTATTTTGAGAATATTGAGTCACAGAATATTTGGGGTTCACAGAGAAGCAAAAGGTGAGGTTTCTACCATGGGACTAACTTGCTCCTAGTGGATATTCACAAACTTATAAATAATGTACCTAAGTTCCTGCTCCAGATTCTAATCAAGAGCTACCTTGGATTGCCATGACAACTCACAGCAGACTGAGTAACCAGTGATAATAATTGTCCTCACTGCTTTGCAGGCCACTAGTGTGGCTTCATGTGGCTTATTCCGGGGTACCTACAAGTCCTTCAGAACTAAGACCCTACATTTATAATGGGACTTAATACTACTTTTCTCCCTAAACTCCCTGTTTTCAAACATAGTCACTTAGGAGCTAAAACAGAGACATAGCAGAGCAAGTGGAGCCACAGTTCAGCCATGACGACATCCATCCCTGGAACTGGAGAATGACGTATCTTCAACATGTTACTAAGAAGTCAATAGTCTAAGCAAGAAAGAGAAAGAGATCATGCTCTCAGCTTACAAATTCAATTCATCAGTCTTTAGGTTCTTATGTTCTCTTTTTACTTAACCCTGACCCGATTGAAGCTTTCTACTGAATTTTTTATTTCACTTGTAGTTTTAGGTTCTAAAAATTGTATTATCTAAAAAAAATCCTTCTGTTTCTTTGTAATATTCTGAATTGATTCAGATATCATTTTCTCAAATTTTTATCAATTTATTTATTCTCAGTATTTTGTGTGTATGTAGGTCAATCTTTCAAAAGTCTTTGATGAATTTGATGTTTGTATAATTTATTCTGCTTTTTTGAGTGGTTCTTATTTTCGAATTCTTTATATGGCTTGTGTTACGGTTGTTATTATTGTTAGAAGTTTAATATTTGATAATCATAACATGGTTATGATAATCAGACTTTTCCCTGTTCTGAGGCAATGTCATATTTTTGTTTTTAAACGTCACAAGTAGTAGAACATCTATTTTGAGACTTCTCAACTAATGAGATGATTATTGTTTCTGTATGTTCTCATTGCTGTCTGTTGCTGTAATTAATTTCTTTTATGTTGATGTGATAAGTACCTTATAAAAACAACTCTAGAGATAAAAGATTCATTTTGGCTTACAGATCCAAGAAAATAGAGTCCATAATGGTTGGGAAGGCATGAAGGCTGGAACAGGAAGCTGGCTGTTCACATTGTACCCTCACTCAGGAGGTAGACAGCAAGCAGCAGTGAGACCAGGTTATAAGATATCAAAGTCTTCGAGCTTCCTCTGTAATCTCTTTAAATACCACCCACAGTTGGGGACTGAATATTTAAAGACATGAGTATATGGGGGCATTTTATGCTCAAACCACAATAGTAGCTTCAGCTTACACTCACCAACTGCTTGGACAGAGATTTTCTTGATGGCCTGAAATCAGACAGACAGACAGACAGACAGACAAACTGACTGACAAACAGACACACACACACACACACACACACACACACACACACACACACGCACGCACGCACACACACACTTAATTCAAATGAGGTATTTGTATTCATTAGCTTTTCTCATTACTGTGAACAAATTCTAGCAGAACACTTTAATGGAGGGGTGATCTTTTTTGGTTTTTGTGTTTTCAGAAGACCCAGTTTATGGTTGCTTGGCCCCGCCCTTGGACAGAGCTTCATTACAGTGGAGCCATGTGGAGAAATTATTTACCTCACAGCCCATATGAAAGAGACGGCACAGGGCTGAGGGGCAACCTTCCTGGGCATAGTTGCAGTAATTTAGTTCTTCCAGATAAATCCCATGGTTGAAGTCTACACCAACTTTCCCAAAATAGCACCAGTATCCTGGAGGCCACAAGGCCAACACAAGAGCTTGCAAAGGACTGTTTATGTTTAAGCTATAACAATATGTTTTGTTCTACTGACTCCCAGGAAAAAGAGAACTGGACTAGCATTGTGGAAAGCCAAGAAGGTAACTGGACAGGGGAGGGCTTGAGGCAGTTAAATACCACCTTGCACTGCTATCATTTTGGAGATGGTTTCTTCTTGGTTTGGGGTTTCCCTGAGTCCTGTAAATCTTTGTTTTTGAAGCTCCCAGTAAATTGTTTAGAAGGATTGGCCTTCTCAGTGTTTCTGAAGGAGGGACCATTTGCAGTTCTGTAGTTTACTACTTTGCTGACAGATTCCACAGAATTCTTAACTAGTCAAACAATTCATTTTCCAAGCTTTTACCCATCTTCTGGCATTTTATGTTAGAAAAGATATGTTAGGAAATAAAAAACATCAAACGTTTGCATTGTTTAATCCAAAAGTCTAGTATTTTTTCTTTGACTCATAGGTAAGATTAAATCCTAAAGATTCGGGGTCAATAGTAGCATTTGCTTTTGGAAACTATTTATACAATGCTTCTTGTTGTAGCAATATTTCTATAGAAACTCTTAAGAGGTTAGAGTCAACTTCCCTGTGGAATCTGTTAATGGCTTTGTCTATCTAAAGCTCTATCGGCTATCTGATTTGTCACTCTTCTTCCTTCAAGTCGAAAGTTACTTGCTTTCAATTTAGCACATGATACTCTTTTTCTGTTTCTTATACACAATATAAAATAATTTGTCTTCATTCAAAGCATTAATTTTAGGGATTTCTTATATTTTTTCACTTAAAAGAAATGACATCATTTCTTCTGATTAACTGCAGTGTGTGGACATCGAAGCTGTCTTTGTGAAGGTAATTTTCAAAATCATGTTGATTTAATTAACTTAATCTTGTAATTATAAAATATCCTCAGAATAGGTCTGAAAGGTTGGGTTTTACTTCCAATTCCCTTTTCAATTAACTAAAAAGTGCTTAGTTAATTTGTAGTAAAAGTTTGTAGTAATAGGATTGCTGAGAAAAAACGGGTCATTTTGAGAGAATGTGATCCTTCTGGTCTGAACTTGTGCCATGAGCAGATTGGCGCTGGTCCCGCACCTATTCCCAAACACCCAGAGGAAGCCAGGTACTCTAACATACCCAGGATCACAGGACTACAGGTGTGCTAACAGGGCCAGGATCACAGGAGCACAGGAGCACAGGAGCACAGGAGCACAGGAGCACAGGATCACAGAGGAAGCTCAACTCCAGAAGCTTGGACACACCCATGAGCATTGGGGCTCTGGCACATTCAAGGTCACAGTTGCGGCCACAACATCTTCCCCAACACCAAGCATAACTGGGACCCACATAGGAACCAGGGAAACACAAATCCCTGCCCACCCAGAGGAGCGGATTCCTTCCAGTTTGTATCTGTTCCCAGAGTAAAACCAAGGCTCTGGCCTCCTAACACCACCCACTTCTGCAGCACCATGAGAAAGCTTGACTCCTAGGAGCTCGGATACAACAGGACCTCAGGAGTTTGGTCACAATAGGAATTCAGTATCTCAGAGGCAGCGTGACTCCCAGGAGCTCTGACACACTCAGGATCCCAGAATAATAGGATCACAAAGACACCTGGACTCTGAGGAGTTCTGACACAACCAGGATCACAAGAAAGACAGGCTCCAGTCAGAGACTAGAGCAGGCACTAGAGATAACCAGATGGTGAGAGGAAAGCACAAGCATATAATCAACAGAAACCAGGGCTACTTGGCATCAGCAGAACTCAGTTCGCCCACTACAGCAAGTCCTGGATACCCTATCATACCTAAAAAGCAAGATTCAGAGTAAAAATCATATATCATGATAATGATAGAGGACTTTAAGAAGGAGATGAATAATCCCCTAAAAGAAATACAGGAAAACACAACCAAACAGGTAAAGGAAAATCACCCAGGATCTAAAAATGGAAGTAGAAACAATAAAGAAATCATGAAGGGAGACAACCCTGGAGATAGAAAACCTAGGAAGAGATCAAGAATCATAGATGTAAGCATCGCCAACAGAATACAAGAGATAGAAGAAATCTCAGGTGCAGAAGATACCATAAAAAACATTGACAAAACAAGTCAAAGAAAATTCAAAATGCAAAAAGCTCCTAATCCCAAATATCCAGGAAATTCAGGACACAATGAGAAGACATATACCTAAGGATAATAGGTATAGAAGAGAGCAAAGATTCCCAACTTAAAGGGCTAATAAATATCTTCAATAAAATTATAGAAGAAAACTTCCCTAACCTAAAGAAAGAGATGCCCACAAACATACAAAAGCCTACAGAACTCCAAATAGACTGGACCAGAAAAGAAATTCCTCCCGTCACATAATAGTCAAAACACCAAATGCACAAAACAAAGAAAGAACATTAAAAGCAGTAAGGGGAAAAGGCCAGTAACGTATAAAGGCAGACCTATCAGAATTATACCAGATTTTTCAACAGAGACCATGAAAAATAGAAAATCCTAGACAGATGTCATTCAGACCATAAGAGAACACAAATGCCAGCCCAGGCTACTATACCCAGCAAAACTCTCAATTCCCATAGATGGAGAAACCAAAATATTACCAACAAAACAAAATTTACATAATATCTTTCCATAAATCCAGCCATACAAAGGATAATAGATGGTAATCTCCAACACAAGGAGGGAAACTAGACCCTAGGAAAAGCAAGAAAGTAATCTCCTTGCAACAAACCCAAAAGAAGAGAGACACACAAACATAATTCCACCTCTAACCCCAAAATAACAGGAAACAACAATCACTGTTCCTTAATATCTCTCAATTATCAGTGGACTCAAGTCCCTAATAAAAAGGCATAGACTAACAGACTGGAAAAATTAAAGAGGACCTAGCATTTTGCTGCTTACAGGAAGCACACTTCAGTGACAAAAACAGACACTACCTCACAGTTAAAGGCTGGAATAAAATGTTCCAAGCAAATGGTTCCAAGAGACAAGCAGGAGTAGCCGTTCTAATGTAGAATAAAATTGACTTTCAACCAAAAGTTATCAAAAAGGATAAGGAAGGACACCTCATATTCATCAAGGGAAAAATCCACCAAGATGAACTCTCAATCCTAAATATCTATGCTCCAAATGTAAGGGCATCTACATTCATAAAAGAAACCTTAGTAAAGCTCAAAGCATATATTGCACCTCACACAATAATAGTGGGAGACTTCAACACCCCACTCTCATCAATGGGCAGATCATGGAAACAGAAACTGAATAGTGACACAGTGAAACTAACAGAAGTTATGAACCAAATGGACTTAACAGATATTGATAGAACATTCCATCCTAAAACAAAAGGATATATCTTCTTTCCAGCACCTCATGATACCTTCTCCAAAACTGACCATATAAAATAGGCCTCAACAGATACAAGAAGATTGAAATAATTTCATAGATTCTATTAGATGTCCATGGACTATGGCTGGTCTTCAATAACAACAAAAACAACACAGAGAGAGTATGTCAACTGGAAACTTTTAAGGGACTTTTAAAAACGATGAAACAAGGTTAGTCATTAGAGAGAAATGAACTTCTTTGGGTCTTAACTGCCTAGAATATTGTACCAGAATGTCAATATCCATGCCAATCAATAACTGCTTAATAATATGACATCATTAGGCCTGTATTTCATAAATATTTACAGTTATGAGCTTATATTTAAATATCATTATAATAAAATACCTGCTTACTATTAAGTACATGATGTAAAGAAAAGTATCGTGAAAAAAATAAGTGGCATAAGTGTAAGCATCAGGGGCTTTCACTCTTGTGGGTGCAGATGCTGTGCTTAGCTCAGGGCTGGGGAAGGTCAAAGGTTGTGTGTTATCCTTCTCAAGCTGAACCCAGGGACCTAGAGCCCTCAATGATTTTTTAAATTATTATTATTCTCGGAGTCTTTCCCCTTACACAACCCCTTGCACACATGTTGTCTAAGTTACCTGGCAACAGGCAGGTGTGTCTGACTCACTATAAAAGGGGCTGCTTGACCCCGCCATTCTCTCTTGCTCTTGCCTTCCTGCTCCTGATCTGTCCTCTTGTCCCTTCCCCCTCTCTCACCATTCCCCTCCCCCCTTTCTCCACGTGCTCATGGCTGGCCTCTACTTCTCCACTACTCTGTACTCTGCTCTTTCTCCCAGCCTTTCTCTGGTTCTACTAACTTCTCAACTCCCCTCCCTATGCCCTAAATAAACTCCACTCTTTACTATATTGTCCTGTGGCTGGTCCCTCTGGGGGAAGGGATACCTCAACATAGGTCTGTGGAGGCACTTCCCTTACCCCACACCTCACCACACATCCATCAGACATATTCCTTCTCCCATCTTTTTATAAACACAAGTCAGTTGGTTTCTGAATTGAAAAGTATTAGTAAGACTTCTCAGAACTTTAAGGGCAACTTTATTCTTTGCTTAGTGGTCTTTCTTTAGATAGGACAGGGGTCAACATTTGTGCTACGTATAAATATATAAATCTTTTGATTCTTTGTTATGGTTATTTATTAGTTTTCCAGTTTTCTTCTTAGAATAGATTTTTTTCCATTGCTTTAAAGTGTACGTGGTGTGTGTGTGTGTGTGAGTGTGTGTGTGTTTGTGTGTGTGTGTGTGTGTGTGTGTGTGTGAGTGTGTGTGTACGTATTGGCCTGTCCATATGGGTGAACGTGCTTTTGAAGCCAGAGCTGTCAGATCTCTATAAAGCTGGACTTATAGCCAGTTGCTGTAAGATTCAAACTTAAGGACAAAGGCCACCTTAGGCAAATACCAGGTAGAATTTAGGATAACACCCTGTTCCAGGAAATGAGCTAACCGCCCCTTAGCAGGGACCCTTTACCACCCCCTCTGTCACCACCCACTCTGTGTGCCAAAGATATTTCCCTACCAAGGGCCTCCAATGAATTCAAAGAACAATAGGCAGCCATCAATGAATTCAAAAGGTGGAAGGCCCACCAATGAGAAACAATCAGCTCATAGTGTAACCTAGAGCCTATACCCTGAAACAGTATAAAGGGTGTGGGTCTTGTAATCAGGGTCACCTCTGTCCTGGTTACAGGGTCACCCCAATGTACTGGATTATTAAACCTCTTGCTTGTTACATCCATCTCAGTCTCTGTGTCTCTGTGAGTAGGACATCCCAAACGTAGGGCTCAGAGGGCTTTTCTCGAGTCTTACATTTTGAGCTGTCCACTATGGGTACTGGGAAACCAAGTTGTCTTCTCTCTAAGTTTCCAAGTTCCCCTCCAACAAAACCTGAGCCTAGCTCCAGTTCCTAGGCTAAGACTTGGGTCTCCGGGTTAATCTCCTCCAACAAACCTGTATCTAGCACCAGTATCCAGGTTACAAGCCCACTACTGCCTAACAACCACAAATTAGGAAGAAATTAGAAGTTTACCGTTTGGCTCCCAGCACCAGCCAATTATGCTAAAGACCACAGTAGCTCTCCAGTGTATGTGTGTGCTTGTCAGATAGAAACACTCACCTCGCCCTTGCTGCTTTCTATAAAACCTTGCCTGTGAGTGTTTAGGACTCTTGTCCACCATACTGTCCTGTGGCCCGGAGGCAAGGAGCCCAAGCTTGGGCTAGGAATATAGAACCTTACGCGATTGCGTTGATTTGGCTTCTGACTGGTTTTTCGGGGTTCATGAACGTGTTTCATGGCAGAGCAATGTTTACTACTCTTCAAGGATTTGGGAACATGGAGCAAAGTTTAATCCTTTGTTAGATTAAAAATGGTGAATTAATTTCAACTGTATTAGAAGTAACTATACTGTGCTGACTTGCTGGACAGCCAGTGTAACTAATCAGGAAGCTCCTGTGAAAGACCTTGTCTGAAGCACATCAACCCTTGGCTTACACACATCGCCTTCATCATCACCTCCTCCATCACTGCTACCACCACCATCAGGGGCAACAGAAACAAAACATTTACTAATATCAGGCCAAGATTCTAGATATTTTCTATAATAAGCTTTAGGCATGATCAGCCCTAAGTCCCTGAAACAATGTGTGTGAGAAGTGTTTATTCCTCCACACTTGTTTGGGTACGTCAGCAGGGTTTGGTGATTTAGCTTATTTTCTCTCTCACTTGTGCTGTGTTACTGATGTTCTAGATGGGAAAATGCCAACAACCTTGGTATTTTAAAACAATTTTCTGTGCTTTAAAATGTGGGGTGACAGGCTATGAAAGGTTCCTGGTTGAGATAGGTTGAGTCCCTGGAGATCCTAAAAGGGATGGCAGTCGCATTCCCAGTCGCCCAGGAGATCAAGGCTGCATGTAGCTGCACCTCGCCCCCAAAAACCTCTGTAGAGAGGTTTGAGACAGACCAGTCATGTAGGACAATGCCCCAAATCCCTCCTTCACACAGGGGAGGATGTGACCACATATCGTGGAGGCTCAAGACAGATCAGTTGTAGAAACGGGACCACGCCCCTGAATATGTAGATGAGGTCCTCTCAAGCTCTCAGGCCAAACCAATAGGAAGAACCTGCTGTCAGACACTGACCCATCCAGAAACTGTATTTAAGAATCACGTTCAGGATTAAAAGTGTGCAGGAATTATTTATCGTCTGAGGGCTTCTGTCATAAGAGCTGTAACACCACCACTTGGGGAAGAGATCTGCTCTCCTCAAATCACTGCCAGGATCCCTCCTGCACCCCTTCCTAGTCAGTCCCCTGCTGGCTCAGCCCTGCCCAAGCAACTGAAGTGATAGAAAGGAGAAGGACTAGCGGCAGCGGCAGTGAAAGCTATTCCCCCATCCTGCCTGAGTTCTCTTCCCCCTCATCCAAACCCACGCCACTAGTGAGGCCAGAGATGGCCACGGAAAACCTCCGGCATGGATGTCCACATTAAAATATTATACTCATGCTCTTTCCAAACAGACTTTAGACAAGTGGTTCTCAACGTCCCTAATGCTGCGACCCTTTAATACAGTTCCTTACATTGTGGTGACCCTTAATTATAATTTTTGTTTCTACTTTATAATTATAACTTTGTCAGTTATGAATCATAATGTAAATGTTTTTCGAGATGGTGGTTTGCCAAAAGGAGTTGTAGCCAACATGTTCAAGTTGAGAACTTCTGATTTAGACAGGTAGTTTTCATTAAAGTAGGTTCTAGAGAACAGGTTTTTTCCCTTACCCTTTTTTTTTTTTTTTATTAACTTGAGTATTTCTTATATACATTTCGAGTGTTAGTCCCTTTCCCGGTTTCCGGGCAAACATACCCCTCCCCCCTCCCCTTCTTTATTTTCCCTTACCTTTTATTAATCATTTTATTCTTTTACATTTCCAATAATATCCCCCTTTCCTCCACGCCCCCCCCCCCCCCAATTCTCTCTCCCCTTCCCTTTGCCTCTATAAGGGTGCTCTAATCCCGTGTCACTGCTCTAGCATCCCCCGACACTGGGGCATCAAGCCTCCATAGGACCAAAGGCCTCTCCTCCCATTGATGTCACATAAGGCCCGCTCCCTCCATGTATACTCTTTGGTTGGTGGTTTAGTCCCTGGGCGCTCTGGGTGGCCCAGTTAGTTGATATTATTCTTTCTATGGGGTTGCAATCTCCTTCAGCTCCTTCAGTCCTCCTAGCTCTTCCCTTGGGGTCCCCGGCTCAATCTGATAGTTGGCTGTGAGTATTTGCATCTGTATTGGTCAGGTGCTGGTAGAACCTCTCAGGGAACCAGGCTCCGGAGAACAGGTTTTAGTAGCATAAATAATTGCAAATTGTTCTCAAGTATGTTACAAGATAAACATGGGCTTAAATGTGTGGGCTTTTAATCTGTATGTGAGGATGCTAAGGAGGGAAAACATATTTAAACCACTGTGTAGCAAACCCTAGCATCTTACAATTATCAATACTTTTTTCTTTAGATATAGATTCTAGATACTTCTTGGTCATTATTTGTGAAAAGGTTCCAGGCTTTCGAAGCTCCCGGAGCTTAGCACAAATGGCTCCTTGGCGGAAGTGCCATTCAGGTGGTAAATCTCCCCATGCAGACAGCACCACCTGCCCAAGTGAAAACACAGACCTGACCCATCAAATTCCACAGCTCTGGGAAAGTCTCTAAACACATCAACCTTGCATTTTGACCTCTGTAGTTCCACTTCTGGCTAACTGTTCTTGTTAAGTGAAGTATGTCAACAAGTCTTCTTGTGCTTAAAAGCTGCCCCCTAAGAAAGGCTCAGTACCTCACTTGGATCCCAAACACCCAGGCTTGTCCCTGATTGGCTTATAGAGACTTTCTATCGGCTTAAACCCATGTCTGGATAGTCTGTTGCGGGTAAGAACCCCCAAACATTTCTAGAGGTCCCACCAAGATCTGAGAGAGCAGGCCTCAAGTCACCAGAGATCTTTGGGCTTCTTGGATTGAGGAAGAAGAAGAGTGCAGTGGTTAGGGGACTCCTAGGGGGTGCCTGGCCTGAGATGGTCTAGGCCCCCTTGGTTCCTTCTAATCAATTGCTATTTAATGTTTCAGCTTCAAAGGGGTTACACCTCACCTCCAAAGAAAGCAAATTCAAAAGTCACCTGTTCCTCACCTCGGTAAGTCTGGTTAAGAAGCCTTCTGTTTGCACATATAGGAGAGGTTTAATGCAACCACTGATTCAGTGTCTGGAAAACATGTGAGACCCCAATGAATTTCCCTGTCTATTGAGGTATATGAATATTTGGTGGCCACCCCTTGTTGTTGAAATTATTTCATCCTGACCCAGGGTTTCTACCCCATCTTTGACCCTTTCGTTCCCAGATAAAAGACACATGGCCCTTATATTTACAATAAGCCCTAAACGGCCCAAGATCTGGGCTAGTACTTTCTCTACATGCTATTAGAATGCACTTCCCTATCCACAGCCCCGAGTTATTAATTACTACTTACCATGTTTCATCTGGCTGCTCTTCACTCCAATAGGGCAGCCCTCAGGGCCATGTTTTTGTCTTGCCTAACCCATAGAGGCTTCACCTTCCTCCTCCTTACCTTCTTCCTTTCCTCCCACCCCAAGCCCTTGAAACTTAAACCCCACCTATGTCTCTTCCTCCCAACTCTTAGCTGCTGGCATCTTCATTTACTAGTCATAAATAACTTGGAGACAGAGTCACTTAGTGTCTATGTGTGGATTCTCTCATCTCTGGAACAACCAGTCTTGGGGGCCCAGTGTTCACATTAGAATAGAGCAGCATCAGGCCAACCCACTACAACCTCTATTTGTCCTTCCTCTCTCCTTCCCTCCCCATCCCTCCCTCCCTCTCTGTGTGCATCTGTCTCTGTCTGTCTGTCTATCTGTCTATCTATCTATCTATCTATCTATCTATCTATCTATCTATCTATCTATCTATTTTGTTTCCCTATATTGACCAGTGCTTTCTCTGGTGTGAGGATTCCCTAGCTTAAGACCTTTTTATCTTCTTCTGTTGGGGACCCAAACCCTTTTGTCTCTTATCAGTTTGCCCAGAGAACCTAAACAAGCAAACACACAAATAAACCAGCATGAGTCCTACTCTGGGAGCAGGAGTGCTTGCTTATTTTGTTGTTTGACTCCACTCATGGTCAGGGTTGGTCCTTGCATGAAGGTGAGGGCTGAGCCTCTCATCCAAGGCTCAAACCATCTAAGTGGAATGCAGACAGTTCTCCCAGGGGAGCCTCTCCTTTGTTCTGTGACTGCTCTAATTAGCTCCAGAGAAGGGGAAACTATTCCCCTGGGCTGAGCCCAAAGAAAAGGAGAGAGTGTCACATGATTTGCATTTCTTTTTAAACTAATGACCTAAATAATTGGAAAACTCAAAACCAACCACTCTCTGACAAAAGTAAAGAAACAAACAAAACCCCAAACACCCCTAAGCTAGGCAGGATATACCTGCCAAACAATGTAGCCTAAACAGAACAAAACTTTCCTTCTATCCAACACTGACCAATGAAACTTTCCCTCTATCCAACACTGACCAATGAAACTTTCCCTCTATCTGACACTGACCAATGAAACTTTCCTTCTATCCAACACTGACCAATGAAACTTTCCTTCTATCCAACACTGACCAATGAAACTTTAAACAATTTTTTCTAGCTCCTTTTAAAGAGGAATAGAGACAGTTGCTAAAAAGATTTTCTTTGTCAGCCAGTCAGCCCCAGATATTAGAGTAAAGTTATAAAAGTTAGAAAAATGTAAAGGTATAAATAGGTCTTAGTTGCTGGGTGTATCTCAAAGGATGTTTAACAGCAGAGAACAGACGAGGAAAGGACCTTTCACATAAACGGAAAGCCTTATCATCTTTCCGATAATAAGACACAGACTTATAGATACCCAGCAAAATTTTGGTGTCTTACTCTCTGTCAGAAGAATATCTCTTAGCTGAAAGTTCTGCCTCCAATCAAAAGACACAGTTGGACTATGTTTCAGATTGACAATGATTTCCAGGCATATGTAGAATCCAACCCTTACAGGAACAGTACAACATCGAGCTCCTATAATTGTTCAACTAACTAGTTCAGCTACTCCTGTCCAGATTGAACAATGCCAGAGGATCCTGGAAACAAAAGGGAAAATTGCAGTCTAAATTGCCAAGCTTAAAGAAATAGACATCTGGGTGCACTGCCAGTCAGCCTGCAGGTGAAAAAACCTGCCTGTGAAGAAACAGGGGACCTCTGATTCCCATGAGTGTAATTCTTCCAAAGAAATAGGTGTATACTATCTTGGAACTGAAAGATGCATTCTTCAGCGTCCAATTAGCTATGGTGAGCCAACCCATCTTTGCTTTTAAATGGAAAGACCCAGAGGGAGGTTACACAGCAGGCAACTTACATGGACAAAATTGTCCTAGAGATTTACATACTGACTTCCTGCCTTTCCATCAGAGGTTTCCTGGGAAAACAGATTATAAAAGGGCCACTGAGTGATGGCTGAAGTGTTACAGACCTTGGGCTATACAATGTCGGCTAAGAAAGCCCAACTTTGATTATTAGATGCTACGTCTCTTGGCTACCAACTGAGGGGAAGCAAAAGGAGCCCAGCTCAGAGTAGGACTGCTGTCTTCATCCTTCAGATCTCAACTCCAAAAACTAAGAGACAGGTTTGAGGGTTCCTAGGTATAGCTAGATATCGCTGCCTGACGACACCA
Source organism: Rattus norvegicus (assembly GCF_021556685.1). NCBI lineage: Eukaryota > Metazoa > Chordata > Mammalia > Rodentia > Muridae > Rattus > Rattus norvegicus. Next base: position 11,552,016 of record NC_141551.1, on the reverse strand, counting down.
GAGTTCGTGGACGTAATCAGGTCAAGATACATCAACACAAAGTGGGACATTGAGCCCCTAATCTGAACTGAGATTAAACAAAAGAAAAACAGCTCTGATTCCAGCTCTTGCCCTAGCACTCCCAAATATCTCAAATATCTTTCATTTGTTTGTTCATGAACCAAAGGGCCATGGAAGCACCTTGTGACATACAATGGGATCCGGTATGCACAGGATCTGAGCTGCAGCAGCTACTGCTAATCTAATGAAAAAGACAAACACGTTAACTCTGGGGCAAAATCTTACACTCATAGCGCTCCATACCGCTGAAGAGAAGATCCCCAGAGTAATGGCTGTCTAATGTCCGTGTGACCCTACCAGGCTTTACTCCTGGACCACCCTTGAGTCTCGTTTGAGAAACCCACTGCCATCAACTCTACTACACTACTGCCTGATGACAACCCACATGTCTCTATGGCTGCCGTGAGAAACTGGGTGTGTACAGCATAGGAGATGCAGATGTGATGTGACCCAGACTCTCAGATGGGGAAAATAAAACTGCTTTTTTTTTTTTTCATACGGCGGTGAAGTTTTGTTTTCCCTATCTGAGAGTCTTGGTCACACCAGTCAGTTCAGCTCACTGTGCTGAGGTACCCAGCTTGGGTCCAAATCTTTTCAGTTAACACTGTTATGCTTTTACTACTGTGCATGTGCATGATATGACCTACAGAGAAAAAGGACTTCTCAAAGGAAAAATGTCTTTGCCTTTCTAGTGGCTAGTTGTCCTCTATGACTTGCTGTGTTCCACTGTCAGGCTGCTGACCTGGGCTACCCAACATATGGCCCTAAGATCAGTGGGACCTATTGATATTCTGGTGACATACCCTGACCCAGTGCTGTCTCAGACTCCATGGTACAACCAAGAAGATTCAAAAAGAAGAAATGGATGGCTCCAACCCACACGTTAGTGGAGGACACCAGAAGGAAAGATCATTCTCCCAGAAGCAATGAGCAGGATTCCTGTAACTGACCTTCACCAGGCTTCCCATCTGCAGTTCACAAAACATTCCGAGTTTCTCAAACTAAGGTATGTAATACCTAAACCTAACGGTCTAGAGTGGGATGTCCCATCCATATGCTAGGTTTGTGCTCAAGTAAATCTGAAACAGAGAGCCCTACCCAGGAAATGGTCCAAATAAGAGACCAAGACCCTGGTGAGCTCTAGGAAACCCGACTTCCCCAAAATATAACTTGTCAGGGAGGAAACAAATACTTGTTAGTTTGGTCTCCCTTTAGCAATGGAGTACAGCAACGGCCTGCCTTTCATAGCCAAAACCTCTCAGCTACCTTAATTCATTCCTTCCTTCCTCCATTGCCTCTTTCTTTCTTTCTTTCTTTCTTTCTTTCTTTCTTTCTTTCTTTCTTTCTTTCTTCCTTTCTTCCTTTCTTTCTTTCTTTCTTTCTCTCTCTCTTTCTTTCTTTCTTTCTTTCTTTCTTTCTTTCTTTCTTTCTTTCTTTCTTTCTTTCTTTCTTTCTTTCTAGAATTCTGACCTTTGAAAAACAGAAAACCTGTGGAATCAGACTTTACGCCATAGGATGGGAGCCAGGGGATTGAGGTATTTATTCCCAGCAAGCAATTGGTCAGGATTAGTGGTTATGCTGAGACACCCAGCCCCTGTACTGATTAACTAGACTGCCAGACTTTTAACTGAAAAAAGTCACTGTGACTGGGGGCAGCCCAAACCAAATTTAGAGGACTTAGAAGGACCTGAAATTTGTCTAATATCCCAAACCTTTAACCTAGGCACACGTTCTGCTGTCTGCTGTTCTGCCTAGTGGTTTAATTCATCCGGATAACTGCAGTATGGCTCGACCCCTGAGACTGCTTGGTGAGCACGTATTATCAGTTTGACCACATGTGCCTTCTCTGATGCTTTCAGAACTAAGTGGACTGATTGATCAGGTGATTTATAAGTTTCAGTTTCTGAGTTAAAACAGCTAGATTCACAGAAATGGATCTACAAAATTGGAGAGGCTTAGAGTCATGTACGGTTTGGGGAGCAACCTGCTGTTTCTATGTTAGTTGATCAGGAATAATTAGAAAAAAAAATCTTGTCATGGTTGGAAAAAATTCAGAAAGAGAAAGAGATAAAGACATAAATAAAAACGTGTACTAGTTCTCTTAGTCTCCCTGGCTAACTATTACTCTGCTATCAACATTGGCTGAGCATTTAATTCTGGTGGAATTACTTGTGGGACCTACATCTTAAACTATATGGCCAGTTATTTGTGAATGCAGTAAAATCAATTGTCCTTAGGCCCAACTGCACCTCATGAGAGCAGGGCCAGTCTACTGTGTGACTCATTCACTAAGCCCATTGGGGAATATAACAGGGCCCCAGACCTTAATAGCCCCCGGAGCTCAGCACAACTGGCTCCATGGTAGAAGTATCACTCAGGCCGTACATCTCAGCACGCAGGCAGCACGGCCTGCCGAAGTAAAACACAGGCCTGACCCATCAAAGTCCACAGTTCTGGAAAGGTCTCTCAATGTATCAACCTTGCTTTGGGCCTCTGTAGTTCCACTTCCGGCTAACTGTTCTTGTTAAGTGAAGTGTGTCAATCCAGAACATGTCTTCTTGTGCTTAAAATCTCCCTGTTGAGAAACGTTCAGTACTACAGTGGGGTCCCAAGTACCCATTGTAGTCACTGGCAGGCTAATAAAGACCTTCTTTTGGCATACAACCCTGTCTGAGCCGTCTTCTCTGGTGAATATGCCACGACGCTATCCATCCATGTTTACTAGCATGTAACAAGGTACCAAGTCAATATCAAAGGGATGTACATGCCCCTCAAACTCTCCGTGTAGCTGAGGAGAACCTTAAATTTCTAACCCTCTTGCATCTACCTCCCAAGTGTTAGGAAGTCCAAATGTGCAACTCCATGCCCATCCTAAGCCAATATTTATTATTACTTAATTATTTTATTTATTTACATCTCAAACGTTTCCCCACCAGGTCCCGCCTCTAACAATGTTTATTATGGCAGAATGGTGTAAATTTGAATTCATTGATGATACACTCTAGATCTAGCCCTAGATAGAATCAATGCAGACCCATTTTGAGTCTAAAGCGTGATCTAATGTATGACCACTAGATGGCACTCTATATCGATGAATTTTGTAGTTTTCCTTGCTCCTGTTACAGGATGGACAAATTTTCATGCACTGAAATATTTTAAGACAAATTGAGTGACTTATATTAGTTGAAGCACATGAAGAAACTTTTCAGATAATACTGAAATAGATTTTTTTTGTAATTTGTTGGAATTTCTACTCTGTTAATGTTTTGGGTTACAGCTAAGTAGCCAGCATTTCTGGCACCAAACTGTCAATGTTGTGTGTGGGAGATGGTATGATTCTTGCAAGAAAATATTGATTTTAGGTTTCAGTCATATGTGGAAACAAGTTTTAGTAGCAGCATTTACAACGTTGAATTGATTAAAGGTACTAGCCCACCCCTACAAGTCCCCAGGGAATATTTTCTTGGCTCAAAAAAAAAAAAAAAAAAAAAAGTATGGAGATTCCCTTTTCCCCTCAAAGGGAGGGTTGTGGGATTCCCAGATGGAGACCTTACAGTACAGCACTTTCTTATGGCCATTCCACAGGGGAAAAGCATGCTCGATATTATTTGTAAGTCAGTGCTGTATCAATGTCTCCATTGAAACATTCTATCCTGCCGACGATCATTAAACAGGAAGGTTAAAAAACTCAAACTAGCTTCAGGAAGCTAGCCAGATTCCTGGAACTGGCCAGATTGACTAGGCTCCTCCCTGCCAGAGTTAGTAATAAAAGCCAAGAGTCCCTCTCCAATGAAGTGGAACTGAGCTTCAAAGAAGACACCAGTCCAGCTGCCTGGAAAAGGCTTTGGGTAGAGTCACTCGGAAAGGATACTCTTCAACCCACTGAGCTGCCTGCAGGCTGTGCAGTGAGATCCAGGTTCCCAGTCTTTATGAACTGTCTGTCACCTGTGCTATGGTGAGCTTTGGTGATACAACTGTGAGTCATTTGTGTCCCTATGAGTAACCCCTCACCCATATTCCTGTAAATAACTCCAACAAATGCATTGGCTTACTAGGTCGGACTCTGGTGGTGCCCACACTTTGATGCATTGTGGGATCGGAGTGTGGGATCGGAGTGAGTGGATGTGTGTATTGTGTCCCCCTAGGAACATTTCTGTCACACAACACCCAGGAGAGAAATACCATGTGAAGTGAGTGTAGATTACCTATAGAAATAGGAAATAAATTTAACCTAAGATAAACCCAAACCACCAATGGTGAATTCTCGAACATTAGTGTTCCAATCCTAAAAGTATTTTTAACATCACACATTGCCATTTTAAGGCTGCAGGAAGTACTTAACATTGGTTAGATCATTAATGGAGCTTGGAGGTAAATTACATCTTGTTTGCAAGGGGTAACTGGGAATAAGCCAATGTCAGTGAGCCAAACTGAGCTGATACAAACAGAAAAAAGAAAGCACAAGCCCAGGGCTGTCACAGGCTGTCACAGGTACATCTTCCACACCTCTGTGGAATGCTATTTTTACTACAGGTTTATGTGCTGATTAATAAGCTTGTGGGATTAATAAACTGAAAGCACAAAGGACAGATTCTGCCTCATTGTTTACTGGATTAAATAGAAAAAGAAAATCTCTTGGTGAGCTGTCACTGCGGCCACATACGGGTGCAATTAAACCCACACCCATGTCGTCCATGAGGAGACTTGATAGTGGTACCGTGCCTTGGGCAGAAAGGGATTCAAGTCTGATTAATCACTTCTGCGGGTTGATTTTAAATTAAGCGATCAGGTTTGATTTATTGTTCTTTGCTGCCATCCTGTGGACATCTGAGATATGAATCAAGTGGAGGAATGAATGACTTGAGCTCTCTGCTTTGAGGAGCAACGTGGCAACAGATGTCTGAGTTGGGCACGCTCCTTCTGTCTGCAGAAAGAATGGCCTTAAGTGGCATTCATTCATTCTCTCTGTCCTTCACTCCTAGAAGGAACAGATCTACTTTAAAATGGTCTTTGCATAATGCATGGAGGAGAAAAGTCTCGAGAGGATTTACAAAATTCAGAGAAATGACGGTCTCTTATTCTTAAATATTTCTGTTGGGGTGGGGCATCTATTTCCACCTTAATTTTCATCTGATCGGGAGAACTCATTCTTTTCTGTATAGTCTGTCTAAACTAGGCTTTGAAAAAATATCAGTCGTACGGAGGTGGTAATGAGAACGCTGGAGCTGATGGGTAAAGGGCTGGGCTGATTTATTCTGGAATGTTACTACTTCAGGCTTTATCTTCCTTTTATATCTTAATGAAACATGCCACTATTATGCAAGTACTCTCGCTGTTCCTGCCGAATAATATGCCCTTCAGTGGAAGGAAAGTCTTTTTTAGGCAAAGCAATGTAAAAATACTTTCCTTACACACGGCAGATATGGAATTATCTTCTAAATGAAGGGGAACTTTGAATCACCCATTTTTAATGTCAGACAAACTCCTTGCTCTTGCATAGTTGTATTTAATGAAAAAATTGTTTAAGGTGTCGGGAATTAAAATAAACAATATTAGTGTTTACTACTGTAGGGTTGAGTCAAAATCATTAGTCAGCACCTACGTGTCTGGAAACTTTTTGTTAACATTTCTATTCCATGTCAAAAGATATAATGAGCTTTAATATACAGAAAATATCATGGGAGAAAATTAATGTCCAGCACCCTTCCCTCCCTTCTTCCCTCCCTCCCTCCCTCCTTCCCTTCCTTCCTTCCTTCCTTCCTTCCTTCCTTCCTTCCTTCCTCCCTCCCTCCCTCCCTCCCTTCCTTCCTTAATTCCTTCCTGCCTTCCTTCCTTCCTTCCTTCCTTCCTTCCTTCCTTCCTTCCTTCCTTCCTTCCTGCCTTCCTGCCTTCCTGCCTTCCTGCCTTCCTGCCTTCCTGCCTTCCTGCCTTCCTGCCTTCCTGCCTTCCTGCCTTCCTGCCTTCCTGCCTTCCTGCCTTCCTGCCTTCCTGCCTTCCTTCCTTCCTTCCGGTTGTTTGTTTGAGAAAGGTTTCACTATGTAACCTGGTTGATTGCTTTCTAAGACCTGACTACGTAGATCTTGAACTCATGGAGATCTACTTGCCTCTCCCAAGCGCTGGGATTAAGGTGTGACACTTGGCTAGGATCCAACACTATTATGTTTGCTTACTCATTCATAATAGCCTTTCATATTGCATTTCAGAAAATATTGCTCTTTTCTTATGAAATATTTATTGTGCCACGTTAATGTTAAAACTGCGAGTTTCTCTACTCAAAAGAAACACCACATTGCTAGCTTAGGAGAGCTCTTGTGTACTTCCTATGTGAGGAATTATATCCCAGGAATTATCACCATTTCAAAACTCTAGTGAGAAAGAACACTGCAACTAAGCCAGTGTTTTGTCTTTGCAAAGCAGCATAAATCCAGTAAACCTCCCCCTATGTGCCATCTTTTATCAATTTTTAAATGCATAGTCACAATCATTATTTTATATTATACTTAGTTTCCTTCTGTAGGCAAAAGAGCTGTGTGCATAACAAATCAATAGAAAATAAAAGAGGTAAACAACAGCTTGCTAAATAAATAACATAAAGTGATTCTCCATCAGAACCTCAGTAATTACTCAGTGGAACAGGCTGCCCTTAATAAAACAATTAATTAATTTTTCCAAATGAATTATGCAAGCCAATATTTTCCTTCATTAATGTTTTGTTGAAATCATTAGGTTTTATTAATGAATAACAAAGAAGAAATTGGGCCTTTCTTCTAACGGATATATATTAATGTGCTTAACTCAAACAAAATGTGCTTCCTGTATGTAATGAAATTTGAATCAATCAATTCAATTTGCTAGTCAAATGTCCTTTTGGAGCTCAGCTGCTCCATGGGGATGGTTGTCTGCAAAAACCAATCTGAATGCGATCCAGAGAAGCCATAGCTGTGCCAAGTGTTGCATCCATTCTTACTAGAGTCTCTCTGATTTTCTAAAGTAGGCAACTAGTGCCTTGTGCAGAACTCTATTATCTGATCTAATTAGGATGATAGCATAACATTCCGCAATGCAAAATTAATCACCATTAACTCATGTGCCAGTTCTTTCTCAAAAGAGAAAAAACGCAGAGAAAGCCACGGCTACTGTAGACCTTTATGAGCCTGAACACAAGCGGTAATTTCTATGCCACTGTCAAAAGATATATGGTTATAGTTATTGAGAATGTCTGAGGAAGGAAGGGTTGTAGAAACCACGTCTACACATCACTGAGAAAGTGAAAAATAGCACAAGCTTATTTCTGACTTATTTGATATAGTACGACACAGTATTGGTGCCAAGGGCAGAATTTTAGTTCTTCAAATATCTAGTCTGTATCTTATTGTGTATATTTTTAAATTCCTTCATCCATCAGTGAACATTTGGTTGAATCCATATCTTGGATATTGGACATTCTGTTGTAGAAAATATGGTTGTATGGGTCTAGGTGCCTGATGTAATTTCTTTACTTCTTTTATCTATCTGTCTATCATCAGTGTAATGGTGGGGTTGTTGAATTATATGGTACCTCTATGTGCAGTTATTGTGTATCATCTCTGTATTGTTCTCCATCACAACTGAATTAATGTATATTCATTGTAAGTTTGAGAGTTCTCTGCATCTCCATTAGGTAGTAGTTGTTATTTCTTTGTCTTCTTGATAACAGCCATTTTTGAACTGGTGGGGAGAGTTCTCATTATAATTTCATATTTTCCTGACAATAATGGGGAGGAGTTTGTGTAGTTGTTCAATATTCACATTTCTTTTACTTTGTTTTTCCATTTTTATTTGTGTGTGTGTGTGCACGCTGTAATGCATGTATATGAATAGTTTTACATGTGTGTAGACACATATATGCATATGGATGTCTAAAATTAATGTCAGAAGTCATTCTCTATTTCTCTTCTACCTTATTCAAAATGGCAGAATCTACTGATGGTAGAACTTAAAATATGGCTAGTTTTGCTAACTGGCTTCTTGTTCTGGGAGTTGCTACACTTTTCCTTCTGAGACCAGAATTTCTGGCAGGGTGTTGCACCAAACTGGTATTTATGTGACTTCTGGAAACTTGAACTCCAGTCTACACACCTGTGCTTCAAGCATGTTAACCTCTGAACTGTGTCTTGTATATCCCCTGGTACATCTTTGGAAAAATGATTGTTCAGATATTTCATCAGGCTACTTGATCTTTGCTATTATGTTGGCTGAGTTCTTTTCATATCTAGATATCTGGATCTTAGCCAAAAGGCCCAAGTGCTGTCACATCTGGATATTAAGGCTACGGTTTACACAAATGTTCTTGTATTCTGTGGACTGACTCCTGACTCGGTTGATCATTTCTTTTGCTATCTCCAAATCTTATTATTATTTTTTTTATTTTTAAAATTATGTTTTTCATTGCATGTATGTGTATGTACCATGGTGTACCATGTGGAGGCTAGAAGACAACTTATGGGAAGTCAGTTCTTTTACACCTCCACATGGGTTCTAGGGATCCCAGGTCAGCAGGTTAGGTAGAAAGCTCCTTCATTGACTGAACCATCTTGCTGACTTACATGACAAAGCTTCTTACTTTTGTATCTGGTTTTGCATTTATCACCTGTGCTATAGAGTTCCTTGTGTTCCATTGTCTGCAAATGTTTTGCACCAGCATTTAGCTCCTTGGTCTGCAGGGGTGGCTGCTGTGTCTGTGACATTTCTTACTTGTCTCTGTTCTTCAGGAAGACACTTCAACATTTCTTTTCATTGTGACTTCCTACTCACCGGTTTTAATAGTCCCGTAGTGACACATCATTAATTTTTAATGATTGAAAACCACACGTAGGATGGTTGTGGATCAAAGTCAACACTATACATCTGAAAGAATAATGAATGCTTGGAGGTTCATTTAGGAAAGCTTGAGCAGCTCGAGTTTAGTTCTGCTTATGTTATGACATTTAGAATGACAAGCCATCTGGATAGATGAGTTCTGTGAACTAACCAGATGTGTCCAACCATCTACATTTGCAGCATCCAAAGGCTGAATTTTTATGAAGATAATTAGTTTCCTGACTACTGTAAGAATGGAGAATGATATTACCAATGGAAAGTGGCACTCAGGTGAAATTAGCCATCATTCTCTTCATTGCAAAGAGTTAGTAGAGAGTCTCAGTTTAGAGTTGGTCCTTGGAAGTTAGACAGCTTCTGAACTAAATCTTATTTCTTTCTCCTGTTAGTTAGATACATTTGAACAAGTTATGAAACCTCAGTGTTTAAGTTGTAAATTGTACATTATAAAGATTTGATCATGTCTGTATTTTGGAGTTGGGGTGAGATTGAATGGACGTAATACAGACATCATCAGATATAAAGTGAGAACAAAATAAACAATGGGAATCATGTGGCATGCATGTTTTTTGCCTCCCACGTTCCAGCATTATAATGTGGGCCTGGTTTTCTGCCGGCTACAGTCTTAATATATAAGAATTTTTGGTAAATAATAATTAAATAATTATACAAAGTGCCTTTACATTATATCACTTCTTCTTTTAACATAGATTTCATTTTTGAGTCTTCTTGTCCCGTAGAGTGTCATCAGCATATGTGTGATGTCTCCATCAGATTGGATGTTTAGAGCAGAAGCAATATTAAGGAAAGCCTTAGATGAGAAAACTATATACTTCTTATTAGCATATTTTAAAACAAAATAAGTAGTTTTTACATTGTTTTTTCTTACCATGGGATAAAAATTTTATTCTATAGATGAGGACATTGAGGGTTAGGAATTTGCTGAAAGTTGCTCAAATAGCAAAAGAAAAAGTAGGATTTAGATCAAGTGTTGTATAAATCCTAAGGACCCACTTTTGCTATTGCTCTCTACTCATGCCTCATAAACAAAGGTCACGACTGAATGTTACTGAAGTGAGCAGCACACATGTATACCTTAATAGTTGTCCATTGGCATTGTTAGGGTGGAAACTGTCTTGAAACAAACATTGTCCTAGTCTCTTGATGCGGGCCAATTTGAGTAGTTGCATATTTAGATATTGTCCTAGTAAGTCACAGAGGGCCATAAATTACACATGGGATCTCTTTTTAATCACATTTAAGAAATAGGTAAGCGAGACTGGAAAGATGGTTCAGTGGCTGAGAACACTTGCTCTTGTAGAGGGCTTTAATTCAATTTCCAGATCCTATATTGGGTGACTCACAAACTTAGTGACATCTTAAGAAGATCTGTTGCCTTCTTCTGACCTCCCTAGGCACCTACATGCTTGTACATGTATAGAAGAGAAGGACACGTGTATGTAAATGTGTACATATGTGTACATACACATACAGCACACAAATGCAAAATAAAAACATAGTAAACTGAAACCTGAAATAAATGTGATTTAAAGGTTTCTTCATGGGTGATATTGTAATGTAAATACCAATTCTCTACTCTACTAGAAGTTCTGCAGATACAGAGTACGGTAGATGTTTCTTGCCCTAGTTTGTAGATTGGTGGAATCAGATGGAAAACCAAATTATTATAAAGCAAGTGCATTTCAGTGTAGAAACATACCTAACCCAGCAGTCAAAAGCTGGACTGGTCATTCATCCTGCGTGGGTTCAGGAAAGATACTGTAGAGCTGATATTTTGTCTATACATGTAAGAGTAAATCTTCATCATGAAGGCCAGGGAAACTTTCACAGAGCTTAAGGAAGTGAACAAAGACAAAGGCACAAAGCATTCTCCCTATTTGATGAAGTATAAATAATTCAGTTTGACAGAGATGTAGAAGGGTGCAGGGAAATAGCGATTGCAGTGAGAAGTGGCTTTGGATAAAGACTCAGGGGATAAAAGTCTTGATCTGTGCAGATCTTGTTTTTCTGTATGGGCTTGATATAGGGGTCAACAATAATCATTGAAGGACTCTAAACACAAATGAAAAAAAAATACTCTTTTATTGATTAAAAGGAGAATTGAAGACAGCTGACCAAGACTACTGGTTACTTTTGTATTTTCAGTTTTCTATTGTTGTGTTAAAGCATCACAACCATGGAAACTTTTAACTGAAAGTAGTCCAGGCTATGGAAGACTTCCCCGCACACATCCCCATACCCCCTGTTGCACTTGCATTAGCAAGCCAGCACATCCCAAACTGTGCCAGAGAGTGTCACCAACTGGGACTAAGTATTCAAATATCTGAGCCTGTGGGGGAATAGTCTCATTTAGGTCACTACAGGGAACTTCTGTAGTAAATCAACTTCAAGGGTAGCATGGCTGAGGTGAATGGTTTTCAGGGATGGTTGCATACCAAAACATTGTGGGGGATCTTCAAAATGATGGGTTCCTAGGGTTCAGAACTTTCAGTGTTACACTCTGACATTCTAAAGTTGATTTTCTTCCTTGAATATATATTAAAGATCAGTTTAGAAATAGATACATGAGATACATGAGTCTCCTCAGCGTAGTCTTTTAAATCACATCCTATGAGCCTATGTGCTAAGTTCTCAATTTTAGCCTGTTATTCCGTGTGTGTGTGTGTGTGTGTGTGTGTGTGTGTGTCTATGTGTGTCTTTATGGATTTCTGACTGTATTCCATATGTAGAAGTTAAGAGGTTACTATGGTGTCATCACTCAAGCATCTACCATCTTTTGTTTGAGAGAGAGAGTCTCTCATTAGCTTAGACACTCTTCACATGATCCAGGCTAGCTTGTCTACCATCTTTAATGGTCCTATCTCTGTTTCCAATATCAGGCAGAAAGCAGTGTGCCCGGCTTATTACATGGGTTACACAGGTTGTCACATTTGCGAGGCAATAACTTAGTTTACTGATCTCTCTTCCCAATTCTTCAGCATTCTTCGGTTATTCTTATGTACTGCTAGTGAGGAATAGGAAACATCACACCAAAATACAACTCGACATATAAATCTACCAGCAAACATTTTATCTACTGAGCTACAGCCCCAGTCAGTCAGCCTTAAGAGAATTACCTCATAATTAGTTCATAAGAACTAATTCCTAAATGTATTTCAAAGAGGTTATGGTTCTAATAACTTAAACACCCCTCACTAGATTTCAGGTCTGAAAATCAAGACCTGAGGACCATGCTTCTGATGTCAAAACCTTTAGGGAGAAATCCCAAATAAACAGGGTTGACTCAAAGTGAATAGTGTTGCTGCAGTATTAGAAACAATTTGACAAAAGGGATGTGACCTATCTTATTTGCAGTGTTATGTTGATTATACTTTAAAAACACTATATATTGATAAGCACTGGTTTAACCTGGTGAAATAGCATCCAGACTCCCAGTGTGTCATAACTGATTTAAAGGATTTCAAACGTATTTAACTGGTAGGTCTTAAAAAGAAAGAATCCTGGTTTTAATGAGAACATTCATTTCTGGGATCAGAATGTAAGGGAGGAAGGCTGCAATTGATTATAAAATCCTAGGGATGTCCTTAGTTGAGGCGGGATGGTCAGAAGGTATGCTCAGTTTAGAGATGGAATGAGACAAAACAACAGCAGGAAAGCTGTGCTTGTTAATTTTTATATGTCCATTTCAGTGGCTGCAAGGTGCCTACATTCTGTTTCAATGTGATTCCTGGTGCAGAGTGTGTTTGTATGGGATTGGGATGTATTTGTTAGACTGAAGCAGATGGCATTCTGCAATGCTGAGTGGCTCTCATCCAATCTGTGAAAGGCCAAATAGAAGCAAATCCTTTCCCAATGAAGAGGGGTTTCTTCCTGCCCAACAGCCTTCAGACTTAATCCCAGATGTGAACTCTGCGAGGCTTGGCTTGTTGATCACCATAGTGGAACTAAACCATCCATTCTTCTGTATTTCCAGCTTGCCAAGTCAGTCGTAGACTAGGATTTCCTGGCTTCCACCAACATTTGTGAAGCAACTCCAGACAGTAAGTTACACGTATTCTGGATGTTTCAGAGATAAACAAGCAATAAGCAACAAGAGCTGTACACAGTCAGCCCTCTACATCTGGAGGTTATATAACCATGGATTGAATGTGCCATGGATCAAAAATGTTCTTGAAAACTTTGAGTCTATATTGAGCATGTGTATATTGCACATACTTTTTTTTAGTAGTCTTTGTTCTGTAGACATTACAAGTACCATTTACATTTTAATGTTTATTATAAGCTAGTAAGGAATGTTCAAAAGCAATGATTTTTTGGAAACTTGGTTGGTTAGCATTTTGCTGTGGCAAACACGTGAAGGAATGTTTTGTTAAAGAGCATACATGTCTGAAAGGCTAAGGCAGACTTGTGAAGAAATGTTTTGCTGAAGCAGACACAGGAGAGAGGATGTTCTGCAAAAAAAAAAGCATGTGAAAGGACACATGCTGAGGGATTCTTTGCTAATAACACACAAGTATTGGTCTGCCTTACATTGCGTGGTTGAGCTGCAATTGTCAGGACTCCATTCAGAGAACCACACCAAAAAACTTCTGGTTGTGTTCTGCTGTCCCTTCCATAGACTCAAGTTGATTGGATGTATGTGCTGAGGCAAGGCACTTGGAGGATAAGCAATGTTTGGAGGGTAAATCAGACCCCATATAGAGACACAGAGAGTGTTTGGATTTCCGGTACAGCTAGCTGTGCAACACTGAAGCTGGCTGTCTCTGCTAGGTAGTGCCACCACTGCTGATTCGTGTTGGCTGTCTTGACTCTACAGAACTGGACTGCTGGTGTATCCATGAGGTGTTTGCAAGTGGATCGAGCTGCTGCCACCTGCTCATCTGTGGAGTGAACTGCCAATTTCCATACAACACAGATGGGAGTTGCTCCAAAGAACCTTTCTAAACAGGTCCTCATTCTCCCGTATTCTTTCTTTTCCATTACCTCCGGTGGGTGGTGGGCCACAAGGGAGGTTAAAGCATTTAAGAACCATCATTAAAAATAAGGTTTGAAAAATTAAAGTTGCAGGTGTACAGGAATATGCAGCTATTATGTTCTTTAGTTAAAGAGACATGAGCACTGGTTTGATATCTGTGACTTAGGGCTAACTTAAGTATACAGAGAGAGACTATTTCTTTTTTTTAAATTTATTTAATACTTAATAATAATTCTTTGGTTTCCAGGCAAACATCCCCCTCCCCCCTTTCCTTCCTTATGGGTGTTCGCCTCCCAACCCTCCCCCCCATTGCCGCCCTCCCCCCACCAGTCTAGTTCACTGGGGGTTCAGTCTTAGCAGGACCCAGGGCTTCCCCTTCCACTGGTGCTCTTACTAGGATATTCATTGCTACCTATGAGGTCAGAGTCCAGGGTCAGTCCATGTATAGTCTTTAGGTAGTAGCTTAGTCCCTGGAAGCTCTGGTTGCTTGGCATTGTTGTACATATAGGGTCTCGAGCCCCTTCAAGCTCTTCCAGTTCTTTCTCTGATTCCTTCAACGGGGGTCCTATTCTCAGTTCAGTGGTTTGCTGCTGGCATTCGCCTCTGTATTTGCTGTATTCTGGCTGTGTCTCTCAGGAGCGATCTACATCCAGCTCCTGTCAGTCTGCACTTCTTTGCTTCATCCATCTTATCTAATTGGGTGGCTGTATATGTATGGGCCACATGTGGGGCAGGCTCCGAATGGGTGTTCCTTCAGTCTCTGTTTTAATCTTTGCCTCTCTCTTCCCTGCCAAGGGTATTCTTGTTCCCCTTTTAGAGAAGGAGTGAAGCATTCACATTTTGATCATCTGTCTTGAGTTTCATTTGTTCTAGGCATCTAGGGTAATTCAAGCATTTGGGCTAATAGCCACTTATCAATGAGTGCATACCATGTATGTCTTTCTGTGATTGGGTTAGCTCACTCAGGATGATATTTTCCAGTTCCAACCATTTGCCTACGGATTTCATAAACTCGTTGTTTTTGATAGCTGAGTAATATTCCATTGTGTAGATGTACCACATTTTCTGTATCCATTCCTCTGTTGAAGGGCATCTGGGTTCTTTCCATTTTCTGGCTATTATAAATAAGGCTGCGATGAACATAGTGGAGCACGTGTCTCTTTTATATGTTGAGGCATCTTTTGGGTATATGCCCAAGAGAGGTATAGCTGGATCCTCAGGCAGTTCAATGTCCAATTTTCTGAGGAACCTCCAGACTGATTTCCAGAATGGTTTTACCAGTCTGCAATCCCACCAACAATGGAGGAGTGTTCCTCTTTCTCCACATCCTCGCCAGCATCTGCTGTCACCTGAGTTTTTGATCTTAGCCATTCTCACTGGTGTGAGGTGAAATCTCAGGGTTGTTTTGATTTGCATTTCCCTTATGACTAAAGATGTTGAACATTTCTTTAGGTGTTTCTCAGCCATTCGGCATTCCTCAGCTGTGAATTCTTTGTTTAGCTCTGAACCCCATTTTTAATAGGGTTATTTGTCTCCCTGCGGTCTAACTTCTTGAGTTCTTTGTATATTTTGGATATAAGGCCTCTATCTGTTGTAGGATTGGTAAAGATCTTTTCCCAATCTGTTGGTTGCCGTTTTGTCTTAACCACAGTGTCCTTTGCCTTACAGAAGCTTTGCAGTTTTATGAGATCCCACTTGTCGATTCTTGATCTTAGAGCATAAGCCATTGGTGTTTTGTTCAGGAAATTTTTTCCAGTGCCCATGTGTTCCAGATGCTTCCCTAGTTTTTCTTCTATTAGTTTGAGTGTGTCTGGTTTGATGTGGAGGTCCTTGATCCACTTGGACTTAAGCTTTGTACAGGGTGATAAGCATGGATCGATCTGCATTCTTCTACATGTTGACCTCCAGTTGAACCAGCACCATTTGCTGAAAATGCTATCTTTTTTCCATTGGATGGTTTTGGCTCCTTTGTCAAAAATCAAGTGACCATAGGTGTGTGGGTTCATTTCTGGGTCTTCAATTCTATTCCATTGGTCTATCTGTCTGTCTCTGTACCAATACCATGCAGTTTTATCACTATTGCTCTGTAATACTGCTTGAGTTCAGGGATAGTGATTCCCCCTGAAGTCCTTTTATTGTTGAGGATAGTTTTAGCTATCCTGGGTTTTTTGTTATTCCAGATGAATTTGCAAATTGTTGTGTCTAACTCTTTGAAGAATTGGTATTGAAGAATTTGAAGATTGGTATTTTGATGGGGGTTGCATTGAATCTGTAGATCGCTTTTGGTAAAATGGCCATTTTTACTATATTAATCCTGCCAATCCATGAGCATGGAGATCTTTCCATCTTCTGAGGTCTTCTTCAATTTCTTTCTTCAGTGTCTTGAAGTTCTTATTGTACAGATCTTTTACTTGCTTGGTTAAAGTCACACCGAGGTACTTTATATTATTTGGGTCTATTATGAAGGGTGTTGTTTCCCTAATTTCTTTCTCGGCTTGTTTCTCTTTTGTGTAGAGGAAGGCTACTGATTTATTTGAGTTAATTTTATACCCAGCCACTTTGCTGAAGTTGTTTATCAGCTTTAGTAGTTCTCTGGTGGAACTTTTGGGATCACTTAAATAAACTATCATATCATCTGCAAATAGTGATATTTTGACTTCTTCTTTTCCGATCTGTATCCCCTTGACCTCCTTTTGTTGTCTGATTGCTCTGGCTAGAACTTCAAGAACTATATTGGATAAGTAGGGAGAGAGTGGGCAGCCTTGTCTAGTCCCTGATTTTAGTGGGATTGCTTCAAGTTTCTCTCCATTTAGTTTAATGTTAGCAACTGGTTTGCTGTATATGGCTTTTACTATGTTTAGGTATGGGCCTTGAATTCCTATTCTTTCCAGGACTTTTATCATGAAGGGGTGTTGAATTTTGTCAAATGCTTTCTCAGCATCTAATGAAATGATCATGTGGTTCTGTTCTTTCAGTTTGTTTATATAATGGATCACGTTGATGGTTTTCCGTATATTAAACCATCCCTGCATGCCTGGGATGAAGCCTACTTGATCATGGTGGATGATTGTTTTGATGTGCTCTTGGATTCGGTTTTTCCAGAATTTTATTGAGTATTTTTGTGTCGATATTCATAAGGGAAATTGGTCTCAAGTTCTCTTTCTTTGTTGTGTCTTTGTGTGGTTTAGGTATAAGAGTAATTGTGGCTTCATAGAAGGAATTCGGGAGTGATCCATCTGTTTCAATTTTGTGGAATAGTTTGGATAATATTGGTATGAAGGTTTGATAGAATTCTGCACTAAACCCGTCTGGACCTGGGCTCTTTTTGGTTGGGAGACCTTTAATGACTTCTTCTATTTCCTTAGGAGTTATGGGGTTGTTTAACTGGTTTATCTGTTCCTGATTTAACTTCGGTACGTGATATCTGTCTAGGAAATTGTCCATTTCCTGTAGATTTTCAAGTTTTGTTGAATACAGGCTTTTATAGTAAGATCTGATAATTTTTTGAATTTCCTCTGAATCTGTAGTTATGTCTCCCTTTTCATTTCTGATTTTGTTAATTTGGACACACTCTCTGTGTCCTCTCGTTAGTCTGGCTAAGGGTTTATCTATCTTGTTGATTTTCTCAAAGAACCAACTTTTGGTTCTGTTGATTCTTTCTATGGTCCTTTTTGTTTCTACTTGGTTGATTTCAGCTCTGAGTTTGATTATTTCCTGCCTTCTAGTCCTCCTGGGTGTATTTGCTTCTTTTTGTTCTAGAGCATTTAGGTGTGCTGTCAAGCTGCTGACATATGCTCTTTCCTGTTTCTTTCTGCTGGCACTCAGCGCTATGAGTTTTCCTCTTAGCACAGCTTTCATTGTGTCCCATAAGTTTGGGTATGTTGTAATTTCATTTTCATTAAATTCTAAAAAGTCTTTAATTTCTTTCTTTATTTCTTCCTTGACCAGGTTATCATTGAGCAGAGCATTATTCAATTTCCACGTATATGTGGGCATTCTTCCCTTATTGTTATTGAAGACCAGTTTTAGGCCGTGGTGGTCCGATAGCACGCATGGGATTATTTCTATCTTTCTGTACCTGTTGAGGCCCGTTTTTTGACCAATTATATGGTCAATTTTGGAGAAAGTACCATGAGGAGCTGAGAAGAAGGTATATCCTTTTGCTTTAGTATAGAATGTTCTATAAATATCTGTTAAGTCCATTTGGCTCATGACTTCTCTTAGTCTGTCTACGTCTCTGTTTAATTTCTGTTTCCATGATCTATCCATTGATGAGAGTGGGGTGTTGAAATCTCCTACTATTATTGTGTGAGGTGCAATGTGTGTTTTGAGCTTTAGTAAGGTTTCTTTTACGGATGTAGTTTCCCTTGTATTTGGGGCATAGATATTTAGGATTGAGAGTTCATCTTGGTGGATTTTTCCTTTGATGAATATGAAGTGTCCTTCCTTATCTTTTTTGATGACTTTTAGTTGAAAATTGATTTTATTTGATATTAGAATGGCTACTCCAGCTTGCTTCTTCTGACCATTTTCTTGGAAAGTTGTTTTCCAGCCTTTCACTCTGAGGTAGTGTCTGTCTTTGTCTCTGAGGTGTGTTTCCTGTAGGCAGCAGAATGCAGGGTCCTCGTTGCGTATCCAGTTTGTTAATCTATTTCTTTTTATTGTGGAGTTGAGGCCATTGATGTTGAGAGATATTAAGGAATAGTGATTATTGCTTCCTGTTATATTCATATTTGGATGTGAGGTTATGTTTGTGAGCTTTTCTTCTCTTTGTTTTGTTTCCAAGACGATTAGTTTCTTGCTTCTTCTAGGGTATAGCTTGCCTCCTTATGTTGGGCTTTATCATTTATTATCCTTTGTAGTGCTGGATTTGTAGAAAGATATTGTGTAAATTTGGTTTTGTCATGGAATATCTTGGTTTCTCCATCTATGTAAATTGAGAGTTTTGCAGGATACAGTAACCTGGGCTGGCATTTGTGTTCTCTTAGGGTCTGTATGACATCAGTCCAGGATCTTCTGGCCTTCATAGTTTCTGGGGAGAAGTCTGGTGTGATTCTGATAGGTCTCCCTTTATATGTTACTTGACCTTTTTCCCTTACTGCTTTTAATATTCTTTCTTTATTTTGTGCTTTTGGTGTTTTGACTATTATGTGACGGGAGGTATTTCTTTTCTGGTCCAATCTATTTGGAGTTCTGTAGGCTTCTTGTATGCCTATGGGTATCTCTTTTTTTAGGTTAGGGAAGTTTTCTTCTATGCTTTTGTTGAAGATATTTACTGGTCCTTTGAGCTGGGAGTCTTCACTCTCTTCTATACCTATTATCCTTAGGTTTGATCTTCTCATTGAGTCCTGGAATTCCTGTATGTTTTGCACCAGTAGCTTTTTCCGCTTTACATTATCTTTGACAGTTGTGTCAATGATTTCTATGGAATCTTCTGCTCCTGAGATTCTCTCTTCCATCTCTTGTATTCTGTTGGTGAAGCTTGTATCTACAGCTCCTTGTCTCTTCTTTTGGTGTTCTATATCCAGGGTTGTTTCCATGTGTTCTTTCTTGATTGCTTCTATTTCCATTTTTAATTCCTTCAACTGTTTGATTGTGTTTTCCTGGAATTCTTTCAGGGATTTTTGCGATTCCTCTCTGTAGGCTTCTACTTGTTTATTAATGTTTTCCTGTGTTTCTCTAAGGGAGTTCTTCACGTCTTTCTTGAAGTCCTCCAGCATCATGATCAAATATGATTTTGAAACTAGATCTTGCTTTTCTGGTGTGTTTGGATATTCCGTGTTTGTTTTGGTGGGAGAATTGGGTTCCGATGATGCCATGTAATCTTGGTTTCTGTTGCTTGTGTTCCTGCGCTTGCCTCTCGCCATCAGATTATCTCTAGTGTTACTTTGTTCTGCTATTTCTGACAGTGGCTAGACTGTCCTATAAGCCTGTGTGTCAGGAGTGCTGTTGACCTGTTTTCCTGTTTTCTTTCAGCCTGTAATGGGGACAGAGTGTTCTGCTTTCGGGCGTGTAGTTTTTCCTCTCTACAGTTCTTCAGCTGTTCCTGTGGGCCTGTGTCTTGAGTTTACCAGGCAGGTCACTTGCAGCAGAAACGTTGGTCTTACCTGTGGTCCCAAGGCTCAAGTTCGCTCGCGGGGTGCTGCCCACGAGCTCTCTGCGGCGGCAGCAACCAGGAAGATCTGTGCCGCCCTGTCCGGGAGCTTCCGTGCACTAGGGTTCCAGATGGCGTTTGGTGTTTTCCTCTGGCGTCCGAGATGTGTGTGCAGAGTGCAGTCTCTTCTGGTTTCCCAGGCGAGTCTGCCGAGAGAGACTATTTCTACACATTATGTTTTGTGTTTCATTTCCCCCAGGGTCCTAACACAAGAAGTAATCTAGAACAAATTGATTAGCATGCACTGTCCATTGCTCTTTCCATTGACCTAATTCACAATGAATCCCTGAAATTCAGTTTCACTGGACACACAGCTGTGTGAAATCACAGAAAGTCATTTAGTTGGGTGTAGGATAGCACCCACCACCTCCACCTGTAAGGAGACTGAAATCATAAAGTTCCCACAATGGCTCATTGGCTTGACTTATTTGCCACCTCAGAGAAAGCTTTATTTTATAGATGTGAAGGTGATGTTGTGTCCTGTGTTATTAATTTTTATGTGACCAATGAATACCGAGATTCAACAAGAGAGTAAAACTAATTATCCGAAGATGTGTGTTGGGGATCTGCATACCTTTGACTTTTATATACTCAGCCACTTGGAGCTTTTCAGCTCTGGCTGCATCTCACTCAGTCTGGCTTTGAAAAATAAATACAACTCAGACTTTTCTTTTTTTAAAACTTTCTACACCCCCAGCTTCCATTTAAGATTCCATCTTCATATACCGTCTACATTGTTAAATTGTCTGCATATGCAAAGAAGTCAGGCAGTGTACAAATTAAGCCACAAAGTCATTGGGTTTCAAACACTAAATATTCACAGCTCAATGATGTTATTTACTGGGATGCTTGTCTTAGCTGTTGAACTCTCTGCATATTTATAGCCACTTCACACCAACCTTTGCAAAATATCCTGATGTGAAAATAAAAAAGCCACATTTGTTTTTAGAAGGCAGGTTAAAGTTATGGTTCTAGGTATTTTAAAATGAATAAAAAGGCAATTATCTTCAAATTTTCCAACAGGATGATTTGGTATTGAAAATAGAGAGCTGATTACAAATTGCCTGATTATGCTTTTGTTTCTGGAAAAGAATATTCAAAGAAAATGCAATCCAAGTCACAATCTAGTCTGTTTTCCTTTCCATTTTGTAGGGTTATAGATGGAACCTGTTTCCCAAATTCAGCACTTTCACTATCTGCTTAAAATTCAACCAGAAAATCCCAAGGGTCACTGGGTAACTTTGCTCCACTCAACTTTCATAGTTTCATATCCTTTTAGCAGTGGAGGCATAAAAACAGCTTCCAAAGATAGGACGCTTTCAATCTTTCCATGGTAAAAATAACATCTTTTAAATTTTAGGAAAATGATGTGCTATTAAACTAATACCGTGTGTCTGTGTGCATCTCTCTCTCTCTCTCTCTCTCTCTCTCTCTCTCTCTCTCTGTTTGTGTCTATGTGGATATGTGTGAGGATGCCCATGGACCCTCCTGAGGCTAGAGTCACAGTGGGAGTCCCACTATAAAAGGTGACATCTTAGGTTCTGAGGGACAAGGGGGGGCATTCTTGATTGTAGACAATATAATCACTCTATTGCTTACCACATTTATGTAGAAATAGTAAAATAAGATATTTAGAATGTATCTTGGGTAAAAGCTGATAACTCTAGATAAGGAAGAAATACATCATATTTAAAGAAAGGTACAATTTAATCTGCATTCTTTTTAACAATGAATGCTTGAGCAAACATGACCATGCTACTCAGAAGCTGCAAGTTGTGTACTTTGTCCAGGAGGAAAGTAGATCTCCACTCTTCAAGGCTTCTGCTAGACACAGACTCCTTCGTGAAAACACCATCCGTATAGCATATCTTCATTGGTTCACAATCCCCAGAATGAGGGACAGTTTCACAGTCTTGTGATAATTCTCTTGTGCTGCTTAAAATACATGATTCAAATCACCTTCCATATAAAAACTATGCACTCATTACTATATCAGAATCATTTGAAGACATATATTGAAGATAAAACAAGGAAGATTTTATGGTTGAGAGGGTAAAAGATTATATATATATATTCCTCTTCCAAATTTCCCTTCAATGACATGACATGATATGATGTAAAAAGCACATATTTAGGATATCTTTATGTCTTTGCCTAGGAATAAAATTACACTAACTTCTTTTGTAGATTATCATGAAAAACTTCCCCCTACTATCCCTGTAATTGGATGAACATGTTTTTCTTCCCATTTCTGGCACCAGGCAACACTTTCCTGGTTGAGTGCATGGAGAGGGAGAGGGAGAAGAAGAGGGAGAAGGAGATGGAGATGGAGAGGGAGAGAGGGAGGGGGAGAGAGAGAGAGAGAGAGAGAGAGAGAGAGAGAGAGAGAGAGAGAGAGAGAGAGAGAGAGAGAGAGAGAGAGAGAGAGAGAGAGAGAGAGAGTTTTCTTATGGAGTATAGTGTGAAACACTGAAGGAAACATTTTCACAGAATGGACACAAGTCAGCTGCTGGGAAGAACTGGTTGATTCTTATGCTCTGAGGCTAAGGAGAAGATTGCCTATGAAGGGTGGGAGAGAAAAGAGAGAAAGGGAGAATTTCAGGGCTCAGGGAGAAGGATTTGAGAAAAGCAAGAGGCAGGCTGGTTGACCAGATCAGTGGTTAGGGGAAGCTGCAAAAACTGTATCTAAGGATATGTGGCCAAATCTATTGTCAGGGGTTTCTGTTATCAGAGTCTTCCTGAGTATGCTTTAGGACCAAGCCATCTTCACTTCTGAGTATCAAACTTGATATCTTCTTGTTATTTTCACTTTTGCTTAATAGGAAATTAAACTAATTGTCTTTATTTTGTGATGTTGTACCTTAAAGCAGCTACAGAAGCATTAAATTCACAGAATTGTATTTCAAAGAGCAGATGCTTTCTTTAATCATGTGGTCTGTCAGATAACACGAAAGTACTATTGTGATGTTTTCTTCTTCAAGGTTGACAACGTGACCCCTTCCTATGACACAGTAATATGGAAACCAATAGCTGGATTCTGGCTGTCTGCATCTTAGACTACTGCCTCCTAAGATGTGGAGTATTCTACCTATGTCATTAGCTGCATTTTCTTTGAGGAAAATGGATAGTACAATTATTTTCAGGAGAAATGAAAGTTATGAACTTGAGCTTTGACTATTTCAAAAGTTAGGATGATTGTGTTTGTTTGAGCTTTTATTAGACTGGTAATATATTTTGTAATTGTTTCATCTTTTAAATTTCATTCCTTGGACCCTCCTGGGTCCCCTACAGTGTTTGACCCCTGCTGAAGCCATGCTGATGCATATAGAAGCCTTTTGTTCCTAACGAAGGAATGCCTTGGCCCTGAAGCGACACACCTTGGTGGTACACCTGGGGGGGGCAATAATTGGTTCCTGTCTTTTGTTCCTCTTTCTTTGTTCCTGAGGGCTTAAGCTGGTTTTTCCACTGTGCTTCCTAGATTTCTCCCCAGTAAACTTGGGGCACATATTTGGTCTTTGTTCCTGAGGGCATAAGCCGGTTTTCCTACTGTGCTTCCTAGAATTTTCCACCCAGTGAACTTGGGGGTATATATTTGGTGAATAAAGCAAAAGATTTGGCATTCCTATGACACAGATGACCCGAGTATGTGTTTTTTCTTAAACCTTGCAGGCCTACGCCTGGCTCTTAGTACTGTGTTGGCGTGGGCACTGACAATCTTTGATATCTCAGATTGTTAAGCTTACAAATAAACTCTATCTTGAGTTGAGTTATCACCCTCTATATATGTTGACCTGCTCTCCTAATACACTATATTGCATCTTTATTTGGGACTTAGGGTCTCCGCAGATATAAATGTTTAAGGTGAGATACTACTGGAAAGTAGTGGGATCCTGATCTAAATTGGTTAATCTCCTTATACAGGAATGGATTTAAATGGGTAGCCACCCACAAAGAGAACTTTATATGCCCAAGGTATTAGTGCTGCTAGTAGATTCCAAGCCAAGGAACTCCAAAGATTGCCAGCAAGTCTCAGAAGCTAAGAAGAGGCAAGTAAGTGTTATTTCTATATGTGGCTCTGTCTCAGTCTTCCAGTCTTCAGAACTGTATGACTTTCTGTTCTGTTAAGCTTTTCTGTTTGTGACTCACAGAATATTTCCGAGTTAGAAGCCTTACAAAGCCTTGAAGAATACCATCATTTTTACTATATCAGGATGTCTTAGAGATGGGTTTGCTGGGCATGTCTCTAAGCAAGATTGGTGGCTTGTGTTTCCTTGCATATTTGTGGCTTATATTTCCTTCTATAGATACTAGTTTGTTTGATTATAGGCAGTAGGTGATGGCCAGTTTCCATAAAACTTCACAGCTTTTTTGTGTACTGAGATAAAGCAAGCAGCCTGGAAAGATGGTTCAGTTGGTAAAGTGCTTGCAGTACATACATGAGGACCTGTGTTAGATTTCAAGAGATTGTATAAAAATGGTGGGTGAGTTGTTTTGAATTTATAAACTCAGCATTGGGAGACAGAGAGCTGGATTCCTAGGGCTCACTGGCCAGGGAAGCTAATGTACTTGCTAAGTTACAGACTAATGAGAGACCTAATCTCAAAAACACAGTGGATGTTAACGGCGAGTTATGACATCTATGGTTGACTACTGGGCTCAGATGAGTTCACACATGTCCATCTGCACAATATTATGTGTGTACACATATATGTACATGCACAGGCACAGTTCAAAATGTGCTCTTTGACTTTAAGTTTCCCAAACCTAGTGCTGAGATATAGGAATGTTTCATAGGACTTGTTTGTGGTGCGCTGTACAATTGGGTGAAAACTATGAACCTAGATTGGTACATGCAGTGATTCAGACATGGAGTCTTCATAGTAACCCCTTGTAGTATATTTTCAGCTTTATATGTGGCAACATCCCTAATATCCCCCAAAGTCCTTTGTAATAAATTATCCCTTTATGCTTTTATTTCTTTTTTTTAGAGCTATAACTAGGATGCCATGCATGGTAGGTAATTAGGCTATATGCCTGGCACACAGGAAATAATCTGGTTCCATTTCCTTTATTATTTGACTACTGATAACTTTTAGGTTTCATCTTGCTTATGTATCAGCCAGTGGCTTAAAAGGAAATAAAAATCTTGCTTACTTCTTTGGTTCTTGTAGAAAGATGAAATCATTTCCAGTCTCTTTTCTGTATGTGGATCTGTCCCCCTATTCCTATTTCATACCTATAATAAAAAACATGGTCAGTTTTCTTTGTTTTTTATTCTTACCTTTTTTTTAAATTGAATTTTTAAATTTACATTTCAAATGTTATCCCCTTTCCAAGTTTCCTGTCCATAAACCTCATATCCCATTCCCCCTCCCCCTTCTTCTATGAGGGTATTCCTCTACCCAACCACCCACGCCTTCCCACCTCCCAACTCTGACATTCCCCTATACTGTGGCATCGAGCCTGGGCAGGACCAAGAGCTTCTCCTCCCATTGGTGCCCAGCTAATTGGTGCCTTTGCTAAATATGCAGCTGTAGCCATGGGTATGTTCATGTATACTTTTTGAATGGTGGTTTAGTCCCTGGGATCTCTGGTTGGTTGGTATTGCTGTTCTTATGGGGTTGCAAATTCCTTCAGCTCATTCAATCCCTTCTCTAACTCCTCCAATGGGTGGACCCATTCTCAGTTCAATGGTTGGCTAAAAGCATTTGCCTCTGTATTTGTCATGCTCTGGCAGAGACTCTCAGGAGACAGCTATGCACTTCTTAACCTCAGAAATGTTGTCTGGGTTTGGTTGGTGTATATATATGGGCTGGATCCCCAGTGGGGCAGGCTATGAATGGCCATTACTTCAGTCTCTGCTCCAAACTTTGTCTTCATCTCTCCTCCTATGAATATTTTTGTTTGCCCTTCTAAGAAGGACTGAAGCATTTATACTTTGGTCATGCTTCCTGAGCTTCATATGGTCTGTGGAT
Organism: Rattus norvegicus; assembly: GCF_021556685.1. Classification (NCBI taxonomy): domain Eukaryota; kingdom Metazoa; phylum Chordata; class Mammalia; order Rodentia; family Muridae; genus Rattus; species Rattus norvegicus. The sequence goes on along the minus strand of NC_141551.1, from coordinate 11,525,975 downwards.
TATATCTTGGGTAACTTGTGATTTTGAGCTAATATCCACTTATCAGTGAGTGCATACCATGTGCACTGTTTTTGTGATTGGGTTGCTTCACTCAGGATGATATTTTCTAGTTAGATCCATTTGCCTATGAATTTCATGAAGTCATTGTTTTTGGTTCTTTTTTTTTTTTTTTCTTTTTTTTCGGAGCTGGGGACCGAACCCAGGGCCTTGTGCTTCCTAGGTAAGCGCTCTACCACTGAGCTAAATCCCCAGCCCCGAAGTCATTGTTTTTGATAGCTGAGTATGACTCCATTGTGTAAATGTACCACATTTTTTTGTATCCATTACTTTGTTGAAGGACATCTGGGTTCTTCCCAGATTCTGGCTATTATAAATAATGCTGCTATGAACATAGTAAAGTGTGTGTCCTTGTTATATGTTGGAGCATCTTTAAGGTATATGCCCAGGAGTGGTATTGCTGGGTCCTCAGGTAGTACTATGTCCAATTTTCTGAGGAACCTCCAGATTGATTTCCAGAGTGGCTGTACCAGCTTGCAATCCCATCAAAAATGAGGAGTGTTCCTCTTTCTCCACATCCTCACCAGCATCTGTTGTCACCTGAGTTTTTTGATATTAGCCATTCTGAGTGGTGTGAGGTGGAATCTCAGGGTTGTTTTGATTTGCATTTCCCTGGTAACTAAGGATGTTGAACATTTCTTTTGGTGTTTCCCAGCCATTCAATATTCCTCAGCTGAGAATTCTTTGTTTAGAAGTACCTCGTTTTTTTTTTTTTTTTTAAAATAGGGTTATTTGGTTCATTGGAGTCTAACTTTTTGAATACTTTGTATATTTTGGATATTAGCCCAGATGTAGGATTGGTAAAGATCTTTTCCCAATCTTTTGTTTGCCATTTTGTTCTAAAGACACTTTCCTTTGCCTTACAGAAGCTTTGCAATTTTATGAAGTACCATTTGTAGATTCTTGATCTTAGAGCGTAAGCCATTGGTGCTCTGATCAGATAATTTTCCCCAGTGCCCATGTATTCAAGGCTCTTCCCCACTTTTTCTTCTATTAGTTTGAGGCTATATGGTTTTATGTGGAAGTCTAGTTTTCTTTGTCTTATCAAGAAATTTCAAGCTATATATCTGTGCCTCGAGTTGACCCTGTGCCATATCTCTCCATACCCAGATCCCACAAAAAAAGAGCTGATCTCTCAGGAGTGCTGACCCATCTTAGAGCAGGTAAGACCTCCACTTCTGCTCTGAGGGACCCACCCAGAACCCTCAGGACACAGGAACCAAGAAGCAGCTTGGGACAGAATCTTTCAGGTTACCCCAGAGGTGGCCCTGTGCCAGGATCTCCAAAAACAAATCCCATCCAGAGAGAGCTGGTCTGCAAAGAGTGCTGAAACACTTGAGAGCACAGGTAAGACCACCACTTTTGCTCAAATATCTGGCCTAAGAGGGACCATCCCAGAGCCCTCAGGACACAGGAACCAAGGAGCAGCCAGGGACAGAATCCTTCCAGCTTCTGTCTGCACCCTAAAGCTAACCCTGTGCCACACAGCTCTCCATACCCAAATTCTGACTAGAGAGTTGGTTACCCAGGAGTGCTGACACAGGCTTACAGAAGGGACAAGCAACAGTCAGAGATAGCAGAACCAGCTAGCACCAGAGATAGCCAGATGGTAAGAGGAAAGCACAAGCATATAATCAATAGAAACCAATGCTCCTTGACATCATCAGAACACAGTTCTCCTGCCACAGCAAGCTCTGGATACTCAAACAAACAGGAAAAGCAAGATTCTGATTTAAAATCATATCTCATGATGATGATAGAGGACTTAAGAAAGACATAAATAGCTCTCTTAAAGAAATACAGGGGAACACAGGAAAACAAGCAGAAGCCTTTAAAGAGGAAACACAAAAATTCCTTAAAGAATTACAGGAAAACACAAACAAACAGGTGAACAAATTCAATAAAACACCCAGGATCTAAAAATGGAAATAGAAACAATAAAGAAACCACAAAGGGAGACAATCCTGGAGATGGAAAACCTAGGAAAGAGATCAGAAATTATAGACACAAGCATCACCAATAGAATGCAAGAGATAGAAGAAAGAATATCAGAGGCAGAAGGTACCATAGAAAACATTGACAACAGTTAAAGAAAATGCAAAATGCAAAAACTCCTAACTCAAAACATTCAGGAAATCCAGGACACAATGAGAAGACCAAACCTAAGGATAATAGGTATAGAAAAGAATAAAGATTCCCGACTTAAAGGGCCAGTAAATATCTTCAACTAAATTATAGAAGAAAATGTCTCTAAAGAGATGCCCATAAACATAAAGAAGCCTTTGGAGCTCCAAATAGACTGGACCAGAAAAGAAATTCCTCCTGTCACACAATAGTCAAAACACCAAATACACAAAACAAATAAAGATTAAAAGCAGTAAGGGAAAAAGGTCAAGTAACATATAAAGGTAGAGCAACTGGAATTACACCAGACTTCTTAAAAGAGACTACAAAAGCCAGAAGATCCTGGACAGATGTCATACAGACCCTAAGAGAACGCAAATGACATTCCAGTGTACTATACCCAGCAAAACTCTCAATTAACATAGATGGAGAAACCAAGATATTTCGTGACAAAACCAAATTCGCACAATATCTCTCTATAAATCAAGTCCTACAAAGGATAAGAGATGGAAAATTCCAACACAAGGAGGGAAACTACACCCTCCTTGTGAAAGTAATTTAATTTTAACTAGCCCAAAAGAAGATAACCACAGAAACATAATTCCTCCACAAACAACAAAAATAACTGGAAGCAACAATCACTATTCATTAATATCTCTTAACATCAGTGGACTCAATTCCTCAATAAAAAAATATACACTAGAGACCCCGTGGGAGAGAGACCTCACCGCCTGGTCAGGTGGGCACTCCTGAGGCTGCAGAGCAGGGGAGGGCCCAGGAGTGGCAGGACCCCTGCGCCTGAGACACCGCCTGAACCTGAAGGAACAGACCGGATAAACAGTTCTCTGCACCCAAATCCCGTGGGAGGGAGAGCTAAACCTTCAGAGAGGCAGACACACCTGGGAAACCAGAAGAGACTGCACTCTGCACACATTACTGATTCCAGAGGAAAACACCAAACGCCATCTGGAACCCTGGTGAACTGAAGCTCCCGGAAACGGCGGCACAGATCTTCCTGGTTGCTGCCGCCGCAGAGAGCTTGTGGGCAGCACCCTGCGAGTGAACTTGAACCTCGGGACCACAGGTAAGACCAATTTTTCTGCTGCAAGTGACCTGCCTGGTGAACTCAAGATACAGGCCCACAGGAACAGCTGAAGACCTGTAGAGAGGAAAAACTACATGCCCGAAAGCAGAACACTCTGTCCCCATAACAGGTTGAAAGAAAACAGGAAAACAGGTCTACAGCACTCCTGACACACAGACTTATAGGACAGTCTAGCCACTGTCAGAAATAGCAGAACAAAGTAACACTAGAGATAATCTGATGGCGAGAGGCAAGTGCAGGAACACAAGCAACAGAAACCAAAACTACATGGCATCTTCGGAGCCCAATTCTCCCACCAAAACAAACATGGAATATCCAAACACACCAGAAAAGCAAGATCTAGTTTCAAAATCATATTTGATCATGATGCTGGAGGACTTCAAGAAAGACGTGAAGAACTCCCTTAGGGAAACACAGGAAAACATTAATAAACAAGTAGAAGCCTACAGAGAGGAATTGCAAAAATCCCTGAAAGAATCACAAAAATCCCTGAAAGAATTCCAGGAAAACACAATCAAACAGTTGAAGGAATTAAAAATGGAAATAGAAGCAATCAAGAAAGAACACATGGAAACAACCCTGGATATAGAAAACCAAAAGAAGAGACAAGGAGCTGTAGATACAAGCTTCACCAACAGAATACAAGAGATGGAAGAGAGAATCTCAGGAGCAGAAGACTCCATAGAAATCATTGACTCAACTGTCAAAGATAATGTAAGGCGGAAAAAGCTACTGGTGCAAAACATACAGGAAATCCAGGACTCAATGAGAAGATCAAACCTAAGGATAATAGGTATAGAAGAGAGTGAAGACTCTCAGCTCAAAGGACCAGTAAATATCTTCAACAAAAGCATAGAAGAAAACTTCCCTAACCTAAAAAAAGAGATACCCATAGGCATACAAGAAGCCTACAGAACTCCAAATAGATTGGACCAGAAAAGAAACAACTCCCGTCACATAATAGTCAAAACACCAAACGCACAAAATAAAGAAAGAATATTAAAAGCAGTGAGGGAAAAAGGTCAAGTAACATATAAAGGGAGACCTATCAGAATCACACCAGACTTTTCGCCAGAAACTATGAAGGCCAGAAGATCCTGGACTGATGTCATACAGACCCTAAGAGAACACAAATGCCAGCCCAGGTTACTGTATCCTGCAAAACTCTCAATTTACATAGATGGAGAAACCAAGATATTCCATGACAAAACCAAATTTACACAATATCTTTCTACAAATCCAGCACTACAAAGGATAATAAATGGTAAAGCCCAACATAAGGAGGCAAGCTATACCCTAGAAGAAGCAAGAAACTAATCGTCTTGGCAACAAAACAAAGAGAAGAAAAGCACACAAACATAACCTCACATCCAAATATGAATATAACAGGAAGCAATAATCACTATTCCTTAATATCTCTCAAAATCAATGGCCTCAACTCCCCAATAAAAAGACATAGATTAACAAACTGGATACGCAATAAGGACCCTGCATTCTTCTGCCTACAGGAAACACACCTCAGACACAAAGATAGACACTACCTCAGAGTGAAAGGCTGGAAAACAACTTTCCAAGCAAATGGTCGGAAGAAGCAAGCTGGAGTAGCCATTCTAATATCAAATAAAATCAATTTTCAACTAAAAGTCATCAAAAAAGATAACGAAGGACACTGCATATTCATCAAAGGAAAAATCCACCAAGATGAACTCTCAATCCTACATATCTATGCCCCAAATACAAGGGCACCTACATACATAAAAGAAACCTTACTAAAGCTCAAAACACACATTGCACCTCACACAATAATAGGAGATTTCAACACCCCACTCTCATCAATGGACAGATCATGGAAACAGAAATTAAACAGAGACGTAGACAGACTAAGAGAAGTCATGAGCCAAATGGACTTAACAGATATTTATAGAACATTCTATACTAAAGCAAAAGGATATACCTTCTTCTCAGCTCCTCATGGTACTTTCTCCAAAATTGACCATATAATTGGTCAAAAAACGGGCCTCAACAGGTACAGAAAGATAGAAATAATCCCATGCGTGCTATCGGACCACCACGGCCTAAAACTGGTCTTCAATAACAATAAGGGAAGAATGCCCATATATACGTGGAAATTGAATAATGCTCTACTCAATGATAACCTGGTCAAGGAAGAAATAAAGAAAGAAATTAAAAACTTTTTAGAATTTAATGAAAATGAAGTTACAACATACCCAAACTTATGGGACACAATGAAAGCTGTGCTAAGAGGAAAACTCATAGCGCTGAGTGCCTGCAGAAAGAAACAGGAAAGAGCATATGTCAGCAGCTTGACAGCACACCTAAAAGCTCTAGAACAAAAAGAAGCAAATACATCCAGGAGGAGTAGAAGGTAGGAAATAATCAAACTCAGAGCTGAAATCAACCAAGTAGAAACAAAAAGGACCATAGAAAGAATCAACAGATCCAAAAGTTGGTTCTTTGAGCTAATCAACAAGATAGATAAACCCTTAGCCAGACTAACGAGAGGACACAGAGAGTGTGTCCAAATTAACAAAATCAGAAATGAAAAGGGAGACATAACTACAGATTCAGAGGAAATTCAAAAAATCATCAGATCTTAGTCTAAAAGCCTATATTCAACAAAACTTGAAAATCTGCAGGAAATGGACAATTTCCTAGACAGATACCAGGTACTGAAGTTAAATCAGGTACAGATAAACCAGTTAAACAACCCCGTAACTCCTAAGGAAATAGGAGCAGTCATTAAAGGTCTCCCAACCAAAAAGAGCCCGGGTCCAGACGGGTTTAGTGCAGAATTCTATCAGACCTTCATAGAAGACCTCATACCAATATTATCCAAACTATTCCACAAAATTGAAACAGATGGATCACTCCCGAATTCCTTCTATGAAGCCACAATTACTCTTATACCTAAACCACACAAAGACACAACAAAGAAAGAGAACTTGAGACCAATTTCCCTTATGAATATCGACACAAAAATACTCAATAAAATTCTGGAAAAACCGAATCCAAGAGCACATCAAAACAATCATCCACCATGATCAAGTAGGCTTCATCCCAGGCATGGAGGGATGGTTTAATATACGGAAAACCATCAACGTGATCCATTATATAAACAAACTGAAAGAACAAAACCACATGATCATTTCATTAGATGCTGAGAAAGCATTTGACAAAATTCAACACCCCTTCATGATAAAAGTCCTGGAAAGAATAGGAATTCAAGGCCCATACCTAAACATAGTAAAAGCCATATACAACAAACCAGTTGCTAACATTAAAGTAAATGGTGAGATACTTGAGGCAATCCCACTAAAATCAGGGACTAGACAAGGCTGCCCACTCTCTCCCTACTTATTCAATATAGTTCTTGAAGTTCTAGCCAGAGCAATCAGACAACAAAAGGATGTCAAGGGGATACAGATCGGAAAAAAAGAAGTCAAAATATCACTATTTGCAGATGATATGATAGTATATTTAAGTGATCCCAAAAGTTCCACCAGAGAACTACTAAAGCTGATAAACAACTTCAGCAAAGTGGCTGGGTATAAAATTAACTCAAATAAATCAGTTGCCTTCCTCTATACAAAAGAGAAACAAGCCGAGAAAGAAATTAGGGAAACGACACCCTTCATAATAGACCCAAATAATATAAAGTACCTCGGAGTGACTTTAACCAAGCAAGTAAAAGATCTGTACAATAAGAACTTCAAGACACTGAAGAAGGAAATTGAAGAAGACCTCAGAAGATGGAAAGATCTCCCATGCTCATGGATTGGCAGGATTAATATAGTAAAAATGGCCATTTTACCAAAAGCGATCTACAGAGTCAATGCAATCCCCATCAAAATACCAATCCAATTCTTCAAAGAGTTAGACAGAACAATTTGCAAATTCATCTGGAATAACAAAAAACCCAGGATAGCTAAAGCTATCCTCAACAATGAAAGGACTTCAGGGGGAATCACTATCCCTGAACTCAAGCAGTATTACAGAGCAATAGTGATAAAAACTGCATGGTATTGGTACAGAGACAGACAGATAGACCAATGGAATAGAATTGAAGACCCAGAAATGAACCCACACACATATGGTCACTTGATTTTTGACAAAGGAGCCAAAACCATCCAATGGAAAAAAGATAGCATTTTCAGCAAATGGTGCTGGTTCAACTGGAGGTCCACATGTAGAAGAATGCAGATCGATCCATGCTTATCACCCTGTACAAAGCTTAAGTCCAAGTGGATCAAGGACCTCCCCATCAAACCAGACACACTCAAACTAATAGAAGAAAAACTAGGGAAACATCTGGAACACATGGGCACTGGAAAAAATTTCCTGAACAAAACACCAATGGCTTACGCTCTAAGATCAAGAATCGACAAATGGGATCTCATAAAACTGCAAAGCTTCTGTAAGGCAAAGGACACTGTGGTTAGGACAAAACGGCAACCAACAGATTGGGAAAAGATCTTTACCAATCCTACAACAGATAGAGGCCTTATATCCAAAATATACAAAGAACTCAAGAAGTTAGACCGTAGGGAGACAAATAACCCTATTAAAAAATGGGGTTCAGAGCTAAACAAAGAATTCACAGCTGAGGAATGCCGAATGGCTGAGAAACACCTAAAGAAATGTTCAACATCTTTAGTCATAAGGGAAATGCAAATCAAAACAACCCTGAGATTTCACCTCACACCAGTGAGAATGGCTAAGATCAAAAACTCAGGTGACAGCAAATGCTGGCGAGGATGCGGAGAAAGAGGAACACTCCTCCATTGTTGGTGGGATTGCAGACTGGTACAACCATTCTGGAAATCAGTCTGGAGGTTCCTCAGAAAATTGGACATTGAACTGCCTGAGGATCCAGCTATACCTCTCTTGGGCATATACCCAAAAGATGCCCCAACATATAAAGAAGACACGTGCTCCACTATGTTCATCGCAGCCTTATTTATAATAGCCAGAAGCTGGAAAGAACCCAGATGCCCTTCAACAGAGGAATGGATACAGAAAATGTGGTACATCTACACAATGGAATATTACTCAGCTATCAAAAACAATGACTTTATGAAATTCGTAGGCAAATGGTTGGAACTGGAAAATATCATCCTGAATGAGGTAACCCAATCACAGAAAAACACACATGGTATGCACTCATTGATAAGTGGCTATTAGCCCAAATGCTTGAATCACCCTAGATGCCTAGAACAAATGAAACTCAAGACAGATGATCAAAATGTGAATGCTTCACTCCTTCTTTAAAAGGGGAACAAGAATACCCTTGGCAGGGAAGAGAGAGGCAAAGATTAAAACAGAGACAGAAGGAACACCCATTCAGAGCCTGCCCCACATGTGGCCCATACATATACAGCCACCCAATTAGACAAGATGGATGAAGCAAAGAAGTGCAGTCCGACAGGAGCCGGATGTAGATCGCTCCTGAGAGACACAGCCAGAATACAGCAAATACAGAGGCGAATGCCAGCAGCAAACCACTGAACTGAGAATAGGACCCCCGCTGAAGGAATCAGAGAAAGAACTGGAAGAGCTTGAAGGGGCTCGATACCCCATATGTACAACAATGTCAAGCAACCAGAGCTTCCAGGGACTAAGCCACTACCTAAAGACTATACATGGACTGACCCTGGAATGTGACGTCATAGGTAGCAATGAATATCCTAATAAGAGCACAAGTGGAAGGGATGCCCTGGGTCCTGCTAAGACTGAACGCCTAGTGAACTAGACTGTTGGGGGGAGGGCGGCAATGGGGGGAGGGTCGGGAGGGGAACACCCATAAGGAAGGGGAGGGGGGAGGGGGATGTTTGCCCGGAAACCGGGAAAGGGAATAACACTCGAAATGTATATAAGAAATACTCAAGTTAATAATAAAAAAAAAATACACTAACAGACTGGATATGTAAACACAACTCCACATTTTGCTGCATACAGGAAACACACCTCATTGACAAAGACAGACACTATTGCAGAGTAAAAGACAGAAAAAAAGAAAACTTTTCAAGCAAATGGTCCCAAGAAATAAGTTGGAGTAACCATTCTAATATAGAATAAATTGTCCTCTAACCAAAAGATAAGAAAGGACACTTCATATTGTTAAATGAAAAATCCTCCAAGTTGAACTCTCAATTCTGAACATCTATACTCCAAATTCAAGGGCACCCACATTCATAAAAGAAACTTTAACAAAGCTGAAAGCATACATTGCAACACATACAATAATAGTGGGAGACTTCAACACCCTACTCTCATCAATGGACAGATCATGGAAACAGAAACTAAATAGAGACACAGTTAAACTAACAGAAGTTATGAACCAAATGGATTTAGCAGATATCTACAGAACATTTCATCCTAAAACAAAATAATATACTTTTTTCTCAGTACCTCATCATATCTTATTCAAAACTGATTATGTAATCAGTCACAAAATAGATCTCAACAAATACAAGAAGATTGAAATAATCCCATGCATCCTTTCAGAACATTGTGGACTAAGGATGGTCTTCAATAACAAGAAAAACAACAGAAAGTCCACATGGAAGCTGAACACTGCTCTTGACCAATGATACCTTGGTCAAGGAAGAATTAAAGAAAGGAATTAAAGACTTTTTAGGATTTAATGAAAATGAAGGCACAACATACCCAAACTTATGCGATACAATGAAAACAGAGCTAAGAGGAAAACTCATAGCTCTGAGTGCCTCTAAAAAGAAACAGGAGAGAGCATACACTAGCAGCTCGACAGCATACCTGAAAGTTTTACAACAAAAAAGCAAATACACCCAAGAGGAGTAGACAGCCAGAAATAATCAAGGTCAGGGCTGAAATCAACCAAGTAGAAACAAAAAGGACCATACAAAGAATCAATGAAACCAGGAGCTGGTTCTTTGAGAAAAATCAACAATATATATAAACCCTTAACCAGTCTAACCAGAGGGCAGAGAGACAGTATCCAAATTAACAAAATCAGAATAAAAAGAGAGACATAACAACAGAAACTGAGGAAATTAAAAAAAAACATCAGATTTTACTACAAATGCCTATACTCAACAAAAATGGAAAGTCTGGATGAAATGGACAATTTCCTAGACAGATTCCAGGTACCAAAGTTAAATGAGAGTCAGATAAACCATCTAAACAGTCCCATAATACCTAAAGAAATAGAAGCAGTCATTAAAAGTCTCACAACCAACAAAAGCCAGGACCAGATGGGTTTAGTGAAGAATTCTATCAGACTTTCAAAGAAGATGTAATAATACCAATAGTACTCAAACTATTCCACAAAGTAGAAACAGAAGGAACACTACTCAATTTGTTCATGAAGCCACACTTAAGCTGATACCAAAACCACACAATGTCCCAACAAAGAAAGCAAACTTCGAACCAATATCCCTTATGAATATTGGTGTAAAAATACTCAATAAAATTATTTTTTTAATTTATTTATTTTATGTATATGAGTACACTGTCACTGTCTTCAGATACACCAGAAGAGGGCATCGGATCCCATTACAGATGGTTCTTAGCCACCATGTGTTTGCTGGGAATTGAACTCAGGACCTCTGGAAGAGCAGTCAGTGCTCTTAACCACTGAGACATCTTTCCAGCCCCTCAATAAAATTCTTATAAACCATATCCAAGAACACATCAAGAGGGTCATCCATCATGATGCAGTAGGCTTTAGCCCAGAGATCCAGGGATGGTTCAATATACAAAAATCTATCAACATAATCTACCATATAAACAAACTCAAAGAAAAAAAACCATGCAATCATTTCATATGTGATGTAAGAGCATTTGACAAAATTCAAAACCCCTTCATTTTAAAAGTCTTGGAAAGATCAGGAATTCAAGGTCCACACCTAAACATAGTAAAAGCAATATACAGCAAACCAGTAGCCAATATCAAATTAAATGGAGGAACTTGAAGCAATCCCACTCTAATCAGGGACTAGACAAGGCTGCCCATTCTCTTCCTATCTATGCAACAAAATACTTGAAGTTCTAGCTAGGAAATTAGACAACAAAAGCAAGTCAAAGGGATACAAATTGGATAGGAAGAAGCCAAAAATTTCACTATTTTCAGATGATAAGACAGTATACTTAAGTGACCCCAAAAATTCCACAAGAGAACTCCTAGACCTGATAAAGAACTTCAGCAATAGAAAATTAACTCAAACAAATCAGTAGCCTTCCTCTCCACAAAGGATAAACAGGCTGAGATAGAAATTAGGCAAACAACATCCTTCACAATACTCACAAATAATATAAAATATCTGTGGGTGACTCTAACCAAACAAGTGAAAGATCTGTATGGCAAGAAGTTCAAGTCTCTGAAGAAAGAATACAAAGAAGAACGCAGAAATGAAAAGATCTCCCAAGCTCATCATTTGGCAGGATTAATAGAGTAAAAATGGCCATATTGCTGAAAGCAATCTATAGATTCAATGCAATCTCCATCCAAATTCCAACTCAATTCTCATAGAGTTAGAAAGAGCAATTCTCAAATTCATTAGGAATAACAAAACCAGGATAGCGACAACTATTCTCAACAATAAAAGAACTTCTGGGGGAATCACCATCCCTGTCCTCAAGCTGTATTACAGAGCAATAGTGACAAAAAACTGCATGGTATTGGTACAAAGACAGGCAGGAAGATCAACGGAATTGAATTGAAGTCCCAGAAATGAACCCACACACCTGTGGTCACTTGATCTTTGACAAAGGAGCTAAAACCATCTAGTGGAAAAAGCATTTTCAACAAATGGTGCTGGTTCAACTGGAGGTCAGCATGTAAAAGAAGGCAAACTGACTCATTCTTATCTTCTTGTACAAAGCTCAAGTCCAAGTGGATCAAAGACCCCCACATAGAACCAGACACACTGAATCTAATAGAAAGGAAAGTGGGAAAAAGCCTCAAACAAATGGGCATTGGGGAAAATTTCCTGTACAGAACATCAATGGCTTATGCTCTAAGATCAAGAATTGACAAATGGGACCTCATAAAATTACAAAGCTTCTGTAAGGCAGAGGACATTGTCAATAGGACAAAATGGCAATCAACCATCTGGGAAAGATTTTACCAATCCTACATCTGACAGAGAGTTAATATCCAATATAAATAAAGAACTCAAAAAGTTAGACTACAAATCAAATATCCCTATTAAAAAAATGAGGTACGGAGCTAAACAGAGAATTCTCAACTAAGGAATACTGAATGATTGAGAAGCACTTAAAGAAACGTTCAAATCAAAACAACCCTGAGATTCCACCTCACATCACTCAGAACAGCTAAAATAAGGTGATAACAGATGCTGGTGAGGATGTGGAGAAAGAGGAACACTCCTCCATTGTTGGTGGTATTGCAAGCTGGTACAACTACTCTGGAAATCAGTCTGGAGGTTCCTCAGAAAATTCGACATAGTACTACCTGAGGACCCAGCTATACAACTCCTGGGCATATACCTAATTGATGCTCCAATATGTAACGAGGACACATGTGCCACTATGTTCATAGCAGCTATATTCATAGTAGCCAGAAACTGGAGGTAACCCAGATGTCCCTTAACAGAGTAATGGATACAAAAAATGTGGTACATCTACACAATGGAGTACTACCCACCTATTAAAATCAATGACTTCATGAAATTCTTAGGCAAATGCATGAATCTAGAAAATATCCTCCTGAGTGAGGTAACTCAGTCACAAAAGAACACACATCATATGTACTCACTGATAAGTGAATATTAGGCAAAGAGCTTGGATTACCTACGATACAACTCACAGAGCACATGAAGCTCAAGAGGAAGCACAATCAAAGAATGGATGCTTCAGTCCTACTTAGAAATTGGAACAAAATAATCAAGGGAAGTAGAGGGTGAGAGGGATTTGGGAGGAACAAAGAGGGGGAGCGGGAAAAGCTGGGCAGACTCCGGTATGGGAGGAGATGAAGGAGATGTATAGAGGTCAGGAAATTGAGCAGAGGTGTGTGACAATCGGGAATGGGGAACTGGGCATAGCAGAAAGTCCTAGATACCAGGCAAGCTTGCTGATATCCATCCATGGGGATGACATCAGCTGAAATACCCCACAAAGGGGAGGGAGAACCTGTGGATACCATATCCAGAGATTAGGCATGGCCTGGGACTGAGGGATGGTGCTACCCACCTATCTCCAAAATTGTAACCCAGCATTGCTCCCGTATAAAGAAAATACAGGGACAAAAGAGTGGAGCTGAGACTAAAGGAAAGGCCATCCATAGACTGCCTGTCCTGGGAATCCATTCCACATGCAGACACCAAACCCAGACATTATTGCTGATGCTAAGAAGTGCTTGCTGACAGAAGCCTGACATAGCTGTCTCCTGAGAGGCTCTGCCAGAGCCTGACCAATACAGATGTGGATGCTTGAAGCCAACCATAGGACGGATCACAGGGACCCCAATGGAGGAGTTAGGGGAAGGACTGAAGGAGCTGAATGTGCCTTATTGGGCATCAATGGGAGGGCAGGCCCTTGGTCTTGTAGAGGCTTGATGCCTCAGTGTAGATCAATGCTAGAGGCAGGAGTGGGTGTTGGGTGGGGGAGCACTCTCATAGAAGCAGGGTAAGGGGGAATGGCATAGAGGGTTTGCAGAGGAGAAACTGGGAAAGGGGATAACATTTGTAATGTAAATATATAAAATATCCAATTTTAAAAAAGAAAAAAGGAAAACTAATTGCAGAGTAAGTTGGGCTGGTAAACTATGTCAGTACACTGAGGCACTTGATACCAAAATGGATGCTTGAGCCCGAGCCCCAGACCCTGTGCAATGGAAGGAAAGAAGTCACTTTCTCAAACTGTCCTCTGACCACCAATGTGTACTCTATGGGCAATTATGTGTGTCTTGTAAACACTATAAATAATTATAAAATAAAATAAAAAATATTTCAATGTAGCACATGTCCAGACTTTGGATAGGTCTAGTATTCTCTGGAAGTCTCATGTATGTGTGACATGACCTTTGTTACTCTGACTAACTTTTAAATGTATGTCTATCTAAGTGCTTCATGGTTAAATAAATAAGGCACTCTCAAGATGCTCCATCTAATCATAGGACAGACTTATGATAGTCATTATAATGCCTTGATTCTCCTGCTTCTGGAGGCCAATTGTATTCTTTAGCTCATAGTTCCTGCTTCCCTCTTCATAAAATGATGTTATCTCTCTCTGATCCTTCTGATAAAGTCACATCTGTCTTTGATGATAGTCAGGAAATATTTCTGCTGACTCAAGAATTTAGCTCAACTCTCCCAGAAAATCCAGGATTAACATGTTACCTCAGGATCCTCAACCTTGCAAATAATCACATCTGCAAACTCTTTCAGAGAAAGGCAACATACACATAAATGTCAGGGACTAGGTCCTGAGCATCTTACAGGAGGCATCATTCTGCCTTCCACATACATGGTGGGAAGGAGGGGGTCTTAGTCACATTTCTCATTGCTGTGACAAAGAGATCTCAGCGGAACTTTACAGTAAGGTTGATGCATTTGGCTCCTAGTTTAAAAGGGCACAGTCCATCAAGGCAAGGAAGGCAAGACCAAATAAATTGCAATGCGTGGTTATGGCAGTGTGAACTTACATATTAAGATATTAAGACACAGAGAAAAGGGAATGTTGACAATTGACTTTCATCTTTTATCTAGACCCTGACCCAGCCCATGGGATGGTGCTACCAATATCAGGGAGTGTCTTCCTTTCTCTGTTAGTTCATTCTAGAAACATCCCCACAAACATACCCATAGGTGTCTCTCACTAATGCACTAGATATCCCTTAGTCTGATCATGATCAGTATTAGCCCTCACAGAAGAGATTTCGTTTAGGAAGCAAACAACAGGGACAAGAAATGAAAACATGGACAAAACAATGAGGCAAACAGAAGAAAAGTGTTAACTTGAAAACCCCACCCACCAGTATAATGCCTGGGTGGATGTGTAATCTCACAGCTGAAGGAGGAAACAGTGTTGAAGGCATGACTGGCAGTAAGCAGATGAATCAGGATCACAGGAGATGCTATTGATAAAGCCAAATTCGAGACCAGTGTTTGCCAAATTACATTCCCCAATGGAAAGAGGAGTTACTCATGTATAGCTCTTCTCCCTTTTTAAAATGGTATCTCTAGGGAGGGGCGTGCAGATAACTGAGAGTCCCGGAAGATGGCAAAGTAGAAGGGACCAGAAAAGAATGAGCCGGAGCGAACCTGAGCCTCGGGACCACAGGTAAGACCAAATTTTCTACTGCAAGAAAGCTGCCTGGTGAGCTTGGGACACACGGAAGCAGAATTTCTCTAGGACCGGGCACGTTCTGTGTTTACCGGAAGTCCCACACCCGCGGATCCCAGCCCGCAGCAGCTCTCTGCTCCCAGACCCGGTGAGAGAGAGACCCAACCGCCTGGTCAGGTGGGCACTCCTGAGGCTGCAGAGCGGAAGAGACCACCAACACTGCTCACCCCTGCCCACATCCCTGGCCCAAGAGGAAACTGTATAAGGCCTCTGGGCTCCCGTGGGGGAGGGCCCAGGAGCGGCAGGACTTCTGCGCCTGAGACACCGCCGGAACCTGAAGGAAACAGACCGGATAAACAGTTCTCTGCACCCAAATCCCATGGGAGGGAGAGCTAAACCTTCAGAGAGGCAGACAAGCCTGGGAAACCAGAAGAGACTGCTCCCTGCACACACATCTCGGACGCCAGAGGAAAAAGCCAAAGACCATCTGGAACCCTGGTGCACTGAAGCTCCCGGAAGGGGCGGCACAGATCTTCCTGGTTGCTGCCGCTGCAGAGAGCCCCTGGGCAGCACCCCACGAGCGAACTTGAGCCTCAGGACCACAGGTAAGACCAAATTTTCTGCTGCAAGAAAGCTGCCTGGTGAACTCAAGACACAGGCCCACAGGAACAGCTGAAGACCTGTAGAGAGGAAAAACTACACGCCCGAAAGCAGAACACTCTGTCCCCATAACTGACTGAAAGAGAGGAAAACAGGTCTACAGCACTCCTGACACACAGGCTTATAGGACAGTCTAGCCACTGTCAGAAATAGCAGAACAAAGTAACACTAGAGATAATCTGATGGCGAGAGGCAAGCGCAGGAACCCAAGCAACAGAAACCAAGACTACATGCCATCGTCGGAGCCCAATTCTCCCACCAAAACAAACATGGAATATCCAAACACACCAGAAAAGCAAGATCTAGTTTCAAAATCATATTTGATCATGATGCTGGAGGACTTCAAGAAAGACATGAACACACTTAGGGAAACACAGGAAAACATTAATAAACAAGTAGAAGCCTACAGAGAGGAATCGCAAAAATCCCTGAAAGAATTCCAGGAAAACACAATCAAACAGTTGAAGGAATTAAAAATGGAAATAGAAGCAATCAAGAAAGAACACATGGAAACAACTCTGGATATAGAAAACCAAAAGAAGAGACAAGGAGCTGTAGATACAAGCTTCACCAACAGAATACAAGAGATGGAAGAGAGAATCTCAGGAGCAGAAGATTCCATAGAAATCATTGACTCAACTGTCAAAGATAATGTAAAGCGGAAAAAGCTACTGGTCCAAAACATACAGGAAATCCAGGACTCAATGAGAAGATCAAACCTAAGGATAATAGGTATAGAAGAGAGTGAAGACTCCCAGCTCAAAGGACCAGTAAATATCTTCAACAAAATCATAGAAGAAAACTTCCCTAACCTAAAAAAAGAGATACCCATAGACATACAAGAAGCCTACAGAACTCCAAATAGATTGGACCAGAAAAGAAACACCTCCCGTCACATAATTGTCAAAACACCAAACGCACAAAATAAAGAAAGAATATTAAAAGCAGTAAGGGAAAAAGGTCAAGTAACATATAAAGGGAGACCTATCAGAATCACACCAGACTTCTCGCCAGAAACTATGAAGGCCAGAAGATCCTGGACTGATGTCATACAGACCCTAAGAGAACACAAATGCCAGCCCAGGTTACTGTATCCAGCAAAACTCTCAATTTACATTGATGGAGAAACCAAGATATTCCATGACAAAACCAAATTTACACAATATCTTTCTACAAATCCAGCACTACCAAGGATAATAAATGGTAAAGCCCAACATAAGGAGGCAAGCTATACCCTAGAAGAAGCAAGAAACTAATCGTCTTGGCAACAAAACAAAGAGAATGAAAGCACACAAACATAACCTCACATCCAAATATGAATATAAAGGGAAACAATAATCACTATTCCTTAATATCTCTCAATATCAATGGCCTCAACTCCCCAATAAAAAGACATAGATTAACAAACTGGATACGCAACGAGGACCCTGCATTCTGCTGCCTACAGGAAACACACCTCAGAGACAAAGACAGACACTACCTCAGAGTGAAAGGCTGGAAAACAACTTTCCAAGCAAATGGTCAGAAGAAGCAAGCTGGAGTAGCCATTCTAATATCAAATAAAATCAATTTCCAACTAAAAGTCATCAAAAAAGATAAGGAAGGACACTGCATATTCATCAAAGGAAAAATCCACCAAGATGAACTCTCAATCCTACATATCTATGCCCCAAATACAAGGGCACCTACATACGTAAAAGAAACCTTACTAAAGCTCAAAACACACATTGCACCTCACACAATAATAGTGGGAGATTTCAACACCCCACTCTCATCAATGGACAGATCATGGAAACAGAAATTAAACAGTGATGTCGACAGACTAAGAGAAGTCATGAGCCAAATGGACTTAACGGATATTTATAGAACATTCTATCCTAAAGCAAAAGGATATACCTTCTTCTCAGCTCCTCATGGTACTTTCTCCAAAATTGACCATATAATTGGTCAAAAAACGGGCCTCAACAGGTACAGAAAGATAGAAATAATCCCATGCGTGCTATCAGACCACCACGGCCTAAAACTGGTCTTCAATAACAATAAGGGAAGAATGCCCACATATACGTGGAAATTGAACAATGCTCTACTCAATGATAACCTGGTCAAGGAAGAAATAAAGAAAGAAATTAAAAACTTTTTAGAATTTAATGAAAATGAAGATACAACATACTCAAACTTATGGGACACAATGAAAGCTGTGCTAAGAGGAAAACTCATAGCGCTGAGTGCCTGCAGAAAGAAACAGGAAAGAGCATATGTCAGCAGCTTGACAGCACACCTAAAAGCTCTAGAACAAAAAGAAGCAAATACACCCAGGAGGAGTAGAAGGCAGGAAATAATCAAACTCAGAGCTGAAATCAACCAAGTAGAAACAAAAAGGACCATAGAAAGAATCAACAGAACCAAAAGTTGGTTCTTTGAGAAAATCAACAAGATAGATAAACCCTTAGCCAGACTAACGAGAGGACACAGAGAGTGCGTCCAAATTAACAAAATCAGAAATGAAAAGGGAGACATAACTACAGATTCAGAGGAAATTCAAAAAATCATCAGATCTTACTATAAAAACCTATATTCAACAAAATTTGAAAATCTTCAGGAAATGGACAATTTCCTAGACAGATACCAGGTATCGAAGTTAAATCAGGAACAGATAAACCAGTTAAACAACCCCATAACGCCTAAGGAAATAGAAGCAGTCATTAAAGGTCTTCCAACCAAAAAGAGCCCAGGTCCAGACGGGTTTAGTGCAGAATTCTATCAAACCTTCATAGAAGACCTCATACCAATATTATCCAAACTATTCCACAAAATTGAAACAGATGGAGCCCTACCGAATTCCTTCTACGAAGCCACAATTACTCTTATACCTAAACCACACAAAGACACAACAAAGAAAGAGAACTTCAGACCAATTTCCCTTATGAATATCGACGCAAAAATACTCAATAAAATTCTGGCAAACCGAATTCAAGAGCACATCAAAACGATCATCCATCATGATCAAGTAGGCTTCATCCCAGGCATGCAGGGATGGTTTAATATACGGAAAACCATCAACGTGATCCATTATATAAACAAACTGAAAGAACAGAACCACATGATCATTTCATTAGATGCTGAGAAAGCATTTGACAAAATTCAACACCCCTTCATGATAAAAGTCCTGGAAAGAATAGGAATTCAAGGCCCATACCTAAACATAGTAAAAGCCATATACAGCAAACCAGTTGCTAACATTAAACTAAATGGAGAGAAACTTGAAGCAATCCCACTAAAATCAGGGACTAGACAAGGCTGCCCACTCTCTCCCTACTTATTCAATATAGTTCTTGAAGTTCTAGCCAGAGCAATCAGACAACAAAAGGAGATCAAAGGGATACAGATCGGAAAAGAAGAGGTCAAAATATCACTATTTGCAGATGACATGATAGTATATTTAAGTGATCCCAAAAGTTCCACCAGAGAACTACTAAAGCTGATAAACAACTTCAGCAAAGTGGCTGGGTATAAAATTAACTCAAATAAATCAGTTGCCTTCCTCTATACAAAAGAGAAACAAGCCGAGAAAGAAATTAGGGAAACGACACCCTTCATAATAGACCCAAATAATATAAAGTACCTCGGTGTGACTTTAACCAAGCAAGTAAAAGATCTGTACAATAAGAACTTCAAGACACTCAAGAAAGAAATTGAAGAAGACCTCAGAAGATGGAAAGATCTCCCATGCTCATGGATTGGCAGGATTAATATAGTAAAAATGGCCATTTTACCAAAAGCGATCTACAGATTCAATGCAATCCCCATCAAAATACCAATCCAATTCTTCAAAGAGTTAGACAGAACAATTTGCAAATTCATCTGGAATAACAAAAAACCCAGGATAGCTAAAGCTATCCTCAACAATAAAAGGACTTCAGGGGGAATCACTATCCCTGAACTCAAGCAGTATTACAGAGCAATAGTGATAAAAACTGCATGGTATTGGTACAGAGACAGACAGATAGACCAATGGAATAGAATTGAAGACCCAGAAATGAACCCACACACCTATGGTCACTTGATTTTTGACAAATGAGCCAAAACCATCCAATGGAAAAAAGATAGCATTTTCAGCAAATGGTGCTGGTTCAACTGGAGGTCCACATGTAGAAGAATGCAGATCGATCCATGCTTATCACCCTGTACAAAGCTTAAGTCCAAGTGGATCAAGGACCTCCACATCAAACCAGACACACTCAAACTAATAGAAGAAAAACTAGGGAAACATCTGGAACACATGGGCACTGGAAAAAATTTCCTGAACAAAACACCAATGGCTTATGCTCTAAGATCAAGAATCGACAAATGGGATCTCATAAAACTGCAAAGCTTCTGTAAGGCAAAGGACACTGTGGTTAGGACAAAACGGCAACCAACAGATTGGGAAAAGATCTTTACCAATCCTACAACAGATAGAGGCCTTATATCCAAAATATACAAAGAACTCAAGAAGTTAGACCACAGGGAAACAAATAACCCTATTAAAAAATGGGGTTCAGAGCTAAACAAAGAATTCACAGCTGAGGAATGCCGAATGGCTGAGAAACACCTAAAGAAATGTTCAACATCTTTAGTCATAAGGGAAATGCAAATCAAAACAACCCTGAGATTTCACCTCACACCAGTGCGATTGGCTAAGATCAAAAACTCAGGTGACAGCAGATGCTGGAGAGGATTGGAGAAAGAGGAACACTCCTCCATTGTTGGTGGGATTGCAGACTGGTACAACCATTCTGGAAATCAGTCTGGAGGTTCCTCAGAAAATTGGACATTGAACTGCCTGAGGATCCAGCTATACCTCTCTTGGGCATATACCCAAAAGATGCCTCAACATATAAAAGAGACACGTGCTCCACTATGTTCATCGCAGCCTTATTTATAATAGCCAGAAAATGGAAAGAACCCAGATGCCCTTCAACAGAGGAATGGATACAGAAAATGTGGTACATCTACACAATGGAATATTACTCAGCTATCAAAAACAACGAGTTTATGAAATCCGTAGGCAAATGGTTGGAACTGGAAAATATCATCCTGAGTGAGCTAACCCAATCACAGAAAGACATACATGGTATGCACTCATTGATAAGTGGCTATTAGCCCAAATGCTTGAATTACCCTAGATCCCTAGAACAAACGAAACTCAAGACGGATGATCAAAATGTGAATGCTTCACTCCTTCTTTAAATGAGGAAAAAGAATACCCTTGGCAGGGAAGGGAGAGGCAAAGATTAAAACAGAGACTGAAGGAACACCCATACAGAGCCTGCCCCACATGTGGCCCATACATATACAGCCACCCAATTAGACATGATGGATGAAGCAAAGAAGTGCAGACCGACAGGAGCCGGATGTAGATCGCTCCTGAGAGACACAGCCAGAATACAGCAAATACAGAGGCGAATGCCAGCAGCAAACCACTGAACTGAGAATAGGTCCCCTATTGAAGGAATCAGAGAAAGAACTGGAAGAGCTTGAAGGGGCTCGAGACCCCAAAAGTACAACAATGCCAAGCAACCAGAGCTTCCAGGGACTAAGCCACTACCTAAAGACTATACATGGACTGACCCTGGACTCTGACCCCATAGGTAGCAATGAATATCCTAGTAAGAGCACCAGTGGAAGGGGAAGCCCTGGGTCCTGCTAAGACTGAACCCCCAGTGAACTAGTCTATGGGGGGAGGGCGGCAATGGGGGGAGGGTTGGGAGGGGAACACCCATAAGGAAGGGGACGGGGGAGGGGGACGTTTGCCCGGAAACCGGGAAAGGGAATAACACTCGAAATGTATATAAGAAATACTTAAGTTAATAAAAAAAAAAAAACAAAAAAAGAATGAGCCAAAAAATCCTAGTGTGATTACACAGCAAAGGCTGGATTGAGATTCCAGCTGGGAAAACACTGAAGAAACCACTAAATTTATGAGGGATGTGGAAAAGAGAAACAGGAGATGAGGACCAATTATAAACGACAGCCATGTAAGAGGAGAAAGCAGCAGCCAGTGTAGGCAGTGCAGGTTGGTCCGCTTGGAGCTTGAATGCCTCCCAAAGACTTCTGTAACAAATGGTTCTTTGGGTAGTTTATTAGTCAGTACAGTGGAACTTTTAAGAGCAGCAGGCATGTGGGAGGTCTTTAGGTTTGTCCTAGTTAGGGTTTATATTGCTGGGATGAAACACTATGACCAGAAAGTATGTCAGGAACCATCTAGGAGAGGGTAAGGCTAGCAGGTGACTTTCCTGGAGGTAGCCTAGTGTTTTGTTTTGTTTTGTTTTTTTTTTTGCATGACTTATGATGGTGAACTCTGAGAGGCAAGGCCTCAAGATTGGTTCTTACTGCTGACGTATCTTTTCCTATCACTTTTACATAGTTTAATGATTCCTGCTCACCCCATTGAACACATTTCCTGCAGATCAGCATGAAGATGAACTTTCATGAATTAATGCTGTGTAGATGAATTAATGACTTGATAGAATTCCTGATTTGATAATTTTAGAAAGAAAGTTTTGGTGAGATGGTTTTAGCTGTTTTGCCAGAAAGTGTAATAAAGTCAGATTAAAGAATAAAACGCACCCTCTCCTCATAGAAAAGTAAGTAAAGACTGCACAGTAAGGAATACTAATAGCTTTTATAATTATTCTAAAAAGAAAACTAGGCTTGGGACAAATTTGTGATCAAGGAAAAACATTCCTTCCAGATTAGATCTAAGAAGGAAGTCACAGGTGTGCACTATGGTAAAGCAAGGCCATGTGAAACTGTTGCTTTGAACGTATAATGAGTTTATAGAATGAAGTACTGCTTTGAACTTAGGAATCAAAAGCCTCTGTAACTCCCATTTTGTGAAACATTTTATCTATGCTGCGATTTTCTAAACAGCTTTTGTGTAAGAAAATATAAAAAGGGCAGAGAGAAGGAATAATAAAGTGGTAGAATCTGGGGCTCTGTCCTACCCACCCATTAAATGTTACGAGAGCCCATCCATCCAAATGTATAGATGTGTGTGTGTGTGTGTGTGTGTGTGTGTGTGTGTGTGTGTGTGTGTATGTACGTGTCTGTTTGTCATTACATGCATATGTAGGTTATGTTTATGTATGTATGACTGCATGAACATTTGTGGATCTGATGAGACAGGTATTCAGGCCCAACCAGAGTGTGTGTCTGTATATGTGTATATGTCTGTGTATATTGCCTGAGTAGAGATATTCTGCATGCATGACTTTCTTTTCCTTTTTCTCTGGCTCCCAGAGAGTTAATGAAACTCTGAGCCTCCACTAAGCTACCTTCTTTATCCCAGGACTGTTAAAGCGCAGGTGTTAGTCACAAGCAGCCAGTGGTTTGTGGCCTGAGAATAGTGCAGAGTTACAGAAAGAAAAGATTTAAGCTACTTTTGCCCTAGCAAGCACAACTTTTGCCACTGCAGTGGCCAACATTCCATCACTGACTTCCTGAGCAACCCTGTGATGCCTGGCATGGAGAAAAGGGTTCATTTGGTGTACACTTCCAGATCATAATCCATCATTGGAGGAGATTAGGAAAGGAACTCAAGCTAGGCTGGAACCTGGAATCCTGAGCTGATACAGAGGCCATGGAGAGGCAATGCTTATTGGCTTGCTTCCCCTGGCTTGCTCAGCCTGCTTTCTTGTAGAATCCAGAAGCACCAGCCCATCATGGGCTGAACCTTCCCCCATCAACTACTAATTAAGAAAATGCCTTGCAGCAGGATCCCATGGAGGCATTTCCTCAACTGAGCTCCTTCCTCTCTGATGACAAGCTTGTGTCAAGTTCACTCACAAAACCAGCCAGTAGGTCATTGAGTGGGGACTTGGTTGCTTTCTGTATTTCCTTTGTTTCCTGGTCATGAAGTGAATAGCTTTACTCTGCCACATAATCCTGCCCTGATATGTATGCTGCCCTTCATGGATCCAAAGCAATGGAATTAAATAACCCTGGACTTGAGCATTCGAAACTATACCTTTTGTCTTACATGTAAAGACATTGGATATTTTGTTATTGTGACAGAAAGCTGATTACATAGCTGAAAGACAAGATGATTCTTCAGTACTCGCAGTATCAGTGTGGCGAGGGGTTAGATTAGCCAAAGGGGTGAGAAACTACAAGCAGACTGAGGGAAAGCTTGCTGCTTTGGTAAGAACATCAGTAGCGCACTGGAGGGAGGTAGTGGAGAGGAGCTTTACACATCCTCTCTTTAAAAGTCTCTCTAACAAGAATGATTTTTGGCTAACATAATAATTTTATTTACAGTCATTGTTTTGCATATGTGTCAAGACTTTTTATTTTCACAATAGAATACATGGTAAATAATGGAAAAGTTAATGGAAAGATAAATACACAGTAGTACTCCAGAGGAAAAATATTGAGCTAATTAATATTCAGTATCTTTATTAGCATGGCCAGGGTGGGTGTTTCACATATAAAATTGAATTCACAGTTTGCATAAGTGGGGACTTGAATTTTTTTCTTTTCTTACACTAAGGCATCCCCTCATGGAGGAAGTAAATCCTAATTATGTTCAGTTTAATTTGAATGCAAATGTGCTTCTGGCATTAGGACCCTGCTGAACCCAACACCTGCTCTCTGGAAAGTGTAATCATTCAGAGTGGTTTTAGCTGGAAACAGTCCCTCTCTATAGACCCTGCTCTGAAGAAGGCTGCATCACAGCCTCTTGGGTTTAAGGTTCTAGTTTTCCTGCAAAGTGAGGAAAAAATATTGAACAACGTTACTGTTAGTATAGAACTTGCTGTGTTTCAGAATATATCTATATCTATATCTATCTATCTATCTATCTATCTATCTATCTATCTATCTATCTATCATCTATCTATCTTGTGTGTGAATGTGCATGTTTGTGTGATGTAATTATGTATGATCAGGGCACATAGAGATAACAGGGATGAATAAAGCTTCCTTCAAATCATTCATGTATGCTCACATGCGTTCATGAGCTCATGTTTTCCTGTGTTTTGGGACAGAACATCAGTCATCAGACAAGAACAATGAGTGTTGCTATGTGAGCCACGAGCCATGAGCCAGAGCTACTTTCCTTCTAGTCCACGGCGGGGAAATATGGGTGGTCAAATAGAAGCCTGCTATTTAATTAGCCTTGGGCTTCTGAAGTTGAGATCTATGCTTCTCCCCTCACTGGACTGTGTTTGAAAAGCTGACCAGAAAAGACGATTTTCAAAATTTCAACTTCATGCACTATGCTGATGGAATCAGTGAGAAACACAATGGCATGAGGTAGGGAACAAGGGAAGGAAATGAGAGGCCCATTGTTCCACACTTTTACTTGTGCAAGAACTAATATTTAGTGATACAATCCACATTATAGAAATTATTGTAATCCCGCAGATTTTCATGGTCAAAAGATGAATAATTTTACATGAGCAAATTCTCTTGATAATGGTTATTCTGGTTGGATTCAATAATCTTAAGTGGTTTTTACCTTTAGGTGGAGTTTGTCTTACGTAAAAACTCACTCTATTTCTAAAGATTGCTATGAAAGGAAACTCACTATTTTAAGACACATTACTATTTCACCAATTATAATGGGCTATAGGGTAGAACTGAACGGTTACTGAGTCTATAATCTGT
The DNA here is from genome assembly GCF_021556685.1 of Rattus norvegicus. Lineage (NCBI taxonomy): Eukaryota > Metazoa > Chordata > Mammalia > Rodentia > Muridae > Rattus > Rattus norvegicus. The sequence continues at coordinate 11,500,075 of NC_141551.1, read as the reverse complement.
CATTGACTTCATCGTCCGTTAAGCTTGCAATGTTTTCTTGAACTGCAATGTGATTGAGAGGTGCCAGCAGACCATTCTATCACCAGCTCCTTCCTGCTGTTCCCTTGCAGGTTTAGAGGCAAGCAAAGTCTTCTGTGTGAGAGCGAGGAGTGGCTATTTTCTCCATAGCAAAGGGTCAACCACTTATCACTGGCAGTAGGCTCATGGGCAGTTACAGAAGTGAGAAGCTATTTAATGGGAAAAAGGAAGTCTCTGGGCATGTTCTGATTGGAGATATTGATGATGAAAGAGCAGCTGTCAGTAGATTGCTGTGCCCTGACTGCTAGTGGCTGTAGTAGCAAGAGTTGTACCCAGAGTTCGATGATCATAAATGACCTCATGGCCATTGTTCCTTTGATGATTCAGTTTTTCACTGGAGTCTAGACTTGGAGCAATAGCATCCCATGTATCTGCCATGCACTGGACACGACATGAAAATATCTGGGACTTTAAACGAGTGTTTAAGTTCTTAACATAAAGGCAGAATCCAAAGAATCAAAGCAATAATAAAAGATAATGTGTCAGGGGTACAGTGGTGGCTCAGCAATTAAGAACGCTCGCTGCTCCTGCAGAGGACACAGCATCCCCCGTGATTCACAGCTGTCTGTTACTCCAGTTTCTGGAGATCCAGCCCCTTCTTCTGGCCTCTGTGGATGCCAGACGTGCAAGTGGTACACATATACAGATGCAGGCAAAACATTCATACACATAAAATAAAAGTAAGTAAATCTTCAAAAAGGATGACATCATCTTCATCCTTTGAAAACAACTGGTGGGTTGTTTTATTCACTTGGCCACAAATAGCAGATGGCAAATAATTTCAAAACACATTTATAATTATCTTTGCCAAAACTTTTAAAGCAAACTGAATGGGGTTCATGAAAGTTTTTGATTTATTTAATGGGATATGGGGTAGGGCCTTCCATGGCAAGAGTGCATGGTGGGTTGGAGGTCTGTCCACAGATGCTCTTGGACTCCATGAGATCCCATAAGGAGGCTTCTTTCTATTCACAATGTGGGTAATAGCTAATGTCCACTTGTTGCCTAGGAGAATTTACTTAACATTAGTTAAACTAGAAGCCCTGTTTCCACAGGCAGCAGTGTAATTTAGATAGTGAAGAAGGTGCCTTCTGGGAAACTGCAGATGCATCAGAGTGGCAAAGACATATTGTGTAGTTAATTAACCTCACAGAAAGATGAAAGAAAGCACAGACTTGACTTATGTTTATTTCTGTATTTGTGTTTTTGTCCTCATTTGGTTTTCTTCTCCCCAGCCTACTGCCATATGCTGCTGGGACTCCACTGTAATTATCCGACGCACAGATGAAACACAGAGAGAAACAAGCGAATGGAGCCTCCAGCACCACAATTCAGGACTCTGCCTCATGGAACATGGCTACGTTTATTTTAGCACGGGGAAAATCAGCTTCTTCCACATGGAAAAGGGACATTTTTTTTCTCATGCAAACCAGTAGGAGATGCCAGGACCAATTTTTAACATGCACATTCAAAAGTGTATTGAAATTTTGGGAGACAAATAAGTAAAAATATGCTATACCTACCCATAGTTTCATTTTAGAAATATGTTGGATGCTGTAAAAACATACAGGCCCTGGGTCTAGCATAGTAATTACAATGAGAAATTCAGGGACTTAGACACTTTCATTTCCTGCACACAGATATATGTATAAATGGGATAGTCAAGGTGGAAAGCACAGAGTTACATTCTCTCAATAGTTGAAGTAATAGTATACTGTATGCGTCCTGTCAGGGTGTCTTCATTTGGGATGGTTTAATTGATATATAATTAGTTGGTAGTAACCAGTCTCTTGCAGAATACTGAGTGACGATAAATCACCCCACTAGTCTTGGGATGATAGAATGTAAGCATTATAGAGGGAAATTTCAGTATCATAAGTATTATTTCTTTAACTACATTGGTTTAAGTGACTCCTAAAATAGGACTTAGTTGTTCTTATCCAAGAGGCCATCTTGGCCAGTCAGAGACAGTGTTACACACTGGAGGTCTGAGTAGGACAGTTTTGCAAATGTGTATACTGTCGTCTGGGAGCCAGCAGCAATCGTTTAGTTAAAAAAAGTAGAAATAATATACAGCTGTGGAGTTAGCAACCAGAAAGCCAAGGCATTCTTATGGAATTTTGTCTTCTTTCATTAGCTTGAAATTATTTCTTGCAGGAATCCATCATCTATGAGATTGCACTCTACAGAAATGAAAGTGTCTAATTTATAAAACCTAGAGTTGTCTATACTTGTCTGGCACATACAACTCTGAAAATGAGGTATGTCTTCTATACCCTTCAAGGAGAGCTATGTTCTTGCTGGTTAGCCCTGAAAAGGGCCAGACGCTTTTAAGGATAGAAGAGAAACTTACATTCTAGGAATTTTTTTCATATAGAGATTGCCAGAGGGACCTTGGCAATATCAAGGTATATATTTGATCAAAACTCTACTGTGAGAGTCTTTGTTCTAGGTGAGAAGGCATTTTGAAAGGAAATGTCCAATATGTCTGTATCTCAAAGTCAGAAATAAAGGAGCTAAGCTAGTTCAGGTTATATATCAGTTTGAGCCATGGACCAAAAATAAAATAATGATGGGTATCTTGACTTCTCTAAAAGAACAAAGATTAAAACTGATGGGAGAACACTAACCAGATGAAAAGTCAGGGCAAAAAGGAACATAAAGTCTATTCATCCTAAAGAAAGAAGGTGAGTCTGTGCGACCTGAACTGAAGGGATGGATATAAACAGTTCCTAATGAGCCAGGTTACGGTGCTGCACACCTTTAACTGAAGCATGCTGCAGGCAGAGGCAGGGGAATCTTTGAGTTAAGGCCAGCCTGGTCTATAGAGTAAATTCTAGGACAGTCAGGGCTACACAGAGCAACCTTATTTTGAAAAACCCAATACCCACCCCCCAAAAAAAAACCAGAAAAGAAAAGGAAAATAAATAAAAAAGTGCCTGATGATCCAGGAGAGGTTGACATGGGTCAGACTACAGCAAGACTGGAGAATAAGACTCCACTTTTGTCATTCATGTGCATTACTTTTCTTCTTCTTATAACTAAAGAGCTAATGAAAATCAAGAGGGGAAGGATTTATTTTGGCTTACAGTTTTAAGGGATACAGTCCACCATGACAAGAAAAGCATGCAGTAGGGCCTGGAGACACTTTGGTCTTGCTACATCTGGAAGGGGGAGGGGATAAAAAACCCCTCACACTCAGTTCTTTTCTTTTTAATTACCAGCCCAAGGCTGCATTCCTTAGAATGGTAATACCCATAGCTAATGGTGGGGGGGTGTCTTCCCACTTCAACTGACCTAAGAAAGATAATTCTCTTCAATCACAACTGACAGCTAAATTAATTGACAGCATCCCTCATAGTCATGCCCAGAAGTTTGTCTTATAGGAAATTCTGTCAAGATAAAAGTATTAAATACCAAACCCTGCATTATAGTTTCATTTCCATGGCTGTGTTAAAAGACTCTAAGGAAAACCAACTTGGGCAGGAAAGAGCTTATATTGTCTTATATTTCCAAGTAAGAGTCAGTCACTGAAGAAAGCCAGGCAGAAGCTCAGTAAGGAATCTGTAGGCATAAATGGAATCATAAACTATGGAGGAACATTGCTTACTGGCTTGCTTCTTCTGGCTTACTCAGTCTGCTTTCTTGTACAATCAAAAGCCAGCTGCCCAGTAGTGGCATTGCCACAGTGGGCTGGGCCCTCCCACCTCAGTCATTATTCAAGAAAATACCCCAGAGACTTGCCTTCATGCCAATCTGGTAGAGGAAATTCCTCATTGAGGTTTCCTCTTCCAAGGTGACTTCATTTTGTTTCAGGTTGACAAACATTAATCAGCACCTCTGGCATATACTCCTAGGCCATTGTCCATCACTGAAAGAAGTCAGGCTGACTTCAGGAGACACTCAAGGTAGGAATGTGAAGGCAAGTCCCCTGCCATCCTCAGGACATTACTTCAGAATAGGAAACTCCATCACAACAAAGGAAGTACAGCAGAAACCATGAAGGAATGATGCTTGACGACATCTTTAGGCTCGTGCTTAGACTAATTTCTCATAAAGCCCAGGACCACCTGCACAGTGAATGCTGTAGGCATCACTAGTACTCTTCCTGATCAATTAGCAATCAAGTAATTCCCTACAGGCAATCGCATGGTAATCTGATTGACCGAGACTCCATTCACAGATGACTCTAAGGTGTGTCAGGTTGATTCTTAAAGCTAAGTAGGAAACCCTGTAAGAAAAGTATCTACTCATGGCACAAAACAGCACTTAAGAGAGCTAAAGAATCTGGGTAATATGTTGCAGTCCCTGCCAGAAGCATAGATAGAAGAGATGCAGTGAAGGGTGCAGGAGCTACAATTTCAAATGCCGTTATGCACACTCCCATGGTCACAGAGTAGAGAGACATTAAGCATGGGGTAAAGATGGTGAAGGGAACATCTGACTTCCTCACTTCCTTGTTAGGCTTCAGGTCCTAGAATGAGCCTTGCAGACTTAAGCTTTGAAGCTTTGGAGGTATTTAGAAATTCATTCTTTTCAGTTCATTGCCTAGGTTGGGAATACTTACTTGGTTTGGTCGGATACTGCTCAGTTAAACCAAGCTGGTATGAATCAGTACAGATGAAGTCCCAAGAGCAGAGTAAGTAAAAGGTGAGGCTGCCTCAAGAACCTGAGAGTAAGGAGAAAATATCCAAATAAATATCCTGCAAACACAAAAGTTAGATGTGGGACATAGAGAAAAATGATTCTCAAAACTGCAGCTGAGAATGTGGGTGTACTGCTTCTTTGCCTCTGCATGCTAAATTTGAGTTACCATAAGACCAGCAATCCCACATGATAACACAAACCCAGAAAAGCCAGTACATGATCTTCACGAGTGAGTTGCTCACAAGAGCCAGAGAGTGGAAACAAGCCAAATGCCAATCACCTGCTAAGTCCCGCAATGACAAGTGGTAAATCAGTGCAGTGGTCCCGGACAGCATAAAACGAAGCTCTGATCGCTGCTGCAATGGGGGTGAATTCTGAGAAATCCCTCCAATGCTTCTAGAGCCAAGGCTACAGATCCTATGATCCCATTTCTGTGACATGTGTTTAAGATTCAAAATCTTGGAGACAGAAAGCATAGGCAGGGCAGATGGGAAGGGATAATAGAGTAGTGAATTTTTTTCTCTCTGAATTCAGGTATTTGGGATGTTTAAAAAAGTGGCTTAGATGGAATGCAAGTTATATCTCCACATAAAATGTACCAAAAAGCAATACATTGATAAAGTGCTCAAATTGTTTAATTTAAATATACACAATTCTATGCATATTATTTTTCAATTAAGCTATAAAACATTAAGAAAGACAATTTCTAAAGTGCAGATTGCAAAGAATGAAACATAAAATGAAATTCCGAAACAAATTACTTTTGACTATTTGTTTATGAATATTGATTGAAATTGGGTTAAAAAGCTGATTTACTATGTGTGAAAGTTTTTTTTCCAGTATAAACTGGCTTCTTAATGGGAATCCCTGGGATTCAGGAGAAGGAGATCAAAACATGTGAGGACTTGATGGGTAACAAAGAACAAAACTGAAGCCTGTACATTATCCATCAGGGCTCCAAAGCCTAAAATATTTCCTAGTTTAATCTTACTAGATTAAAAACCCCGACAACTCTGGCTCTGTGATCCTGGGAGTGGGAACACAGGGTGGACATCACAAATCACTTACTGAGTGAAGCAGTGAAGGAGAAGGGCTCCAGGCTATGGAGTGGAATTGGATTTTGTTTGAAGTCTGAGTAGATTATCTATTGACAGTTTTCGGCAGGTAGTGAAGGAGGGGGTCCTAAATCATGATTGGGGTGGGGGTGGTAGCAACTGAACAGAGGCTCTGATTCAGGAGGGATTCCCTCCTAATGAAAATTACATCACCAGGAGTACCAGGTTCAAAGAAGAGTGTGAGGGGCAGTGCTAGGATGTGGACAGAGTCCATTTTTTATGGTGTAGAGAAAGAGGAGTCCATGAGGTAAAGAAGGAGTTCAGATATGAGGGTATGATAGAAACAGTATACGGAGCTTAGAGACAGATGCACACTCTCACAAGTGAGGCGGCTTTGCCTGACGTCAAGGCTGTGATTATAAAGTTAGTAGTGGCTCAAGAGAACAAAAGTGTTTTCAAGAAAGAAAAGCATATTGATCAAAAGATTTTCACTAAACCTTTTGTTATCTAACTCACTGGGAATCAAAACCTTTTTCTTAAGTAGTTGTTGTATAGGAAGATCTTAAGAGGAATTCAGTCCGCATTCACTGTCTATGACGATGTGGTTTATTTAAGCACACAGAGGTGAGAGGAGTATCCCTAAGACAATGGAAAATACATGATTGTTTTTCTTTGGTGCACAGAGTGTCAGAATAAACATATATTTTATATTTTTGAAAGAGGAAAGATAAATCCATGAATACTAACAACAGACATCTTTCTTAATCTTTGCTATTATTCTATGATTTTCAAAAAATGATTCAATAAAAATGAAATATGGTCATTGGCAGCATGCTATGGTCTCCCCTGATGTTCAGCCAGCATCTCCTGGTATACATGTCATTTAACTCTCCCGAAAGCCAGCTGACTGTAGATAGAGACTTGATTGATGACATTTTATATGCAATACTAAAGCTTCTTGTGTTTGCTTATTTCTAGTAAATGCAAGCAAATCCCCCTAGACCTTAAGGCAAATTTCAAATCAGTCTTTCACCGTGTTGCTCTCACTCCTCTGGCATAACCACAGCTAGCCTGCTTTTTCTCTTACAGCTGATGTGACCAGGCAAGTTAAATTTCGCCAGAGTGTTGAAATCGAACTTATTCTCTATTTGGCTAATTTCTAGGTTGAGAGCTCATGCACTAGTTGGGATTTATACATTTTTGCCAACAATTATCTATGTGCCCTTTAACCTTGTTTTTTAAGCTACTATCATGCTTTGTTATAGTAGCACCAAATAAAAGATGCAAGGCTAAGCTTTTTAAAACTACATTTACTTATTTACGTGTGCATGCGCGTGCGCGCGTGTGTGTGTGTGTGTGTGCATGTGCGAGCGCGCGCGTGCCAAGACATGCATGTAGAGATCAGAGGACAACTTGCTGGAGTCTAGAGTTTGTTCTCTCCTTTTACCAAGTGGGCTCCAGGGACCAATATCAGGTAGAGAGGCTTGAGAGCAAGTGTTTCTATTCACTAAGTTACTTCACCAGCACTCAGCCCTGAGCATGGTTTTAGGACTCATTTATCAGTGTCAGAAATGGAGGTGAGACTGAAGGAAAGGTGGCCCAATGACCAGCCCGACGTGGGATCCATCTCATGGAGAGGCATCAAGGCCTGACACTACTACTGATGTTATGATGCGCTTACAGACAGGAGCCTGGCATGGCTGTCCTCTGAGAGTCCCTACCAGCAGCTGACTGAGACAGAAGCAGATATTTACATCTAACCATTGAACTGAAGTTGGGGACTTCCCTTTGGTTGAATTAGGGAAAGGATTGAAGTAGTTGAAAGGGAGAGCAAACCTAAAGGAAGGCCAGCAGTCTCAGCTTACCCAGAGCCCAGGGAGCTCCCAGAGACTGAGCCACCAATCATGAGAGGGTGGAGAGAACGCTTTCAGAGGCAAGGGGAAGGAGGAATGGGATGAGGAACTGTGGGAGGCAGAACTGAGGGGGAGGGGGCAAGTACTGGAATGTAAATAAATAAAATAATAAAAATTAAACAAAGAAAGCAAACTGACCAAGCCACGAGAAGCAAGCCGGTAAGCAGTGCCCCTCCATGGCCTCTACATCATCTCCTGTTTCCAGGTTCCTGTCCTGCTTGAGTTCCTGTTCTGACTTTCTCCAGTGATGGACTATGATGTGGAAGTGAAAGCTGAATAAACCTTGCCCTCCCCACCACCCAAAAGACTCATTTTTGAGGATAGTTTCCTTACAATATTAGAACAATTTCATTATATAATTTAATTCTGACTATGTTGCTTAGATGGACTGGATGGCACAATAGCGGCGAGCAAAACACAATTCAAAATACTAGGTCAAGGTAATTTGAAAACATAACTATTTAGTTTGGCAGTGGTTTCTTTGAATGATGCACATTTTCAAAAACATGTTTTCATAGAAATCCATGTGTCAAGTATGTTATTAGAAAAAATTAGCATTAATAAAAACTGTTTACAGTATACAAGATAGTAAAGAATTTATGCAGCTAATAATGTAAATAATTAGTATTAAAAAATAACATTGAATCTAACATTCACTCTAACAATTGTTCCCTGCTTTGTGGCCTACTGTCTTGTGGTTTATTGTAAGTACAGACTTATCATTTATTTTCTACAAGATGTTCCCAAGTTACTAGCATAAACTGGGACCACCTTTGCTTCTGATATAGCCTGGAAGTTCCTGGTAGGGTGAGAAGCTTTTTCTTCTTTCAATCCTGTATAGCATACATCAAAATTCAACAGAAGGTCAAATGTCTTTATTTTGAATCTTTTTTTCACCCTGCTAGTATCCAATAGAGTAGTGTTCCTTTTCTAGAACCTTAACAACTAATCTTTGTCAATCCATTTGATCGTATTCTGCACACATAATTATGTTTTCTGTAACTAGACTCTTAACTCCTAGAAAAATCCATTTCCTAATGTATCACTTTAATGCTTCCTCAGTGCTGCAAATATTAACAAATATTACCCAAACATTAGTGTATGGGTTTCATAAATATTAATTTAACCAATTGACATATTAGCTATACTCAACTATTCTTTTAAATGCTATAATTTCTCATTAACTCGGAACTGAAGACAGACAGTACTTTGAACATGTTTTCTCTGTAGCATTCACATCTTGCTAATATGATAATTTATCTAAATGTCTACAACAAGGTTACTTTACCCTCATCTGAATTGCATGGCCTAGTTAAAGAACCTGGAACATTTGACCGGTATTTTCAACTGCTGGAGATGAGAGTAAGATGTAGGTTTAAAAACAAAATGAAGAAAAGGATGTTTTAAGAGGGTCAATTTGACCATGGTATGTAAAATGGATTTGGGTAGAAAGACTGTGAAAGCTGACTGGGCAGTTTGGAAACTGATATAGCAAACGTGCTGTGAGATGGGAGAGAGAAATGTGTTGGTGTCAGTGGAAGTAAATCAAAGCCTCCGGTACAAATATAGAGAAGAAAATAAAAGGATGATAACCTTTTCTTTTTCGGCATCACCAATGTGGATGTGTGGATTGTGATCTATATAAACAGATTGACTTAAAGAGTAATAACCCTAGCTTTTGTTTTCTTATACTTAAAATTATAGTAGCCACATGATGGATTGAGATAATCAAAGGGAAATTAGCATAGTGCCTATTTTTGTCATAAATGAGCCTTAAATACTTGAAGAAGAATCTGGCACTTGCCAATTGTCCATGAATGTCATTCTTGGCCAATGAATTGGTGAGGGAGAAAGACTGAATGTCATTGTTCTCATTCATAATATTTATTGAAGAAATTTGTTGACTGCATTACAGCATTGCAATGTAGAAGATCATCCTCAAAGACAAGACACTTGCAACTTGGCAGCGGCTCACATCTGTCTGTGAGCTCTGAGAGGACCCTTAAATGTTGATCCAGGATGCTACAGACAGTTGTCAAAGAACAGCTAGAAAACTAGAGTGTCAAAAACTCTGAAATAATCCTTTTTGTGCACTAGTTACATCATCCTCTTATGGCTGCCAGGTGTCCTTGAGTTGAAGGCACAAAAAGAAGCTATAAGGGCTGATGTGATGGCCCAAAGATCAAGAGCACTTGCTGACCTTGTAGAGGCCCAGAGCTAAGTTCCCAGCACACACATGATGCTCCACAAATCCCTTTAACTTCAGTTCCAGGAGACCCAACGCCTTCTTTAGACCTCTTTGTGTACTCCACATATATAATGCATACTGAGACATATGTACAAACACATAAAATTTAAAAACAATAATTTAAACGAGAAGGCTGAATGATGGCAGAAATACCTGCTAATATAAATACCTGCTAATACTAATATAGTCTTTTCTTTCTGTCTTTAGTATATATTAGTTTTGGAAAGTTGTCTTAATCTTGGTAAAAATGGAATGGCATATTCTACAACATACTTTTTACATTTTTATAAAACAACATACAGATATAAGACATTAACATCATATTTTGGCTGGAATAATGTAATCATGACTCCAAGTGAGAAAGGTCAATTTCATTAAATACATTTCACCTAAATGAGAAATAGACCATAAAATTTGGATATAAAAATATCAAGCATCTACTTAAATCAGAGACAACAAATTATGATCTTAGGGAAAATCGTCTGTTTTCCCCCTTCTTCTAGGAAGGGTTTTCAATCTTTAGATTTACTCAGAATCATTGACCGTTAGGTTTTCCATATGATGTGAATAACTGTATCACATGAGTGATATCAAGCAATCCAGAGATGACTAGCACTCCTCATGATACAAGTGATTGCTCATCCAATCAGGAGGCTTCGTTATGAAGCAAGTCCTCAGTGTAATAAGGAAGGGTTTCCTGAGAAAAGAATATTCGGCATCAGAGCTCCTGGCAGAAAGTCTTGACTCAACGTGCCAAAGCTGTTAAGTGTGTCAAATAATCCTTTAATTAGATTACAAAATGCAGCTATTATATGTCAAATATCTATTGATCCCAGAAAGAAAATGGCTTGAGGTTTCTTAAGTATGAAACACCAAAATTCATTTGCCATGCAATTAACTCCAAATTACTTCCTTGGGAAATTAATATTAGAGAGAATGTTTAGGCATGTAAAAGCATATAATTGAGATCTTACGAAAGGAAAAAAGAGAAAGAAATTAATGACGAATAATACTTCAAAACATATCATTGCCAATATATATGTAATTTAACTTTTTTTGCTCATTATTACCTGTGTTTTTAGAGCATGCAGTCACTTAAGAATTTATATCGAAGGTGGACTCTTCAGTCACTGAACAGAAATCATGCTGCTAATGCGTACCAGGGATCATATTGATTTGTGTGGAATGATCAAGACCAGCGCTAGGAGATGAAAAAAAAAGCAAGAAATAGAAATTACTTAATCTGGGGGGGAAAATAGAGGAGTAGACACAGGAAATTATTAAAGCAGCCACAGTTACAGAGCTAGACCCAGGATTACCCAGACAGCAACTTGCAGAAGCAGGGCGCCATCTGTATAATGGGAGGCTGGGCCTGGGGAAGGTTACTTGGTGGATGAGGTTTAGTGGGCCGGTAACAGATACTAATGGAGTTGAGACTACACCAAATACTGTATTCCTCTGCTCCTAGACCATAATCAATACAGGAGAGTCTGCCATCCGAGAGAGAGAGAGAGAGAGAGAGAGAGAGAGAGAGAGAGAGAGAGAGAGAGAGAGAGAGACAGAGACAGAGACAGAGACAGAGACAGAGACAGAGACAGAGAGAAACAGAGACTTGGCGCCCAGGACTGCAGCTAAGCCTCATGACTAGCACCTGACTTCCTCACACACCTGAAACTAGCCACGTCCATTGTGAGAGCTGCGCAGGCGCACCATGACACAAGATCAGGCCACATGACGTGAACTGAGATTACGCAGTCTGGACTGAGGGGGCGGATTTGAGGGAGGATATAAGGGAGTGTGCTGGGAGGGGGGGTTAGGAAGGGGAGGAGAGAAAAAAGGAAAAGAGAGATTGCTGCTTGCATGCAGAAAGAAAGGTTCCTGAATAAACTGCTTTGAGAAGAACGCCGTGGTGTCGCTCCTTTCTGCCGGACGGAGACAGAAGTGACATCAGAGTCCCTGTGACTTTCCCCCAACAACTTTAGCTGCCAGTTACAGTTAAACTTTAGCTGCCAGTTACAGTTAAACTAGGCTGTTTAACTTGAGCTTCTGGTTTGCTGGTAAGTGAATCAGTTCCCTACAATCCTGTGTCTTGGGTTAAATGACTTTCTCAAGTAGCTCACGAATATTACAATAATTTATAATATTAAAGACGCAATTGAAGGAAGGTCTTTGGTGACATGTGAAGAATGGGACATGAAATTTCCACACTTTATCCAGACACATTGCCCTCCAAGAAACTTCAGCTGTCCACAAGCTCCTCAAAACTTTTCTTCTGGGGCTTTGCAAAGGCTTTGTTGATAGATATGACTGCTAAGAGCCTGGGTGCACTAGCATGACTATGATAGCTTTTCCCTTTCCTGTAGCATTTCTCCTCCCGAATATGGGAAATTTGTTATCTAAATAAGAGGGGGAGAGTCTTCCAACTTACTCTAAGACAGGATGAGCAGAATCTAAAAGCTGAGGTATACAAATAAAAATGAAAAAAATAAGAGTCTGGGAAGATAAGTCAGTAGGTAAAGAGTTTGTTTTGTAAGCAAGAGAACCCATGCTCTCTTCCTAGAAGCCACATACAAAATGTTTAAAAGCTTGGAATTAGGTTTATAATCTCAGTGCCAGGTAAGAGGAGACAATAGGCTAGTCAACCTAGTCCAGTAAGTAAGTACCAGGAAAGGAAAGATACTGCTTTATGTGACAGATACAATAGTATCTGAATAACAACTCCTGAGGTTCTCCAAGGACCTCCACATTCACGCACACAAGTATATATGCCAACAAACATGAAGACACACAAACAGGCATGCACACAAATTAATGTATATTATATATTACATGTATATTATACATGTGTAACATAATGCACTATATATGTAACATAATGTAATATAATCAGCAATGACCATTCTGTTTCAGACCGATTTCAGCCTGATAATTTATATTAAGATCATAGAATGTTCAGGGATATTTTCTTCAGTGGTCATTCCGAATTGCTCCTTGATATAATCTGTTGAATAGCATTTTCATTTAACATTGCACACACTTAAAAACATTAAGTATTTAAAGCCACAGGAACCTTTATCATCACTATAAAATAATTATTGAAAATAAAATAATTAATAAACAATTAGCATTATTTTGTTATTTTATTATTATTGGAATATGATGACTTTCTAGAACGTGATTTTTAGTTCCTGTTTGAATAATCGTTCTTATACTTCATGGTTGCTGATGGGTTAATCAAACATATATACAAAGTTACATGGTAGAAAAATGGGAAACAGTTTACAGAACCTGTATGGTTGCTGTGTTCAAAAAAAAGTGCCCGACAAAATAAATATATTTTTGCTCTCTATATCCATAACAACTAAATTTCACGGGAGATTTTTCAATCTTAGAAAATCTGAACATTCAAATCCTTTGATGCTGTTAATAGTCAGTGGGTAAAGGGCTGACTAACTGGCAAGAGAGCTGGAAGGGAGCAGCATACGCCGTCAAGGAAAGTGTAGAAGCGACTGTCTTGACAGGGATCCTCACACGCTGCTCTGAGTCGTCTTCCTGAGATCTGACTGGTTTTCTATGAGAAAAAAAGTAATTATATACACCCCAGGCATATTAGCTTCTTAAATTATTTGGGATGTGTTTCTGATCCTCATGAAATAAAAAAGAGAGCTTCATTTATGGGGTGTCCTCTGGGCATGGCATGGCCATTGTCCTTGTTTGAATGTCTAGCAGGTCTGCACTGTGCAACACTGTTGCAATAGAGAGGGGTAGGAATAAGATCCTCTTCTGGAGATAGTTTTTTTTCTTGAGAGGTTGAACCTCTTAAAAGTTGACCAAGCTTTTGTGAGCAACCTCTCACTGTGCTCCTATATGTCACTCTTACTAAAATCAAAGGTTTACCGAGACTTACTTGGGTGGAATCATTCCTTAGTTTCTATCATTGATACCCTAACTTGGAGTGAACAGATTTTTGCCCATCTCCTCAGGAAGAACCCCCCACACCATCACATCTATATTCTTTGAAAGGAAAAATAAAGCTGGAGACACAAGTGTGGAAAATGGAAGAGAAGATAAGGGAAGAGACTCGTCACTTAAAACCGTGCTCTGCAATATCATGGGGGACTCTGTAGAGTTCACTTTCTGTTGACCGTTAATCACTGCACAGACCTGGAGACCAGCAATGCTGCAAATTAAAGCTTCAGCCCTGCCGTGGAGGCAGTGGCTCATGGCAATATGTTGCTTCCATCTCCAGGAGATTCTCCATTTATCTCCTATGGAGGTAGATAGTCTGGGGTTGACTTCTAAGGCAGCCTTCCTTTCTTAGCAGATGCCTAATCTTCCCGAGAAGCCAGTGCACAGCTCTTAAAAATGATAGTGTTTGTATTTGGGGGTGGGTGGGATTTGAATCAGGACTTTGTTAGTTCAAAGAGTTTTATTTGAAGCAGAAATTTCTTTTTATATCTGTGCTCTGTAATTCTATCATTTTGTTTTTGGATGAAAATCTGTAAAAATAATACCAAGATTTTAGTAAAAACCAGATCTGTGATGAGAAGATTTGGGATTCAAATATAGAATTTTATAGTTCTCATTAAAACTACTAACTGAATTATTATGATAGCTGTATAACAGGCAAGAGGAATTTTGAAATAAACTTAAGGTTATTACACAAAGTATGAATTGCATGCTTGCAATCCCAGCATTTAGGAGACTTAGGCAGAATTAGGATCACTGCGAGTTCAAAGGGAGCCTGATCTACACTGAGTTTAAGGTCGACTAGGGCTGCATAGTCAGAACCTGTCTCAAGCCAACAGAGATGAAAGTTGTGTTTTACAAAGTAGCATGCACTCACGAGTTCTGATGAAGCATATTTGAAAACCAGTACTTGATGCCATTTTTTTTTGTGGCTTATTATTCCATGAATTAAGAAAGAGATCCTGGGCTCTCTTCCTCTTCAAGATGTAATAAACGCTTTGCTGCAGAAGGAAAAAAAAAAAAAAAGAAAGAGATCCTGGAACACGACAGTTGGGGTCAACTGCTGGTTTCCCTTTTTCTGATCATGCATTATGTGCAGATTGAATTGTTACAACAGTGTTCAGTTTATAAGCTGTTCAAAGGACTAATGAAAACTTTTCATATAGGTCATAAATCACCTCCTGTTAGCTGTCTTACATCCTATGGAATAGATATCTTCCTGTCTAAATGCCCACGCAGCAGGTGGCACTACATAAAAGGACACTCACATATGCAAAATTATCTTAAGGACAATGTTATTTGAAAATTAATGGAGCAAATATAACGAATAGTCTTTGTGTTTATGGCATATAGTAACTAGTTTCACTCATAAAAATCATTTTATCTTATTTAATTCTTGAAATAGTCCTTTCTTTCCTATGCCTTGCTGTAACTTGGCAATCATCAGAGCCCTATTGGTGTCATTCCTCAAACCGTGCCTGGATTCCCATCTTACCTTTTATTTTTAAAATTATTTTTTATTAGTGTGTGTGTGCGTGTGTGTGTGTGTGTATGCATGTGCACGCACATGCATGTGAGATGTGTGTATATGTGTGTGTGATGTGTGTGCGTGTGCTTGTGATATGTGTGTGTTTGCACATGTATGTGTGTGTACTTTATGTGCCATGATGTGCATGTGGAAGTCAGAGGATATCTTTGGAAAGGTAAATTGTTCTCCTTTTCCACCTTCAAGTATGTTCCAGAGATTGAACTTAGGCCTTCAAACTTTCAAGACAATCTACCCTTTTTTTTTAAACTGAAAATGAAGGCAATGTGTGTGTATGTATATATATATTCATGTTATACAATGTGGTGTTTTGATATATGGCTTAGTCAAGTTGACTAATCTATCTGTCAGCATATGTGCTTTTTTTTTTCAGTAAAGAAACTAAATATAGTCACCTGGTGATTTTTCATTCTTCTTGTCTTACTTAAGCTTTACTCCCGTGATTCACATCTCTCCATCGCAGTCCTGCTCAGGACCTCAGCCCTGATGACCACTCTCAGGTCTGCTTCGGTGAGTTCTCTGATTGAATGAAATTGTAAGTATCTGTCTTCTTGTGCCGGGCTGATGTCATTGAGCTTAATGTCCCCAGGTTCGATCAGAAGTGAAAAATGCTCCTCCTGTATCCGCTCACAGGCCCTGGTCCTGTCTGGACATTGCTGTTAATTATCACGTGATCGTGGTACTGGTGTTTCTATTGCTATGTGAAGGATAGAGAGTAACCTTTTTTTGAATGGATTAGCATAAGATATCTGGTTAACTAAAAAATAACATATCCTCTGTGTAAATAACGTTTTAAAAAGCCTTCAGTTGGGGCTGGAGAGATGGCTCATCTTAAGAGCACTGACTGCCCTTCTAGAGGGCTTGAGTTCAATTCCCAGCAACTACTGGGTTACTCACAAACATCTTTAATGGGGAAAAAAATCTTTGATTAAAAAACCTTATAGTCTTTTGAAGTAGGTGAACAATACTGCATTTTAATTTATTCTGATATTTTAATCTGTGTGACAGTTTTGCCTACCTGTTTCTGTGTTCAGCATATGCATGCCTAGGGAATACTGAGGCCAGAGAGGGCGTCAGATTCCCTGCAATTGCAGGTACCGGAAGTTATGAGCTCTCATGTGGATTCTCTGAACGAGCAGCAATGCTCTTAACTGCTGAGCTATCTCCAGTCCCAGAATATTACTTTCATACTCTTAGTATTTTGAACACTTACCCTCCTCAGTCATACTCCTGACAAAGGAGAAGAGAGATTCCTTTCCTAAAGAAAATGCTAGACTCTGGGGACTCGAATCTACCGGTATCAGCTTGTGAGTTCCTCACCTCATCTTCCTGGACACAGAACTTTTATGGATACAGGAGAAACAGGTCCAATATTAGGGCTAATGCAGCCACTATTCACATGTTGCAATTAGAATTAGCTGCTTCTCCTTTGGGTCTAATATAGTAAATACCCATTGTTTTGATTTTTTGTAGAAAATTGATAATGTTAATACTATTAATATGACAAATTAATAATAGAATATAATGTTTCTCATATTTTTCCAATTTCCTTTTGAAATGCAATGAATACAAGAATCCAACCAAAATGGTTCAGCACCATTGTACATATGAAAGCTTAAAAACATTTGGACTGAATTTAACTACAAAATGTTCATATGGCTTGGTATTAAGGGGCTCAGGAAGTAATCTCCCCGAGTTATCTATGGGAGGTATAGATAATGCTATTCAGATGACAACAATTCTTCATTTGGACAGAGCACAAAAACAAGATTTAAATGGGGATCCAACACAGTGGATGTTTTAAAGAGGATTTAGATGTTAAATCTGGAAGAAAGGTAATTCAGTTGTTCTTGTGAGACCATTCTGTTATTGCCTTTTTGCAAGGAGCTTGTTTTTCTTGTATCTGAAGTTACTAAGAGAAGCTATTACAGGCACCCGTTGGAAAAGCTGAAAACGTGCTGCATTTGTTATACATGAAAGTTTGAGGTTTAGACGTGTTAGACTTTTTAAAAGTTCAGCATGTGGTGGAATTAAGACCTGGAGCCTGGGGGCACTGTGGAAGTTGCTAAGGAAACACTGTGGGGTACAGTATTATATCCCTAAGAGCAGCTTTTAAAATAAAGGACTTATAGTGAATGCATGGTAGAAAACAGGCAAGATCACAATTTTGTTTAGGGAGGCTTATTTTCGGGTCTGAAAATTAATAATTGAAAGTTTGCTGCGAGAAGAAGATTATTCTGACTGTGACTTAGGAATCAAAAGAGAGGCTATACTAAACCAAAGGTCTTCAACTGAAGCACAGTGAGTAGATAAGACAATTGGAAGGAAACAGTGACAAGAAAATCATGGCATTTTTGTTCTCTCAGTTACATTTTACCCACCTATACTTCTTTTCTTTTTTCTTTTACTAATTCATTCATTATTCTCCCCCTCTCTCTTTTTTAAAATGAAGACAAGGTCTGTAGCTCTGTTTTGAGTGCCAAGAGTTAAATTTCTTTGTTTTACTGAAGATTATTTATAGTTAAAAATTTATGTATATGAGAATTTTGCCTGTGCGTATGTCGATGTCTTGTGCCCACAAGGACAAAAGATGTTGGATCCCTTGGAACTGGAGTTACAGATAATTGTGAATGCCTATGTAGGTGCTGGAAACCTACCCCAGTTTTGTAGGAAGAACAGAGGATTTTAACATTAACATTTGAGTGGTTTTATTGTAAATTCTCATTTTAGAAACATGCTTTATTTATAAAAATAAAATAGGAACATGTTTTATAAAAGTCTTCAAAAACCTACCATTTTTCTTGGGACAATTTGTAAGGCAGGTGATGAGTTTTATAAGATTACACAATATTTTTGGACATTTTAACTTAACTTAGCATTTACAGGAAGAACAGAGAAATCTCCTGATTTGATGTTTGCCACAGTATCATCCAACCTCTCCTCGTGCTTTTTTCAAGCATCGCCTACTGCAAAACCAAACATAGAACCAGTTACACATTCCAATCCATAAATACATGCTGCTTAATAATGGTGAATTACAGTGACGTTACAAGTAAACTTACCATTATTATAGCACAATTTTCTAAAAATTCATCGAGGACCCTGTGCTGGTCAACAGTTTTCTTCTTTTTGGTCACTGGGAAGTTTATTTTATTTTTGTATAATATTTTTATTTTTTGAGATTATAATATAATTTCAACATTTCTCTGTACCCTTCCCTCTCTGCAAGGCCTCCCATATACCTCTTTTTGCTTTCTTTAAAATTTATGGCCTTTTAAAAGATCATTGTTCTTGCATATGAATATATCTGTCTCTATCATATCTATCTATATCTTCTATACCTATCTATACCCAACTTTATTATTTATATTCCTAATAACTATCTATCTATCTATCTATCTATCTATCTATCTATCATCTATCTAAATAATTCTAAATATAATTTGCTTTGGCTATGTACTATCATTTCTGTATTATTTCTGTATGACTTCTGTTTTGGAAAACTGATTGATGTGCTCCTCATGCAGGAAGACTCCTCATGCTTTCACCATTCCTTAGTTGCCTGATGTTTGCTGTGAAGGGTTGAGGTCCCATGTTCACTCCCATGTTCACTTTGGCACGTTTACTGGTGCTATCCTCATTCAGGTCTAGTCTGGGTTGTCGTGTTGGTAAGACTTTATGGGTATGGCTTTTGACATCTCTGGGAAACACAGTCCTTGGTACCTTGGTTCTTATAATCTTCCTTCCCCCGTTCCTCAGTGATCCCTGAGCCTTAAGTTGCATTGTAAATGTGTCCATAGGTACTGGAACCACAACTTCCCATTTTAATAAGAAATGTGTATGGGCATTTTGCCTGCATGTACAGGTGCACAGTGTTTGCGTGTCTGTTGCCCACAGAGACCAGAAAACAGTATTAGGTTTCTTGGAAGTGGAGTGACAGACAGTTATGAGCTACCATGTGGGTTCTGGGAACCTGAACCTGGATCTTTTAGAAGAGCATCTCTCTGGTGCGCCTCAGTGCTGAGCTCCAGCCCCAGAACGTTTTTTACCTGAAGCCATCACCTGCATATCCTAGTTACTGAACTGTTTGCCTGTGGCCTGTGCTTTCTTTAGTCTGCTGCACTCTTACCGAGTTTTAAGTTTTAGTTTTCGTGTGCTAGTGCTTTGTCAGATGTGGTTTGCAGATAATTTCCCCATGATTTTGTTTCATTCGCACGGACTTTCAGAGAAGAAAACTTTACATTTTGATAAGACTCACTTTTCTCTATTTTTCACTTTATTGGGAGTGCTTTTTCTGTTCAGCCTAAGAATTCTTTGTTGTCTTTTCATAGAGACTGCGTAATTTTGTTTCCTTCCTTTTAATTAATTAATTAATTAATTAATTATACCAAGATAGGGTCATTCTGTGTAGTTCTGGCTGTTCTAGAACAACTCACTCTGTAGATCTCAGTGGTCACACACTCAGAGAACCACCTACCTCTATCACCTAAGTGCTGGGTTTGAAGACATGTGCTACCACTGCCCAGCTGTGATTTTTCAATGCAGGGAGTCATGTTGTCTGCAAAGGGAACAGATGATCTCTTCATTTCCAACATGCATTCTTTTCATCTTGTTGCTTTTCTTGGTCAGTAGCTCAGACTTCCACCACTGCAGTGAATAAACCTAGCAGCAGAGCACACGGTTTCTTTCCCTAGACCTGAGTGGGAAAACATTGCTTTTCACTCTTAGCCAGGAGAGCAAGTGCAGCTTCTTATTTGCAGAAGGTATTTGTCAAGTTTAAGCAGTTTCTTCCTGTTTAAAACCAGCACAATGCGGAGGAGAAAGCAACTGTCCACCCGTCATCTGGTTGGACTACTGCTGCATGACAAATCACCTCAGAACGTGCTGCTTTCGAACAACATTCTGCTTGCTCACGGTTCCGTGCACGAGGCCAGGAATCAGACCCCGTGGAAAAGAGACCTCACCGCCTGGTCAGGTGGGCACTCCTGAGGCTGCAGAGCGGAAGAGACCACCAACACTGCCCACCCCTGCCCACATCCCTGGCCCAAGAGGAAACTGTATAAGGCCTCTGGGCTCCCGTGGGGGAGGGCCCAGGAGCGGCAGGACCACTGCATCTGAGACACCTCCGGAACCTGAAGGAAACAGACCGGATAAACAGTTCTCTGCACCCAAATCCCGTGGGAGGGAGAGCTAAACCTTCAGAGAGGCAGACAAGCCTGGGAAACCAGAAGAGACTGCTCTCTGTACATACATCACAGACGCCAGAGGAAAACACCAAAGACCATCTGGAACCCTGGTGCACTGAAGCTCCCGGAAGGGGCGGCGCAGATCTTCCTGGTTGCTGCCTCTGCAGAGAGCCCGTGGGCAGCACCCCGCGAGCAAACTTGAGCCTCGGGACCACAGGTAAGACCAACTTGTCTGTTGCAAGAAAGCTGCCTGGTGAAATCGGGACACACAGAGGCAGAACTCCTCTAGGACCCGGCACGTCCTGTGTTTACCGGAAGTCCCACACCCGCGGATCCCGGCCCGCAGCAACTCTCTGCTCCCAGACCCCGTGGGAAAGAGACCTCACCGCCTGGTCAGGTGGGCACTCCTGAGGCTGCATAAGCTCTCGGAAGGGGCGGCACAGGTCTTCCTGGTTGCTGCCAACGCAAAGAACCCGTGGGCAGCACCCCGCGAGCGAACTTGAGCCTCGGGACCACAGGTAAGACCAACTTTTCTGCTGCAAGAAAGCTGCCTGGTGAACTCAAGACACAGGCCCACAGGAACAGCTGAAGACCTGTAGAGAGGAAAAACTACACGCCCGAAAGCAGAACACTCTGTCCCCATAACTGACTGAAAGAGAGGAAAACAGGTCTACAGCACTCCTGACACACAGGCTTATAGGACAGTCTAGCCACTGTCAGAAATAGCAGAACAAAGTAACACTAGAGATAATCTGATGGCGAGAGGCAAGCACAGGAACCCAAGCAACAGAAACCAAGACTACATGCCATCATCGGAGCCCAATTCTCCCACCAAAACAAACATCGAATATCCAAACACACCAGAAAAGCAAGATCTAGTTTCAAAATCATATTTGATCATGATGCTGGAGGACTTCAAGAAAGACGTGAAGAACTCCCTTAGAGAACAAGTAGAAGCCTACAGAGAGGAATCGCAAAAATCCCTGAAAGAATTCCAGGAAAACACAATCAAACAGTTGAAGGAATTAAAAATGGAAATAGAAGCAATCAAGAAAGAACACATGGAAACAACCCTGGATATAGAAAACCAAAAGAAGAGACAAGGAGCTGTAGATACAAGCTTCACCAACAGAATACAAGAGATGGAAGAGAGAATCTCAGGAGTAGAAGATTCCATAGAAATCATTGGCTCAACTGTCAAAGATAATGTAAAGCGGAAAAAGCTACGGTCCAAAACATACAGGAAATCCAGGACTCAATGAGAAGATCAAACCTAAGGATAATAGGTATAGAAGAGAGTCAAGACTCCCAGCTCAAAGGACCAGTAAATATCTTCAACAAAATCATAGAAGAAAACTTCCCTAACCTAAAAAAAGAGATACCCATAGACATACAAGAAGCCTACACAACTCCAAATAGATTGGACCAGAAAAGAAACACCTCCCGTCACATAATTGTCAAAACACCAAACGCACAAAATAAAGAATATTAAAAGCAGTAAGGGAAAAAGGTCAAGTAACATATAAAGGCAGACCTATCAGAATCACACCAGACTTCTCGCCAGAAACTATGAAGGCCAGAAGATCCTGGACTGATGTCATACAGACCCTACGAGAACACAAATGCCAGCCCAGGTTACTGTATCCTGCAAAACTCTCAATTAACATAGATGGAGAAACCAAGATATTCCATGACAAAACCAAATTTACACAATATCTTTCTACAAATCCAGCACTACAAAGGATAATAAATGGTAAAGCCCAACATAAGGAGGCAAGCTATACCCTAGAAGAAGCAAGAAACTAATCATCTTGGCAACAAAACAAAGAGAGTGAAAGCACACAAACATAACCTCACATCCAAATATGAATATAACAGGAAGCAATAATCACTATTCCTTAATATCTCTCAACATCAATGGCCTCAACTCCCCAAAAAAAGAAATAGATTAACAAACTGGATATGCAACGAGGACCCTGCATTCTGCTGCCTGCAGGAAACACACCTCAGAGACAAAGACAGACACTACCTCAGAGTGAAAGGCTGGAAAACAACTTTCCAAGCAAATGGTCAAAAGAAGCAAGCTGGAGTAGCCATTCTAATATCAAATAAAATCAATTTTCAACTAAAAGTCATCAAAAAAGATAAGGAAGGACACTTCATATTCATCAAAGGAAAAATCCACCAAGATGAACTCTCAATCCTAAATATCTATGCCCCAAATACAACGGCACCTACATACGTAAAAGAAACCTTACTAAAGCTCAAAACACACATTGCACCTCACACAATAATAGTGGGAGATTTAAACACCCCACTCTCATCAATGGACAGATCATGGAAACAGAAATTAAACAGTGATGTCGACAGACTAAGAGAAGTCATGAGCCAAATGGACTTAACAGATATTTATAGAACATTCTATCCTAAAGAGAAAGGATATACCTTCTTCTCAGCTCCTCATGGTACTTTATCCAAAATTGACCATATAATTGGTCAAAAAACGGGCCTCAACAGGTACAGAAAGATAGAAATAATCCCATGCGTGCTATCGGACCACCACGGCCTAAAACTGGTCTTCAATAACAATAAGGGAAGAATGCCCACATATACGTGGAAATTGAACAATGCTCTACTCAATGATAACCTGGTCAAGGAAGAAATAAAGAAAGAAATTAAAAACTTTTTAGAATTTAATGAAACTGAAGGTACAACATACCCAAACTTATGGGAGACAATGAATGCTGTGCTAAGAGAAAAACTCATAGCACTGAGTGCCTGCAGAAAGAAACAGGAAAGAGCATATGTCAGCAGCTTGACAGCACACCTAAAAGCTCTAGAACAAAAAGAAGCAAATACACCCAGGAGGAGTAGAAGGCAGGAAATAATCAAACTCAGAGCTGAAATCAACCAAGTAGAAACAAAAAGGACCATAGAAAGAATCAACAGAACCAAAAGTTGGTTCTTTGAGAAAATCAACAAGATAGATAAACCCTTAGCCAGACTAACGAGAGGACACAGAGAGTGCGTCCAAATTAACAAAATCAGAAATGAAACGGGAGACATAACTACAGATTCAGAGGAAATTCAAAAAATCATCAGATCTTACTATAAAAACCTATATTCAACAAAACTTGAAAATCTTCAGGAAATGGACAATTTCCTAGACAGATACCAGGTATCGAAGTTAAATCAGGAACAGATAAACCAGTTAAACAACCCCATAACTCCTAAGGAAATAGAAGCAGTCATTAAAGGTCTCCCAACCAAAAAGAGCCCAGGTCCAGACGGGTTTAGTGCAGAATTCTATCAAACCTTCATAGAAGACCTCATACCAATATTATCCAAACTATTCCACAAAATTGAAACAGATGGATCACTACCGAATACCTTCTACAAAGCCACAATTACTCTTATACCTAAACCACACAAAGACACAACAAAGAAAGAGAACTTCAGACCAATTTCCCTTATGAATATCGACGCAAAAATACTCAACAAAATTCTGGCAAACCGAATTCAAGAGCACATCAAATCAATCATCCACCATGATCAAGTAGGCTTCATCCCAGGCATGCAGGGATGGTTTAATATACGGAAAACCATCAACGTGATCCATTATATAAACAAACTGAAAGAACAGAACCACATGATCATTTCATTAGATGCTGAGAAAGCATTTGACAAAATTCAACACCCCTTCATGATAAAAGTCCTGGAAAGAATAGGAATTCAAGGCCCATACCTAAACATAGTAAAAGCCATATACAGCAAACCAGTTGCTAACATTAAACTAAATGGAGAGAAACTTGAAGCAATCCCACTAAAATCAGGGACTAGACAAGGCTGCCCATTCTCTCCCTACTTATTCAATATAGTTCTTGAAGTTCTAGCCAGAGCAATCAGACAACAAAAGGAGATCAAGTGGATACAGATCGGAAAAGAAGAGGTCAAAATATCACTATTTGCAGATGATATGATAGTATATTTAAGTGATCCCAAAAGTTCCACCAGAGAACTACTAAAGCTGATAAACAACTTCAGCAAAGTGGCTGGGTATAAAATTAACTCAAATAAATCAGTTGCCTTACTCTATACAAAAGAGAAACAAGCCGAGAAAGAAATTAGGGAAACGACACCCTTCATAATAGACCCAAATAATATAAAGTACCTCGGTGTGACTTTAACCAAGCAAGTAAAAGATCTGTACAATAAGAACTTCAAGACACTGAGGAAAGAAACTGAAGAAGACCTCAGAAGATGGAAAGATCTCCCATGCTCATGGATTGGCAGGATTAATATAGTAAAAATGGCCATTTTACCAAAAGCAATCTACAGATTCAATGCAATCCCCATCAAAATACCAATCCAATTCTTCAAAGAGTTAG
The DNA here is from genome assembly GCF_021556685.1 of Rattus norvegicus. Taxonomy (NCBI): domain Eukaryota; kingdom Metazoa; phylum Chordata; class Mammalia; order Rodentia; family Muridae; genus Rattus; species Rattus norvegicus. The sequence continues at coordinate 11,475,045 of NC_141551.1, read as the reverse complement.
ACAGAACAATTTGCAAATTCATCTGGAATAACAAAAAACCCAGGATAGCTAAAGCTATTCTCAACAATAAAAGGACTTCAGGGGGAATCACTATCCCTGAACTCAAGCAGTATTACAGAGCAATAGTGATAAAAACTGCATGGTATTGGTACAGAGACAGATAGATAGACCAATGGAATAGAATTGAAGACCCAGAAATGAACCCACACACCTATGGTCACTTGATTTTTGACAAAGGAGCCAAAACCATCCAATGGAAAAAAGACAGCAATTTCAGCAAATGGTGCTGGTTCAACTCGAGGTCAACATGTAGAAGAATCCAGATCGATCCATGATTATCACCCTGTACAAAGCTTAAGTCCAAGTGGATCAAGGACCTCCACATCAAACCAGACACACTCAAACTAATAGAAGAAAAACTAGGGAAGCATCTGGAACACATGGGCACTGGAAAAAATTTCCTGAACAAAACACCAATGGCTTACGCTCTAAGATCAAGATTTGACAAATGGGATCTCATAAAACTGCAAAGCTTCTGTAAGGCAAAGGACACTGTGGTTAGGACAAAACGGCAACCAACAGATTGGGAAAAGATCTTTACCAATCCTACAACAGATAGAGGCCTTATATCTAAAATATACAAAGAACTGAAGAAGTTAGACCGCAGGGAAACAAATAACCCTATTAAAAAATGGGGTTCAGAGCTAAACAAAGAATTCACAGCTGAGGAATGCCGAATGGCTGAGAAACACCTAAAGAAATGTTCAACATCTTTAGTCATAAGGGAAATGCAAATCAAAACAACCCTGAGATTTCACCTCACACCAGTGAGAATGGCTAAGATCAAAAACTCAGGTGACAGCAGATGCTGGCGAGGATGTGGAGAAAGAGGAACACTCCTCCATTGTTGGTGGGATTGCAGACTGGTAAAACCATTCCGGAAATCAGTCTGGAGGTTCCTCAGAAAATTGGACATTGAACTGCCTGAGGATCCAGCTATACCTCTCTTGGGCATATACCCAAAAGATGCCTCAACATATAAAAGAGACACGTGCTCCACTATGTTCATTGCAGCCTTATTTATAATAACCAGAAACTGGAAACAACCCAGATGCCCTTCAACAGAGGAATGGATACAGAAAATGTGGTACATCTACACAATGGAATATTACTCAGCTTTCAAAAACAACGAGTTTATGAAATTCGTAGGCAAATGGTTGGACCTGGAAAATATCATCCTGAATGAGCTAACCCAATCACAGAAAGACATACATGGTATGCACTCATTGATAAGTGGCTATTAGCCCAAATGCTCTAATTACCCTAGATCCCTAGAACAAACGAAACTCAAGACGGATGATCAAAATGTGAATGCTTCACTCCTTCTTTAAATGAGGAAAAAAAATACCCTTGGCAGGGAAGGGAGAGGCAAAGATTAAAACAGAGACTTAAGGAACACCCATTCAGAGCCTGCCCCACATGTGGCCCATACATATACAGCCACCCAATTAGACAAGATGGATGAAGCAAAGAAGTGCAGACCGACAGGAGCCGGATGTAGATCGCTCCTGAGAGACACAGCCAGAATACAGCAAATACAGAGGCGAATGCCAGCAGCAAACCACTGAACTGAGAATAGGTCCCCCGTTGAAGGAATCAGAGAAAGAACTGGAAGAGCTTGAAGGGGCTCGAGACCCCATATGGACAACAATGTCAAGCAACCAGAGCTTCCAGGGACTAAGCCACTACCTAAAGACTATACATGGACTGACCCTGGACTCTGACCCCATAGGTAGAAATGAATATCCTAGTAAGAGCACCAGTGGAAGGAGAAGCCCTGGGTCCTGCTAAGACTGAACCCCCAGTGAACTAGACTATGGGGGGGAGGGCGGCAATGGGGGGAGGGTTGGGAGGGGAACACCCATAAGGAAGGGGAGGGGGGAGGGGGATGTTTGCCCGGAAACCGGGAAAGGGAATAACATTCGAAATGTATATAAGAAATACTCAAGTTAATAAAAAAAAAATTAAAAAAAAAGCAGCACAATGCTTTAAAATCAAAGAAAAAGGATAAACCACCATTCATAATTAAAGTCTACTTGATAATAAAGTACACACCGAGGAATTCTCTAATTTCTTATCCCATATATATATTATATATATGCACATGAACAAATATTTTTGCACACATTCACTCCACATTTATATCATTACTCGGGCCATTATTAATACGATCTTCTCTTTTCACTGAGTAACCGCTGATCTTCTATCATTGAAGGTTCATTCGCTTTTACTAAAATTTTGTATCAATACAGCATACATTATATAGTTTGTATTTGAATAATCTTGTTTTATTGAGATTCACAAAATCATTTACCAATTTTTAGATTCAACCATAGAGTTAAAAATACCAATCTTTTTCTCATTTGTCAATTCTATTCTTTTGATTAATTTCATAAATTTATTTACTTGTTTATTTGTTAATTGACATTATATAGTAATTAATTCTAATATCCGAACATGAAGAATGTATTTATGTGTCATCATTACAATGTTTATTTTTCTGAATTGTATGATATTGAATCCTTTTTTTGTTATCTTCTTTAAGGCTTCTCACAAAATTTTAGTTGTAAATCAATAGTTTGTACAACTTGTAAATATTATTTCTATTAATATATGAAAACACCTTAGCTATAGTTTTGTTGGCATCTACTTATGTGTCTTCAGCTTTGTTTACCTGAATGGTGAGTTGTATATTCTTGTCCAATGCTATGGTCTCCATGTTTCATTGAGTAACTTGGTTGTGTTTTCTCTTAGCTGACTGGTTGATGGAAGGAGGCCACTATTGTCATTGACACTTCTTAAAATGCACAAGAATGAGTCCCTGAATAATTGTTTGCACTTGCTTAACATGAAGGTGCCTTGGCATTTGATCCCTAGTGTCTCCAAAACGGTACTGGCAGTAGCAGCAGCAGCAGCAGCAGCAGCAGCAGCAGCAGCAGCAGCAGCAGCAGCAGCAGCAGCAACAGCCGCAGCAGCAGCAGCAGCTACAGCAGCAGCAGCAGCAACCTTGCAAACAACCAGGCTACTTGCATGTAAATAAGATGCCCAATCTTGCCACTTAGGGGATAACAAATTTTATTATTTTGTGCTTCCCCCCTATTGATGTCTTTATGAAAAGATAAAAAACATAAAAAGATGCTGTGTTGATAAAAAGATAAAAGAGGGGAGACATGTTTTGGTGGAGATGTGGTGAGGTATGGGCGAATGGGAGGGCCTCCAAGGGCCCATGCTTAGGCATCCTTTCTCCCCGAGGGACCAGCCATGTGATGTGTAGTAGAGAATACTGTTTATTCAGCGCATGGGAGGGGAGTTGAGAGGTAGTAGAGGCAGAGGAAGGTTGATAGAGAGAGAGTAGAGAAGTAGAGGCCAGCATGAGCATATGGAGAGAAGGTGGAAGGGAATGGGGAGAGGGAGGGAGGGGAGGCAAGGGGACAGCAGGAAAGGAAGAGAAAGAGCAAGAGAGTGAGGAGGGGGCAAGCAGCCCCTTTCATGTGAGTCAGGCACACCTGGCTGTTGCCAGGTAACTGTGGGGTGGAGCTTAGACAAAATGCTAATCCTTTTCTTTTCCTTTCCTTTCTTTTCTTTTCTTTTCTTTTCTTTTCTTTTCTTTTCTTTTCTTTTCTTTTCTTTTCTTTCTTTCTTCCTTCCTTCCTTCCTTCCTTTTTTTTTTTAGACAGGACAAGCTTATTCTTGATTTAGTATTTATTTAATGGGTGTTTGGTTTTTATTGTGTCTTATTCTGTCTTCTCCTAGGATCAGGAAATTAAGATTTTTAAGGTGAATATCTTGCAGTTCTAAGGTTTTGGTACGGGTCCATCCCTTGGAGAATTGTGCTCATCTGTGATGGTGGGAGTCTGCTTTATATTTCACATTCAACTAATTAGTCCATGACCACTTAAGGATGCTTACAAGAGCCTCTCCCCGTTATTAATAAACATTGGATTTAGGACCTAGGACCCTTATTGAAAGAGGCAGAGAGTTCCATTTCTTAGATGGCGAAGAGTTTAGCACTGCCAAATGCTGCTCAGTGTTAGCAATATGTATGCACCTTAATTTCATCCTGACAAGTTGTTTCTTGGTACAACTTGTTCTTCTAAAGCCTCTTGCAACCTCCTGGCTTGCCAACTCCTCCCATATATGGTCCCGTGGTTTCCTGGGCTGTCATTATTTATTAATTTACAGAACTTTTAAGTTCAATTTCAATAAGATTTTGTTGAGAAAATTTTATTGCGTACAGTTGGTTGGTAAATAATACATGTGCTCAGTCTGCCACCTTTTCCAAAGGTCTGAAGATACTTTCCTAAGTAGAAAACCAACTGCAGTTTGGGAAGAAAATGGAGCACAAGTGTGAAGCCATTAAATATTTAGGTGATTTTCATCTCAAGAAAAATTATTTCAGTGTGATGTTCTGACTTAAATGGTGTCACATGTTAAAGTGTTTCATATTTTGTGTGAAGTCAGAGGAAACTATGACCATGAGTGTGTGTAACTATACAAGCACCAAGAAGGTCTGAAGCACTCAGACACTTACGTGATTTTGATCCAATGATGACTGAAGTTGGACAAACTTCTAGTTGTGAGAATGAACATATATAATACCTACTCTGTGAATTAAAGTTTTGTTTTTATGTTTTTTCACTTTATCAATTATCACAAAATTGCCACTAATAAATTACTCTAAGTGAGCTCTTTAAAATATCACTTACTAGGGCAACGCACTCTGAGGACTGGAGAGTGCTTATGGGCTACTCTTTCAGAGGACCTGGGTTAAATTCCAACCACACACATGGAGTTTCATAACGTCTTATAACTCCAGTTCCAATGCCCTTCTCTGGACTCTCTAGGCACCGTCGACCCACGGTGCAGATACGCACATACCTACAGCTGATACAACCACATACATAAAAATAAAACAAATGTTAAAAATGTATGTATTCTGCCTACATAGAAATCCTACCTAGAAACGGTACCATTTGCCAAAGAAATGTCACACTAGTGTAGTTTATCAGGCAAGAAAAGCACTTTTCCCAAAGACTGTCAGTATGGACAGTAATTGAACCCAACCCCACTGTGTAAATGAGTGGAAAGGGCTGCAGACACTAGGAGGGACCTGGACAATTTGGCATCTGTGTTTGTTTCTTGTCATACACAGTCACTAATGGTCACTGGTTCCACAGTGACAAGCATAGGAACAATGTCTCTTTTGATCATTACGTTTCAAAGAGATTCTTCCTAGGTCTTGGAGAAACGATCTCTGAGTCGTAAACCTAGAAGAAGATTTACAGCTCTAGGCAGAGAATAATTTATCGTTGGAAGTTTTCTGAAATGAATCCTCTAGGCAAGCCCTGGAGTAAGGAAGGAGCCTGTCTAATGTTTGGTCATGCTACGGATATTTCTGTAGCCATTCTGGCCAACTGACAGGATGCAGTAATATTTAAATAAATCTCAGTGGATCACAAAGAACAAAAAGTAAAAATATCTACCTATCTACCTATCTACCTATCTACCTACCTATCTACCTATCTACCTATCTACCTATCTACTTATCTACCTACCTGCCTACCTACCTACCTGCCTGTCTGTCTGTCTGTCTCCCCTTTTTCCTTTTTGTGATCCACTGAGATTAACTATGGCCCTCGGTGTGATCATAAGTTTAGGGCTGTCTATGGAGTCTAGTGGGGTCAGCAGTTAAGCAGTAGATGCACAGCTGAAGAGAATGGTTCTTCCTCTCCCAGAATCTACCACTAGCCAATAATCCTCAAGTGAATGGTAGGTTCTCATGAGCTCCTGCTTGTTCCTCAGCTGATTGTTGACAGAGATCATCTTGAGTAGGTCCAGTGCAGGTTACTGTAGTTATTGTGAATTGGTGACTGTAGTGGTCTCATGGAATCTAAGGAAGGTATTTCATTTCATGGCCAATCATCCTACCCTAGGTTCTTACATAAACCCCTTCTCTTCTGTTTTTTCTTTTCTAGTGTTATTTCTAATGACTGCTCCTATATTTAGCCACATCAGTGTTTTACCGTTGAGACTTAATTTATAGTTGATTTTAGAGAACCTTCCCAGGGCAGCATCTATTACCCAGAAACCCACGGAGAATGGAGGGGTGTGTTCAATGGTAATCCCAGGGGAATGGGTCTAATGTACAATACACAGTGTCTATTTCCAAGATACAGCATGGCATCTCTTTTCAAAATTTAAAACCATTCCTTGTTTCTGAGATTAAAACTCTGGAGACACTTAAGTATTCCTGTCCTACTGTGCATCCTCTTCTTACATTTTCTTTGTTGTCAAACTTTCCAGTTTCTGGGTAAATATTAATAACAAAGCTTACTTTTACTATTACTCTAATTGGATTTTGTTTGCTTTTAATTTTTAGTAACTCTTCACTCACTCTTAATCAAGTCTGTCCTCTTTCTCTAATTGCATTTTAGTGCTAGTCTTGATTGATATATTTTCATAAACTCAATAATTAACTTATTGCTTGCTCCAATCGTGTGTTAACATTTGCCAGAATAACTGAAAAATACAATTAGCCTTATTAGAAATGCTAAGATAGTTTGCTTTTGCAACATTGAATTCCTGCACATGGTTCACTGTCTCTTACCAATTAATTATGTGTCCAGAATTAGAATTTAGTTTGTGTGTGTGCGTGTGTGTGTGTGTGTGTGTGTATGAGAGAGAGAAAGAGAGATAGCACTTTTATGAATACAAGAAGTTCTAAATTAGAATTAATATATTCAATGATAACATTTTATTCAAATCTCTCTTCTTAGCTTAGTTTCATGTTCCTGTGGTCTTAAAAATTCTTGCATCTCTTGTTTTTACTTTTTTTCTTTCTCCAAGTTTATTGACTATCATATAGAACTAAATTATATTTTAAAGCAGTTACTACATTTTCATGTCAACTATAATTTTTTAATTATAAGGCCCTGCTTTCATTTTGCCAGAAGCAAATCAAATTTCAACCAGTGCTGAAGCCCGCATTAGACTGAGTTTGTTTTAATATGCACACAATTGAGTTTCTTCCTTCTGCACATTGGGAGATCTACCTCATGATCCTGATAGGACAAAAACCGTTATACATTGCTTTCAATTAATTGTTTAGTGGCTAGGAAACCTTTGCTGTTTATTTGATATCCAGTGATGGCTAGATACACCACGGAATGAGGAATGAAATCGGGAAGTGGATATCACAGACTGTTGACAGTTATAGAACAGAGGCACGAATCGTACATATGCAGAGGGACTGCTATCAGGTGTCTGTGCACTCTACTGCTATCGCAAATGAGTGTGTGTTATGGAGACAAGAGGGATAATACAGCTTAGTATTCTTGGGTTATTTTAGGTAAGCATTTGTCCTGTGACTTCACAAGCAATTATCTCTATTAGTAATAAAATTGGCTTGGACAAGCATACCTAAGTGAATTAACGTAATTAATATGATTTCATTAATTCTACCAAAATGTTTTCCTGCAAGAAAACCTGACAGACCCAGTACCCAGCAGCACTTGGCCACTGGCAAAATGTAATTGTCTCCCTCGCCACGCCATGGCAGATTGTTGGCATTATGGATCCAGTAAGATTTTACAGGTGTCAGGTATGGAAAATGATAAGATATTTTAGATAAGTGAATGTGACATTTGATAAATTCTATCTAGTGTGCAATTTGTTCAGAGCCCTAGGCACCATAGATGATCACAGAGACAGAGAGAAAAACAAATAATAGTCTTTTTGTCTCTTAGGGTTTTATAGTCATGGCAAAGAGAGGTCATGTAGCAGGCCCACACAGTAAGAGAAAGCAAGGCAGGAAGGTATCTTTCTGTGTTGTGTAATGAGTCAACAGAATTAAAGAAACAAGCATGGAATTGCCACTGGAACTGCAAATGTGTTGAAACTTTTATGTGTTTTTTTTATGTTTCATTTTGGGTCAGGGGACCACGTGCCCAGACTTGCATAGAACTTAATATGTAGCCAAGAGTGACTTTGAAATTCTGATCCTCCTGCTTCAATCTCCTTAGTGAATTATAGGTATGTGCCATCACATCTGGTTTATAGAACCGTGCGATTCTGGAATGCTGGACAGGTACACTAACAACTGACATATATCCCCAGCAAGAATTTTATAACTGGGACCCACTCTGCTTAGCTTCTGAGTTAGGATGAGACTAGGTGCATTCAGGGTGGTATGGCCATGGGCAAGAGAAATTTTATGCATTTCTAAAAGGTATAGTGAGAACTTCTGAGCACTACTAGTTCTATGAATAATAAGTCTATTATAACTACATAACTATATAATTCAACAAACATTTTAAGTATAAATTACTATGCATAGTATATTGTATCACATTTCCTCAGCACTACAACAGGAAGCAGAATTTATGTCTTTCGTTTCAAAAATCACCATTCTTTCTGTGTGTATAGGCATATATATATATAGGTATATATATATACCTATATATATATATATATATGTTTGTGTCTGTGTGAGTGTCATGTACCTATTGTTGCATGAGAGGAATGTGTTATGTTAGAAGAGTCAACCAAGCTGTGAACTTATAGAATGATCTTACCCAAATTAAATAGTATAGGCCAATTCTTCATTGTGGTGACTTGATGTACATATGGGATTATGAGGTTGCCACTGGTATAACATGGTACTTTATATTAATGTAAATTTACAAACTAAGTACAGTAGGCATAAAATAGTTATAAAAACAGTCTCTGATAAATACGTGTACTAATGGAGTCATTTATTGATATTCCCAAAACTGAGTAGTTACATGTAATTGATTACATCATAGTTTTATAGGCTTATATGTCAGCTTTTCCACAGATAGTAGTGATACATTGATCTGTGTATTGTGATTTGCTGCAATATTACAAATAGTAATGTTTAGTTTCAGTTGAATCTTATATAAAATACATCACTGACTGACATGGATAAATGCATACATAGACCTATGTTTATTTCTACACATAGATGCACACATATACAATGGAAAGGTGAACGGCATTGCCTTGTAAGGCAAAATGGAGACGATGGTAGCAAAGATGACAAGTCAAACTGTTCCTCAGTAGAAAATTTAGTATACATTTTGAATGTTGTTTGTGGATAGTAAATTCCATATAAATTTTAATTATGGGGGGCCGAGGCTATCATCGATTCCTCATAGTAAATGTGAAGCAGAACCGTGGACTCACACTAATCTACCAAAACAGCAGATGAGACTGAATGGTGTGGGTCGTAAGTAAATTAGGGATAATGAGAGAGGCTGCCTCATGCCACAAGGAAGTGCTAGCCTTTGGTATATTTAATTTAATTGAAAAGTTTCCTAATGGTTCTGTGACCTAGGAGTTCCTGTCCTGATTTTATAAATGAATACACAGCTTCTAAATGACTATGCTATGACCTGAATATCACTTCTGCTGCTTCCTTGACTAATAAAATGTAATCTTCTACACATCTTATGCATCTCAAAAATAATTTAAGCACAACTTTTATCTGACCATCTTCATTGTCATCCTCCAAGAAAAAGAGTTTTCATGTACCAGCTTGGTAGCCTTATATAGTCTAGCAGGACATTAGCTAAAAAAGAATCTTTAAATACCTACTGGGCATGAGGAGTAGAGGAGAATGTGACAGCATCCTTTCATTTCTAGCAATGTGTTTCACATGCTTTATTTATAGTGTTCAATGGCTGGAGAGATGGCTCAGCCATTAAAGGCTAGGCTTACAACTAAAAGTATCCATAGTATTTAATTGAATCCCAACTACAGTCAGAGGAGATAAGCTGTTCAGCTGATATCAGAATCTAGGCCATTGGAATATATCTCTGCATAATTCATAAAATACAAATGTGTGTCTGCCATCATTTCTGATGGAAGGTCTTGAATAAAGGTCCTGCTTTTAAATGGAAATATGGTCCTCATAAATACTGTGGTTTGACAAAGTCATACATAAATATTATGTCTCTGTGTGTATTTCTCTCTAGCCATTTTTGGACATTTGTGAAATAATTTTGATCACATATTGGATGTTTGGGTGTAAACATTATATATAGAATATATATTTAAAAAGGAATATGAGCTTTGTCTTGGCAATTTTATGAATTGCAGCAGTTGTCATGGCAGGATGTTCTCATTTTATTTTTTATGTGAATGCCAGTATATCTTAATTTCATGAAAGCATCTCATGGCTTTGTTCAGAATCTAAACCTAGTATCCTTGTATACATCTATAATTTCAACATTTGGGTGGCTGAAGCAGGAAGAGCAGCACTTCAAGGTCATCCTTAGCTATATAAGGAGACCGAGGCTGGCTTGAGTTATGTGAAATCCTATCTTAAAGAACTCAAGTGAAAAAAACAAATGAATAAATAAAATATGTTTATTCAGACTTTTCTCTATGTTAATTTCCAAGGAAGAGAAAAACAAATTAAAACTTTTATATGCTTTTAGAATGTCTAATCACATATTTTATTTATTTATTTATTTATTTATTTATTTATTTATTTGCTCACATCCATTTTATTACTAGTCAAGCTGCAAGGTTCAGATCCCAGTGATTAAATGTCTCATAAGGAAGTTTACACGGAGGGAGGAGACGAGCCACGTCTTGCAGGAGAACAGAGGCAGCGCCTGCCTCTCATCTGGATCTGTGCTGTGTAGATGCTTGTTTATCATTTTATCATTTTTCAATGTGACCCTGAGGTTTCACCAGCAGGATTTAGAAACTCTTGTCATTCTTCATTTCGCAAGTGGTCATTTATGCCATTATGTTAATGAGTAGAATAAGTTTCACATTGGCCTAAGAGTGGATTTGAGCGAGCTTCTGGGAAACCTCTGCAAATTCACAAAGTTAATGGCTTGACCTCCCAATTCTCCAATGTAAAATATGCTATAATGATTTTTCAGGCTCTTAGCTCCCCTGCATTCAAAGAAGCCTCCCATTTACATCCCATGACTTTGACTTGATTCTCTTCATAATCCAATTGTAAATGGATAATCCTCTGTCTTTCAAGATGACTCATGTCTGAGTTTTGGTTGCAATTCTTCTTTGTGCCAGAGAAGAAAAAAAAAATGTTAGCAGATGGTCTGAACAAAAACTGAAGTCTTTGGACTTTATGATGCCAGGAGCCTATTCCAAAGTGTCAGCTCACATATCTTGGTAAAGATTAGAAGAAGAAATATGAAAAATGCATTTAATATTTATTTGCTTGACAGAAGGTTGGTAAGATAGGAAGGACTGTGTATAATACATTAAAGTTTATCATGGAAACTTTTATGAACCTAGGAACAATCTAATTTTCATTTCTTGGACATCATGGAGTTCTAAACGTTTCTTTTTAAGCCAAAACTTGCATTTTCCGTGCTACATTTAAAAGCTCTGTTCTTAATGCATGGTTGGCTATGCATTCATAACTCATACTTAAACAAACCCATACCAGCCTTAGGGACAGTTCTATTATATTCTTCCAGTTCAGATTAGTACTAATAGAGGAAAAAACCTGGCAGTGTGATTCTCTAGTTATGATAAGGTTATGTTCTTACTAAAAGTGAAAAAAATTATTAGTAGTGTATTAAGAAAAAGAGTTACTTGATGCTGGGCACTACGGGCCCTTTCCAGGCTGAGGTAGGAAGATTACATCGGGGTGTGGTCAGCCTGGGTTAGACAGTGAGAATCTCCCAACCAGCAAGCAAACAGGCAGGAACAAAGGAACCAAGTGAAGTAAGGTAGCAGAAGAGAAGTTACTTAAATCGTTACCAAATTCATAAGAGCTGACCTGGATTTCAATCCAATCTGTGACATTCTTTGTATTTTGAAAGTGATTAAAAAAAAAAAAGCCCTTTGCTCATGGCCTTTCAGTTGCAAAACCCATCCTATTTATGGAACAGTCATAGTGTATATTTTGAAGGGCTACACTCTTCTTAACTTCCTCTAGTTTTGATAGAGGAAAGTATAAAGATTTATTTATTCTTATTTTATGTGTACGAATGCTTGCATGCATGCATGTCTATGCACCTGATGTCCAAGGAGCCCAGAATAAGGCATCAGATCACCTGGAACTGGAGTTACAGAGAGGTCTGAGCTGCCATGGGGGTACTGGAAGGAAACCTAACCTGGTTCCTTCACCAGAGCAGCCGATATCTGTAACTGCTGGCACACGTAGGGATTTATAGAAGTGACAGACCGGGCTATTGTGTGGACTGAATTAACAATATGCAATGACGTCGATCCTTTGTTTTGAGGAAGTTTATCTGCCTTTAGTGGATGGGAGTTATTTATCTAGCAGTGTCTAATCTGTATAGAGGCCTTGCATTATAGGGAGCAGATGTTGGGGGACTGGGTTCTATCACCCACTTCCATGACACAAGAACATATTCAGGACAGATTTTAAGTATTTAAAAACATTAGGGCCCTTGCTCTGGGCAGAAAGAATTCATATATTTAGTTATTTTCCCTCCTGTAGCAGTCAAAGAAAGTCATGGTATAGGTATATAGAGGACCTAGAACCCCCCCCCCCCCCGTTTTGCCTTCTGATTGGATAAATTGTCCCCGAGGCAATTTTATATTAAGGACGTAACTAAAATCCACAGGTGCAATTTTAAATAAAAAGCTTAACCCAAGGTAAACTAGATTTCTCAGTGTATTAGGTTCTTTTCTAATCAATATGGCCAGATGGCTGTCAGAACACAGGAAAGCAAGGGAGGAAGTAATTTGGGTTTATAGTTCAAGAGGGTAAAGGGTTAAGGGCAAGAAATGGGTGACACAGAGCTCATGGTGACAGGATCATGCATCTGGACACACTACGAAGAAGAGAGTCTGAAATGCTGGTGTCTCGTGGGCTTCCTATTTCCTTCTTTTTTATTCATTCTGGTAGTCCAGGCCATGGGATGATGGTGATGGCTTCATTCATGGCACATCTTTCCTGTTTAGTTAAACCTCTCTAAATACCTCGGACATACTTGCAGGTGTGTCTCCTAGGTGACTCCAAGTCTTCTCAAGGTGACAGTGAAGATCAGCCTTTACAGGCAGCAGAGGGAAGGCATGCACAAAGACAACTATGACCTTGTTGCCTGATTAATAAAACATCAATGTAGGGGAAGGATTAAAATATAATCCATAGGGCAACCTTGTCTCAGAAACAGTACACACACTACTTAAATCAGTGTAAACCTGTAACCCAGTCAACTGTGCTGCGTGGTGCTTGTTCATATAGAAGATAAATATACGAAATCCTCCAAGTTTCATTTTATGCTATGGATGGCTTGAAAATAGTCAGCTTTCTGGAGCACTCAGGATATGTTTCCCCAGAACAACACTCATATCTCTCCTTAATTGCATCTCCGAGAAGCAGGATTCTTAAAGTGACATTTACAATGAGAATAATTTGACTGGAAAACATGGCAAATAAAAGAGGAAAAGAAGCGTTATCAGCATTGGCTCTGATAGCATTTACTGGGGTTTAAGTGAAGACAGTAAAGAGTAAAGAGAGTTATAAAGTATAAGTACTTCACTAATATTTCTGCTTGGTAGTTACTGCTATTTTTTCAATGTTCAGTAGGTTTCTGTCTCAAACAACTTTTTAAACGTTTTGAATTGCAATGGTTGAAACACTTGCAGGTTTCTCTTCTGTGGCAGCAGACATATTTGCCATCCAAACTTCTCTCACAACTTGTGGGTTTCTCCACATACAGCAAATTAGGGGTTGTTAGGGGAAAGAGTATTTTATACTGTGTTCACTATTCAGCTTAGGCTGAGTAATGACAAAGTTTCATTCTCTTCCCTGGTTCTGCACACCGGCATTACAGACAGACATCCCCTTCACATGGAGCAACAACCTTGGTTTCTCTAGCCCTCATAGGCACGCTGCTCTGTGCCACCGTCCTATGGAGTCAATGCCTTTAGGAGGCGAGAAGGGTCTTACCACTCGTTTACCAGGAAACTTACTGACTCTAATTGGAGCTTGTTTATCCAGCACATTTAAATCAATGTAACAAATAGAGTCTCAGCGAGCAAGGCGCTTGAAGACCATTTTCCCACTGCCTTGTCTTCAGGCAAGTAAAAAAAAAATACACCTTTAATGACATCAAGGTCTAGTTATTCAGAGAAAACTAAATGCCTTGTTGAAATCATCTAGTGAATTTTGTTTGGCGTTAGAACTAATGTAGGTAGCTTTGAGAAAAGAAATTTCATTTCCGTCCAAGAATCCATCTTAAATTCTCTCATAATTTTCTATAATGACTTAACTATGTAAAGGTAATGAAATGATTGATTAAGAGATTTAACATCTTTCAGGAAAAAGTAACTATCAATGACCTGGGTCCTTTCTAGATTCTGTCTAGAATTCTTCCAGAGCTGGCCATGTTTACAGCTAGATTTTTCACTCTCATTACCAAAAACAAGCGCTCTCAGGAGAGCATGGGGCTCTTTCTCCCTCCCACCCCTCCCCTCTCTCTCCTCCGAAAGAGATCTGTATGCTGGTGGTTTAACACACTACAGTTGTAGTGTCATGCCTCATTTCTACTGAGTTTCCTGCTCTTCACAGGAGTCATTTGTGAGGCAGATATAAGGAGTGAAGTTGGGCCATCAGAATCATTTTTGTGTGTCATCATGGGTAACATGGCATAGTGCCAGGGTTCATTCTACTGCAGGGGGAGCTTCTCTGAGCCCTCTCAAGGAAAGGCATTTAAGGAAATAACTTTATAGGCTTCTCAGATATGTAGAGGTAAGACTTTGACTCATGCTGTGACCCCCTCCACTCCCTGTGTGCTGGGATTTATTGCAATACTTCATGCATTTTATGAGTTTGGTCTCAAATTAGCTTCTTCTTTATAAATGTTTTAATTGCTCAAGGCTCCAGTTATTGCAGTTTTCTGAAACAGAGAGCAGAATGGAATAACTGTGCTTCATGAGTGTGCACATTTAAAAGCTGTTGTGTGATGTTATTGATTTTTCTAATTGATTTACCTCTCCATTTATTGTAACAGGACGGAGACTGTGACATGCGTTGACACAAGGTTTGTAAATCATTCCTGCAGTACCTAACCAGGGCTCTCCCATTTCCCCTCAGATGTGCACAGTGTGCCTGCTCTCTTGAAGAGTTTCCATGTGTGAGGAACATGTAGATGGATAGCTGGGAGGAACTCAGCCACCCAGTGGAACTATTTTCTGACCATGACCTTATCATGCGAAAGTCTTTGGTTCAACATTTTTCTTAGTTCATTCTTAAAATGCAGTTTTCACTTTTAAGTTACAGTGATTTTGTTGATTCCAGACAAGGCAAGACTTTTGTCACTTACCCAAGATCCAAGTCAGGATGGCACAAGGCAGAGAGCTTTGCTTTCCCACGGCGGACAGAAGGTGGTGCTGTTGATCAGGAATACTATGAAGCCCCACAGGTTTCCATCTGCTTTGTGTTTTGGTTTTTCTTCTTTGTCCTATTAAACTGCTGATCAGGTTGTTATCACAATCATTCCTTACCAAAGAGAAGAAAAGAAGACACAGCCAACGTGAATGTACTCTAGAATATGACTTTGGCTGCTTCACTGCTTTAGGGGGTGATCTGAAGAATGATGACCCATGCTATTCTCCCATCGTATGCGTATCTAAGAATGTGGGCACAGTTTTTAACATTTATACATTGTCTTCCTCTATGTAGGGAGGATCAATATTATTTGAAATGATTGCAAAACATCTAGGTGTCTGCATTAGTCACTGTTAAAGGAGAAAAACAAGGTATTTAAAAACAAATATATTATTAAAGTTTCATAGGCACAGAAAATTGAGGAAGTCTAAGTTGTCCCGTGGATAACTACCCATGCGTCACAGTATTTAAGCAAGTTCAGATATCAGGAAATATGTATTTCTTCCTTGCACATGCTGAGTACCAAGGTCACTATAGAGACTGCTCTAAGGTTAACAGCTAGGTCCCCGAAGAAGTCAGGTCACTTAAATTATTAGTGACACATGGAAATAAATTGTTATGGAGGAGTATGCTTGACATTTAAAAGGAAGTCCTGGGACCCTAAATGACATCTATAGAATAGGCTGAAAAAGTCTAGACTAGAAGAAGACAGGAGAGATTATGAAAGGAGAGGAGAGGAGAGGAGAGGAGAGGAGAGGAGAGGAGAGTGATGTTTGAGTGAGTTTAGAAGCTGCAAGGGCTAATTTTATTTGTCAACTTGATATGATCTAGAATTTTCCTTCCTGGGAAGAGAGTCTTAATGAGGGCTATCTACATTGGGTTGGTCTGTGGATGTCTATGGGTTTGTTTTTTTTTTAAATTAAGATGATAAGATCTGCCCATTTTGAGCAGTACCATGCCCTGGGCTTGGATTCTGGACTATGTAAGAGTAGAAAGCGGACTGCACACAACTGGGCACTCTTGTATTCGTTAGTTCCTCTCTTGACTGTGCATGACGTTTTGGTTTCCTTGACTTCCCCACAGTGATGAATTTGTGATATCCTGGAACTCTTTCCTGAGTTGATATTTGTCAGACAATTTTATCACAGTGGTAGAAATGAAACTAGTCAGAGGTTTTATAAGAAGTGTAAAAACTTTTAAGGAATATTCACTATTTGACATCCATCACATATTCAGGATACAGGGAGAGTTATTATCTTAAAGTTATTCATGTGCTTCCTATTGGTTAAGTTACAATATTACAATATTCCCTTCGATTCCGTCAAGTCTTGAAGATTCTTTGGTTTTGTTTTTGCTTTGTTAATGATGAGAATTAATAATATAAAAAAAAAAGCAAGTTCCAAGCTGAGTGCACACCTCTATTCTCAGCCCAGAGGAACAGAAATTCTCAGCCATTCCCAGCTCTTTAATGAGTTCCGTGCTAGTGTGGGCTGTGTGAAAACTTGTCTCAAAATAAGTAATTAATACAATTTAAAAGGGAGTGCTCAGACTGAGAAGCTGTGTTGTGGTGCTGACACAAATCCACAGCCCACTGGTAATAACTTAATTTTAAAATATCGAAGTATCGTTATTCTTTCAATTTATATGTATTATGTTTCCAAACATCTGTTAAGTTGTAGAAAATATTTGGTAGATACAGCATATCTTGAGAAGTGAAATGCCAAGTCTCTTAGTCTAGGAACACTGTTAAAAATGAATGAAACATTGAAAAGAAACAGAGACCAAAGATACTGGGGCACTTTGGCATAAGAATAAAACCCCCATACTAGAAACAGGCATAGCATGAGAAAATTCTGATGATGATTAATATCAGTATTATGTTCTATTCTTCAACATGACTCTTTGATTGACCGTCACAGCAGATAACCTACACTTCAATTTGAGTCTAGATGAACGATATAATTATAGAATTGTTTAATGGAGTTATTACTAAATGCATCTGGCTTCCATCTCATAGTATACAGTGCCTTCTCAAATACTTTTCATTACTTCTATGTCAATATACAGATTCTATAGAGTAACATAATAGTCAAATACAAGACAACCTCTAAATTTCCTGTGGGAATATAGAGTGTTTTATTTTTAATGTTTTCAACACCGCTTCAAAACTCTAAAGCAATAGTTGGAGGAAATCTACTGGCTTGAACCTATTGGACTTCTTAAGCTTTCACATACAGCGTTATGATTTTGGGCACCAGACAAAACTGAGGTGTTTTTTTCTTAATTAACAATCTGACTTGAGAATAGATCTTTCCCCCCTTATTTTAGCTTAATAAATGATAATATAATTCAGGAGACACTGGAAAACAGTAAAGCTTTGACTTTTAGATTCATATCGTAATGGAAATGCTGTGTAGTCCTCTTATTTTGAAATTAAAAGTTGTTCAATTTTTCTCCAAAAAATCATGAAAAATAGAGCAAGTGTGATTGATATTTGCTACATGATGTATATATATATATATATATATATATATATATATATATATATATATGCAGTACTTGCAAGAGCTGCATATTAATCATGTGATTTTTTTTCTCTACTTGAAAGGAAAGGGAATACACACGACCCTGGAGTGGATCTGAAGGCAGCGCTTTCCCCTGATGACTTTCTCATCCTTTTGCTTTTGCACGGCAAAGTACATTTGTCCTTTATTTGCCACTAATGCTTATGATAAAAAATTAAATTACTGTTCATCCCTTCAATATGTTTTCCTCAGAGGGTCTCTGCTGAAGAACAAACGTTTAAAAGAGGACGTGGGAGGCTTCGTTTTATACACAGCCCTGCTATATTATTCATTGCAATGTATTTTTAATGCTAGAGAAAGAAAAATAAAATGTATGCTAATTTCTAGGGCGAGTCTGGCAGTGATGGAAGGCTGTATGCATTCTGAGGCTGAGATGGGAGCCTGAAAGGAAACAAGGAGCCTGCTCTCTTCCAGACTCTGGGCTTATTTTTTTTCCTTGCAAGCTTCTTTCCTAATTTGTCTTAGTCTTCACATGTATTACAGAAGAAAAGAAAGGTCACAGTGTCAAGATTATGAAAATGATAACAAGGCAGAACAAAAGAAGGCTTACAGACATGGTTCAGTGGACAAAGCTTTGGCAGGTAAGTATGAGGACCAGAGTTCAAATCTCCAGGACACTTGTGAATAAAAGCCTGATGTGGAAGCCCATATCTGTAACCACAAAATATATAACACAGGTAGAAGATGTCATCTGTGAACAGCGAGGAGGAAACAGGAAAGACACTATAAACTATCAGTTACAGGCTTGACTTTGGGCTTCCTGGCTTTGGGGAATCAGTGTAAAGTATACAATTAGTGGATGTTTGCTAGAGCAGCTTGACAGGACAGGTACTGCCCAAAAAGTCGTTATCATTCATTCTTGAAGCTATTTTAAATAGTCAGTGTGGGTATCTGAAATCATTCACTAATATAATTGTATGCATACAATTATATATAGTATAATGTGCAACTCTTCAAAAAAGTTTAAATATTATAACAATATTAATGCTACTTCTCTTAAAGTGTTCCTTTTACTTTATATTTTATTTTTGGTTGTGAGCCTAGCCTTTAACAGCTGAGCCATCTCTCCAGCCCTTACTTTATATTTTAACATCAACACACACACACAGACACACACACACACACATCAAACACACACACAGACACACACATATATGTTTATAATCAAACAAATTTTTTTCTTGAATATGTTTTTCCCTTAGATAATATATCTTGATTAACATTCCCCTTCCTCTCCTCCTTCCAGTTTCTCCTCACCTCCTCTCCCATCCAGATCCATCCCCCTTTCTGTCTCTCATTAGGAAACAAAGAGGCTGCCTGGAAAGAGGAAGATACCTAGAGCCTTACCTGCCTCCATGCCACTTGGTGGGGGCAGTGGACAACCAGCAGCCCATCAGCCACATGGCCCACCTGTAGCCAGAGCCACTACAATGTACAAGTGTGTGGTGGACAGATGAGAAAGAGAAGTAGAACAGTTCAAGCATTAAGAAGTGTCATGGAACTGGAGACGAGAGAGTGAAGAGGGATAGCCTGTTATGGGTAGCCAGCCTTGCGGTTGAGGCCATGATGAAATCCTAGTACTTGGTGCCACTGAGGACCATGTCTGGATCCTTGGCCATGCAGCAGCAGGGGTCTGTGTCAGTGTCTGTTGTTCGTATTACCACTAAAGACCATGCAGCTCTGTTTTGAGCTACCTCCTTAAGCTGTGTTGACGTCCAAGGGCTATACAGGGGTAGCCCTGCTCTCATTGGCTGTAGCACTCAGGCTAGTGGGTCATGCACCTCTTCTGGGCAGCACAGTAGAGCTGGTACTGCTGGCAGAGGCTCAGGTGAGCTGGCCCCAGGGGAAGAGCATGGGGGAATCATGGAGTACTGGAGCTTCTGAAAGGCCTGGTCCTGCAGATTCAAAGCTCAGCCTCTGTGATGAGACACTTTCTGTGCTTTTCAATTGCTTTGGTTCGTTTGTTTCTTGATTTTATTTATTTTTTCCGTTAATTATTCACTTTACATCCCAATAGATATCAGCCCCCTCTCCTCCAAGTCCCCTCTCTCACAGCTCCTCCCTATCCCCCTCCCCTTCTCCTCTGAGAATGTGTTCCTTGCTGTGACCCTCCCCTCAGCCCACCAAGTTACTGCAAGACTAGCACATTTCTCTCTCTCTCCTCTCCTCTCTCTCTCTCTCTCTCTCTCTCTCTCTCTCTCTCTCTCTCTCTCTCTCTGAGGACAGAGAAGGTGGCCCAGTTAGAGGAACAGGATCCACAGGCAGGCAACAGATTCAGAGATAGCCCCTGCTATAGTTGGTGGAGTACCCACATGAAGACCAAGCTGCACATGTGCCGTGTGTGTGTGTGTGTGTGTGTGTGTGTGTGTGTGTGTGTGTGTGTGTGTGTGAGATCGTAGGTCCAGTCCATGTTCTTTGGTGGTTCAGCCTCTGAGAGCCTCCAAGGGTCCAAGTTAGTTGACTCTGTTGGTCTTCCTATGGAATCTCTATCCTCTTTAGGTCCCTCAGTCCTTCTCCCAACTCTTCCATAAGACTCCCTGAGCTCCATCTAATGTTCACCTTTGGGTCTCTGTATTTGTCTCTCAGTCAGCTGTTGGGCAGAGCCTCCCAGGGGACAGTTGTGCTAGGCTCCTGTCTGCACGCCTAACAGAGTACCGTTAATAGTGTCAGAGATTGGTTCTTGACTATAGGATGGGTCTTATTTTGGGCCAGTCATTGGTTGGCCATCCCCTCCTTCTCTGCTCTATCTTTGTCCCTGAACATTTTATAGGAAGGACGCATTTTACAATAAAGGTTTTGTGGGTGGGTTGGTGTCCTTATCCCTCCCCTGGGAGTCCTGCCTGGCTACAGAAAGTGGTTATTTCAGAATTCATATCCCCCATTGCTAGGAGTTTCAGCTAGAATCACCCCCTAGACATTCTTGGGCCACCTCCTCAAATGGGTCTCTATCATGTTCTAGAGAAACTCCCCTGCCCCTACCCCCAATTTCTGTTGTCTCTCCTTATACATGATCCCCTCTCCTGCTTGGCTCCCTTCTCCATTCCTTCTCCCACCCATGTTCCTTCCTCCATCCTCCTCTGATACTTATTTTATTTCTCCTTCAAAGAAATATTCAACCATCCTCTCTTAGGGACTCCTTGCTATTTGGCTTTTTTTGAGTTTATGGTTTTTCTTTTGAGTTTGTGGTATTTTATTGTGGTTATTCTGTACTTGATGTTATGTCTTTTTGGTATCAGGATATTTTTTAGTTCCATCCATTTGCCTGCAAAACTCATGTCTTTGTTTTTCACAGCTGAGTAGTTTTCTATTGTGTAAATGAACCGTATTTTCTTTATTCATCTTTGATTGAGGGACTTCTAAGTTTTTTTAAGTTTCTGGCTATTATGAATATAGTTGCTATGAGCATAGTGGAGCATGTGTCCTTGTGGTGTGGTAGACCATCTTTTGGGTATATGCCTAGGAGTGATATATCTGTGTCTTCAGGTAGAACTATTCCCAATTGTCTGAAAAATCACCAAATTGATTTCCAGAGTGGTTGTACAAGTATCCAATCCCATTGGTCATAGAGGAGTGCTCCTCTTGTCCCACATCCTCTCCAGCCTGTTCTGTTCCTTGAGGTTTTGTTATCTTAGCCATTCAGATGGGTATAAGTGGAATCTCAGAGTCATTTTGATTTGCATCTCCTTGGTGACAAAGGACATTGAACATTTCTTTGGGTACTTCTCACCCATTCAAGATTCCTCTGTTGAGAATTCTCTGTTTAGCTCTGTATTCTATTTTAAAATTAGGTTATTTGGATGTTGGTGTCTAATTTCTTGAGTTCTTTATATATTTTAGATATTAGTCCTCTCCCAGATGTAGGGTTAGTGAAGATTTTCCCCCCATCTACATTACTGATTTGCTCTACTGAGGGTGTCCTTTGACCTACAGAAAGTTTTCAGTTTCTTGAGGTCCCATTTATTAACTTTTGATCTTAGAGCCTGAGACATTGGTGTTCTGTTCACAAAATTGTCTCCTGAACCAATGAGTTCACGACTGTCCCCACTTTCTCTTCTATTAGATTTAGTGTAACTGGTTTTACATAGAGGTCTTTGATCCACTTGGATTAGAGTTTTGTTCAGGGAGGTAAATATGGATGTTTGCCTTCCTTTACATGCAGACACCCAGTTAGACCAGCACCATTTGTTGAAGATGCTCTTCCTTTCCCATTGTACAGTTTTGGCTTCTTTGTCAAAAATCAAGTATCCATAGGTGTGTTGGTCTATTTCTGGGTCTTTGATTCAATTCCATTGATCTACCCTTCTGTTTCTATACCAATACCATGCAGGGTATTTTTCTTACTATTACTCTGTAGGACAGCTTGAAGTCAGGGATGATGATATCTCCAGAATTACTGGATTGTTGTACAGGATTGCTTTTGCTATCCTATGTTTTTTGTTTTTCCATATGAATTTGAGAATTTTTCTTTCAAGGTCTGTAAAGGATTGGTTTGGAATTTTGATAGGAATTGCATTGAATCTGTAATTGCTTTTGGTAAGATGGCCATTTTCACTATGTTAATCCTACTGATTCATGGGCATGGGCAATCTTTCCAACTTCTTATATCTTTTTTAATTTCTTTCTTTAGAGAGTTGAAGTTCTTGTCATACCAGTCTTTTGCTTGCTTGGTTCCAGTAACACATGATATTTTATTTGATTTATGGCTATTGTAAAGAATGTTGTTTTCCCTAATTTTTTCTCAGCCTGTTTATTGTTTATATAAAGGGTAGCTACTCATTTTTTCTTTGTGTGTGTGCGTGTGCGTGTGTGTGCATGTGTGTGTGTGTGTGTGTGTGTGTGTGTGTGTTAGTTTTGTATTCAGCTTCTTTACTGAAGGTATTTATCAGCTGTAGTAAATTTTGTGGTTGCTTACATATATTATCATATCATCTGTGAATAGCAATTCTTTGACTTCTTCCTTTCTGGTTTGTATCCCCTTGATCTTCTTTAGTTGTCTTACTGATCTAGCTAAAACTTCAAGTACGATATTGAGATAGGGAGAGAGTGGAAAGCCTTGTCTTATTTTTGTTTTTAATTTTCTCTTTGTGAGGGGGGAGGTGGCAAGGGCAGAAGGTGGATACAGAAGGACAGGGGGATGAGTGGGATTGGGATGCATGAAGAGAATCGATAGAAAGTACAATCAAAAGAAAATAAATGTTGGAGACATCCCACATTAAGCTTGAGATGTGTGGAACCCCTGATGACAAGGCAGAAAAACCTTGCAGGGGTACCGTGTTTCAGAACTTGATGATATGGCCTCTTGTGGGCCCTAGTATGAGTCCTAAGAGGCCCCAAAACCTTGTGCCCCAAGCACCTTGTGGCCATTTCTGCAACTGTGTTTAGTACTTATTCTCTGTATCTATTTACTCTTCCTTCTCTTTTCCCCTTCCTTGATTAAACTGGTATTTGGTGACCTGGCAAGACCTAGTAGGATCCTGCTTGATATCTAGGAACTAAATGTTACCAGTAGTATTAAAGTGAAGGCTGTTCAAGAATTCAAGGGAAATGTATACTAAGATCGCTCGCTCAAGGTGGAGATAAAAGTAACCTAGAGCTGCAGGCAGAGCTGAGTAAATCTGCCGCTGTTCCCTCACTCTTAGTCTTAATTTTGTATAATAAAAACAGAACATTTTTATTACCAAACTGAGGATGGAATAACATACAGATAATTCCCAGAAAGTTAGCACTGGGTTCCTTGGGTTTAGGGACGATGATGGCAGCCCCCTAGGAATTCTCCAAACAGGTTAAATGAGGATGTTTTCATAGACAGACAGATGGAATCCTGGATGTTTGACCTGGATTGGAGATCCAAGGACTGCAGGGTCAGCAGTATGACCTCATGCTTGCCCTTTTATGAAACCATACTGTCTCACACATGTCTGAAAGACATTGACTTTGCAACCACAATACTGCTGCCCTGACCTCACCGGAGACTAGTGGTCAGGAGATATAAAAAAATTGTGCTTGCTCTAAAACTTTTATGTTTGAGATTGTATAGTTCCTTTATTTCTGTTCTAAATCTGTACTACTCTGTATCACAAGAAAATGTTGACACAGGAAAATAGAGAAACATTTACCACTCCCCCCCACACCCCCATGAACTTTGTAACCCAACTTTCTTGTATGATTTCTTTCTTTCTTTCTTTCTTTCTTTCTTTCTTTCTTTCTTTCTTTCTTTCTTTCTTTCTTTTTTTTTTTTTTCAGAGCTGGGGACCGAACCCAGGGCCTTGCGCTTGCTAGGCAAGCGCTCTACCGCTGAGCTAAATCCACAACCCCTCTTGTATGATTTCAATTAAAGATTGGAGCTAAGTCAAGTCTATATGAGCATTCTGACTCCTGAGTTCAGGACGTTCTCATGGAAAAAAACAAGACTGTCAGTTTCCTCAGTTGATGCGTTTTCTTATTCACTTACCAGGTATCCCTAGTCCTTGATGATCCCTGACTCATGTTGAGGCTGGGCCCTGGCAAATAAACACGTTTCTAATAATAAAATAAAATATAATAAAATAAATTAAAAACTACCGCATCAAAATAGGACAAAACAAACAGAAGGAAAAATTCAAGGCAGAAAGAGATAGAGATTCAGAGACCCACTCGTTCACACACTCAAAAATCCAATAAAAACACTACACTGATAGTGGTAAGATATACACAATAGACCTGTAAGAAACAAAGAGAAAAACATATGTATTATAAAATAAAGTACAAAATAAAAATAAAATAACAAATACTAGATAAAAAAATAAAGCTATGCTATGACATTGCAAGTCAAGGAACCTCCAAATATGTGATTGTTTGTTCTCTGTTCACCATCTCCTGCTGTGCATGGCGCCACCTTTACAATAGTTTGCTGCCCGTTATAATCTCAGAGGAAACTGAAAGTGGTTATCAATTGGAGACAAGATGAAATCTCAAAGTAGTTTTAATTTGCATTTCCCTGATGGCTAAGGTTGTTGAATATGTCTTTAAATTTTCTCAGCCATTTGTGGTTTTTCTTTTGAGAGTTCTGTTTAGATCTGTATCCTACTTTTAAATTGGGTTGTTTTCTTGATGCCCAATCATTTAAATTGTTTATATATTTTAGATATGCCCTTCAACTAGATATGCGGCTGGTAAAAGTCTTTTCCCATTCTGTAGGCTGCCACTTTGTCTGAATGACGGTGTTCTTTCCTGTGCAGAAGCTTCTCAGTTTCATGAGGGCCCATTTATTAGTTGTTACTCTCAGGGCCTGTGCTATTCTATTCTGTTCTTAAATCTTCTCTTGTGCCAATGCACTCAAGGCTATTCTCCACATCCTCTTGTCAGGATCATCATGTCTGGTTTTATGTTGAGGTCCTTGATCCACTTGGACTTGTGATGAATATGGAACTGTTTGCATTCTACATGCAGTCACCCAACAACATTTTTTTTGGAAAAGGCTGCCTTTTTTTTCAGTGTATATTTCTGGAGTCTTTATAAAATAATTTAAGTATCTATTGGTGTAGGGATTTATGTCTGTATCTTCAGTTCGATTTCATTGATCAACATCTGTTTTAAGCCAATAGCATGCTGTTTTATCTGCATAATTTTATACTACAATTTGACATTAGGAAGGATGATGCTTTCTATAGTTTGTTCATTGCTTTATGATTGTTTTAGCTATCCTGCATTTTTTTTCTTTTTTTTTTTTTTTTTCGGAGCTGGGGACCGAACCCAGGGCCTTGTGCTTGCTAGGCAAGTGCTCTACCGTACCGCTGAGCTAAATCCCCAACCCCATCCTGCATTTTTTATGTTCCTATATGAACCTGAAATTATTCTTTGAAGATATGGGAAGAATTGTTGAAATTTTGATGGGGATTGCATCGAATCTGTAGATTGCTTTTGGCGTGATGGACATTTTTACTCTATTAATCCTACCTATAAGCACGGGAGATCTTTTTCTCTTCTGTTATCTTCTTCAAGATCTTTCTTCAAAGGCTTAACGCATTTAATACACAGATCTTTCATAAGCTTTGGTAGAATTACCCCAAGATAATTGATATTATTTGAGGCGATTGTGAAAGTGTTGTATGCTGGTTTGTTTCTTGGTATATTTATCATTTGTATATTTGAGGGCTACTGATTTTCGTGAGTTAATAATTTTGTATCCAGGTCCATTCATGAAATGTCAGATGGAGGAATTTCCCTGTGGATATTTTAAGGTCATTTATGCATGCTATCATATCATCTGCAAATAGAGATACTTTGACTTTTCCTTTCCATTTTGGATTTCCTTGATCTTCTTCAGTTATCTTATTGCTCTAGCTGAAACTTTTCTAACTAAACACTACATTAAATAGACACGGAGAGAGTGAAGAACCTTGACTTTTTTCTGATTTTAGTGGAATTGTTTTTGAGTTTCTCTCTATTTGAGTTGATCTTGGCTATGTGCTTAGGGCCCACTGCCTCATTATCTTGGAGTACGTTCCTTGCATCCCCAGTCTCTCCAATACTTCTATCATGAAGGGGTGCTGGATTTTGTTAAGGGACTTTTCTGCATCTGATTTATTCCTTATGTTTTCTTTGACATAGTTAACCTTTTTGACTAAATTTTTCCTCATAGAGGCTTCTGTGGGGCTGGAATGTTAGATGTTGCTTACAGTTTGTTTTATATCAGAATGTCTTATTTTCTCCATCTATTGTGATGTAAAATTTTGCTGAGTATAGTATTCAGGCCTTGCATCTGTGGTCTGTAGGCATCTGATCAGGCCTTTCTGGCTTTCAGAGTCTCCATTGAGAAGCCAATTGTTATACTAATGAGTCTGTTTGTTATTTGGCTTTCCCCACCACCCCTTGAACTTTTAATAGTCCTTTTTATTCTGTATGTTTAGTGGTTTGATTATCATGTGCTGATAGCAATGTTGTTTCTGGCCTAGTCTTTTGGTGTTCTGTATGGTTCTTGTAACTTTATAGGCATTTCTTTGTTTAGGTTAAGGACATTTCTTCTATGATTTTGTTGAAAACATTTTCTGTGCTTTTGGCCTGGGTGTATTCCTGTGATTCTTAGATTAAGGCTTTTCATAGTGTTTTAGATGTTTTGTTTCAGGAGGTTTTGGGATTTAACATTTTCTTTGACTGAGGTATGGGTTTCTTCTATTGTGTCTTCTATGCCTGAGATTCTCTTGCTCACATGTTGTGTTCTGCTGGTAAGGCTTGTCGCAAAAATTTTAAATTACTTAATGTATTTACATCAAATGCTGCTCCCTCCAGGTATCCCCCAGAGACCTCTCCCATATCCCCTCCTCTTCTCTGAGATGATAGTCTCCCCACTGGGTATCCCCCCACTCTGGCGCATCAAGTCTCAGCCAGGTATGTGCATCTTTTCTCACTAAGACCAGATAAGGCAGCCGTGTTGCGGAACAGATGCCACAGTCAGGCTACAGTTTTAGAGAGATTCATTGCTGCAGTTGTTTGGGGATCCCATGAAGACGGAACTGCATGTCTGCTACATATGTGCAGGGCTCTCATTTGAGCCGTGTATGTTCTTTGGTTAGTGGCTCAGTCTCTGAGAGCTCCCAAAGGTCCAGATCAGATGACTGTTGGTCCTCTTGTGGGGTGCTATCCCCTTCAGGTCCTTCAATCTTTCCCCAAGTCTTCCATAAGAGTCCCTGACCTCTGTCCAATGTTTGCCTGTGGGTATCTGCATTTATTTCAGTTAGCTGCTGGGTAGACCTATCAGAGGACAGTTATGCTAGGTTCTTGTCTGCAAGCATAGCAGAGTGTTATTGATAATGTTAGCCATTGGTGTTTGGCCATAAGATGGTTTTTAAGTTGGGCCAGATATTGACTGGCTATTCCCTCAGTCTCTGTTGTCCGTGCATTTCTTTTAGACAGGACAAATTATGGGTCTAAAGTTTTGTGGGTGGACTGGCATCCTTATCTCTCTGCTAGGTGTCCTGTCTGACTAGAGGAGGTGGCCTCTTCAGGTTCCATGTCTCCACCGTTAGGCACTGACTGACTGCTGGGAGCCTCCCCAATCTCAGGTCTCTGGGATGTTTGAAAGATTCCCTTCTGCTGTCACCTTCCACCCAACCCTCCTTCCCCACTCCCTGCACCTTCAGATTTTCATTCATTCTTCTGCCTCTCTGTCTCTCTCTTGTCTCTCTACATGTGTGATCCTGATCCGCCCTCCCCCATTCCTCTCCCTCTCCCTCTCTGACCCTCTCCTTCTTTCTGTATCCTATGACTACTTTGTTCCTGCTTTTAAGTGTGATTTAAGCATCCTAGCTTGGGCCTTTCTTCTTACTTAACTTCTTTTGGTCTATGGGGTGCATCATGGGTATTCTGAACTTTATGGCTATGTACTATCCAGTTATCAGTGAGTATATACCATACATGTCTCTTTGGGTCTGAGTTATCTCATTCAGTATGATATTTTCTAGTTCCATCCATTTGCCTGCAAAATTCATGATGTCCTTGTTTTAATAGCTGTTTCTGTATTGATTCTTCTCTTGAGAGACTGGGTTGTTTCCAGTTTCTAAGTTCCTTAATTCTTTTACTTCTAGATTTCTCTCAGATTGTGTTTGCCTTATTGATCCTATTTTTACCATTGGGTTTTAAACTATTTGTTATTCCCGTCCCTGTTTGTATTTATGCACTTTCTCTTTAAGGGCTTCTGTCATATTCATAAAGTCTATTTTAAAGTCATTTTCTTGTTCATTGGCCATGTTTCTGGCTAGTATTCAGGGCCTGCTGTAGTGTGGTTGTTAGACTTCAATGAAGAAATATTTTCCTGACGGTTGTTGTGTTATACTGGTGTCTAGGCATCTGGGTTTGAGAAGATTGTAATCCTAGGTGCTGATATCTGGTCTTTTCTTGGTCGATCTGGTGTTTTGTTCTTTGTTTTCTCTCACCTACTTTGGTTCTTAGAAGGGTGCGGTGGTGATGTGTTGCCTTGTAGGCAAATTCTTCTGGTATCCTGCTAGGTGGTTCAGGGAAATTTATGTTTCTAGGCGGAGTGAGCTGATGCTTAGGAATGGCTATGGACAGGGGTAGTAGAGCTGAGAGGGTCCACAGGAGGGAGGAAAATATGTTTCACTAGAATCTGCTTAGTCCCTTGGGAAAAGGGTGTAAAGAATGAGGTAAGGTCACAGCAGGTAGTCTGTCACAGAGCTGAGGATGAGTCAGGGTGGGTTGGATATGAAAGAGAGGAAGGAAAGTGAAGAACTGAAGCTCTCCTACTTGCTTTGCCAACCTACTTGGTTCTCTGTTAGGCTTGCCTGGAGGGTTCTTAGGAAATGCCTGTTGGTACTGGTAACAGGAATAACAGGTTGAGTGGGAAAGGAGGTTGGAGGAGAAGATCTGTGTAATCTGAAAGATATAGGGACAGAGGGGAAGGGCAGGTGAAGCAGGTGATGTGAGTTGAGGGTAAGACATAGGGAATGGATTGAGAGTGGAAGACATGGGAAGTAAAGGTCTGCAGTGGGCCTCTTGCTTCCCTGGTTTCAGTGGCCTGTGGGCTTTGAGAAAAAAAAACACTTGTGGAATTGAGGGCAGGGTGCTGGATAAAGTTATGAGTAGGGAGAAAGAAGGATGGAGAGAAGGTCTTTTGAGTGATCCTGTGAAGATGGGGACAGAGAAAAAGGGGCAGTGGCAGCAGGTGATCTGCCACAGACATGAGGAAGAGACTGCAGGAAGAAGGGATGACTATCTTCAGGTCTCCTACCTGCTCTCCTTTCTAAAGCATGAAAATTTCAGAAACAGTCACTTCATACTTACTAGACATGTCAGTCAGGGCTCCTGTGAGCCAAAATACAGTGACATTATGCACCAACAACTCAATCTTCTTTCTTCCTTTCTTTCTCTCTTCTTTGGAAAAACAATACCATATGCAAATAAGAATAACTTCTTTTGAAGTCCTGCCCAGAGAGAGCTGGTCTCCCAGGAGTGCTGTCACTCCATAGTTCAGAGCTGAGACCACCACTTTTGCTCCAATAACTGGACAAAGAGGCATCTGCCATGAGCCCACAGGGCACAGGAACGGTGAAGCAGCAAGGGACAGGATCCTTCTGGTTTCCATCAGCGCCCTGATGCTAACCCTGGGAAACAGTTCTTCATAAGCAAATACCACCTGGAGAGACCTGGTCTCCCAGGAGTGCTGACATACTTAAGATCACAGGCTTACAGGCTCACATGAGGGACAAGCTCCAGTCAGAGACAGTAAAACCAACTAACACCCAAGATAACCAATTGGTGAGAGGCAAGTGCAAGAATATAAGCAACAGAAACCAAGACTACTTGGCATCCTCAGAACTCAGTTCTCCTACCACAGCAAATCCTGGATACCTCAACACACTGGAAAAACAAGATTCAGATTTAAAAGAAAATAGGTAGTAGGATGATAATAAAGAACTTTATAAAGGACATAAATAACTACCTAAAAGAAATACAGGATAACACAGGTAAACAGGTAGAAGCCCTTAAAGAGAAAACACAAAAATCCCTTAAAGAATTACAGGAAAACATAACTAAACAGATGAAGGAATTCAACAAAAACATCCAGGATCTAAAAATGGAAATAGAAACAATAAAGAAATCACAAAGGGAGACAACCCTGGGATAGAAAACCTAGGAAAGAGATCAGGACTCATAGATGCAAGCATTACCAACAGAACAAAAGAGATAGAAGAGAGAATCTCAGATGGAAAAGATACCATAGAAAACATTGACACAACAGTCATAGAAAAATGGAAAAATGGAAAAATCTCCTAACTCAAAACAGCCAGGAAATCTAGGACGCCATGAGAAGGTTGAACTTAAGGATAATAGGTATAGAAGAGAACAAAGATTCCCAACTTAAAGGGCCAATAAATATTTTCAACAATATTATAGAAGAAAACATCTCTAACCTTAAGGAAAAGATGCCCATAAACATATAAGAAGCCTACAGAATTCCAAATAGATTGGACCAGAAAAGAAATTCCTCCTGTCATGTAATAGTCAAAACACCAAATGAACAAATAAAGAGAGAATATTAAAAGCAGTAAAGGGAAAAGGTGAAGTAACATATAAAGGCAGACTTATCAGAATTCAACCAGACTTCTCACCAGAGACTACGAAGGCCAGAAGATCCTGGGCAGATGTGATACAAACCCTAAGAGAACACAAATGCCAACCCAGACTACTATACCCAGAAAACTCTCAATTAACATAGTTGGAGAAACTAAGATATTCCATGACAAAACCAAATTTACACAATATCTTTCTAAATTCATCCCTATAAGGGATAGTAGATGGAAAACTCCAACACAGGAGTTTTGGGGAAGATACTACACCTTAGAAAAAGCTAGAAAGTAATCTTCTTTCAATGAACCCAAAAGAAGATAGCCACACAAACATAATTCCACCTCTAACAAGAAAAATAACAGAAAGCAACAATCACTTTTCCTTAATATCTTTTAACATCAATGAACTCAATTTCCCAATAAAAAGATAAAGACTGACTAGATACATAAACAGGACCTAGCATTTTGCTGCATGCAGGAAACACACCTCAGTAACAAAGATGGACCTTAGAGTAAAAGGCTAGAAAAGAAGTTTCCAAGAAAATTGTCCCAAGAAACAAACTGGAGTAGCCATTCTAATTTAAAATAAAACCAACATTCAACCAACAGTTATGAGAAAAGATAAGGAAGGACACTTCATATTTGTCAAAGGAAAGATCTATCAAGATGAATTCTCAGTTCTGAAAATCGATGCTCCAAATGCAAGGGTACCTACATTCATAAAGAAACCTTACTAAAGCTCAAAGCACACATTGCACCTCACACAATAATAGTGGAGACTTCAACACTCCACACTTATCAATGGACAGATTATGGAAACAGAAACTAAACAGAGACACAGTGAAACTAACAGATGTTATGAACCAAATGGACTTAACAGATATTTATAGAACAATAACTATAGAAATTTCATTCTAAAAAAAGGAATATATCTACTTCTCAGCACTTCATGGGACCTTCTCCAAAATTGACCATATAATTGGTAACAAAACAGGCCTCAACAGATACAAAAAGGTTGAAATAATAACATGCATCCTATCAGATCACCGTGGACTAAGACTGATCTTCAATATCAACAAAAACAACAGAAAGCCCACATACATATGGAAGCTGAACAACACTCTATTCAATGATAACTTGGTCAAGGAAAAATAAATAAAGAAATTAAAAACTTTTTAGAATTCAATGAAAATGAAGTCACAAATTAATGGGACACAATGAGAGCAGTGCCAAGAGGAAAGTTCATAGGTCTGAGTGCCTCCAAAAAGGGCTAAAATCAACCAAGTAGAAACAAAAAGAACTACAAAGAATCAACAAAACCAGGAGCTCGTTGAGAAAATCAACAAGATAAATAAACCCTTAACCAGACACTATCCAAATTGACAAAATCAGAAATGAAAAGGGAAACAACAACAGAAACCAAGGAAATTCAAAAAATCATCTAATTCTACTATAAAAGCCTATACTCAACAAAAGTGGAAAATGGAAACCGGGAAAGGGAATAACACTCGAAATGTAAATAAGAAACACTCAAGTTAATAAAAAAAAAAGAACAATTTCCTAGACAGATATTTGGGAACCAATGTTCAATCATTATAGGATAAACCATCTAAACAGTCCCATAACTCTTAAAGACATAGAAGCAGTTACTAAAAGTCTCAAAAGCAAAAGAGGCCAAGAACCAGATGGGTTTAGCGCAGAATTCTAGCAGACCTTCAAAGAAGATCCAACACTCTTCAAACAATTCCACAAAATAGAAACAGAAGGAACACTACCCAATTCATTCTATGAAGCCACAATGAAGCTTACACCTAAACCACACAAAGACCCAAAAAAGAACTTCAGACCAATTTCCCTTTTGAATATCAATGCAAAAATATTCAATAAAAATCTCCCAAATTGATTCCAAGAACACATCAAAATGATCACCCACCACGATCAAGTAAGCTTCATTCCACGGATGCAGGGATGGTTCAAAATATGGAAATCCATCAATGTAATCCACTCTATAAATAAACCACAAGATCATCTCATTAGATGCGGAGAAAGCATTTGAAAATATTTGACAACCCTTTATGGTAAAAGTCTTGGGAAGATCAGGAATTCAAGGCCCATACCTAAGTGAAGTAAAAGCAATATACAGTAAACCAGTAGCCAATGTCAAACTAAATGGACAGATTTGAAGCAATCTCACTAAAATCAGGGAAAAGACAAGGTTGCCCACTCTCTCCCTCTCTATACAATATAGTACTAGAAATCCTAGCCAGAACAATTGGACAACAAAGGGATACAAATTGGAAAAGAGGAAGTCAAAATATCATTATTTGCAGTAATAGTATGCATGAGTGACCCCAAAAATTCTACAAGAGAACTCATACAGCTCTTAAACAACTTGAGCAAAGTGGCTGGGTATAAAATTAACTCAATCAAATTAGTGGCCTTCCTCTACTCAAAGGATAAATTGGTTGAGAAAAAAATTAGGGAAATGACACCCTTCACAATAGTTAAAAATAATATAAAATACCTAAGTGTGATTCTAACCAAGCAAGTGAAAGATCTGTATGACAAGAATTTCAAGTCTCTGAAGAAAGAAATCAGAGAAAATCTTAGAAGATGGAAAAGTCTCCCACGCTCATGGATTGGTAAGATTAATATAGTAAAAATGTCCATCTTGCTGAAAGCAATCTACAAATTCAATGAAATGCCCATCAACATTTCAACTCAATTCTTCATAGAGTTAGAGCAACTTGCAAATACATTAGGAATAACAAAAAAAAAAACCCAGGATATTGAAAACTATTCTCAACAATAAAAGAACTTCTGGGGGATCATCATCCCTGACCTCAAGCTGTATTACAGAGCAATAGTGATAAAAACTGAATGGTATTGATACAGGGACAGGCAGGTAGATCGATGGGATAGAATTGAAGACCCAGAAATGAACCCACACAACTATGGTCACTTGATCTTTGACAAGGGAGCTAAAACCATCCAATGGAAGAATGATAGCATTTTCAACAAATCGTGCTGGTTCAACTGGATGTCAGCATGTAGAAGAATGCAAATTGACCTATTCTTATCTCCTTGTCCAAAGTTCATGTCCAAATGGATCAAGGACCTTCACATAAAACCAGATACACTGAATCTAACTGAAGAGAAAGTGGGGAAGAGCTTTGAACACATAAGCATTGGGGAAAATTTCCTGAACAGAGAACCAATGCCTTTTGCTCTAAGATCCATGATGGACAATTGGAACCTCATAAAACCGCAAAGCTTCTGTAAGGCAAAGGACACTGCCAATAGTACAAAATGGCAATCAATAGATTGGAAAAAGATCTTTACCAATTATACATCCGATTGAGAGCTAATATCCTATATAAATAGCTCACAAAGTTATACTCCAGAAAACCAAATAACCCTATTAAAAATGGGGTGCAGTGGTAAATAGAGAATTCTCAACCAAAGAATCCTAAATAGTTGAGAAGTATCTAAAGAAATGTTCAACATCCTTAGTTATCAGGGAAATGCAAATCAATACAATCCTGAGATTCCACCTAACACCAGTCAAAATGGCTAAGATCAAAAACTTAGGTGACAACAGATGTTGATGAGGATGTGGAGAAAGAGGAACACTCTCCCATTTCTGGTGGGATTGGAAGCTGGTACAACCACTGTGGAAATCAGTCTGGTGGTTCCTCAGAATACTGGACATTCCACTACCTGAGGACCCAGCTATACCAGTCCTGGGCATATACCAAAAAGACGCTCCAACATGTAACAAGGACACATGCTATACTATGTTCATAGCAGCCTTATTTGTAATAGCCAGAAGCTGGAAAGAACCCAGATGTTTCTCAAGGAAGAACGGATACATGGTACATTGATACAATGGAGTACTACTCAGCTATTAAAAACAATGAATTCATGAAATTCTTAGGCAATTGGACTGAATCAGAAAATGTTATCCTGAGTGTGGTAACCCAGTCACAAAAGAACACACATGGTATTTATTCACTGATAAGTGGATATTAGCCTAAAAGCTCAGAATACCCAAGATACAACTCCCAGACCATATTAAGCTCAACAAGAAGGATGACCAAAATATGGATGCTTAAGTTCTCCTTACAAGGTGGAACAAAACACTCATAGGAAGTAGAGGGTTGGAGGCACTTGGGAGGACGAAAGGTGGGGGAGGGGGAAAAAGCAGGGCAGGATCAGGTATGAAAGGAGATGGGGATGATATACAGGGGGTCAGGAAATTGAACAGATGTGTTTAGCAATGGGGAACTGGTGGGTAGGCACCAGCAAGTCCCAGGTGCCAGGAAAGCAAGAGGCTCCCAGGACCCAGTGGGGGCGCTATTACATGAAATGCCCAACAAAGGGGAGGAAAAACCTATAGAGACCATATCCAGGGGTTAGGCAAAGCCCGTAGTTGTGGGATGGAGTTACCCACTCATCTCCAAATTTTTAACCCAGAATTGCTCCTGTCTAAAGGAAATAAAGATACAAAGTGTGGAGCAGAGACTGAAGGAAAGGCCACCCTGAGATTACTCCACCTGGGGATCCATCCCATATATAGACAGCAAGCCCAGATAATAATGTGGATGCCAAGAAGTGCTTACTGACAGGAGCCAGATATACTTACTCCAGAGAGGCTCTGCCAGATCCTACAAATACAGAGGTGAATGCTAGCAGCCAACCATTGGACTGAGCACACGGACCCCAAAGGGGAGGTTAGAGAAAGGACTGAAGGAGTTGAAGGGGTTTGCAATCCCATAGGAAGAACAAGGTCAGTCAACTAGACACCCAGAGCTCCCTGGTACTAAACTACCAACCAAAGAGTACATATGGAGGGACTCATGGCTCCAGCTGCATATGTAGCAGAGGATGGCCTTGTTTAGCCTCAGTGGATCTGTGAAGTCTTGATGCCCCAATGCAAGGGAATGCTGAGGCGGGAACTTGGGAGTAGGTGGGTGGGGAAGCACCCTCTTAGAAACAGGGGGATGGAGGATGGGATAGGTGGTTTCTAGAGGGGAAACTTGGAAAGGGTATAGCATTTGAAATGTAAATAAATAAAATATCCCATTTTTTTTAAAAAAGACAATTTTCTTATCTATGAAATTTATATATTTTATAGTGGTAAAACTGTCAATGAAAACTTCCAGCAGTATTTCCTTGAAATAAATTCTCATTCTTACACTGTCAATGAACGTCATGTAGTCATTTTCTTCCTCTTTTTATGAATAATAGATTTGTATTCTCACTCAGGCTCAGCTGGAGAAAGAAGTGGACAGCCAGTGTTTTTCAAGGATTTGTTGATCTTTTTATGATTATCTTTACAGAATAGCTAATATATCTCAATGTCATTGTCTCTGCCCAAACCATAGTCAGATGAACACAAAGAACAGAACTTGAGGTCAGACAATGGGTACAGGCAAAGGAAATGTTCATGAACAATGAAAAGACACACAGAAGGGACAAAGTGTAAGGACCAGGAGTAGGCACCAAAATTCATCCTTCTTGATCATGAGAAGTTAAATGGCATCTACTCATTGTTGTCTGTCCATATATGTAGTAGACCTAAGAGTAAGCACTTTGAAGGCACTCATTTTTAACTGCCACATTTGGAATAATAAATATTACCTTAAAATTTCAAAGAGGGTAAGTAACTTGTTGAGAGCCAGAATAACAGGGAGTTTGTCTTGGACCTTAGGTACATCATTTCTTATCTATAGCTGTGCTGACTGCCCATTTAATGAACACAGTACCTTGTTTCTAAGACTTTGTATCACATATGGCTTCTGTATTAGTTAGTGACAAAGTATAGAGGCAGGGGTTTAAACACGTGCATTTTTTATATTATTTTATGTTCTATATAATATTCTAGAGACAATTTATAAGTGTAGACATGTAGCCAATTTTATGGTTCAGCTCTTTATTTTCCTTGTATGTAATCTATAAGAAACTATTCTTTCATTTAAATGTTAATTGTGTTCACACATGTGGCTAAAAATATTAAACATAACAGAAAAATTTAATATTGCTGCTTTTTACTTGTCTCACTCTCCAGAGGAATTTTAAAAAGTGAACACAGCTTTAGGGATTTTAAATTTTATTTATTTGTTTTTACTTATTTATTTATTTATTGATTGATTGATTGATTGTATATGAGTGATCTGTCTCCACACACATCTAGAGGAGGGAATCAGATCCCATTACAGATGGTTGTAAGGCACCATGTAGTTGCTAGGAATTAAAAGCAGGACCTCTAGAAGAATAGCCATCTTGCTAGCACATTTTTTCAAAATCGTTTTTGAAAATGTATTTATTATTTTTTAAATGTCAGAGGGCTTCTTCTGCATATATACCTATATGACAGAAGAGAACATTAGATCATGGTCATGAGCACCATCTCATTGATGGCTGGGAATTGAGCTCAGAACTGTAGAAGAGCAGCCATTTTCTTAACCACTAAGCCATCTTACCAGCCAGTGGCAAATATTTTTAACCATGGGTATTTTAAATTTACATTCTTAATATTAAAAGTAATTTATATTATTTTTGTTTTTTACTTAAAAATTCTGAATTACATTTTATTTATTTATTTATTTATTTAGTGTGTGTGTGTGTGTGTGTGTGTGTGTGTGTGTGTGTGTGTGTGTGCATGCTTGGGCCATTATGACACACATATTGAGATCAGGGAATGGCTTTGTGGAGTCAGTTCTCTGCTTTTACCATGTAGGTTTTGGAATCAGCTCAGACCATTATTAGGCTTGGCAGCAAGCACCTATTTCCTCTGAACCATCTTGCAAACTCTGATTCTTAGCATTCGGTTTGCGGTTGGACTCTGTGCTAGAGCAGAATCTGAGTCTTGTTTTCTGTACAGAATACTAAGCCCCATGGAGATGCTCATCAGAATACCTGTGTGCCTTCCTCCTCCTCTTCTTTCTGTTGATCCCACCCTCCTCTCCTCTTTCCTTTTTCTTCCATGTTTCCCTCCTTCACTCTTTCCTTCCCTTCACTGAGGTTTTTGGTTCCCTCTATTTTCTCTGCATCCTCTGGAGTCTACTTCTTGTTTATCTTTGTTTTCTTGTCTGGGCGCTGTTCCAGTAGGATCTGATGAGTACTCCCTAGATAGTCATCATAAAAATGAGGAAATATAGACTAGCTAGATGTTCTTATTACATTTACATTTTAAAAACATAAACATTCATATTTGCATAACATGTATGAAGTCACATTTGTTCCATGAATAGTTGGGGATTTGCTGTCAGCATGTGCTCTCTCTGACAAGAATGGACCATTTTGCTTATGCAGAATGGCTCCTCTTTCTTTCACACTGATGTTTTCAAGTGAATGGCTTGAGGAGTGGCCATGTGTGTCACACACTTAGGGAACTAACGCTGATCTGTTGGCTGGAAATGCATGCCCGTCTTAAACAACTGACTAAGCATACTTGGAACCAGCCTAGGTATTGTTTTTTTGTTTTGTTGAATAGGCAAGTATTTTGGTTCTAGGTCTGAGAGGATGTGGTTTCCAGTTGTGAAACCATCTTGTTAGGATGTGTTGCTGGACTGGTGTATAGACTGAGTCAGAAACTGCAAAGTGATCAGTGTCTAGAGACAGAGGTCAAGTCTCTGATCAATTTTATTCAAAGCCTTAAGGTTACTCTGTTGTATGAACAAAACCTTTCTTATTAAGCAACCCTGAGCTTAGGTTTCTGTTATGCTGACAGAAATACTCTGTTGTCATTGTGACATATTTACAATGGCTGCAAAATCTTCGATATACCACCAGCTGACAGCTTGGATCAATGTCACCCTTTCCAGCTTGATTTCTGGAAGCATCTGATTGTTATGCCTTATAAAATATGGCAGAAGAGACATTGTGCTCTCTCTTAAAGAAGGCAGCAACTTCCATATTCTTTCTCTTTGCACATATTTCCTGGGTACTTTGAGATACTATGGAAAAATTCAACATCTCTCGTGTTGTTATGCTGAAGGGACCATGAGAAAGCACATTGGCGAATCATCCTGTCTGTGGTAGTCTTTTACCCAAGGCATTGACAAGTGACTGAAGCTATCTTGGGATCTCCAGTCCAACTTGCCCATTTGAGACTCACTTGCCTGGAGAAATAAGTTGTCAGCCATGGCTTTGTGACCTTGTTATGGGAATCACACTTGGCGTTGTGGTCTTTGTGATCAGCACAATGAATTTAGACAAAACAGACCATACCATAGAAGACAGGCTGCATCCACAATAGTGTCTGGAATACATCCCCAGGTGGGGCAGTCTCTGGATGGCCTTTCCTTCAGCCTCTGCTCCACACTTTGTCTCCATATTTCCTATAGATAGGAGCAATGCTGACAGGAGCCTGTTATAGTTGTCTCCTGAGAGGCTCTGCCCGAGCTTGACAAATACAGATGCAGATGCTCACAGCCATTCATTGGACTGAGCACAGAGACCTCAATGGAGGAGTGAGGGAAAGGACAGAAGGAGCTGAAGTGGTGTATCCCCATAGGAAGAACAACAATATCAATCAACCAGACCCCCAGAGCTCCCAGGGACTAAACCACCAACCAAAGAGAACACATGAAGGGACCTGTGGCTTCAGCTAAGTAACAGAGGATGGCCTTATCTGGCATAATGAGAGGAGAGACCCTTGATCCTGTGAAGGCTCTATGCCTCAGTGTAGGGGAATGCCAGGGTAGTGAGGTCTGAGTGGGTGGGTGGGTAGGAGAGCACCCTCCTAGAAGTAGGGGGAGGGGTAATGCAGTAGGGGGCTTGCAGAGGGGGAACTGAGAAAGGGAATGACATTTGAAATGTAATAAAATATCCAATTTAAAATAAAAAGAAGGGGTTGGGGATTTAGCTCAGCGGTAGAGCGCTTGCCTAGCAGGCACAAGGCCCTGGGTTTGATCCCCAGCTCCGGAAAAAAAAATAAAATAAAAAGAAGACTGACTGTATTTATTATGGAACGGTGAGCCATTCCTAAGCAAGACATTAGGTAATGCCTAAACAGGGTGTGGTGCAGAGCTTCAGGTAGGCCGTATAATCTTTCTGAAGTCTCTGGAACAGGAATCTTTCTTAGTTTAAAAAAACCCTCCTTTCAGAAGACAGCAGCAGTCACATGATCCTTTGGGTAGTTCAGAAAGTTGTGTTCCCACGTAGGGGCAGAAATATGGTTTAGTTCCCATTCAAATCCCATTTTTTTTGACTGAGACTCAAACAATAGGACATATTAAAAAAGAAATAAGGAATAAAAAAATCTATAACATAGTCATACATTACCAAGAGAAATTACTATTCTGTAACAAATGTCAACACAGCCGACTTCCTACACTTCCCCTACTTTTGTCTGACCTGTGGTTATCTTTTCATGTCATAGTTTGGTTGGGATGGCTCAGTCTGTTTTTAACTATCACTGTGTCTCACATGGGAAATGAACACGCTATGAGGGACACAAGAGAAGAGGCCATTGCTGCTGTGATGGAGAAGTCTTCCATCAGTGGGCTTGAAACCGCGTTGCATTTGGTAAGACTCGTGGCAATGCCCGTGTACAGTCATGAACTGAAATCTCACCCCCTGAGTGATGACTGACTTTTTGACTCATACTTTTATTAGAAAAACTAATATACTCATTGATTTAATATCCCGTGCTTTAGGGTAGTGTGTTCTACTGTAATGTATAGTTTGAGAGTAAATTCTCATAATTTCTTAGAATTTGTTTATTTAATTAACACTTGTGGCTAATTACTTACCTTAAAATATTCTATATAGTCAGGAAGTGTTGAAAAGGAAAAAAAAAATCTTTCCCAGTAGGACAGCCACAAATGAGCTGAAGTGGTTTTCAGATGAGAGGTGAAAATAGACGTTTTTATTTCAAGATGTGATCTGTATCTCAGGAGTGCTTTTCCATTATTGCAATTTTAATAAAATGACCTATCCTAACTGGTTCTTCTGCATTATTAAGGGATATTATACCTAGTACACAGGTTAGATAAGTGTATAACATGACAGGAATCACAAAAATATCCACATAAAGTTTAAGGCATTTTGATGACCGTATGCCTAAATTCACATATATAATGTTTGCATCATGAATACATTAGCAAAAAGGGATTTCTACCCTGAATAGCACCATTTATATTTTTTTCTGTGGACAGATATGTAGCTCCCATGCAAAATAATGTTTGTGTTGGAAAATGACTTCCAATTCTTGCTAAGGAAATACCAATTACAAAAGAAGAAAAGGAGAAATAATTTATGTGCAGGGATAGAATGATGATAATTCTAATGGGTAAATAAACTTCGTAGGGTAAGATGTGAGACTGA
This sequence comes from Rattus norvegicus, assembly GCF_021556685.1. Lineage (NCBI taxonomy): Eukaryota > Metazoa > Chordata > Mammalia > Rodentia > Muridae > Rattus > Rattus norvegicus. Next base: position 11,433,634 of record NC_141551.1, on the reverse strand, counting down.
CCAGAGCAGGGTGAAGTGATAGAGCCTGTGAGCCTGCCCTCAGGGCTCATATGCTGATATTGTTCCAACAGGGCAATGAGGGCAGAGATGACAAATCTTGGCCTGATAACCCTGTGAACATGGAGCAGAGTTGAGCTCCTCAACAATGACTTGGAAACCACTTCCTTTGATAAAGACTTCTTTGAATGAGAACTGAGACCATGGCTAAGCACACTGTACCACAGCCTATTAAGGTTGATCATGCAAATCATCTGCCCCACTCTGTTCTTTCTCTGTGTAAACCTAGAACTCATGGGCTCAGTACCACTGGATGACTTTGTTCCTCTTTTCAGTACGGCCATACTGAATGTCTCCTTGCTCTGATTTCCACGATTTTTTCTAGATATGTTTTCAGAAGGTGACCCTTAGAAAAGCAAACAAACAAAACTGTAATCCCATGCCATATATTGATTGCTCTCTGCATCTCTCCAGCCCTATGAAATCATGATTTTATAAAAAAGGTAAAGGGACAGGCCATCTTTTACAATGCTTCAAATTTAGTTAAAAAGTAATTTAAGATCACGTGAAAGGAATATTATTTCAATGCAATTGAAATGTAATAAAGCTAGAGGTGTTTGCTTAATTATTCTCAGGCATTTTATAAATGCTAAAGGCTGGCTTATCTTCAGAGTGATGATTCCAAGCTTCCCATTGTTTAGGGAGTGTCACAGTGAGGACTTCCCTTTCTCTTTCCTTGTCACAAAGTAGTTTTCTGTAACATTCTTTTAAGTGGCCTCGAGTGACATGATTTATTTTCCTGTGCTGCTTTGTAACTTAGAAGCCAAATCTTCAGTGATCTGATATCATTGTTTTCCTTTGAAGCTTTTCTAAGTTAATGTCATTAAGAACCTGTCACCGCTGCCTTTTCAAGTCTACAGGGCTGAAACAGATGCGTGCAAAACAGTCACACTTTGTTCCAGACTTTCCATTAGATCCTGCATTTATAGGTAATATATATTAAACATATAAATATGTATTTAATCATGTTTTCATTAATCAGCTTCTAATTTTTAGTATGTGTCTGTGTGTGCTCATGTGTGTACAGGTGCTTGCTTGTGTTCAAGTGTACATGTGCTTGTGTGTGTCGATGCTGGTACAGGATATAGTTCAACCTTAGGTGTCATTCCTCAGATTCAGTCTGCCTTGTAACCTGCAGGTGAAGTTAGGTTGCTCCTCCAGTGCTGGAATTAGAAGCACATGCCACTGTACCCAGCTTCCTTACTTGTGTTCTAGAGATAAAACACAGGTAACCATGCTTGTATGCTAAGTCATTTTACTGGCTAAATTCTCTCTTAGCCTTACTAACCAGAACTTAATGGTGTAGAATTACATCTAGATATTTTTTTCCAGGTATGAACCACTAAAAATTCAGTCTTATTTGTACTTTCCATTTGAATCTGTTGGGATAAGATGATAATATAGCACACATTCTTTTTTTTTTATTTTTATTAACTTGAGTATTTCTTATTCCTCTTCCTGGTTTCCAGGCCAACATCCCCCTAGCCCTTCCCCCTCCCCTTCTATATGGGCTTCCCCTCCCTATCCACCCCCCATTACCGCCCTCCCCCCAACAATCACGTTCACTGGGGGTTCAGTCTTGTCAGGACCAAGGGCTTCCCCTTCCACTGGTGCTCTTACTAGGCTATTCATTACTACCTATGAGGTTGGAGCCCAGGGTCAGTCCATGTATAGTCTTTGGGTAATGGCTTAGTCCCTGGAAGCTCTGGTTGATTGACATTGTTGTTCATATGAGGTCTTGAGCCCTTTCAAGCTCTTCCAGACTTTTCTCTGATTCCTTCAACGGGGTTCCCGATCTCAGTTCAGTGGATTGCTGCTGGCATTCGCCTCTATATTTTATAGCACACATTCTTTTTTTTTTTTTTTTTTTTTTGCATTTTAAGACAAATACTCTTTTATTTCTGTTAAACTGAATATACAATTATTGTTCCCTAGGCAACCAACTTTTCCTTACTACTACAGTTTCACATTAATAAAACAGATGGTGGGGCCCAGGAGCGGCAGGATCCCTGCGCCTGAGACACCGCCAGAACCTGAAGGAAACAGACCGGATAAAAAGTTCTCTGCACCCAAATCCCGTGGGAGGGAGAGCTAAACCTTCGGAGAGGCGGACACGCCTGGGAAACCAGAAGAGACTGCACTCTGTGCACATCCAGACGCCAGAGGAAAACACCAAACGCCATCTGGAACCCTGGTGCACGGAGGCTCCCGGAAAGAGCGGCGCAGATCTTCCCGGTTGCTGCCGCCGCGGAGAGGACTTAGGCAGTACCCCACGAGCAAACTTGAGCCTTGGAACCACAGGTAGGACCAACTTTTCCCCTGCAAGAAACCTGCCTGGTGAACTCAAGACACAGGCCCACAGGAACAGCTGAAGACCTGTAGAGAGGAAAAACTACATGCCCGAAAGCAGAACACTCTGTCCCCATAACTGGCTGAAAGAAAACAGGAAAACAGGTCTACAGCACTCCTGACACACAGGCTTATAGGACAGTCTAGCCACGGTCAGAAATAGCAGAACAAAGTAACACTAGAGATAATCTGATGGCGAGAGGCAAGCGCAGGAACCCAAGCAACAGAAACCAAGACTACATGGCATCATCGGAGCCCAATTCTCCCACCAAAGCAAACACTGAATATCCAAACACACCAGAAAAGCAAGATCTAGTTTCAAAATCATATTTGATCATGATGCTGGAGGACTTCAAGAAAGACATAAAGAACTCCCTTAGAGAACAAGTAGAAGCCTACAGAGAGGAATCGCAAAAATCCCTGAAAGAATTCCAGGAAAACACAATCAAACAGTTGAAGGAATTAAAAATGGAAATAGAAGCAATCAAGAAAGAACACATGGAAACAACCCTGGACATAGAAAATCAAAAGAAAAGACAAGGAGCTGTAGATACAAGCTTCACCAACAGAATACAAGAGATGGAAGAGAGAATCTCGGGAGCAGAAGATTCCATAGAAATCATTGACTCAACTGTCAAAGATAATGTAAAGCGGAAAAAGCTACTGGTCCAAAACATACAGGAAATCCAGGACTCAATGAGAAGATCAAACCTAAGGATAATAGGTATAGAAGAGAGTGAAGACTCCCAGCTCAAAGGACCAGTAAATATCTTCAACAAAATCATAGAAGAAAACTTCCCTAACCTAAAAAAAGAGATACCCATAGGCATACAAGAAGCCTACAGAACTCCAAATAGATTGGACCAGAAAAGAAACACCTCCCGTCACATAATTGTCAAAACACCAAACGCACAAAATAAAGAAAGAATATTAAAAGCAGTAAGGGAAAAAGGTCAAGTAACATATAAAGGCAGACCTATCAGAATCACACCAGACTTCTCGCCAGAAACTATGAAGGCCAGAAGATCCTGGACAGATGTCATACAGACCCTACGAGAACACAAATGCCAGCCCAGGTTACTGTATCCTGCAAAACTCTCAATTAACATAGATGGAGAAACCAAGATATTCCATGACAAAACCAAATTTACACAATATCTTTCTACAAATCCAGCACTACAAAGGATAATAAAGGGTAAAGCCCAACATAAGGAGGCAAGCTATACCCTAGAAGAAGCAAGAAACTAATCGTCTTGGCAACAAAACAAGGAGAATGAAAGCACACAAACATAACCTCACATCCAAATATGAATATAACAGGAAGCAATAATCACTATTCCTTAATATCTCTCAATATCAATGGCCTCAACTCCCCAATAAAAAGACATAGATTAACAAACTGGATACGCAATGAGGACCCTGCATTCTGCTGCCTACAGGAAACACACCTCAGAGACAAAGACAGACACTGCCTCAGAGTGAAAGGCTGGAAAACAACTTTCCAAGCAAATGGTCAGAAGAAGCAAGCTGGAGTAGCCATTCTAATATCAAATAAAATCAATTTTCAATTAAAAGTCATCAAAAAAGATAAGGAAGGACACTTCATATTCATCAAAGGAAAAATCCACCAAGATGAACTCTCAATCCTCATCTTCGGTTGGTTTATATACAAGTGTGCAATTTCTAGGCTTGAAAGTAAAATGATGCTATCTCGTGCTGGATAGAGGAGCCTTATTTTTTATTATGGCAGCTTGCTATTTTTGTAATATGGTGATTTGGTTGAACACATTAAAGTACAGTAGTAACTGATCTCCCCCTCTTCCTGGATGAGTGAGGAGATGATTAAATGTTGATGTCAGCATCCATGAGCATATTCAGATGAGCTTCTGCTTCTGTTGAAAAGGATGCTGTGTTTGATTGTGGTCCGAAGCTTTGAAGCACTACTTGGCATCTCCTTCCTTGGAGGTTTCACTGTTTAAACATAACAGATTTGATAGCTTGTTGGTAAGGTGAGGTCCAGCTTGTCTCCACTAGGTCATCTTCATGTGAATCCGGTGGTTATACGGTTTTGTTCTAGGGATATTTCATTTTTTTAATAACGGTTTTAGCTGACATTCATGGAGAGAATGAATCCTTAGAAGTGTGCCACTAGTGAAAGGAAATCCTGTCTAGAGTATGTTTCTTTACAAAGCTGTGTCACACCATCCTTTGGGCCCTCTGCTGGAAAAGTAGAATCAAGTCTCAAATAATGCCTTTTAAATTGTATCCTCTAGTATTATAGATGTAGGACAGTACTGTATCATACCTCTGTGGATGTAAAATAGCTTGTACCTGCTTTATGATACGTAGTAGTGACCGTGCTTTATCAGAGCTGTTTTTAATGATGTTGCTCAGAATGTTTTCTTTCCAGATGATGATTGAGAAGCTAATTTAAAAAAAAATGGTGCCAGGTACCACAAGAGTAACAGAACTGTGCTGTTTTCTCGGGTTTTGTTTTTTTACTTTTTTTTTTTTTAATGGAGTGTGCTGGATGTCTCTACAGTTTTGTTCAGATGACTGCAGAACCTGGAAAAGCTGTTGCTGCTGTTGATGCATAACACACTGCTATTATTGGTCTTTTTATATAAATATAAATATATATATACAGATATATAATTTGAATTTTTTGAAACTTTACCTGTGCTGTCAACTTTCGAAAAAAGTATCCCCGTTTACTGTGTTGAGTTGGCACTGTACAGAAATTAACAGCCATATTGGTCTAGAAATGTTGAACTTAAGTTTTTTCCATTTGTACAGGGGTAACACACTGTATTAAATATGTAAGGTCTTATATACGTGGGTTTGATTACAAAAACTAATAAAGTATTCTCTAAATAAAAAAAATGAAAAAGAATAAAAAAAAAGTGACCAGAAGAAAAAAAAAAAAGAAAAAAAATGGAAAAAAAAAAAAAAGAACCCATTCCACCAGCATCTTATGAATTGAAGCAAATAAGACACCAAATTTCCACAATGATTGATCAGCAGACAAGAGGGATATACTAGCTTGGTAAATACTGCTTATTCAAAATACAACCATGTACAGTTTTCTGGACACTGCCTAAATATAATGTATGTCTTCTTGAAAAAAAAAAAAAAAGGATTGATTTATTCAATACTGTGTTTGAGTGTTTACCTGCATAGCTGTATGTGTACCACATACACACTGCCAGAAGAGAGTGTCAGAGGGCCTGGAACTGGAGTTACCGATAGTTAGGAGCTGCCCTAACTAAACTTGAGTTTTCTGTAAGACTAGTAAGCCCTTTAACTGCCAAGTCATCTTTCCTCCAGCGTGGTATTCTCTTAATTGGATTAGTTGAAGTGGCAGACGATCCTGGATATGGCTTGAACCATCTCATGGGAACCACATAAAAAGGAGAAAGCGAGTTAAACACATAGGGCTACTCTCTGCCTATTCTTGACTGTGGATGTGACTAGTTGCATCGTGTTCCCACTGCCTTGATGTTCCAGCAAGGACTGCGGCAACTTGGAATGATGAGCTAACATAAAGCTCTCCCCCCCCATCTGCTTTTGTTGGGGTGTCAATCACAGCAACAGGGAAGTGGACTAAGACATCCTATAAATATTTGCTGAAGGATCCCATGCCTGTTCCTCTTCAACAGACTCTGACGTGTAATTACAGTTACATGCTAGTTAATTATTACTGTAATTACTTATCACTTTAGCTGTACATCGCCGTGTTAATAAAAATTAAGTGATAAGACATGAAAAAAAAAAGAGTGTAATAGACTTTTTTTTCTGGGTCATTTTTTTGAGGAAGTCTATGAACACTTTGCTCAGGACTCAATCCTAAAGATTGTGTGTGGGTCTGCTATTTCCTAAAGGTTTTACAATTGTGTATGTTTGCATTTAAATCTTAGTTCTACTCTGAGTTGATTTGGCTTAATGTATGAGACTCTTACTAGGGTTACTGGCTTTTGTAGTTTATGGTTCAAACCCTTAGTATTGTGTGCACTAGAAAAGCTCTATAGTAACTGAGTTATATCCCTAGACCTACAGTTGATTAACACCAACCCTGATATAAATAATAATAAAAAGCTGAAGGCATGTATTCTTCATCAAAAAAAAATAAAACAGATGGTGAAAAGACAACTTTGATTGTGAAGATCTAATTACAGTAATAAATAAAATAATTTATACAAGTTTCCTTTTTTTTTTTTTTTTTTTTTTTTTACTTTTCTATAAGGATCATATCATTAAAGCCCTAGAGGCTACTTTTGGCTTTACCTTAGGAATGACTCTTGATTTGTTTTCTTTTGATACAGAAGCAAACTTTGTTTTTTAAAAGTGTCTGAGGGAGAAGCTATACTGTACCCCCACCAGGTAATGCACTAAGTGAACAGCATACTCTAATACCCCTCAACTATCTTCTGGGCAATTTATATAGTAAAACGTGTAATAAAAAAAAGTCATGGTTATCAAATACAGGCAATATTACCTCCCCTCATTTAATCTCACTTCAAAGTGCTAACTGTAAACTAAGGACTGGTTTCTGATGAGGGTGATAACTGCTTGGTTACCAGTGCATTGTGTTACCACTTTACCCACATTCCCTTTAAAAGTTAAAAACCAAAGACCTGTAGTGAATTTTCTTGACTCTCTGCTTCGTCCTTTACCCTGCCTCAGTCAGCTCCCACTGCCAGCAATGGGTTAACCATCACAGCCACCTCCCATGATCTTGGACCTGGATGCTGGTCATGTCATAAACTCCTAAGTTAGTCTTTCTGAAAGTCACTGCTAAGGTGAGCTGGACCTTGTTGCTAATATAACCTGAATTGTAAGCAGACCAGCCTGAGTCTGGGCAGAGCTCAGTGTCCACCGCAGAGATGGGTATTACTGTTTAGATGTAAACCAGAGGAGTTAAGCTTTGGTGACAGAAGTAGCTGCAGTGACTGCAACTCCCTCTTGACACAAAACTTAACAAGTCTGGGCAGCTCACACTTACTGTCCTCCATCATAACACACTTATAAAATTGGACCTCAGATGATCTACTTAAAAGGAGGTAAAAGGTAACAGCAGCAACGATGTGCATGGCTTAAGCACAGCAGCTATGCACAGGCCAGAGGAATGGCAGACCAAGACTCTTGGGATGGCTCCTTTCTTTGGAGACAATGTAGTCAACAATGTGGCTTCCTGAAGTACCTGCTTCTAACAATCTAGTGACAGTTTACCAAGTCCTCAACATCCTTTGAGTCCTCAGAAACAGGACTGCCCAAAGATGATCCAATTATATTCGATTCTTCCTGATGATGTTGAAATATGGGATCTGTTATTGTTGTCAAAGGCAAGACAGACTCAGCGTCGATACCATCAGATGCCTGGATAAAGCCATGTGGTGAAGGAACGATAAGTATTGTCTCATCATCAATTGTCTGATGAACTTGGTGTACTATGGTAGGAGACTCTAAATCCTCAGTAACATAAGCACTGGCTAAGTCGGAAGGCGGTTCTTGCTTAAGGTCAGTGTCAGCAATTTCTTCCTCTGTTCTGACCATGACACTATTCATCAGTTCTGTGCTATTTTGGTCACTGTATTTAGACACATGAGCATTATTAAATGATGGTTGTATAGTCATCTTAGGCCGAGGAATTTCATCTGGGAAAGTGTCTGCTTCTAGTGCATCTGGAGGCTCAGGAAAATCAGATGAATGAAGATCACTATCAGCTGTCAGTTCTGCTTGGGATATTGAAGAAGTGATGTCCTCTGTAGCAACAGTTTGAATGATGACTCTTGGTGTGTGACACTGTACTGTGACATTGTCACTTGTGTTCAACAAATGTTCCGGGGATAAAGCATGAACAATGATCTGTTCAGGAGAAGCAGGAGCAGCAGCTGCCAGGGTTACTGTGGGACTTGTGGTCAGTGTTAGGGGAAGGCCTTGACTTGAGCTTGTTTGAAGAAGGTAGGTGCCTGGAGTACCAGTAGGCTGTAAATGGAAAGATGGAAGAATCTCAAATGTTTGTAGTGTTCCACTGTTTAGTGTTATTGTTTCTGAGTCAACAGAAGCAGCAGGGGAGTCTGTTGAAGCAGGAAACGAAACATCCTTATGGTTTGCGATTTGCCTTTTGATGGCCCACCATTTACTTCGAAGCCACTGTGGTGAACGAACACTGCTCCATCCCTCAGCTAGAAGATCCCAGTTTATGTCATTTTCATCAGCTACATCAAGCTCAGCTATCCTGAGGATGAGATTGATTTCATCTTCCTTGGTCCACTCAGTTCCCCCACTCTGTTTCCAGTTCAGGTAGTTGAGCCATTTAGAACGGCATTGCTTTTCTGAGCGGGTACCCACTCTTTCCGCTACAGCTGCCCAAGACACACCCTGTGTGACGATGTCACCTGGCTCCGTATAGCACACATTCTTATTGTGATTTACAGGATGCATGACCCTATAGCCATGACAATAAAATAAGTAGAAGGACAAACTTATCAGGAGCTCTGTCATAAGAGTAGTTGGGGTATTAAAACATCCCAGTAGAAGGAATATGTTCACAGGATTCTTATCCAGGATTCTTTCCACTTCTCCTTTTTGTTCTACATCCAGATGTATGATCCTGGTTGGTGCTAATGCACATAGGAGAGGGATGGTTAATTGAAGTGGGACTCTGTAGTACAGAGTGAAGTTTTCATGAGTCCATCACACATGATGACTTGACCTTTTGAACATGCAGTTGTTTTTGAGTTAGCCACGCTGCTTTAAGTAAGTCCAATAAACTCATTGTATTAGTTACTTTTCTATGACTGTCATAAAATATCATGACCAAAAAACCTTTTTAAGAATATTTATTTTGACTAACAATTCTATAGGCTACATATCCATAATTGTGGGGAGAGCATGATGTCTAGTGCAGAAAGCCAAGAGATTATATCTCAATGATACATAAGAAGCAAAAGAGAGTGAATAGGAAGAGAAGTGAGGCTTTACACACTCAGAGGCCACAATCCAGTATGGCTCTTCATTCTACAAGATCCACCATCTTCCCAAACAACACAGCTGACTGGGGATCAAGTGTCCAAACTCATAGTCTTATGATGACAATTTTCATTGGACTGTAATAACCATGGTTTCTCTAAGCTGGGCTTGAGTGGACTTATTTTTTTTTTGGCCTGTAGTTTTTGTCTATCTGAGGTGAATAGATATTTACTCTTGTCTTTCTAGGAAAAGTCATTCTCAGAGCCCATGGGACCACTTGAATTGCACTATTTTCAGGAACTTGTTAAAAATAGAATTTTCTAGCATTCTATATACAATATTCTAACTTACTTAAGTGAACTTGAACTCAAGGACCTATATTTTAAACCAGGTTTCCATGAAGATTTTCATGGTTGCCTGCAATACAGGTAGGATGCATTAGTAATAGTTCCCTATCCATATAATGAATATTCATAGACAAAATGAAGTGGAAAATAGGAATGATAATTAGATAAGTTTTGGAGAAAGTTTAAGTATGAAGAAATATCATGTCAAAGAATTATATAACCTATTTTATTCCTAGATTACAAAAACTTTGTTTATTGCTCCCTAATGTGGTTACTTCAGCTTGGGTCCTCTATAGTTAGTTTGTCCATGAAAACAAACAAACAAACAAACAAACAAACAAACAAACAACATTTACTTAAAGCAGTGATTTCTAACCTTCCTAATGCTGTGAATCTTTACAAATAGTTCCTCATGCTGTGATAAACCAACAAGCATCAAACCACCGTGTTTGTACTTCATAATTGTAGTTTTGCTAAATATCTAATATACAGTATATCTGATATATAAATTTCACAGGGGTCGTGACCCACAGGCTGAGGAACACTGTTTTAAAGGGACTATAGATAGCTTATTCAAGACCCAAATATGAGTGACTATATAGTGCAAGAACACTTATATGGGTTACCTACATAGCATGTTTTAGTATGGTAACAGTTGCAATTTTAATAGGAATAGAATAAAAAAATCTAAGTATTTCAAAATTATAGTGGTGATAACATCAGGTAGGTAGGATACAAAAAAACCAGGGTTATGTCTTTTGTAGGCCTCTGACTTGATGAGATTCTTTTCTTTGGTTATGTAAATGTTAGTGGTCTATGCACGTTCCAAAAAGATTTACTTAATACTCAGAAGGACTTTTTTCATTGTTATCACACAGTTTGGCAGTAAGTCATCATTAAGGGGACTAATGATAACAAAATATAATTCAGCTCCCAATTTATAATGTTCTATCTGTTGTCCTAGCCACTCAGTCAGACTTGTGGAGGATTTAAGACATGCCAATCTTCTCTGAGACCTGTAGTTCATTAGTTAAATAAATATGCACATTTAAAGAGTTTAAAATGTACATAAAAGGTAAAGCTATAGCTTAGTAGATCACTTGTGCTTGAGCTTCAGAACCTTAAGAAAAAGATGTATACACCTGTCCTCAAATTCACTGATATTCCTGTCTCCTGACGAAGATCAAGAATTAGGAGGCTACATTTATGAATGCTGCTTTAAGGAGTACATTGCAGGGAAAGTAACTATGCGTTTTCTCATGCACTGTGAATTCTACCTTGAAACTCATTCATAATTCCATGGTGAGCAGGCTGTCACATTTTAATGAGTCTCATGAGTGCTTTGAAGAGCACAAAGGAACTTTTGCTGCCAGCCAGCATCAATTCATCAGCCAGGTGGCTGAGCTACCTGTAAAAGGGATCCTCAGATTCTAGACAAAACTTTGAGTGACTTCAGATCTGGCCGACATGTTGGCTGAGTTTGTGAAGGAAAGTCTGCAGAGCTAGAAGACTCTGCAAAACCATTCTTAATACTCAACATGCAGACATGTTCAGAGCTCTGCCATTTCACTGGTTATCAGTCACTAAGTTTGGATATGCAAATAACCAGTGACCTTGAGGCAGGATAGAATGATAGGGAAAATTAAGGAAACTTGAATGAGTCTTCTGGCAACCGAGGGTCAAGGCAGTAGGATGTAACTAGTAAAGTCAGAATTGCCTATAGAGATATTGTATTTTCTTAAAGATATCTCAAGGCAGATGTCCAAAACAACACCTAAAATGTATTCACTTAGGGTCAGAATATCTGCAGCCTTGAGTATTACTGTATTAGCATTCATTTCTCATCCTTAACTTTCACAGTGTACCTCACAAAGCCACAAGACAATTTGATTTATAGAATATTATTTAAGATAAGGGAAACCACTTCATTTTAAAACTTGCTTAGCATTGAAACTGATGTTAATTCTAATCTATGAGGAGTACAACTTAGCAGTTATAACGTCTTCTAAGGCTGACTCTCTCATGGCTCCTGTACTGATGTATTTGAATTATATATTATTCTTTTCCTATGTGGCTATTAGTTTCAATACTTGAGAAACTCACTTGTGTTGCTTTCCTTAGCTGTTCCTAGAATTCTTCCCTGTGGTATAGTGCTGGAGTTACGTTTGGCTGTGTCTCCTTGCTGCTTCTGACGTGTTAGGGTCCATGTTGTTGCTTCTAGTATTCTATTTTATAAAATATTGGTTATAAGTGGTCACATAACAAATATTCCAATTATTTATCCTGAAAATTAAAGCATTTATTGTTATATAACCTTTTGGTTTCTCCATCTACCAGATTGCTAAGCTTGCTTTCTAAATTCTACATTTTGAAAAAGATTTTTTTTTAATTTTTGGAAATTTTCTGCAAGTATAACCTATACCTTGGTCACACTTCCCTCCTTCTTGTTCCCTCTCCACTTTACATCACATTTCCATCTCCTTCCTACCTTCCTGAATAGCAGTAATATTACTCATGGAGCAGACATAAGAAACTGGACTTCCACAAATGTTAACTGACAAGTGTCTTATTCTAATCTCTTTTCCAAAAGCCATAGAGTGTCAAGCCACAAAAAGCGACCCGTGTAGGCATCAGAGTGGAACTTATGCTTCAGTTCTGAATTGCTCACTGTATCAGAATTCAGCGAGTGTGTGCTGCATGCATATGGCACCATGTCCACACAAAGGCACCCGGGTCACTAAAGCCACCATGGGCCTGCCACATGAGTAATGCTTTATGAACTCAGTGTCTTTGCAAATGAGTGTTTAGAATTTTTGAATGAATTAGAACGTACAGTACAATGACATAGCTTTGCCTGTTACCACTTGATTCTTCCTGTAATATGAGGAAAATGTCTGACTCTTCAGATGTGTCTGTCATTCTGTCACAGTTCAGTGCCAGCCTTCTATGGATTGGGATTACTCAGAGGATTTTATTTGTGACATTTACTTAGGAGTGCAATATTATCTCACAAAAGTATATGAGATTTCTTTTTTGTTCTTCTAATCTGAGGGTAACATGGTCTACTATTTTTATGGCATCTATATTACAATTTTCTGTTCTTTAATTTATCAATGACGCATAAAATACACTTTGAACATAAAATGAGGAATAAAAGTTTACAGATACAAAGCTCACTTCAAGTGAGGTTAACTTTACAATGCAAATGTAATTAGGAAAAGCTGTCAGTAATGATAGTTTTTCATAGACTTGAAAATGTCCTTTCATGTTTCCCATAGGCTGTTAGAAATGTTGAGGTCTTAAGAACTGTTAATTTAGTTCACATTCATCAGTTTACAGATAAGGAAACAGAGTCTGAGGAATTTTATTCAAACTTATCTGTTAGCAGAAAAATCACAAAAATTGTAGCCTCTTAGCTCACCATCCTTTCACAACGTTGTAGTTATTATCACTTTATTATATATAGATAAAAGCTGATGAATATTCATTTCACAACTGCTTACATCTTAATATAAATTAACATCAAACTTTAATGTCTTATACTTTTAATTACCACTTTGGATAATTACGAGGGCTCTGTAATACAATTTTCTGTTTATTTTATATTTTAAATAGACTTAATTTGAGAAAGATGACATTAGAGAGCTTTTTTAAAAAAATAGATGGAGATGCCATATATTATTATTGCACCAGTAATTGCTTCAAAATTTTCATTTGCTACATTCTAGTGTTAATATAATTGAACTAATAGTACATAGTCATTTGTACATTTGGGCTGTGCCTATCTACTTATGTTACCTGATTTAATATTATACTAATAGTATTGCAAGGAATTTTTGTCCACTGAGATCTGTTGTATTAGACTTTGTGAGTCACTGGGATGGAGCGATTGATTAATGGCTAAAAGAATTTGAGTTGTAGGCCTAAGCTGGAAGAAGACAACTGACCCCAGAAAGCACCTACATGTACCATGTGCAAATATAATCAGATGATACCTGCAATACAGTTGAAAACTAATAGGTGAGTTGTCAATGAGCCAGAAGCTACAGGCACTGATGCTTTTGTTTGGTATTTCATGGTACGTCCTCAAAAGCCTAGCAACTACAATCAAATACAATCAGTAAGGGAGCTACACTGAAGGGAGGTATGACTTTCTATTTAGCATCATTTTTCTGTCACCTACTCCAAGTGGTAGCATAGAATGAAAAGTAAAAAAAAAGTCATTTTGATTTTATTCATAAATGTAAAATATGAATTCTTAGTTCAATACATATGAATGAATGAGGTATTACAGTACATAAATATGATGAAGGACAGAAATCTCATGATAATTTCAGTTGAGAAAATATCTTGGATAAAGTTTAATAGCCCTCCCTTCATTATAAAAGCTTTGTGAAAAACCAGGAGCCGTGGAAGCATCCACTAACATGGTGAGCATTACATATAACAAACCTATAAGCGGGTTCTATTAAGTGGGGAACACACGAAAGCAATTCCTTTATATTCAAAAACAAGGAAAGGGTGACAACTCTCTCTGCTCTTGTTCAACATAATGCTCAAAGCCTTAGAGCAGTAAGTCAAGAGAAGAAAACAACAGAGATAAAAATTAGACAGAAGGAAGTCAACATTTACCTATCTGAAGATGACTTAAATCACACAAACAGAAATTGAAAAATCTCAGAGCTCATGAACACCACTCACAGGGAAGTCAAACACAAGACGAGCACATAGTGAATAGCAGGTTTCTTGCATGTCAGTAATAAATGGGGTGAAAAGAAATCAGGGGACAAGTCCTATTTGAATTGCTTTAAAGCAGATGGATAGGGAATAAAACTAATTAAGGAAGTAAAGGCCTTCTATGAAGAAATCATTAAGGCACAGAAGAAAGAGATTAGATAAGACAGTAGATGAGAAGGTTGCCCATGCTCATCAGTAGGCAGAATTAATATGGTAAGAATGGCTACATTACTAAAGATAATGTACAGACTTAATAGGACCACCATCAAAACTACAATGACCCTCTTCGAAGAACTAGCAAAAAAATTATGCAAATCACAAAACACTCAGAATAGTCAAAGAGCAATGCTGAAGGCAAGAAAACACTTGACTTCAAGTTGTATTACAGAGCCAAAGTAAAACTGGCATGTTAAACACACACACACACACACACACACACACACACACACACACACACACACCACTACCACCACCACCACCACCACCACCACCAGCATCAGCACCAAAGCCAAAACCAAAGCCAAAGCCAAGCCAAATGCAAACCAAAACCCAAACTAAAACCATAACCAAAACCAAAACCAAAACCAAAACTGAGGCATAGAGTAAGGGGCTAGAATAAAAGAACCACTGATAAACCTGTAACACCGAGCCACCCGGTCTTTGACAAAAGTACCAGTATCATACATTTGAGGAAAGATAATCTCTCTAACAAGTGAAGCTGGCAAAACTAATGAAACTGGATTCCTGTTTCAACCATTCACAAACTGCAATTCAAGGTGGACCAAAGACCTTAATACCTTAATTTGAAATCTAAAGCTGCCAAAGGAAATCTTAGGTAAATACTTTAAGGTGTAGGGAAAGAAAGGGAACACTAATAGCATAGGACAAATCCCAACTATTGAAGACATGTCTTTGTTAGATTTTGAATAGCTTCTGTAGAACAAATAAAACCATCACCTGGGTGAAGATAGTCTACAGGGTGAAAGTGAAATCTTTGCCAATAATATACCTAATACTGAGTCAATAATTACGAACTATACAGAAATCCAAAAATAAGCAACATAAAACAAATCCTCTAGTCAAATAAATGGTCTAGGAATTAAATAGGTTGTTTTCAAAGAAAGATATACAAATAACCAGTAACTATTTGAAAACTGTCACCATCCTCAACCATTAGGGAAATGCAAATTTAAACAAGATTGAGCTTCTATATAAGCCCAGTCATGTCCATATCATCGAGGGGGAAAATGATAAATGCTGGCGAGGGTGTGCAGAAATAGGAACCTTATGTGCTGCTTGTTCTAATATCAATTTTTGGGCCACTATGGAAATCAGTATGGTGATTTCCTTTTCCTCATATTGATAGCAAAAGAATTACCACATGCTGCAGTTTTACTCTTCCTGCGTATGTATGTATAGGATTCCAAACCAGCATATTACAAAGATACTTGTATACCCAGGCTTGTTTTGCTGTGCTATTCACAAAGGCTAATGTTTGGAACTAGCCTGGAGATCCATCAAGGGAAACATAAGTAATGGAAGTGTAGAATATGTACACAGTGGTATTTTGTTCAGCTGTAAAAAATGGAGCATTCAGGAAAATGAATGGAACTAGAGACCATCGTACTCAGGGAAATAAACCAGTGTTTGTCAGAGAAATATCATGTTTCTATGTGGAGTATATATGTGTCTTTACATTTATCTTCTATCTATACTAGCCATCATCTTTCTATTTATCTACATATTATCTACCAATCTATCTATGTGCTCTCCTATCATCTATCTGCCTACCTATCTTCCTATCTATCTATCTATCTATCTATCTATCTATCTATCTATCTATCTATCTATCTACCTATCTATGTGTGCTTTTTATATGCTTGAGGCAGAGTGACACTGTTGGGAGGTATGATCTTATTGGATTAAGTGTGTCACTGTGGGCATGGCCTTAAGACCTTCATCCTGGCTTCCACTAGCAGCCTTCAGATGAAGATGTAGAACTCTCAGCTCTGCCTGCATCATGCCTGCCTAGATGCTGCTCTGCTCCAACCTTGATGATGACAGACTGAACCTCTGAACTTGTAAGCCAGCCTTAACTAAGTGTTGTCCTTATAAGAGTTTCCTTGGTCATGGTGGATGTTCACAGCCATAAAACCCTAACTAAGAAAGAAGTTGGTACCAGGTATTGCTGTGATAGGCCTGACCATGCTTTTGTTTGGAAGAATGTGGATTTTGGGACTTTGGTTTTGGAAAGCCATGGAATATTTTATGTGGGGCTTAATAGGCTATCCTAGTAAAAGTATAGACTTTGTTGCTGTGAGTGATTTGAACTGTTCAGACCCGGCCCAAGAGGTTTCAGTGGAGAAGAACTTCAGTATGTGGCTTAGAGACTGTTTTTGTAGTATTTTGGTAAAGACTATGGCAACTTTTTGCCCTTGTCTGAAGAGGCTAAGGTGAAGAGACTCAGATTAATTGCATTAACAAATGAAGTCTCAAAAAAAAAGCCCAGCAGAAACTTTGTTCTCTGGTTAAGTCTCATGAAGAAAATTTTGAACAAGCATAGCAAGCTTAGAAAGGAAAAATATAAACTACATGGTTTGAGTATTAAAGGGGCACCAGGAAGTGAAATGGACCTGAATCCTATGTTTTAGAAGATAGCAGATTAAGGGAGTGAGACTTTGGGGCAAGATCTTACCCAGCTAAAGTTAGATCCAGGCATGGGGTGCACACCTTTCATCCCACAAGACAGACAGGCAGACCTCTGAGTTCAAGACGAATCTACAGAGCAAGATCCAGGACAGCCAAGCTTAGGCAGTGAAAGAGTTAGAAACCAGAAAACTAATGATAATGTAATAGAATAAGGGGTCATGGTCCAGCTCCTGCAAGCAGCAGAACTTGGTAGCTTTGGCCACGGGGCTCTGGCTTTATCATGGAAAATAGAAGGACTACTGAGACAATTAATGCTGGTTAGCTGGAGCTAAGAAATTAAGAGATGATTAATAAGAGATGAGTATCATTGAAGTGAAATCTTCTTGGAAGTGTTTTCTGAGAGCACAAAGAAGCCGTGTTCCAGAGATACCCAAGGTTGTACCCTGTGCTGCAGCTGGACTTGTTTAAGAGTAACCTAGGTGGTACTGATTTTGAAGGCATAAAGGGATCATGAAGAGCAGTTGAGGCATGGCACTGTGAGAGGCCACGGAAGGCCATTGGTAAAGATGCAGTCTCAGATGTAGTTGACAGACAAGGACTGAAGGGGTCATGCAAAGGAGTTGAGTTTTGGCACTGTGAAGAGAGCGTATGAGAGGCTATTGGTGACATCCAGTTGTAGCGGAAGACCCCAGTGTATTAGAGATGCCAGTACCATGAGATAATCACTAACAACAACAATGGCAGTGGAGTGGATCAACCTGAGCTTAGAGTGCTACAGAAGGCAGAGCTGGAAAAATGATGCCAGCCTTTTGGAGGAGCCCAGAAGATCATATGTGGATCCCAGACATTGAAACAAAAAGCTGTAACATTGAAGTTGCCTTGGAGACCCTGAGATTTTCGAGATGCCAGAACCATAGGCTATCTCCCGAGGAAAGCTGCTAACAGGGAGTGGAACCAGCCCAGGAAAAGAAGTTTGTTGCAGTCAACGAAGATGAAAAAGGAGCTGGAGATCTGAAAACTGCTTTGACATCAGCCAGGGAGAAGCAGATTAGAGTTTGCCCAGGTGGTTTCCTATCATGATTCAGGGATTACAGTTAAGTGATTTGATAGATCTCAGAAGAGACTTTGAATTTTGGACTTTAAACATTGTTGAGACTGCTATAGACTCTGGGGACTTTGGAAGTTAGACTAAATGTACTTTTAAAATTATACTATGGCTAGGTATGGTCCCCATAGACTCATGTGTTTGAACAAGCCTGTGGGGACCAGGGAGTGGACTGTGATTGTTTGTATATGCTTGGCCCAAGGAGTGACATTATTGGAGTAAGTTTGTCACTGTGGGTGTGGCCTTAAGACCCTCACCCTGGCTACCTGGAAGTCAGTCTTCCACTAGCAGCCTTCAGATGAAGATGTAGAGCTCTCAGCTCCACCTGCATCATGCCTGCCTAGATTCTGCCCTGCTCCTACCTTGATGATGACAGACTGAACCTCTGAACCTGTAAGCCAGTCCTGATTAAATGTTGTCCTTATAAGAGTTGCCTTCATCATGGTGTCTGTTCACAGCAGTAAAACCCTAACAAAGACAATCTATCTATCTATCTATCTATCTATCTATCTATCTATCTATCTATCTATCTATCATCTGTGTATCTATCTACCTATCATTTATGTATCTATATCATCTACATATCACCTATCTCTTTATATATCATCGGTCTACCAATCTATCATCTATCTATTTATCATCAATCTGTATCACCTGTCTATGTATCTGTCTTCTATCATCCATCTATTTATAATCTATATATCATATATCTCTCTATATAAATTTACCATCTATCATCTATCATCTATTTATCATCTCTCAATCTGTCTATGTATGTATGTATGTATCTATCATCCATCTATCTATCTATCTATCTATCTATCTATCTATCTATCTATCTATCTATCCATCATCCATAATCTACCATCCTAGTAGAAAGGAAACTAAGAGATGAGAAGAAACAGAGCATCACAAGAAAAAGGAAATGAGACGAGAGAAGGAATGATAACAACTTCCCCCAGAGTATAATGATATATACATAATAAAATATCACAATGAGTTTACTTCTTTGTATGCTAACTACTTAAAATAAAAATGAAACAGAGATAAAACTCAGAAAAGAGAGGAAAGAGAAAAAGGAAAGAAAAATCTGCTTTGCCACTCACCAATTTGTTATCGTCAATCTTTCTTCTCTGAGAACTGTACCATTGGCATATGAAAAAGTGACATCTTTAGTAGGATTTTCTCACATATGTAAAAACTTGCTTTAGCATTTGACATACAGTGGGGCACATCCTGATAAAACCCTCTTGAACTAAAAATAATTTAAATTCAACTGCATTCAATACATGTAACTCCTAAATGATCCAGTTTAGTCCAGCTTCTCTCACAGGAACCAACAGCACCCCACTAGCTTTACACTAACAAGCCAAAGACCTAGTTTTATAAATATCAACTAAATATATTTCCCAATTTATTGAGTGTGCTCCACTGAGAGTGGCGGCACAGCACTTTGTAGGTTATGCTGTGACTTCACCATTAATTTAACATTTGCTGACTCAACCTTTTATGGTTTGAGGGACTATATGACAAGGTCAGTCATAACATGGTCATAATGATAAAATTGTGAGCTTATGGAAGAAATAGTGTCAGTTTCCATTTCATGATCTTTGACATAGCCATTTAAAAACACTTTGATGTTGTTTAAGTGATAGGAAAATCATGTGCCATTGTGTTAGCTTGCTGGCTGTTGAGCTCTTTGTGCCAAACACATTCTAAATATTTACTCTTAGCTCCATATTTTCTTATGTTTTATACTTACAACATTACAGGTCTCCCTTCACATCTCCACTATGATTTAACATTTCACAGAAACAGTTATAATATGCAAACAAACTTGTTTATATTTGATACTGTAATTCATTTCATTGCTTTTAAACATAAAGTATTTTAAACATAAACATAAAGGTATTTTTGTTTAGATCCTTCTAGATTTTGAATGTTAATTTTAATTTCCTGTTTTAATTCTCTTGAAAAGATATCTTAGATTTGTTTTTATTAATTTTAATGACGTATTTGCATGTTGATGTGTGGGTATATATGAGCGATTGTAGAAACCCACAGAGACTGGAGGATTAGGATGCCCCTGTAGTACTGTGCTGTAGGTGCTGAGAAACTGAATGTGGATTCTGAGAGCAGAGCTCACTGTTAACTACTGAACTGTCTTCCAGCTACTGGAAACATATTAGTACCTATGAAATCATATCTGCATGTGGGTTTAAGGCCATACTCTGAAGCATGGGCAGCCTACCAGGAACCACACCCCGGAAGAAACCTAACTCCTTCCAATTGGCCACGAAGTGCCTATAGCTTTTTAGTTAGAGATGGACAAGCTCAGCTACTGTGAATTTGTGAGTGTAATATTCCTGTGACATATATACTCTTTTTAAATTTTTTATTAGCTATATTTCTTTACATACATTTCAAATGTTATTCCCTTTCCCGGTTTCCTGTCCATAACCCCCCACCCCCTCCACTCCCCCTCCCCCATATGGGTATTCCCCCCATACATCCCCATTACTGCCTCCTCCATAGTCCCCTGCACTCGGGGTCCAACCTTGGCAGGACCAAGGGTTTCCCTTTCCACTGGTGCCCCAACAAGACTATTCTCTGCTACATATGCAGTTGGAGCCCTGGGTCAGTCCATGTAGAGACTTTAGGTAGTGGTTAGTCCCTGGAGGCTCTTGTTTGTTGGCATTGTTGTTTTTATGGGGTTGCAAGCTCCTTCAACTCTTTCAATACTTCCTCTAATTTCCCCCAAGGGGGTCCTGTTCTCAGTTTGGTGGTTTGCTGCTAGCATTGACCACTGTATTGGACATGCTCTGGGTGTGTCTCTCAGGAAAGATCTATATCCAGTCCTTTTCAGCATGCATTTTTTAGCTTCATCAATTTTATCTAGTTTTGGTGGCTGCATATATATGGGCCACATGTGGGGCAGAATCTGAATGGCCATTCCTTGAGTTGCTGCTCTAAACTTTGCTTCCATATCCCCTTCTATGGATATTTTTTCCCCTTTTAAGAAGGAGTGGGAGCATCTGCATTTTGGTCATCCTTCTTGAGCTTCCTGTGGTCTGTGGATTGCATCTTGGGTAATTTAAGCTTTTTGGCTAATATCCACTTATCAATGAGTACGTACCCTGTGTGTTTTTCTGTGATTGAGTTACCTCACTCAGGATAATATTTTCTAGTTCATTCCATTTGCCAATGAATTTCATGAAGTCATTGTTTTTGATAGCTGAGTAGTATTCCATTGTGTAGATGTACCACATTTTTTAATCCATTCCTTTGTTCAAGGGCATCTGGGTTCTTTCCACTTCTGGCTATTATAAATAAGGCGCTATGAACATAGTGGAGCATGTGTCTTTGTTGTATGTTAGAGTATCTTTTGGGTAAATGCCCAGGAGAGGTATAGCTGGGTCCTCAGATAGTACTAAGTCCAATTTTCTGAGGAACCACCAGACTGACTTCCAGAGTGGCTGTACCAGTCTGCAATCCCACCAGCAATGGAGGGCGTTCCTTTTTCTCCACATCCTCTCCAGCATCTGCTGTCACCTGAGTTTTTTATCTTAGCCATTCTGACTGGTGTGAGGTGGAATCTCAGGGTTGTTTTGATTTGCATTTCCCTGATGACTAAGGATGTTGAACATATTTTTAGGGGCTTTTTGGCCAATTGATAACCCTCTGCTGAGAATGTTTTGTTTAGCTCTGTACCCCATTTTTTAAAGGGTTATTTGGCCCTCTGGAGTCTAACTTATTGAGTTCTTTGTATATTTTGGATATTAGCCCTTGATCAAATGTAGGATTAGTAAAGATCTTTTACCAATCTGTTGGTTGCCATTTTGTCCTAATGACAGTGTCTTTTGCCATACAGAAGCTTTGCAGTTTTGTGAGGTCCCATTTGTCGATTCTTGATCTTAGAATATGAACCATTGTTGTTTTTTTTTTTTTTTCAGGAAAATTTCCCCAGTGCCTACGTGTTCAAGACTCTTCCCCACTTTTTCTTCTATTAGTTTGAGTGTATCTGGTTTGATGTGGAGGTCCTTGATTCCCTTGGACTTAAGGCTTGTACATGGTGATAAGAATGGATTTATTTTCATTCTTCTACATGCTGACCTCCAGTTGAACCAGCATCATTTGTTTAAAATGCTTTCTTTCTTCCATTGGATGGTTTTTAGCTTCTTTGTCAAAGATCAAGTGACCATAGGTGTGTGGGTTCATTTCTGGGTCTTTAATTCTGTTCCACTGATCTATTTGCCTGTCTCTGTACTAATACACAATATCACTATTGGTCTGTAATACTGCTTGAAGTCAGAGATGGTGATTCCTCCAGAAGTTCTTTTATTGTTGAGTATAGGTTTTGCTATACTGGGTTTTTTGTTATGCCAAATGAATTTGCAGGTTGCTCTTTCTATCTCTATAAAGAATTGAGTAGGGATTTTGATGGGGATTGCATTGAATCTGTAGATAGCTTTTGGCAAAATGGCCATCTTTACTACATTAATCCTGCCAATCCATAAGCATGGAAAACCTTCTGAGATCTTCCTCAATTTCTTTCTTCCGATTTGAAGTTCTTCTCATACAGATCTTTCACTTGCTTGGTTAAAGTCACACCAAGATATTTTATATTATTTGGGACTATTTTGAAGGGTGTCATTTCTTTAATTTCTTTCTCAGCCTGTTTATCGTTTGAGTAGAGGGAGGCTACTGATTTGTTTGAGTTAGTTTTATACTCCGAAAGTTTGCTGAAGTTCTTTATCAGGGTAAGTAGTTCTCTGGTGGAACTTTTAGGGTCACGTATGTATACTATCATATTATCTGCAAAGAGTGATATTTTAACTTCTTCTTTTTCAATTTGTATCCCTTTGACCTCCTTTTGCTGTCTGATTGCTTTGGCTAGGACTTCGAGTAGTATATTGAATAAGTAGGGAGAGAGTGTGCAGCCTTGTCTACTCCCTGATTTTAGTGGGATTGCTTCAAGTTTCTCTCCATTTAGTTTGATGTTAGCTACTGGTTTGCTGTATATTGCATTTACGATGTTTAGATATGGGCCTTGAATTCCTGATCTTTCCAGGACTTTTATCATGAAGGGGTGTTGAATTTTGTCAAATGCTTTCTCAGCATCTAATGAAATGATGATGTGGTTCTTATCTTTGAGTTTCTTTATATAGTGGATTACATTGATAGATTTTCATATATTAAACCATCCCTTCATCTCTCGGATGAAGCCTATTTGATCATGATGGATGAGTGTTTTGATGTGTTCTTGGATTTGGTTTGCAAGAATTTTATTGAGTATCTGTAGAGGGTCGCTATAACACTAGCCACCACAAGATGGCGCTGGCTTCCACTGTGCCCCACGTGGAAGGCCAGGATAGCTTCCGCCATTACAAGATGGTGCTGGCTTCCACCGAGCCAGCCGACTGCCTTTCAGGAAGTTAACTGTGTGCGCATGTGCAAGAGTGCCTTCGTGCCAGGTCTTTGCCCACTCCGGGGCGTGCCTAATGAGATCATGGGTAAGCGACCAATCAGGTGTGGATGCGCCGCGCTAGGGTGTATATAAGCCGTGCCATGTGGGTGCGCGGGGCTTCTCCTTAAGATTCAAATAAAAGTTTGGCTGCAGCAAGGATTCGTATGTCCTCGCGTGTTTTCTTGCTGGCGAGGTCGTGCGCGGGACTAGTATCTTTGCGTCAATATTCATAAGGGAAATTGGTCTGAAGTTCTCTTTCTTTGTTGGGTCTTTGTGTGGTTTCAGTATAAGAGTAATTGTGGCTTCATAGAAGGAATTTGTTAGTGCTGCGTCTGTTTCGATTTTGTGGAATAGTTTGGATAGTCTTGGTATGAGATCTTCTATGAAGTTCTGATATAATTCTGCACTGAACCTATTTGGACCTGGCCTCTTTTTGGTTGGGAGATTTTTAATAACTTTTTCTATTTCTTTAGGAGTTATGGGGTTGTTTAGATAGTTCATTTGTTCCTGATTTAACTTTAGTACCTGGTATCTGTCTAGAAAATTGTCCATTTCCTCAAGATTTTCCAGTTTTGTTGATATAGGCTTTTGCATAGGATCTGATGATTTTTTGAATTTCTTCAGATTCTGTTGTTATGTCTCCCTATTCATTTCTGATTTTGTTAATTTGGATACACTCTCTGTGACCTCTGGTTAGTCTGGCTAAGGGTTTATCTATCTCGTTAATTTTCTCAAAGAAATAGCTCCTGGTTTTGTTGATTCTTTGTGTAGTCCTTTTTGTTTCTACATGGTTGATTTCAGCCCTGAGTTTGGTTTTTTTTCCTGCCCTCTACTCTGCTTGGGTTTATTTCTTCTTGTTCTAGAGCTTTTAGGTGTGCTGTCAAGCTGCTGACATATGCTCTCTCCTGTTTCTTTTTGCAGGCACTCAGAGCTATGAGTTTTCCTTTTAGTACCACTTTAATTGTGTCCCTTAAGTTTAGAAATGTTGTATCTTCATTTTCAATAAATTCTACGAAGTCTGTAGTTTCTTTCTTTATTTCTTCCTTGACCAAGTTGTCATTGAGTAGATCATTGTTCAACTTCCATGTATACGTGGGCTTTCTGTCATTATTGTTGTTATTGAAGACCAGTCTTAGTGCATGGTGATTTGATAGGATGCATGGGATTATTTCTATCTTTTTGTATCTGTTGAGCCCTGTTTTGTGGTTGATTATATGGTCAGTTTTGGAGACAGTTCCGTGAGGTGCTGAGAAGAAAGTATATCCTTTTGATTTAGGATGGAATGGTCTATAAATATCTGTTAAATCCATTTGGTTCATAACTTCTGTTAATTTCTCTATGTTTCCATTTAATTTCTGTTTTCATGATCTGTCCATTGATGAAAGTGGGGTGTTGAAATCTTCTACTATTATTGTGTGAGGTGCAATATGTGCTTTGAGCTTTAGTGAGGTTTCTTTTATGAATGTAGTTGCCCTTGCATTTGGAGCATAGATATTTAGGATTGAGAGTTCTTCTTGGTGGATTTTTCCTTTGATGAATATGAAGTGTCCTTCTTTATCTTTTTTAATGACTTTTGGTTGAAAGTCAATTTTATTTGATATTAAAATGGCAACTCCAGGTTGTTTCTTTGGGCCATTTGCTTGGAAAGTTGTTTTCCAGCCATTTATTCTGAGGTAGTGTTTGTCTTTGTCTCTGAGGTGTGTTTCCTGCATGCAACAAAATTCTGGGTCCTCTTTACGTATCCAGTCTGTTAGTCTATGTCTTTTTATAGGGGAATTGAGTCCGTTAATGTTGAGAGATATTAAAGAATAGTGATTATTGCTTCCTACTATTTTCATTGTTAGAGGTGAAATTATGTTTGTTCATCACTCTTTTGGTTTCATTGCAAGGAAATTATATTCTTGCTTTCTATATGGTGTAGTTTCTCTCCTTGTGTTGGAGTTTTCCATCAGTTGTAGGGCTGAATTTGTAGAAAGATATTGTGTAAATTTGGTTTTGTCATGGAATATCTTGGTTTCTCCATTTTTGTTAATTGCAAGTTTTTCTGGATACAGTAACTTGGACTGGTATTTGTGGTCTCTTATGTTCTGTATGACATCTGTCCAGGATCTTCTGGTTTGCATAATCTCTGGTGAGACGTCTGGTGCAATTCTTATAGGTCTGCCTTTATATGTCACTTGACCTTTTTCCCTTACTGCTTTTAATATTCTTTCTTTGTTTTATGCATTTGGTATATTAACTCTTATGTGATAGGAGGAATTCCTCTTCTGGTCCAATCTATTTGGAGTTCCGTAAGCTTTTTGTATGTTTATGGGCATGTCTTTCTTTAGGTTAGAGAAGTTTTCTTCTATAATTTTGTTGAACATATTTACTGGCCCTTTAAGTTGGAAGTCCTCACTTTCTTCTGTACCTATTATCCTTAGATTTTCTCATTGTGTCCTAGATTTCCTGTATGTTTTGTGCTAGGAGCTTTTTGTGTTTTACATTATCTTTGACATTTGTGTCGATGTTTCTATGGTATCTTCTGCCCTGAGATTCTGTCTTCTATCTCTTGCATTCTGTTTGTGATGCTTGTATCTATGGCTCCTTGTCTCTTCCTTAGGTTTTTCTAAATCTAGGGTTGTCTCCCTTTTTGCTTTCTTTATTGTTTCTATTTCCATTTTTAATTTGTTCATCTGTTTTCCTGTAATTCTTTCAGGACTTTAAGGTCTTCTACTTGTTTACTTGTATTTTCCTGCATTTCTTCAAGGGAGTTCTTTATGCCTTTCTTAAATTCCTCCACCATTATCAAAAAATGTGATTTTTAAGTCTAAATCTTGCTTTTCTGGTATATTTGGATATCTACTATTTTCTTTGGTGGGAGAACTGGGCTCTGATGAATCCATGTAGTCTTGGTTTCTGTTGCTTAGGTTTCTGTGATTGCCTCTAGCCATTGAGTTGTCTCTGGTGTTTGCTTGTCTTGCTGATTCTGAGAGTGACTTGACCCTGCTGTAGGCCTCTGTGTCGGCACTCCTGTAGAACTGTTTTCCTGTTTTCTTTCAGCCTTTCCTCAGAACAGGTGCTCTGATTTCAGGTGTGTCAGCATTCCTGGAGACTTTCTTCCAGCTCTGGGCATAGGCAGGAATCAAAGGGTCCTGCCTCTGATTGCTTGTAGGTCCTTGTACCCAGCGGGCACTGTGGGCACTATGTGATTCTCTCTTGGGTTTGGACTGTGGGCAGAAGGTAGTCTCCTCTGCCTTCTCAGGAGTATCCACACTTCTGAGAGTCCAGCTCTCTCCCCCATAGGATTTGGGTGCAGGGAGCAATTTGGCTGGTTCAGTTTGGTCCTGGGCACAGACCAGAACCATGGGTACTGACAGCTGTCTGTTCCTATATCCCTGTGTCCAGAGGCACTGTGCAGTTTCCCCTTGGATCGGGAATATGGGCAGAGGTGTGCAGAGGTGGCAGTCTGTCCTGTGGTCTCTGGATGTCTGCACTCCTGGATGGTCAACTCTCTTCCCCATGGAATTTTATTTATATATACTCTTTAAGATATACACTAGAATATTCCATTCAAATTTGGTGAACATTTGGTTCCATTTTATTTGATGCCATTGAGTGTACAAATTATTTATAGCTACACAAACACTATAAACATTGTATTTTAAATCATCTAGCCAGTCTTTTCAACACATTTCAAAAATGTTTTTCACCTTATATGAGTCCTATGTATTTCTTATTATTTTAGGTTATTACTTTTAGACATCTTCAATAAAATTTTAATAGCATTCTCAGTGTGACTAATTTTAGGACAAGAGAGCATGTTTACATATCAGGTTCTATCCAGATAGACAGCATTTCATTACTCCAAAGGTGATTTTCAGATTAAGGAATAAGGACTACTAGAAAGATACGACATAATGCACTGATAAAATTGTTCTTATATTATGTTTCTCTGTAATTCTAAAGCTTACCACCCCACAAGATAGAACCTCTGACACCAAGTATGGGTTAGATCTTGTTTAGTCATTGCTCTCAGGTTCCACAACCTCCCCAAGTACCACAGGCTATTGCAAAGCCTATTAGTTACACACTGTAACCTGATGATAAGGCCCTAGTGTTGAAGGTGCAACTTACTTTTGCCATTAAAAACAGGGAAATTGAACTGATGCTTAATTAGAAATTTTGCCCTCACCAACTAGTATTCATGGTACTGTAAGGTACACTGCATCATTGCATGATACCAGAGTGGAAAAGTAATAATCAGCTTTACCCAGTTACAAACCTTGCAGTCTATACCAAAGACATATTTGCAAGATATATATCGGTGTAGAATTTTTGGGGTCACTCATGTATACTATCATCATCTGTAAATAGTGATATCTTGACTTCCACCTTCCCAATTTGTATCCTTTTGATCTCCTTCTGTTGTCTAATTGCTCTGGCTAGAACTTTGAGTATGTAGCAGTGGGGGATGAGGAAATGAGGATAGACACTGGAGGGTCCCAGACACTAGGGAAACGAGAGGCTGCCAGGATCCAATGTGGGTGATTTTAGCAGAGAAGGGGAAGTAGAATCTGTAGAGACCACCTCCTGTAGATATGCACAGCCCCCAGTCGAGGGATGGGGCCACACACCCATCTCAAGGTTTTTAACCCAGAAATGTTCCTGTCCAAGGGAAGAACAGGGCCAAATTGAAGCCAAGACTGAAGGAAGGGCTATCCCAGGACTGCCCCACCTGGAGATCCATCCTGTCTGCAGACACCAAACCAGACACTGTTGACATTGCCACGAGGCACTTATTGACAGGAACTTGGTGTGGCTGCTCCTTGGGAGGTTCAGCCAGCAACTTGTCAATGCAGATGTGGATGCTTGGAGCCAACCATCAGACTGAGCTCATGCCCTCTGGTGAGGAAGCTGGCAGAAGGCCTGGAGGAGCTTAGGGGGACTACAACTCCATAGGAAGAAGAATGTCACCTGGCTGATCCAGCCAGTGCTCCCAGGGACTAGACCACCAGCTAAGGAGTGTACAGAGAGGGATCCATGATTCCAGATATATAGGTAGCAGAAGATTGCCTTGCTTGACAGCAGTGGGAGGGAAGGCTCTTGTTCCTGTGGAAGTTTGATGCCCTAGGATAGGGGAATGCTGAAGGGGTGGGGGTGGGAGAGGGCAGGTGGGTGGGTGGGAATGCTCATAGAGGCAAAGGGGATGGAGGTGTGGGAGGTTGTGGGATTGGGGGAATGCGGAGAGGTAAGAAGAAAGAGGGATATCATTTGAGATGTAAATGAATGGAATGATTAATAAAAATGGAAACAGTAGCACAGGTGATATGGGAGTAACCCAGCACTTTTTGGCTGGCTTTAAGAGATGAACTCATACCTGGCTCTACTAATGTTGTCAAGAACCCAAGACTAGATAGATCATGGGCTTAGGGAAAAACCTACTGTTATTAGTCTGGGAAAGGAACATTGTAATAAAATAATCCTTACTGCCATACTGCTATACCCATAGAGAAGAACATCCCTCAGCTCTCAAGAGACCATTCTTACCATAAAACTAAACAGTTCTACTGCTGAAGCACCAGGGCCAAGGCAACTTCTATTGTTAAAAAAAGCATTTAATTGGGGCTGGCTTGCAATTTCAGAGTGTAAGACTGTTATTTTCACAGCAGGGAGCAGACTTGTATGGTGGTGGAACAACACTTACACCAAGACATAGGGATATCTATATCTATCCTCTATCTATCTATCTATCTATCTATCTATCTATCTATCTATCTATCTATCTATCTATCTATCCATCCATCCATCCATCCATCCACCCACCCACCCACCCACCCACCCACCCACCCACCCACCCACCCACCCATCCATCCATCCATCCATCCATCCATCTATCTATCTATCTATCTATCTATCTATCTATCTATCTATCTATCTGAACATGATCTGGTGTGTGCTTTTGAAACCTTAATGACCACCCCCCCAGCAATGTACCTCCTCTAGCAAGAACACACTTTTTCCAATCAGGACACATCTAATTCTTCTAAAGAGTCATCAACTGGGGACTAAGCATGCAAATATATGAGCCCATTATCAGTAAAACCACAGTATGAAAACCTTTTTAAATAAAAAGTTTAAAAAGAATTTATTATCACTAATGTCAGATTTTTACTTTTAAATCATTTACTACCTTTTCAGGCATTTGTTGTAGAAATATTAAGGTCTCAGTATAAACTTGTTTGAATTCTTAATAATGTCATGAACTTTGAGGTAATGAACAATTAAATTTAATTACATCTTGAAGTAACACTTAAAATAATTCTTATTTTCAAATAGAATTTCACAATTAGACAAAGTCTATTAGATAGATATGTCTATGAAATAATTTCTTGTTGAAGAATTCATTCTTTGATCAAAACTTAAAAAAAACCCTCAAGTTAACTCTCATTTGTAACTTTTTATAAATTAGTATTTTTTCCTCTTTGCTATGCTAGAAAAAAGTTTTATTAATATTCCACTTGCTGTAACAAAAACATAAAAAGTTCAGGGAGAACTGAATAACTAAAGCTATCAATCACAAAATTTACACAAAATATTTAAAAATATTTATTTATTTTACTTATTCACTCAACATTCTGCTCACTGCCCCCCTCCCGGTCACCCCCTCCTACAATGCTTCCCCCATATCCCCTCCCCTTCTCCTCTGAGCTGGTGTGGACACTCCTGGTTTTCCCCATACCCTGGCATATCAAGTCTCTGCGGGGCTAGGCACTTCTCCCACTGAGGCCAGGCAGCGCAGCTCACCTAGAAGAATATATACCACATAGTAAAATAGAAGTTGTAAATTCTCCAGTATGGATTAGTTCTCTAGCACATAGCTAGGTTTCCAGTCAATACATTATTTTCCTAATGTTCCTTCTAACATTAGAGTTTTCTTAATCACTTTGAAATAAAGAACATTTCCAAGAAAAACAGGAATGTTTTCTAAGTATATATTTGATTTTGGATGCAACTGTATCACAATCAAATATGGCAAGTTGAAACCATAAGAAATTGTATGCAGTAAGAACCCACTTTCTTCAGTTGATGATCATGGTAAAGAGCAGAGAGGGAAGAGAATTTACAACCACTATTTTACTAAACAAGCATGATCCCTAATTTTACTCTAAATACTTCTCATTATACCCCTTATATCCCTTATAAATATAGTCTTCATCTTTCACTGAGGAAACTTCTATTTGCAACAGACAGACTGAACAACATTACAGAAAACTACAATCAATCAAAATGCTGAGTTGTTAAGCCCCGTTCCAGTGGATGTGTCTGTAAAACACTCCCCTACCTGAGACTTAAGGAGCCTTGTAAAAGAGAGGGTAGAAAGATCGTAAGAGCCAATGAATTGGAGAGTTGGATGTGAAATTGTGTCTTCTAATAGTGTCAAAAGCCTTGTTACCCATAAAGCCTTACAAACATGACTGCCCAACGTGAGCTAAAGAAGGATATACCAATAGGTATGTCAAGGGGAATGGGGTAAAGCCCATGAGACCTCCATCTTATGCAACTGAAGAATGCTGAGAGTGGGAGAAATCTTCTCCAGAGAGGAGCATGCCTATCAGTTGACCCATACTAAAGGGTCAACCCTGGAAAGATAAATACAAAGAACATTATATAGACCACAGGTTATATTTAGAAATTTTAATGTGTACACATGTACAAATATGCAAATAATAACAGAGACTAATAATTTGAGGATAGTAGAGAGGGGCATATGGAAGGGTTTGGAGGAAAGAGGAAAAGGAAAAGCTGTAATATTTTATTATCTTAATAATAAAGTTGAAGAAAATAAAATCAATCAAACAAATAAAAAGGCAATTCAGCTTCCCTTTAAAGAGCTTCCACACTCCTCATCATATGCAGCCTTTCTGATATTCTTATTTTTATTCTGAAAAATTCCAGTCTACAGTCCAGATAGAGATAACTTCTTCACTAAGGTAATGCAGTCTCAACTTACAGTCTATTATTTTATTCTCCAAAGATGTTTTAAGTGTAGGGAAAATTTTATCAAGAACATGGATTTTGACCAACTCTTATTGTGCAAATGCAACTTAACTCAATTTTATAAGTACAAAAACATAGATACTTTCCACATTTTGAGTCGTTTTCTTAAACTATTCTCCTACAAATAGAATTGTTGTCCATAAAGGGGCCTGATTATTTTATTATATATTTATGCTTTTCTGGTTTCCTAATTTAAGAATCTACAAACCAGATACAATTGTTTGAATTCTCAGTCATGAAAGATTAGTATTAACATTTAACTTTCAATATCTGTATCTTTTTCAATTTTTTTGTTTTTATAATCAATCACTATAACTGAATTGTGTACAAATGTTTGTTTGGAAGTTAGTTGCAATTTGTGTATTGAGTATTAAATTTAGTTTTACTAATTAAATAACCAATGCTTTTTACTAATTTTGTTATAGTCAACGTAGAATCTATTTATATACTTGATTGTATGGCTTCATCTTCGAAGTGTCTTTTGGGTTTTGCTTGTCTCTAATTGTGTATTTTTAGCCCTCATGTGCTACAGCACTCATGTTGGCAAAGTTTGCTGATGATGTCTTTTGTGATTTCTCCCATCCTTTCTAAGTTTAGCAAATTGTCTCAGTTCCAGAGTCAAAAGATGTTCAAATGCTTTTCTGCACTTTTTATAGCTAACTTTTATTGGGCTTGAGGGTTTATTTTTTTTTAATGATGGTTGAACAGACTTTTATTTTAAAGGGTTTCAGGTGCACAATGGAGAGATTTCCTATCTTCCTTACAGCAGACATGTACCCTTCCCTGTTACCATCGTCATCACCCACTAGAGTGGAACAGCTTCGCAGCTCAGGATGCCATTCTGGCATATAAATACCAGCCAAAGTCTGTAGTTCACACGAAGTTGTGCCTTGTGTTTGCACCCTTAGGGTGTGTTCATAGGTGTAACTACATGTGTCTGCCACTGAACAATCATGGAGTAATTCTATTGTCCGCCATCCTTCTCATACACACACTGTCATCTTTCTTTGTCCCAACCTCCTATCCCTACAACCTGGAACCTATGAATCTTTGTATTTTTATTTTTTAAGTCTGTTATTTTGTCTTTTAAAAAAAAAGTTGCATAGGATTTTGATGACCCGAGAAAATAGACACATTACCTTGAAAAGTTTAATTTAATTAAAAATTTCCATTAATCATTGCACATTCTGAAATACTTTATTTCAGGATTTTTCTCTCTTAAAAATGGGTGAGAATTCTGGAGTTGTGGGATGACTCAGGGAATAAAGATGCTTGTGCTAAGTTCCATGTTTTGGATCCATGTGGATGGAGAACTATTGTACAATTTCTAATACAGGTGATGACTCTTGTAATTTGTCATCTAACCTCCATAGATGTATGCACATGAATGCCTCTTCACAGGTGCATGTGAATGTGCATGCACACATACAAACATACACAAACACTTATATACACACATGCAAACATACACACATATACACACACTCTCTAATAAAACATAAAAGAAGTATTCTAAAAAATTTGCTTAGATGGATCATGTCTCTAAATATGGGATTTTATAATTTAGTAATTAAATCTAGACTATTCAAACATTTGTAATGCATTTAAATCTAATAATACCGTGTTATGACACCAGAGCCTTACTGACACAGATGAGGATACCTGAAGCTAACCATCGGACTGAACACAGGCACTCCAATGGAGGAATTAGAGAAAGGACTGAAGGAGCATTGGAAGAACAACAATATCAACTATTTAGATTCCCCAGAACTCCCAGGAACTAAACCACCAAAGAGTACACATGGTGGGACCTGGCACCAATAGAAGGAGAAGCCCTTGGTCCTGTGAAGGCTCGATAACAGTGTAGGGGAATGCCGGGGCAGTGAGTTGGCAGTGGGTAGTAGGGAAGGGGAGTATTCTCATAAGAAGCAGGGGGAGGGCCGATGGGAGAGCAGGGAACCAGGAAAGAGGATAACATTTGAAATGTAAATAAATAAAATATCCAATAAAAATAAAAAAAAACACTTAAAAATCTTTTTTCCACAGCCATAATATATTTGCAGAAGAACAACATTGCTTCACATTTTCACGTCTTTTGTGTCTTAGGTCAGATTTTTCATGTCACTTCATGATATATGGCTTTGAATTATGTGAAGAAAATCAAGCACCAAAAGAAGAAAGAAATATATACAGAGAACAGTAGAATAACTTTTAACCATCTTTTCAGTAATTGTAAATATTTTTCTCCTGGCTTGACAAGTGATTGTCTCCACAGGGTTAGTAATAATGTACAATCTGGAAGCATATCAATAAACTTTTCAAATTGTTTTATATTAAAATCTATTGAGCTATCATCATCCATGTTTACTTGGTATTTTATGTTGGATGATTGTATGGCTTTGTGCATTAATTATGTAAAGTACTAATTCATTTACTTCTATAGATTTTCTAGATGTTTTCATATCTCATTTTTAGTGTATTTTAAAATTCTCTGTCAATCTTACCAACCTTAATTATTGATGTTATGTTAACAGTGATAGCTGGTTTTGAAAATTGGCTTTTTTCCCCAACAGCCTGAATGTTATCTATGGCAATAATTAATATCATTTTTCTCTTAAAATAACATGTTAGTTATTTTGTCAAATAACCAAACATGCTGAGCCACGTGTGACAGAACTGTTGTTATAGTTAAAATATCATTGTACATAAAAGGCTTGGAAGAGTTTTTTTCCTTAAAGTATTTTACTTTCCTTCATGCCTGATTTTGCTTCTTTTGCCATGTCAGGAACAAGATTAAGGGAATAATACATGTTAGTTGGTGTATCAGCCATGAGCTACTTAGGTCCACTGAGAATTCCCTCCGTAAGTATCCAGCTATCAGTATGAAGAAAAGTACAGCCAACCTCAAGGGTTGGTATTTAACTTCTGCTGCTCTGACAGAGCCATCTTTAGGCGATTTTTCCATACAAGTAGGTAGTGATGAAAAATACAATTACTTTTATTTTTCTTCTTCACTTTAGCTCACACTAATGAACCAGAAGTTTCACACTTCATTCTTTCATATCTTAAGTACAAACGTTTAAAAGTAAGGAAAAAAAGAACAAATGTTTACATATAGAAATAAAAACAACAGAACAAAAATCCCCCCTCCCCCAAATGCTATGCTGATCCTAGAGATCTTTTTACTTTACTTTGAGAAGCTCTGTATTTTCCAAGTAACCAGTTATGGCAGTTTATGCTGTAGAAGTGTATGTAATTGCACCATGTATGTGGCCTTTCCCTACAAAGGCTTAGGTAGCTCATGCTAGGATGGCCTTGAATTTTTGATCCACCTACCTCTACCCACAGAGTGCTGGGATACCACTAATGTCCAGTTTATATGGTACTTGAGGTAAGCCTCGGACTTCATACATGATAAGCAAATACACTGTCAATTAAACTATATCACTCCCCTATGTGATGTTATGTTTGCGTACAAAGAAAATGAGAATAAATAATTGAATTATCACAAAAGCAAATAAACGTTAACTAAGAAAATTCTTTATAACATTTTGTTCATTGGGAATCACATTAAAATTTATTAACATGATTCTTACTTTGTTGGTTTAGAATCTATATTTATGAATGTCCACAAACTTTTTAATCTATTGAATTTTCTGAGCAATAAGTTCAAAGAGGGTCCACAGTATATGTGTTTGACTCAACATCTTAGTCTTCCACCTATATTAGAAAATGATTTGAACCATTACTTTACCTTCAGGCAATGCTAGTCTATGCCAGCAGCCCCATCAGGGTAGGCATGCAACGCAGTGTGTAGAGCCTCCTCTCCAACAAGTCTTCCAATGGCAATGCTTTTATTTATTTATTTATTTATTTATTTATTTATTTATTTATTTATTTTTATTAACTTGAGTATTTCTTATATACATTTCGAGTGTTATTCCCTTTCCCGGTTTCCGGGCAAACAGCCCCTTCCGCCTCCCCTTCCTTATGGGTGTTCCCCTCCCCATCCTCCCCCCATTGCCACCCTCCCCCCAACAATCTAGTTCACTGGGGGTTCAGTCTTAGCAGGACCCAGGGCTTCCCCTTCCACTGGTGCTCTTACTAGGATATTCATTGCTACCTATGAGGTCAGAGTCCAGGGTCAGTCCACGTATAGTCTTTAGGTAGTGGCTTAGTCCCTGGAAGCTCTGGTTGCTTGGCATTGTTGTTCATATGGGGTCTTGAGCCCCTTCAAGCTCTTCCAGTTCTTTCTCTGATTCCTTCAACGGGGGTCCTATTCTCAGTTCAGTGGTATGCTGCTGGCATTTGCCTCTGTATTTGCTGTATTCTGGCTGTGTCTCTCAGGAGCGATCTACATCCGGCTCCTGTCGGCCTGCACTTCTTTGCTTCATCCATCTTGTCTAATTGGATGGCTGTATATGTATGGGCCACATGTGGGGCAGGCTCTGAATGGGTGTTCCTTCTGTGTCTGTTTTAATCTTTGCGTCTCTATTCCCTGCCAAGGGTATTCTTGTTCCCCTTTTAAAGAAGGAGTGAAGCATTCACATTTTGATCATCCGTCTTGAGTTTCATTTGTTCTACGCATCTCGGGTAATTCAAGCATTTGGGCTAATAGCCACTTATCAATGAGTGCATACCATGTGTCTTTTTCTGTGATTGGGTTACCTCACTCAGGATGATATTTTCCAGTTCCAACCATTTGCCTACGAATTTCATAAAGTCATTGTTTTTGATAGCTGAGTAATATTCCATTGTATAGATGTACCACATTTTCTGTATCCATTCCTCTGTTGAAGGGCATCTGGGTTCTTTCCAGCTTCTGGCTATTATAAATAAGGCTGCGATGAACATAGTGGAGCACGTGTCTTTTTTATATGTTGGGGCATCTTTTGGGTATATGCCCAATAGCTGGATCCTCATGCAGTTCAATGTCCAATTTTCTGAGGAACCTCCAGACTGATTTCCAGAATGGTTGTACCAGTCTGCAATCCCACCAACAATGGAGGAGTGTTCCTCTTTCTCCGCATCCTCGCCAGCATCTGCTGTCACCTGAGTTTTTGATCTTAGCCACTCTCACTGGTGTGAGGTGAAATCTCAGGGTTGTTTTGATTTGCATTTCCCTTATGACTAAAGATGTTGAACATTTCTTTAGGAGTTTCTCAGCCATTCGGCATTCCTTAGCTGTGAATTCTTTGTTTAGCTCTGAACCCCATTTTTTAATAGGGTTATTTGTCTCCCTGCGGTCTAACTTCTTGAGTTCTTTGTATACTTTGGATATAAGGCCTTTATCTGTTGTAGGATTGGTAAAGATCTTTTCCCAATCTGTTGGTTGCTGTTTTGTCCTAACCACAGTGTCCTTTGCCTTACAGAAGCTTTGCAGTTTTATGAGATCCCATTTGTCGATTCTTGATCTTAGAGCATAAGCCATTGGTGTTTTGTTCAGGAAATTTTTTCCAGTGCCCATTTGTTCCAGATGCTTCCCTAGTTTTTCTTCTATTAGTTTGAGTGTATCTGGTTTGATGTGGAGGTCCTTAATCCACTTGGACTTAAGCTTTGTACAGGGTGATAAGCATGGATCGATCTGCATTCTTCTACATGTTGACCTCCAGTTGAACCAGCACCATTTGCTGAAATTGCTGTCTTTTTTCCATTGGATGGTTTTGGCTCCTTTGTCAAAAATCAAGTGACCATAGGTGTGTGGGTTCATTTCTGGGTCTTCAATTCTATTCCATTGGTCTATCTGTCTGTCTCTGAACCAATACCAGGCAGTTTTTATCACTATTGCTCTGTAATACTGCTTGAGTTCAGGGATAGTGATTCCCCCTGAAGTCCTTTTATTGTTGAGGATAGTTTTAGCTATCCTGGGCTTTTTGTTATTCCAGATGAATTTGCCAATTGTTCTGTCTAACTCTTTGAAGAATTGGATTGGTGTTTTGACTGGGATTGCATTGAATTTGTAGATCGCTTTTGGTAAAATGGCCATTTTTACTATATTAATCCTGCCAATCCATGAGCATGGGAGATCTTTCCATCTTCTGAGGTCTTCTTCAATTTCTTTCCTCAGTGTCTTGAAGTTCTTATTGTACAAATCTTTTACTTGCTTTGTTAAAGTCACACCGAGGTACTTTATATTATTTGGGTCTATTATGAAGGGTGTCGTTTCCCTAATTTCTTTCTCGGCTTGTATCTCTTTTGTGTAGAGGAAGGCTACTGATTTATTTGAGTTAATTTTATACCCAGCCACTTTGCTGAAGTTGTGTATCAGCTTTAGTAGTTCTCTGGTGGAACTTTTGGGATCACTTAAATATACTATCATATCATCTGCAAATAGTGATATTTTGACTTCTTCTTTTCTGATCTATATCCCCTTGACCTCCTTTTGTTGTCTGATTGATCTGGCTAGAACTTCAAGAACTATATTGAATAAGTAGGGAGAGAGTGGGCAGCCTTTTCTAGTCCCTGATTTTAGTGGGATTGCTTCAAGTTTCTCTCCATTTAGTTTAATTTTAGCAACTGGTTTGCTGTAATGGCTTTTACTATGTTTAGTTATGGGCCTTGAATTCCTATTCTTTCCAGGACTTTTATCATGAAGGGGTGTTGAGTTTTGTCAAATGCTTTCTCAGCATCTAATGAAATGATCATGTGGTTTTGTTCTTTCAGTTTGTTTATGTAATGGATCACGTTGATGGTTTTCCGTATAATAAACCATCACTGTATGCCTGGGATGAAGCCTACTTGATCATGGTGGATGATTGTTTTGATGTGCTCTTGGATTCGGTTTGCCAGAATTTTATTGAGTATTTTTGCGTTGATATTCATAAGGGAAATTGGTCTCAAGTTCTCTTTCTTTGTTGGGTCTTTGTGTGGTTTAGGTATAAGGGTAATTGTGGCTTCATAGAAGGAATTCGGTAGTGCTCCATCTGTTTCAATTTTGTGGAATAGTTTGGATAATATTGGTATGAGGTCTTCTATGAAGGTTTGATAGAATTCTGCACTAAACCCGTCTGGACCTGGGCTCTTTTTGGTTGGGAGACCTTTAATGACTGCTTCTATTTCCTTAGGAGTTATGGGGTTGTTTAACTGGTCTAACTGTTCCTGATTTAACTTCGGTACCTGGTATCTGTCTAGGAAATTGTCCATTTCCTGCAGATTTTCAAGTTTCGTTGAATATAGGCTTTTATAGTAAGATCTGATGATTTTTTGAATTTCCTCTGAATCTGTAGTTATGTCTCCCTTTTCATTTCTGATTTTGTTAATTTGGACACACTGTCTGTGTCCTCTCATTAGTCTGGATAAGGGTTTATCTATCTGGTTGATTTTTTCAAAGAAGCAACTTTTGGTTCTGTTGATTCTTTCTATGGTCCTTTTTGTTTCTACTTGTTTGATTTCAGCTCTGAGTTTGATTATTTCCTGCCTTCTACTCCTCCTGGGTGTATTTGCTTCTTTTTGTTCTAGAGCTTTTAGGTGTGCTGTCAAGCTGCTGACATATGCTCTTTCCTGTTTCTTTCTGCAGGCACTCAGCGCTATGAGTTTTCCTCTTAGCACAGCTTTCATTGTGTCCCATAAGTTTGGTTATGTTGTACCTTCATTTTCATTAAATTCTAAAAAGTTTTTAATTTCTTTCTTTATTTCTTCCTTGTCCAGGTTATCATTGAGTAGAGCATTGTTCAATTTCCATGTATATGTAGGCATTCTTCCCTTATTGTTATTGAAGACCAGTTTTAGGCCGTGGTGGTCCGATAGCACGCATGGAATTATTTCTATCTTTCTGTAGTTGTTGAGGCCTGTTTTTGACCAATTATATGGTCAATTTTGGAGAAAGTACCATGAGGAGCTGAGAAGAAGGTATATCCTTTTGCTTTAGGATAGAATGTTCTATAAATATCTGTCAAGTCCATTTTCTCATGACTTCTCTTAGTCTGTCTACGTCTCTGTTTAATTTCTGTTTCCATGATCTGTCCATTGATGAGAGTGGGGTGT
Source organism: Rattus norvegicus (assembly GCF_021556685.1). Taxonomy (NCBI): domain Eukaryota; kingdom Metazoa; phylum Chordata; class Mammalia; order Rodentia; family Muridae; genus Rattus; species Rattus norvegicus. The sequence goes on along the minus strand of NC_141551.1, from coordinate 11,393,928 downwards.
TGAAATCTCCTACTATTATTGTGTGAGGTGCAGTGTGTGTTTTGAGCTTTAGTAAGGTTCCTTTACGTATGTAGGTGCCCTTGTATTTGGGGCATAGATATTTAGGATTGAGAGTTCATCTTGGTGATTTTTTCCTTTGATGAATATGAAGTGTCCTTCCTTATCTTTTTTGATGACTTTTAATTGGAAATTGATTTTATTTGATATTAGAATGGCTACTCCAGCTTGCTTCTTCCGACCATTTGCTTGGAAAGTTGTTTTCCAGCCTTTCACTCTGAGGCAGTGTCTGTCTTTGTCTGAGGTGTGTTTCCTGTAGGCAGCAGAATGCAGGGTCCTCGTTGCGTATCCAGTTTGTTAATCTATGTCTTTTTATTGGGGAGTTGAGTCCATTGTTCTTGAGAGATATTAAGGAATAGTGATTATTGCTTCCTGTTATATTCATATTTGGATATGAGGTTATGTTTGTGTGCTTTTCTTCTCTTTGTTTTGTTGCCAAGACGATTAGTTTCCTGCTCCTTCTAGGGTATAGCTTGCCTCCTTATGTTGGGCTTTACCATTTATTATCCTTTGTTATCCGCCGTTTCCGGGAGCTTCAGTGCACCAGGGTTCCAGATGGCGTTTGGTGTTTTCCTCTGGCGTCAGAGATGTGTGCAGAGTGCAGTCTCTTCTGGTTTCCCAGGCGTGTCTGCCTCTCTGAAGGTTTAGCTCTCCCTCCCACGGGATTTGGGTGCAGAGAACTGTTTATCCGGTCAGTCCCTTTATGTTCTGACGGTGTCTCAGATGCAGCAGACCTGCTGCTCCTGGGCCCTCCTCTACGGGAACCCAGAGGCCGTATACAGTTTCCTCTTGGGCCAGAGATGTGTGCAGGGGTGGGCAGTGTTCGTGGTGTCTTCCGCTCTGCAGCCTCAGGAGTGCCCACCTGACCAGGTGGTGAGGTCTCTCTCCCACGGGGTATGGGAGCAGAGAGCTGCTGCGGGCCAGGATCCGCGGGTTTTCGGCAATGCTTTAAGATAAAAATTTAACAACTATTTAAATATATTAGCAGCAAAAAGAAAACTCATACGGCCTATTCATATGATCTGGGGGAAGTGCCCAAGGACTATCTTTAGGATTTTCAGCTCTGTCCTTATTACCACTAACAAAATATTAGGAGTGACATTCCCCCTCTTCTGAAACCCTCCAAACTTAAAGCTACATGTATTACATAGAGATGATCTCATGGTGTTGTCTTAGACTTGAATTTTTAACCCATTCTTGGATAGTAATTTCAGGTTCAATAAATTAACTTCAATGAACTTTTAGAGAAGGTCTCAAAGGAAAATTACCTTTAATCAGTAATTTTTGATATATATTCAGGGAAGCAGCAAAATCATGATTGAAAATTAAAGTTTGTCCTCTGTCTTAGGGTTGGTTTTATTGCTATGAAGAGACACTATCACCAGGGCAACTCTTGGAAAGGCAAGCATTTAATTGGGGATGGCTTGCAGTTTCAGAGGTTTGGTCCATTATCATCATGGTAGGAAGTATTACAGCATGCAGGCAGACTTGGTGCTGGTAAAGCCAAGAGTTCTACATCTTGATCTGCAGGTCACGGGGACAGTCATCCACACTGGGTAAAACCTGAGCATAGAAAACCTCAAAGTTTACCCATACAGTAGAACACTTCCTTCAACATGACCACACCTCCTAATAGCCCCACTGTCTATGGCCAAGCATTCAAACACATTAATCAATGGGAGCCATCTCTATTCAAACCACCACAGCCCTGATCATTGTTAGATTCCTATCTCTTTATATCTTTGAATAATTCCCGCACATAAGAAAGGTTCAGAGAGAGTAGAAAATTATATAATATGCTGTAAAATTCCTTTAGAAATTACATCATTGGAGAGCACTTGGGGATATTTGTAGTAAAATCTGGGGAGAAATTTACAGGCTTACAGTAAAGGGAGGATATTTTATGTCAACTGAAAACAAGAAAACAATGCACAATGTGAAATTGAATTACTGCTCTGAAATTTTACAGTTCGGAAAACCGTGAAAGAGACTTGCATATTTAATATCCTACTAGAGAGAGGTTTAGAACAGTATTTCAAGTTTGTAAATGATTTTTTAACAGGGAGGATAATGAGTTAGAGAGGTCAACAGAGACATTTTGATGCCACTCTCCTGGAGGACACAAAGGCAAGGAATAGAAGCCCATGCTCAGCTTTGCACTCCAATTCCATTTCAAGCTGCTGTCTTAGACCTGAGCTTTTGAAGAACATTTGAGGTGGTTAATCTTGACTGTCAGTGGGTTGGACTGAGAGATATTTAGGAGATGAGCAAATTATATTCATTGAAATGTGTCTATAAGGGCATTTCCAGAGCCGCTTAGTATAGAAGAACTTTGATCCAGCAACATGGCTACTCTGGGAAAGAATCATATCCAAAGAACTTCTAAGTCTGTGTGATCAGGCTGGAATGAGACATTTAATCCCTCTGGCTGGAATATGAGCACACTCTTAGTCTACACTTTTAGTTCCAAACAATGAAGTTCGTTTGTAGAAGCTTGTAGAAGGAAGCAGCCATATTTGAAAATGATATCTAATTGAGGGGAAACGAAAGTGACTGAATTAGAAAAAATGGTAAGGAGAGACCCAACCGCCTGGTCAGGTGGGCACTCCTGAGGCTGCAGAGCGGAAGAGACCACCAACACTGCTCACCCCTGCCCACATCCCTGGCCCAAGAGGAAACTGTATAAGGCCTCTGGGCTCCCGTGGGGGAGGGCCCAGGAGCGGCAGGACCCCTGCCAGAGACACCGCCGGACCCTGAAGGAAACAGACCGGATAAACAGTTCTCTGCACCCAAATCCCGTGGGAGGGAGAGCTAAACCTTCAGAGAGGCAGACAAGCCTGGGAAACCAGAAGAGACTGCTCCCTGCACACACATCTCGGACGCCAGAGGAAAAAGCCAAAGACCATCTGGAACCCTGGTGCACTGAAGCTCCCGGAAGGGGCGGCACAGGTCTTCCTGGTTGCTGCCGCTGCAGAGAGCCCCTGGGCAGCACCCCACGAGCGAACCTGAGCCTCGGGACCACAGGTAAGACCAAATTTTCTGCTGCAAGAAAGCTGCCTGGTGAGCTTGGGACACACGGAAGCAGAATTTCTCTAGGACCGGGCACGTTCTGTGTTTACCGGAAGTCCCACACCCGCGGATCCCGGCCCGCAGCAGCTCTCTGCTCCCAGACCCGGTGAGAGAGAGACCCAACCGCCTGGTCAGGTGGGCACTCCTGAGGCTGCAGAGCGGAAGACACCACCAACACTGCTCACCCCTGCCCACATCCCTGGCCCAAGAGGAAACTGTATAAGGCCTCTGGGCTCCCGTGGGGGAGGGAGCAGGAGCGGCAGGACCCCTGCCAGAGACACCGCCGGACCCTGAAGGAAACAGACCGGATAAACAGTTCTCTGCACCCAAATCCCGTGGGAGGGAGAGCTAAACCTTCAGAGAGGCAGACAAGCCTGGGAAACCAGAAGAGACTGCTCCCTGCACACACATCTCGGACGCCAGAGGAAAAAGCCAAGACCATCTGGAACCCTGGTGCACTGAAGCTCCCGGAAGGGGCGGCACAGGTCTTCCTGGTTGCTGCTGCTGCAGAGAGCCCCTGGGCAGCACCCCACGAGCAAACCTGAGCCTCGGGACCACAGGTAAGACCAAATTTTCTGCTGCGAGAAAGCTGCCTGGTGAACTCAAGACACAGGCCCACAGGAACAGCTGAAGATCTGTAGAGAGGAAAAACTACACGCCAGAAAGCAGAACACTCTGTCCCCATAACTGACTGAAAGAGAGGAAAACAGGTCTACAGCACTCCTGACACACAGGCTTATAGGAGAGTCTAGCCACTGTCAGAAATAGCAGAACAAAGTAACACTAGAGATAATCTGATGGCGAGAGGCAAGCGTAGGAACCCAAGCAACAGAAACCAAGACTACATGCCATCATCGGAGCCCAATTCTCCCACCAAAACAAACATGGAATATCCAAACACACCAGAAAAGCAAGATCTAGTTACAAAATCATATTTGATCATGATGCTGGAGGACTTCAAGAAAGACATGAACACACTTAGGGAAGCACAGGAAAACATTAATAAACAAGTAAAAGCCTACAGAGAGGAATCGCAAAAATCCCTGAAAGAATTCCAGGAAAACACAATCAAACAGTTGAAGGAATTAAAAATGGAAATAGAAGCAATCAAGAAAGAACACATGGAAACAACCCTGGATATAGAAAACCAAAAGAAGAGACAAGGGGCTGTAGATACAAGCCTCACCAACAGAATTCAAGAGATGGAAGAGAGAATCTCAGGAGCAGAAGATTCCATAGAAATCATTGACTCAACTGTCAAAGATAATGTAAAGCGGAAAAAGCTACTGGTCCAAAACATACAGGAAATCCAGGACTCAATGAGAAGATCAAACCTAAGGATAATAGGTATAGAAGAGAGTGAAGACTCCCAGCTCAAAGGACCAGTAAATATCTTCAACAAAATCATAGAAGAAAACTTCCCTAACCTAAAAAAAGAGATACCCATAGACATACAAGAAGCCTACAGAACTCCAAATAGATTGGACCAGAAAAGAAACACCTCCCGTCACATAATTGTCAAAACACCAAACGCACAAAATAAAGAAAGAATATTAAAAGCAGTAAGGGAAAAAGGTCAAGTAACATATAAAGGGAGACCTATCAGAATCACACCAGACTTCTCGCCAGAAACTATGAAGGCCAGAAGATCCTGGACTGATGTTATACAGACCCTAAGAGAACACAAATGCCAGCCCAGGTTACTGTATCCAGCAAAACTCTCAATTAACATTGATGGAGAAACCAAGATATTCCATGACAAAACCAAATTTACACAATATCTTTCTACAAATCCAGCACTACAAAGGATAATAAATGGTAAAGCCCAACATAAGGAGGCAAGCTACACCCTAGAAGAAGCAAGAAACTAATCGTCTTGGCAACAAAACAAAGAGAATGAAAGCACACAAACATAACCTCACATCCAAATATGAATATAACGGGAAGCAATAATCACTATTCCTTAATATCTCTCAATATCAATGGCCTCAACTCCCCAATAAAAAGACATAGATTAACAAACTGGATACGCAATGAGGACCCTGCATTCTGCTGCCTACAGGAAACACACCTCAGAGACAAAGACAGACACTACCTCAGAGTGAAAGGCTGGAAAACAACTTTCCAAGCAAATGGTCAGAAGAAGCAAGCTGGAGCAGCCATTCTAATATCAAATAAAATCAATTTCCAATTAAAAGTCATCAAAAAAGATAAGGAAGGACACTTCATATTCATCAAAGGAAAAATCAACCAAGATGAACTCTCAATCCTAAATATCTATGCCCCAAATACAAGGGCACCTACATACGTAAAAGAAACCTTACTAAAGCTCAAAACACACATTGCACCTCACACAATAATAGTGGGAGATTTCAACACCCCACTCTCATCAATGGACAGATCATGGAAACAGAAATTAAACAGTGATGTCGACAGACTAAGAGAAGTCATGAGCCAAATGGACTTAACGGATATTTATAGAACATTTTATCCTAAAGCAAAAGGATATACCTTCTTCTCAGCTCCTCATGGTACTTTCTCCAAAATTGACCATATAATTGGTCAAAAAACGGGCCTCAACAGGTACAGAAAGATAGAAATAATCCCATGCGTGCTATCGGACCACCACGGCCTAAAACTGGTCTTCAATAACAATAAGGGAAGAATGCCCACATATACGTGGAAATTGAACAATGCTCTACTCAATGATAACCTGGTCAAGGAAGAAATAAAGAAAGAAATTAAAAACTTTTTAGAATTTAATGAAAATGAAGATACAACATACTCAAACTTATGGGACACAATGAAAGCTGTGCTAAGAGGAAAACTCATAGCGCTGAGTGCCTGCAGAAAGAAACAGGAAAGTGCATATGTCAGCAGCTTGACAGCACACCTAAAAGCTCTAGAACAAAAAGAGGCAAATACACCCAGGAGGAGTAGAAGGCAGGAAATAATCAAACTCAGAGCTGAAATCAACCAAGTAGAAACAAAAAGGACCATAGAAAGAATCAACAGAACCAAAAGTTGGTTCTTTGAGAAAATCAACAAGATAGATAAACCCTTAGCCAGACTAACGAGAGGACACAGAGAGTGTGTCCAAATTAACAAAATCAGAAATGAAAAGGGAGACATAACTACAGATTCGGAGGAAATTCAAAAAATTATCAGATCTTACTATAAAAACCTATATTCAACAAAATTTGAAAATCTTCAGGAAATGGACAATTTCCTAGACAGATACCAGGTATCGAAGTTAAATCAGGAACAGATAAACCAGTTAAACAACCCCATAACTCCTAAGGAAATAGAAGCAGTCATTAAAGGTCTCCCAACCAAAAAGAGCCCAGGTCCAGACGGGTTTAGTGCAGAGTTCTATCAAACCTTCATAGAAGACCTCATACCAATATTATCCAAACTATTCCACAAAATTGAAACAGATGGAGCCCTACCGAATTCCTTCTACGAAGCCACAATTACTCTTATACCTAAACCACACAAAGACACAACAAAGAAAGAGAACTTCAGACCAATTTCCCTTATGAATATCGATGCAAAAATACTCAATAAAATTCTGGCAAACCGAATTCAAGAGCACATCAAAACAATCATCCACCATGATCAAGTAGGCTTCATCCCAGGCATGCAGGGATGGTTTAATATACGGAAAACCATCAACGTGATCCATTATATAAACAAACTGAAAGAAGAGAACCACATGATCATTTCATTAGATGCTGAGAAAGCATTTGACAAAATTCAACACCCCTTCATGATAAAAGTCCTGGAAAGAATAGGAATTCAAGGCCCATACCTAAACATAGTAAAAGCCATATACAGCAAACCAGTTGCTAACATTAAACTAAATGGAGAGAAACTTGAAGCAATCCCACTAAAATCAGGGACTAGACAAGGCTGCCCACTCTCTCCCTACTTATTCAATATAGTTCTTGAAGTTCTAGCCAGAGCAATCAGACAACAAAAGGAGATCAAAGGGATACAGATCGGAAAAGAAGAGGTCAAAATATCACTATTTGCAGATGACATGATAGTATATTTAAGTGATCCCAAAAGTTCCACCAGAGAACTACTAAAGCTGATAAACAACTTCAGCAAAGTGGCTGGGTATAAAATTAACTCAAATAAATCAGTTGCCTTCCTCTATACAAAAGAGAAACAAGCCGAGAAAGAAATTAGGGAAACGACACCCTTCATAATAGACCCAAATAATATAAAGTACCTCGGTGTGACTTTAACCAAGCATGTAAAAGATCTCTACAATAAGAACTTCAAGACACTGAGGAAAGAAATTGAAGAAGACCTCAGAAGATGGAAAGATCTCCCATGCTCATGGATTGGCAGGATTAATATAGTAAAAATGGCCATTTTACCAAAAGCAATCTACAGATTCAATGCAATCCCCATCAAAATACCAATCCAATTCTTCAAAGAGTTAGACAGAACAATTTGCAAATTCGTCTGGAATAACAAAAAACCCAGGATAGCTAAAGCTATCCTCAACAATAAAAGGACTTCAGGGGGAATCACTATCCCTGAACTCAAGCAGTATTACAGAGCAATAGTGATAAAAACTGCATGGTATTGGTATAGAGACAGACAGATAGACCAATGGAATAGAATTGAAGACCCAGAAATGAACCCACACACCTATGGTCACTTGATTTTTGACAAAGGAGCCAAAACCATCCAATGGAAAAAAGATAGCATTTTCAGCAAATGGTGCTGGTTCAACTGGAGGGCAACATGTAAAAGAATGCAGATCGATCCATGCTTATCACCCTGTACAAAGCTTAAGTCCAAGTGGATCAAGGACCTCCACATCAAACCAGACACACTCAAACTAATAGAAGAAAAACTAGGGAAGCATCTGGAACACATGGGCACTGGAAAAAATTTCCTGAACAAAACACCAATGGCTTATGCTCTAAGATCAAGAATCGACAAATGGGATCTCATAAAACTGCAAAGCTTCTGTAAGGCAAAGGACACTGTGGTTAGGACAAAACGGCAACCAACAGATTGGGAAAAGATCTTTACCAATCCTACAACAGATAGAGGCCTTATATCCAAAATATACAAAGAACTCAAGAAGTTAGACCGCAGGGAAACAAATAACCCTATTAAAAAATGGGGTTCAGAGCTAAACAAAGAATTCACAGCTGAGGAATGCCGAATGGCTGAGAAACACCTAAAGAAATGTTCAACATCTTTAGTCATAAGGGAAATGCAAATCAAAACAACCCTGAGATTTCACCTCACACCAGTGCGATTGGCTAAGATCAAAAACTCAGGTGACAGCAGATGCTGGCGAGGATGTGGAGAAAGAGGAACACTCCTCCATTGTTGGTGGGATTGCAGACTGGTAAAACCATTCTGGAAATCAGTCTGGAGGTTCCTCAGAAAATTGGACATTGAACTGCCTGAGGATCCAGCTATACCTCTCTTGGGCATATACCCAAAAGATGCCTCAACATATAAAAGAGACACGTGCTTCACTATGTTCATCGCAGCCTTATTTATAATAGCCAGAAAATGGAAAGAACCCAGATGCCCTTCAACAGAGGAATGGATACAGAAAATGTGGTACATCTACACAATGGAATATTACTCAGCTATCAAAAACAACGAGTTTATGAAATTCGTAGGCAAATGGTTGGAACTGGAAAATATCATCCTGAGTGAGCTAACCCAATCACAGAAAGACATACATGGTATGCACTCATTGATAAGTGGCTATTAGCCCAAATGCTTGAATTACCCTAGATCCCTAGAACAAACGAAACTCAAGACGGATGATCAAAATGTGAATGCTTCACTCCTTCTTTAAATGAGGAAAAAGAATACCCTTGCCAGGGAAGGGAGAGGCAAAGATTAAAACAGATACTGAAGGAACACCCATTCAGAGCCTGCCCCACAGGTGGCCCATACATACACAGCCACCCAATTAGACAAGATGGATGAAGCAAAGAAGTGCAGACCGACAGGAGCCGGATGTAGATCGCTCCTGAGAGACACAGCCAGAATACAGCAAATATAGAGGCGAATGCCAGCAGCAAACCACTGAACTGAGAATAGGTCCTCTATTGAAGGAATCAGAGAAAGAACTGGAAGAGCTTGAAGGGGCTCGAGACCCCAAAAGTACAACAATGCCAAGCAACCAGAGCTTCCAGGGACTAAGCCACTACCTAAAGACTATACATGGACTGACCCTGGACTCTGACCCCATAGGTAGCAATGAATATCCTAGTAAGAGCACCAGTGGAAGGGGAAGCCCTGGGTCCTGCTAAGACTGAACCCCCAGTGAACTAGTCTATGGGGGGAGGGCGACAATGGGGGGAGGGTTGGGAGGGGAACACCCATAAGGAAGGGGAGGGGGGAGGGGGATGTTTGCCCGGAAACCGGGAAAGGGAATAACACTCGAAATGTATATAAGAAATACTCAAGTTAATAAAAAAAAAAGAAAAAAAAAAAGAAAAAAAAAAAAAGAAAAAATGGTAAGGCCTGCTCCTTTTAACACAACTGTAGCCATTTTGTATTTAGTCTCACCTTGGTCATAAATTGAACTTAAGTTCAGGTTCTCAGATCCCTAGGTTATTATTTGTAGTGAACACTGAAATATTCTCCTAAAAGGTCATAAGGTTATGGGTATCCCTCATGCTTTGTTATCTCAACACTCTGGACAGTCCCTAGCCACCACGTCACTGGGACTAGCCTAAAGATCAGATGACAATACTTGGTTTAGTGAGCCAAAATGTAATACTACTCTCCCCTTGTTTCCTCCACTTCATTTTTCTATAAAACAAACAAACAACCAAAAAACAAAAAAAACAAAAAAAACCCTTCCCTAAGAACACACCAGAGTCAGTCTGGCTCCCAAGTCCTTTCTGCCACCCTGATCAATCCACCTGAATTAAGCATTAATTTTTATCATATCTGAAACCAACATCCTCGTGATCAGTGTAGAGCTATTCTTAGAACCCAACATTAGAGAGCTCATCTGGAATAACACCCTACCCTCAAGACCACCCCTCAAATATTATTGAAAGCTAGAAAAACCGACTGGTCCGTCTGTGGAGGAGGTAAGGTAAGCTACTCTTTCCTGGTTTGGTTTTGTTTCTGGTGCTGTCAGATCTCTGTAGGTTCAAAGAAGAGAATCTGGATGAAGCACTGCTCTTTGAGCCAGGGGATGAAGAAATAAGTTTAGGAGCCCTTCTGGGTGAAAGGGGACAGATTATAATCAACCCTTTTTGACTTAGTCAGGATTCTGGTCCGGGAGTCCCAACTTGCGGGATTGTGCCTGTTTTTGAAAACCAGTTCTGTCAGTGTCTGTTTTTTGCTTTTGGTTTGTATGTTGGTATTGTTCTTTTCTATTTAACTTTCAAGTCTATTATGGGGAAAACCTCATATACCCTTGACACCCCTCTTGGGGCAATTTTGTGCCATTTCCAGGGCTTCCAGTGGCTGCCGATCTGTCAGGCAACCAAGTCTTTTCTGGTGAGCTCAGGACCTTTGTGAACTAGAATGGCTGTCCTTCCCTACAGTCTAGCAACCTGAGGGTTCTTTTAAGATCCCTGATCATCTTCTCATACAGGCCACTGTTCTCTGTCATCTGGGTCACTCTATCAGGCCCCTTATGTCATTGCCTGGCAGAATTTGTTAGTGGACCCTGCCTATTGGTTGAAAAGCTGATGCCCTCCATCTGCTACAACCTTGGTGAAGCAGGAGGGCTTCATGTCAACCATCCTCATTCTTTCTTCACTGATTCTGTCAAGCCTGCCCCTTTGACCACCTCCCATTTTCTCTCTACCTGAGGAGGATGACATGCCACGGCTTTATCAGATGCCACAGGAGGCCCCAGTACCTGAAGCTCAGGTGGTACACAAAGCACCCTCAGGCCTGCCTCCACCTATGTCCTCTTCCTCTACCTCTATGCCCCTCCTCCTTTGCAACTTCCTTGTCTGCCATAACTAGCCCACCCCATACTCAGTCAGGTACCCTCTTTGGCTCCTTGACAAAGGCGCTCCCTCTACCTGCCATTGCCCTCTACATGGGAGGGAGAATTGCCCTTCCTGGTCTATTAACTTTTATTCACTAGTGATATCTACAACTGGAAGGCTCAAAATTTGCCTCTTTCCGTGAAATCCCAGGCTTTAATCTTTCCTGGAGACCATTTTTCATACCCATCAACCCATCTGAGACGATATCGAACAACTTCTCCAGACCCTCTTCCCCACAGAAGAATGGGACAACATTGGGTGAGAGGCCAGTAAATTTGTTCCTGGTGACAATGGCAGATACACTTAGAACCCTGCAATCATTGATGCTGCTTTCCCTCCAGCCAGTCCCATCTGGAACACTAAAACAAATGAAGGAAGGAAGGCAGTTAAAGGTTATCACCAGGTTCTTATGGGGGGGTGTCTCTGGGCAGCTGCTAAGTACCCCTACAAATTTGTCAAAGATAAGTCAGGTAGTAGAGTACTCCATGGGATCCCCCCTTCCCTCTTTGAGAGGCTCCTGGATGCCTATTGTACCTATACCCCAATTGACCCTGAGACACCAGAGAATCAACGAGAGATACCAATGTCTCCTTTGTGGATCAATCAGCCCCTGACTTTCAAAAGAAGATTTAGAAAGGAAGTGACTTCAAAGGAAAGAATTTATCTGAAAGACTTTTAATAATAGAAAGAGTCAAGAAGACAAACAAACTAAGAAACTGGCAAAACTCTGGTCATACAGCCCAGAAATCTCAAGGCAGTTATAAAAAAGGATGTAGGTCCTTCAAGACCGCTAAATGATTAGAGCAAAAACAATCAGTATGGCCAATCCCAGCCTCACCCAAAGTTTCACAAAAATAATGTGCCTACTGTAAAGGAAATGGACCATTGGAAGAATGGCTCCCTTCAAAGGAAAAATAAAAATAAGAAACAGAAGCTTAAGCCTGTTATGGGACTGTCAGACAGCCTAGCAGGGTCCAAAGTCCACTCCAAAGCCTAGGATAATGTTAACAGTGGCTAGACACCCACTAAACTTCTGTGTCAACACTGGAACACATCACTTAGTCCTCTAAATGTCCCCGAGGTGCATAACCTATCAATCCACTCTGGTCCAAGGGATCACAGGCACGAAATCTTACCCATGCATGGACCACCACGTGGTATGTGGACTAAGAACCTGGGCTCAGTAACAGCAGGAAGTCTGAACTGACTGAAGACAATAATACTCACTGCCCTGCTCACTAAAGATGCAGACAAATTAAACTTAGGACAAACTTCTGACCATGACTACCCTGCAGGCCATTAAGGGAGCTTTAAAAAGTGCCCCCATCACCATTACCAATATCCATTGCTTGACTAACTCCCTATCAGTTTCTTTTGCTTACCGATTTCCAAGTGTCCTTTGCTCCCAGCATGTCACTGACCCCTGCCACCCTGCTACCTAATCTGGATTTGGAAAACCCATTAATATATAATAGTTGGAAAGCCTGAAACAGTACATTGGACAGGGCCAGACCTGATCCACCAGGCCTGGCTTAACATGGACCATGTACACCAATGGAAACAGTTAAAAAGAAGAAAGCACTACGCATGCAGGGACAGTAGTGCTGAACTTGAATCAAATAATATGGGTGTCTCCTCTCCTGAGTGCAACAACAGCCCCAATGGCAAAACTAATAGCACATGTTCACAGGGCAATGTACCATGAAAAGGGACTGTTCATTGCCGAAGGAAAAATAATTAAAAGTAAGCAAGAGATCCTAGACTTCTTAACAGCCCTAAGAAATTGGCCATCATACGTTGCCCTGGACTCCAAATAGATTTCAGAAGGCACTGGCAACCATAAGGCCAACTTGGTGGGTCGAGAGGCCCCCAAAAGGCCTCTCCCACATTTACCAATGACTCTTTCAGACCCAGTTCTGCCTGAACAGCCAACATATACCAAGGAGAATGACTAGGCATGCCAACTTCTGCCACACATATATGCTAAGAATGAATGGAGACATGTCATGAATGGAAGAAAAAGTCCCCTAAAGACTCTGGGTATCTTCATAGAGGCAGTGGGAGGGGGGAAAGGATGGAAGGTTTCTGGAAGGGAAACCAGGAAAGGTGATAACAGTTGAAATGTAAATAAATAAAATATTCAATAAAAAAGACTCTGGGTGTCATCTTAATTAAAGAATTGCATGCCAGCACACACCTGGGAATAAACAAACTAAAGGGATCTCCTTTAGGTTTTATATTCCTAGCTTGAGCAAAGAAATACAGGACAGTGCCACTAGATGCCAGTCTTGCCAACTGACAAGCCTCACATCAAAGGTCACATGTGCAAAGAGAGAAAAGAACCTCATTAGGGGTCTTCTAGGAAATAGACTTTATGGAAGTAAAACCAAGAAAGTTTGGTTAAAAAAATATCTTTTAATGTTCATAGCTACCTCCTCAGGATGAACTGTGACATTCCCATCCAAGAAAGAGACTGCTCAAACTGTAAGGAAAAGCTAATTGAGGAGCTAAGACCTTGATTTTGAACTCCCACTGCCTTGAGATCTGACAATGGACCAGCTTTCGTCCTCCAGGCTACTCAAATTAGCAAAAGCATAAGGCGGGGGGTAAATTGGTAACTGCATTGTATGTACAATCCTCAGAGTTCAGGACAGATAGAAATAATGAATCAAACCACACCTTAAAGGAGACCTTAGAACTGGCAATCCTAGAACTGGCAATGACTTGGTGCACTCTTGAGAGTCACAAACACATCTTACATAAAGGAAGCTACTCCATATGAAATAATCTTCAGGAGACACCCTCCTATTCTTTCAGATACAAAGGCAGGTTTGTTAACTGATATCCATAATCATGCCCTTCTCAAGTCAATCCAGGTGCTCCAGAGGACCCAGACCAGTCTTTACATCAAATGAACTACCACCAGTCAGTCCTCACAGGTTTCAGCCTGATGATTTTAAGAATCCCTGGCTCCTCATTGGCAGGGGCCCTACACCCTGATCCTGACTACTCCATACCAATCAAAGTTGACAGGGTCATCTCCTGAATCCACAATTCTCATCTGAAGCCTGATCTTCAAAAACATCAGGACCTGGACCATAATGGACCATCCAGTCTCATCCACAGGACCTGCTCAAGTTAAGGATTGTGCCTGAAAGGAAACAAAAAGATTAAGAACAATAGTAGACAGCCCGGCCACATCCAGAAGATACTCTACAGGTAAGACTTGTTAAATAGTGATCACTACCTTTTATTTTATTTTTATAATAACTTCCTTCTCAACCATAGGACTGGTGAAACCTAATAATTACAAACCTAAGACATGGTTTTGGAGGTTGTCAGATACCCAGACAAGCAGGGTCATTATAGAACTCTGTCAACAGGATTATCCCTGGCCTCCCAAAGGAATTACTGATTTATGTGAACTCTAGCCTGAACTAGGGAAGTCCCTGTCCCTGTTAATACTTGGGCCTATAGACCAGTGAATATTTATGTCAGAGAAATAGAATAGGGCACCAGGTGCTAGTCATAAAGTAGAAGAAAAACTTTTTTATTTACTTATTTTATTTTATTTATTTATTTGTACACTGTCGCTGTCTTCAGACACACTGGAGAAGGGAATAGGATCCCATTACAGATGGTTGTGAGCCACCATGTGGTTGCTGGGAATTGAACTCAGGACCTCTGGAAGAGCAGTCAGTGCTCTTAACTGCTGAGCCATCACTCCGGCCCCCGAAGAAAAACTTTTAGGACAAGACAAATATTATGCATGCCCTGCAGAAACAGGGTCCAAATATACTCAGTCTCCCAGCGATTATAATTGCCACCATTGCGGATGTGAAACCTTGGTCCCAGGATAGAACGTGGACCA
The DNA here is from genome assembly GCF_021556685.1 of Rattus norvegicus. Taxonomy (NCBI): domain Eukaryota; kingdom Metazoa; phylum Chordata; class Mammalia; order Rodentia; family Muridae; genus Rattus; species Rattus norvegicus. The sequence continues at coordinate 11,378,916 of NC_141551.1, read as the reverse complement.
TGCATGAACCTTCTATTGGAATAAAACTCACTTGTGATTTAAATTGTGAGGTTCCTAGAATTTGTCATCCCCTGGTTATAACTCTTAATCTTGGGATTAGTTGCCTTCCTATGCTGACTGGGAGGCTGGGCACACATGGGGATTCAGAACCTATGTGAACCTATGTGATAGGACCAGACCATGGAATGTCCTTTACAACCTTGCAATTAGCAAAAACTGAGCTTTTATGCCCAATGGGACCTCTGGCACAAATTCCCAAACCCAGTCCTGCAGGAAAGATAAATGCTACAATTCTTTAGAGCCAAGATTAATGTTACTGCCTCCCCCCAGATTCCTCCTCAGACTTTACCTCCCTTTTTCGAGGTCCCTGAGCCTCCATCATTACATGCATCCCCCTTAGTCAACATCATAGACCCTACCTTTAGGTTCCTCATTGCTTCGAGACTAAATACGACCAAGGATTGCTGGTTTTGCTTAGTGCCCAGGTACCCTTATTATATAGGAATCACTGCTGTCAACCCTAAACCCTTCCAACTCCTCAAACTGGTCCCCATAAGTAACACTATCTTCTGTCTTTGGGAGTCTGCTATAACTCTGGGAGATGTACAGGAAAATGGAACTTGTTTTAGATCCCCAAATTATCCATTGTCAGCATCACTGTATTCTAACACTCACGTGCCATACTCCTAGCACTCATGGGATAAAATTGTCTTATTCCCTTGGAATAGAAATAACTAAACTTTTCACAGCTCTGAAAGGCACTTGGTTTACACGTACCATTGATCTTTCCCCATGTTTCTCTCTAATTCATTTCACAAACAATCAAAAGCCCAAGTTATGTGTGCTTGTTCAGACAGGACTGAAAGTAATGTATGACGGAGGAGCAGCAGGGGAGACTCACATGGGTCTTTATCCTTGTCCTTGCCCATAGAGGGCTGTAGCCATCTTGATGCTAAAGTTGGGTGGGATTGGCACTGCAAGATCAGTAGCTATGGGGAATGCTGCTCTAGCCTCAGGGAAACAAACTCTGACAATGAAGGGAACAGGTAGATAAAGATCTGGCTCGATTATACTCAGCCACCCCATTCCTAGAACAACACGTGGATTCGTTGACTGAAGTAGTTCTGCAATATTGGTAGGCAGTAGATCTGCTGTTCTTCAAGCAAGGAGGATTGAGTATGGCCCTAGAAGAACAATTAGTCTTTTTCCACCCATTGTAGGGTGATTAGAAACATTTGGTTGAGGTCAATACTAACCTCTTTAATAAAGAATGAGAGAAACAACAAAATATGAATTGGTTTAAAAGTTATTCAATTTGTCTTCCTGATTAGCATCTCTAATTATTTCCTTCAGGGGCCTTTGAAGTAGGAACTTGTAGTTTCTTTGGAAAGTCAGTTATGTCAAATGTGCTAGGGCACACAGGTGAAAGGATGTTTTGCTGAAGCAGACACAGGTAAAAGGAGGTTTTGCTGTAGCAAACATGTGAAAGAACATGTGATGAAGGATTATCAATATGACCCCACAGACAGAGGGAGAGGGAGCATTCGTTTGGTTTGTTCCGTCTCACTATTCTTCGTTACCAACACGCATGTACTGGTTCACCTAACATGCATTATTGAGCGTCATTTGTCATGACTCCATTGAGAGAAACATACCAAAATTAAAAAAAAGAAAACTTCTAGTGATGCTCTAGCAGCTTCTTGCTTCTTCCTTGGACTTGGGCCAATAGGGAGAGTGATGTTTGCTGATATAGACTCCTGTAGAGTTTAGCTAAGACAGACGTACATGCTGACGCAAGACACTGGTGAGGCAAGGCCCCTGGAGGACACATGTTGTGTGGAGGGAGTATAAATAGCACTCAATTGACTGTGAGAGAGGCTTGCTCGCGGTGCTAGCTTTGCAAAGTTTCTTGGTCTCGAGTGTTCGCTGATATTCAGTTCATTGAGAGAAGCATAGCTGAGAACTTCTGGCATCCCTCACAGTCCTGCTGTCTCCTGCTGAATCGGCTGAGGCCTGGCTGCTCCTCCTAGGCGGTGTCATCACTGCTGCTCTCACGACACTACTGAACTGGACTGCTGGTGTATCTGTAAAGTGTTTGCCAGTGGATCGAGCTACAGCTGCTGACCCGTGAACTGAATTGCTGACAACACAGATGGGATTTGCTCCAAAGAATCATTTCTAAATAGATCCACTCCCCCTGTGTCCTAATCACTTTTCTTTCCCACTACCTCTGGTGGATGGTGGGCTAGAAGGGAGGTTAAAGTGTTTAAGAACCATCACTAAAAGTAGGCTTTGAAAAACCAAATGTATATTATTGTTATTTGTAACCTGAGGACCATGCCTTATCAGTATCCTCATGTCTTTCATCTGGAAAAGAACCTCAGCAATTAAACTTATGGCCCTGAGAACCCACTATGATTTTCGTAGATACAAGGGGTAATTTGAAGTTAACAATTTGACTTCAGGTACAAATTCAAGCAAGATGATAAGGCCTGCTTCTTTTACCATAACTGTAATATTTAGTTTTCATTTTACTTATAAGGTGAAATACAGTTCAGGTTCTCAGACCCAGCTTCCCGGAAGTTATTATTCATAGTTGACACTGAAGAGTTCTTCTTAAAGGTCATAATGCTATTGATGTATTACTTATGCACCATTATCTCAACACACTATAAAACCTCTAACCACCACCTCACTGACCTCACTTAGAACCAGCTTAAAGGTAAGCTGGATACTTTGTCTAGTTAGCCAAAAGGTAACACTGCCCCCACCCTTGTCTTCTGCACTTGGTTTTTCTGCAAAATGCCTGCCCTAAGACCAAACCAGCAGCATAGTTCAGCTTCTGAGTCCTCTTTGTGATACTGATTAATCAGCCTGAATTAAATGTTCAGTAAAAATTCCTTATATTTGAGATCAGTGCCCAAGTGGTCAGTGTGTGGCATTTCTATACCCCACCAGAAACGATTTGACAGAATGAGATAGGTAACATCCAATTTTCAAAAGAAAAGCACAGGAAAGAAAGGTTTCTTAATAGTGTGCACACATGTGCATGTGCATGTGTGGGTACATACACACACTCACACACATACACGCAGAGAGAGAGAGAGAGAGAGAGAGAGAGAGAGAGAGAGAGAGAGAGAGAGGTATTTTTGGGGACCGTTTTACAGATACATGTTTTAAAGAAAACAAGCTATACATAGAATTGAAGACAGAACTATCCAGAGAATGAGAATAAACCATAAGGTTATAAGAGATTGCCAGAGTTAGTTTGCAGCCAAGCAGAGTAATTCAGTCAGAAGCTGAGAGATGCCAGTTTAAATCAGTCAACTTGGAAAAGAATTTGGGCCAGAAGAGCTGAGTTGAATCAGCTACCCAGAGTTCAGAAAGAGTTAGAAAGGGTGAGCTCATTCAGTATTAAGCCTCTGAAATGACAATTATTTCTGGTGAATAAAAGTTACTTTTACAGCTTAGATCATAAAGATTAGATTAGACCATCATTTCACCAATGAATCAAAAAGTTGAATTCAAAACTTAAAGTTTGTGGAAGATAGAACGTGGGGAACAGCTGGAAAATTGTACTCTGAAGGGCATTTCTTACCCTGGACCCTTCCAGTCTCTGCTCACTGTCCACCCTATGTTCAGTGGCTTATGCTGCATTTTCCTACTGTCATGATATTCTTCCTCATCGTTAGCATGGAGTCAATGAGTCTAATAGCTCAGACTTAATCTTCTGAACCCATGAACTTCAATGGATTTCCATCCCTTAATTTATGTTAGATATTTGATCACAGTGAAATAAAACCTACCAACAAAGAAAACCTAGAAACTTTCTCCATGCTCTAATGTAGAAATGGGTCAATGGTAGAATTAGGACAAAGCAGGAGGAAGTTGAGGAGGAGGGCGACCCTGTAGGAGGACCAGTAGTCTCAATTAACCTGGAACACCGAGATCTCTCAGACACTGGATCACCAATCAGACAGCGTATACCAGTTGATATGAGGCCCCCAACACATACACAGCAGAGTATGGGTTCAGTCAGAGAAGATGCATCTAACTCTCAGGAGACTGGAGGCCCCAGGAAGTTTAGAGGTCTGGTGCGTGGGTAGGGTGGGGCATCCTTGTGGAGACAGGGTAGGTCAGGGAGGAGGTATGGGATGTGGAACAGTTGGAGGGTGTATTGGGAGGGGGTTAAAATTTGGAATGTAAAAGTAAAAGAAAATAAATCAGAATCCAATAAAGAGAAAAAACATTTAAAAAATGAGTTAGGAACTGGACTTTGTCTAGGAAGCACTGGTAGACTAGGGAAGCCAAGCACTGAGAGAGTCATCTCTAAATGCTCACAGGAGTGGCATGATGGAGGTGCTATCTGCAGAACATTCATTAATTACTAATAAATTAAATGAAGTGAATTAAATGTTCTAGTACATATACACCATCTTCGGTCCAGGTCAGATATATTTTTATCTTGCTTATTGGATGTAACTCAATTGGCAGAGAGCTCGCATAACACAAACAAACCTAGATCCCACTCCCAGGATCATGTACACTTGGCATAGTCTCCTATGATTATAATCCGTGCAACTGGGAAATGGAGTTGTGGAAAGCAGAAGTTCATGGTCATTCTGAGGTACAAGGTGAGGCCAGTTTTTAATATAGGAGTCTTTGCTTCAAGCAAAAAGAACAAGCAGTCAAAGGCACAAACCAATAAAAAGACAGCAAATTTTACCTCTACCACTACCACCAACAAAAATTCAGGTAAGATTTGTATGTAGAATAAATATACAAATAATATAATATGGATTTTCTATGTTTAAAATACTGTTTCTATTTTATTAATAAAGAGCTAAAAGTAGTCACATAATGAAAAATAGAATAGATTGAAATAAAAAAATCTTGGTGAATCATATTAGTTGTTAAAATACTTTTCATTTGTAGTTTTAGAAGTAAATATATGGTGTATGTAGTATTCCAGAGGACACACTAGTTTTGTTTCATATTTATCATATTTACTGTCATTTTGGAGTTTGGGGGGTCATTAAATGTTTGACTTGTAAGCATGAAGACCCATGATCAACAGAAGCCACAATAAAAGCCAGATAACTAGGAACTGCTGACAGAGGGAGAATTAGCCTTTCCCACAGATGAGTTTCTAATTAGTTATTCAATAAAAATTAGTTATTTATAAGCTTAAGACTTGGCGAGATGGCCTAGAGGAAACACTAGAACTAAAGGTTCAGGGTTTCATAGGTCAAAATAAGCAGCAGAAGGAGGAGAATTAAGGTTGGAGACAGAAGCTAGAAGAGATGCTAGAACAGAAATTTCTGAAGTTTATGGATGAGTCTGAGCAGCAGAGGGGCGAGCTTAAGACTCGGCAGCACAGTCCAGAGGAAACATTAGGATAGAAGGCACAGGAAACTATAAATCAGAATAAGAGACGAAAATGAAGGTGGAAGGCAGGAGCTGTAAAAAAATGTTAGAACAAAACATACAACTCACCGATCAGACTGAGCAGCAAAGAGAAAACAATGAGGTTTGGAAGCAAGACTTGGAATAAGTTTTTTTTTAATTAATCAATCAAAATAGTGGACAGCAGACTATCAGAATTACAATATAAAGAAAATTCAAAATGTGGAGGCAGAACCTTGAACAGAGAACACAGAGACTAAAGGAACAGGAGGAGTGACAAAAGGAGAGATATGAAGCATTGGTACAGACATTGAGGGAGAATTTAAAATGTCAATTAAGGAAAATACTCAGGTAGAGATAGAAGGTAAGATTAGAGAAACCCAGCCCAAGGTTATTAGAAAACAAACTTTGGTCTATCCAGTTAGTGTACAACAAAGACCTCCAGATGATGATCATCCACAGGGTTAGGAAGAATTTGAATGTCAACCTATGGATCTGTTAGAACTGAGGAAATTTAAGGAAACTGTCACTAATTTTGGAATACACTTGTCATTTGTAAAACAAATTCTGACTTCTTGGGCTATTAAAAATAGAATAATTTCCCAAGACTGGAAAGATATGGCAAGAGCAATACTAGAGCCTGCGGCAAATTTACAATGAATCTCATGGCAGAGAGAAGAGATGAGGGAAATAGCATGACAAAATAGAGTCAGGGGTAGAGAGATTTTCACAGATCAGCTGCCTGGTGAAGGTCACTTTGCTGAAGTAGAGGTGCAGGCTGTATATGATGAAGAAACTCTGGCACTGTGTGGATTGTCAGCCTTAAAGGCCTGGGACAAAGTTGCAGATTCAGGAAAAAGACTTAAACGATTCACTCAAGTCATACCAGGTCCTAAAGAAACCTTCCCTGACTTTTTACAAAGGCTAACCTCAGCTGTGGAAAGGAGTGTATCAGACTCAAGAGCAAGAAAGACAATAATTGAATCTTAGCCTTTGAAACTATGAATACAAGCTGCACCTAGATTTGGTAGACCTATCGACACACTACTCTATTCCCAGCTAGGAGGTCGCTTATAACTTGCAGTTTCTCCAGGCCACGTGCTTCAGCTCCATCTTCCTCCCACATCCTCTTACTCTCTTCTCCCCTTCCTCTCTCTCTCTGTCCCCAACTCTTCAGCTCCACTTTCCCTTCCCCTGCCCAATCACTGGCTCTCGCCTTTATTTTACAAATTAAAATGGAGCGAACGTTCTGATAAAGTCACCTAAACACCTGATTCACCCCTAGTCCTAGACAGTCCCTCTTGGGGAAGTGTAATCAGCATCAAGTACAAACAACATCAGGGCAGCCCACATGTAGCAAGTCTGAAATTTTATACACAAAGCAACACTAAATAGATTCAACAGATGGTCTTCATACATTTATGCATTTCTATGTGCTTACCACTAAAAACATCAGAGAAAAAGATGTCACTTATTTGAGAGGGAATGAGGGTAACACAGGAGGAATAGGAGAGAGCAAAGGAGGAGGGGAAACAATGCTATTGTATTTTAGTTAAATTAAGTTTTGTTAAAAGTTCCACATGCTGGTACATATTTATAATCCAGTCATAGTGGAAACAGAAAGGCTGAATGATAGAGCTCACTGACTAGTCAGCCCAGCCTCTAGGTTAGTTCAAGCATAGAGAGAGATCCTGTCTTAAAACATGTTAGCACCCAAGGATTAACATGAAGAACCTTTCCGGCATATATATGTGTATATATACATACATACATACATACATACATACATACATACATACATTCACACACCACATACAGGCAGGTGCATGAGCACCTGTACATACAAGTGCACCTACATACACACAAATACACACATAAACATGCACACAGAGACTTTAATCCTATACTTTTGACTCTTCTGTGTTTGCCTAGGGAAAATCGTGCCTCACATTTTGTCTAGACAAGTACAACATCCATTTCTGCTGATTTCAGAATCTCTCGCCTTCCTCTAAAGCTTTCTGAAGCAGCAAGAATCAAGAATTCATCAGTATAAATTGGTTAGAAAAGCTCCTTTTTTAAGAAGGAAAATGACTACTGGCTAAAGTCTAATTAGAATTCTAAATTATGGGCTTCAAAATTCTTAATCACGGGGATTCTCTCTGCTTAGTTGATCTCATTTTCTGTAACATTGAAAGTCAAACACTGTGCTTCGGAACAGCAAATAGACTCTCTATCATCCTTAGGAAATCTAGTAGCCACAAACCCAGTGCTACATGCTGATCCTTCCTCACTCTCAGGCTACCTCATTGCTTCCCACACACAATTCTTCCCTTAGTTAGAGCTTTCTATATAACATGGGGTTTCTCATCTTTCCTTGGACACTCGGAAGAGTAGCAAAGGATATTAACAATAACAGTAGACAAAACTTGTAAAAATCCCAAGTGACCTTGGAGGTCAAGGTTAACACTCTAAGTGCAACCCTGATAATATCACAAGCCACTAAACACAAATTCATAAAAAATATTATGTAGGAAGATAACAGATATTATTTTTCGTGGCTATATATATTCATATAAATTTTATTATGATCTTGATTTCCTGAAGATCTGAATGATTGCTTCAGTATTTTAGTATATGTTTTTTTCAGCTACTTAAGTTTTTCTGGTAATTTTGTTTTAGTTTTTAATAACAGGATCTCATGTATCCTAGACTGGCCTCAAACTGAATTCACTACATACCCAAGGATTATCTGGTGAACGTGGTCCTCTTACATGCACCTCCTGAGTGCTGGGACCACAGGCCTGCACCAACACACTTGGTCTACATCTTTTTCTGGGAGTTAAATCCAGCTCTTAATGTATACTGGACAAGCAGACCTCATCTTATTTCCAGACAATGCTCCACATGAACAGTTTTTTTTTTACACCATAGAATGTTTTTTCTTTACATTAGAGTCACAGCTGATGGATTTAGAGCAGTGGTTCTCAATCTTCCTAACGCCATGACTCTTTTATACAGTTCCTCATGTTGGGGTGACCCCAACCATAAAATTATCTTCATTGCTACGTCCTAACTGTAATTTGATTCTGTTATGAATTATAATGTAAATATCTGATATGCAGCATGTCTGATATGCGACATCTGTGAAGGAGTTGCTCAATGCCCAAAAGGGTTGTGACACGTAGTTTGAGATGACTAGTTTAGAGGGATGGAGAATCTGTGACAGTTCTTGGATAAAGGTGGGAGAGGGGCACCTTATAATGAATAGTGGGACACCTTATAATGAATAGTGGGGCACGTTTTAATGAATAGAGGCAAAAGGAGCAATTAGGATCAGACTGACAAACTCCAGGAAGAGTTAGTCTGATAGGTTAAGATACAGTAGACCCAGGAAACAAGTTACTCATCCCAGAAAGGTAAGGGTTACTGTGAACATACTGAATTAGACGCCAGAATCTGCAGTTCACAGGTGAGAAGCAGCAGCATTAAGCTTTGCAGACCTGCGCAAAACTGTTGCTTGTGTTCCTGCTTGTATTTCAGAATATGCGTGTCTTTCTTTCTTTTTTTTTTAATCTTTATTAACTTGAGTATTTCTTATTTATATTTTGATTGTTATTCCTCTTCCCGGTTTCCGGGCCAACATCCCCCTAACCCCTCCCCCTCCCCTTATGTATGGGCTTCCCCTCCCCATCCTACCCCCATTACCACCCTCCTCCCAACCACCACCCTTCCCCCAAGAATCACGTTCACTGGGGGTTCAGTCTTGGCAGGACCAAGGGCTTCCCCTTCCACTGGTGCTCTTACTAGGCTGTTCATTGCTCCCTATGAGGTTGGAGCCCAGGGTCTTCTAATCCTTTTAAAGCCTTGTAGACTTAACCAAACAGCCCGGGATGTCCATCCTCACAAAGTAATGCACCATGCACTTATTGTTTGACATGGAAAGTCCCGCCTAGCTTTCAATCATTTAGTGGCCCAGATAATTTTCTCAATGTAGAAAGCAATTCACATTTACTCATATTTAAATGTCTTTTAGCTACTCATTTTGAAATGTTTGAAGATTTAATTTGGAGGACTAAACTGATTCTTTTTTATTTGTTCCTTTACGTAGTTGTATGCCAAGAAAAATAAACACATATTTTTAACCACTTATTTTAGAAGTTACATAAGCTTTTAACTTTGTATACAAGGGATGTAAAGAGAGACAAGGAGAGACCTGTATATTTTGCTGCTAGTGGGTTGTTTTCAATGCCTTTGTTATTTCCATTTTTCGAACATCATACTTAATTCTAGCAGACTATGTCATCGCAATCTGCAGCAACAGCAAAGTTTGGAGAAACAATTTAGGTTTTACAATTTATTTTTACCCATTTTTGTGCAAACTCTTATTTCTCTTTCAAAGTTACTTTCTTGCATCATAATGTTTACAAGCTGTACATCTCTAGTTCACGTATTTGCTCACGTCTGAATATATACACATGTGAGTATGCACATCTGAGCATGTGTGTACATTTGCCACACACACCCAACACAAGTGCACACAGGAATTCTCATCACTTCCTATATTTGGTTTTGCATGGTTTTATAGATTGCATGTTTCCTGAAAGCAATGACAACATTTGTTTTCCAAAATGTCTCCAACAATCATACTCCAACATACACTCTTGTGTTCAAGATTATTCCTTTTTAAGATTATCCTTTATAAAGTGAACACTTATAATGCAGCCAGATAGACTTTGGCTATACAGAAAGGAAATATGGCATATGTTTTTGTTTGTTGATCAACTTGAACAGAATCAAAGAAAGTAATTAGAATTGCGTCTGTCTCTGTAATCACAATTGAGGCTCTAAGCAGTTAAATGTCATTCATTAATAACACAAGAGAACTTATTCTAGAAGGAATTAAAGTAAGAATAACATGAAAAGACCCATACTGACTTTACTCTTGCTCTATATGTTTTGTTCTGTATGGTTTGGAATACTCTCTGCTCTAAACTCCTTTTTGTCAACTTCTCAGGGCCATCTTGGCTTTCCTCCTGATGCTGACATTGCACATAACAGTGTATCTTCTAATTAGTTCTCTACTCCAATAAATTCTGGAGTAGATATTCCCAGCCTCTTTTGCAATGTCATTGGAAGAACAACAATATCAAACAACCAGATCCTCCAGAGCTTCCACGGACTAAACCACCAACCAAAGAGTACACAGGGGATCCCAAGGCTTCAGCTGGATGTGTAGCAGAGGATTACCTTATCTGGCATCACTGGAAGGGAAGTCCCTTGGTCCTGTGGAAGCTTAATGACCCAGGATAGGGGAATGCTAGGTTGCTGAGGCAGGAATGGGTGGGCAGGTGGGGAAGCACCCCTACAGAGGCAGGGGGAGTGAGGAGGGGATGGGGGCTTGTGGAGGGGAAACTGGGAAGGGAAACAACTTTTGAAATGTAAATAAATAAAATAATCAATTAAAAAAAGGAAAAATCAATTAAAAAAGCGGAGCTGGTAACAGGCAGAGAAGTACATTAGGATGTAACTAGTCCCAGATTTACTGTGCTGGGCTTCTGGCTTGGGCTTCTGAATTCACAGCTCGTTATTAAAATAGATATCAATAGAGGAATAAGAACGCAGGAAAATGTCTTTTACAATATCCTAGATTTCTTGAATCTGTAGTGAAGTCTTTTGCAGATAGGCCAGTGACTAAATTCCTTTAGAGATAGTCTGTAAAATTTCTTCAACAACTTCCCTTTCATGATTTAAAGACAGTTTTGCTAAGTGTTTACATTTGAAACTGACTTTTAATTTTCTTTAGCCACCAACCTTCATGAATTTCCTGTATATCAGTGTTTATGCTTCATCAATACAATGTGGTCATTTCACTTTGTTTATATATATATATACAAATATAAATATATGTGCGTGTGTGTGATTCACACATTTAAACACTTTAAGGCTAAGCTGACTCTGCATCATGCATTCCCTCTGGAAGGTTCCTTCTTTCAAGTTACACATGGATGAGGTGAGCGTGCAACTGAGAAAATACAAAATTATGATGAAATCTGACATACAACAATAAAGAAAAGATATACAAAAATAATGACTAACATAGGCCTTTGATTTGATAAAAATTGTAAATGAATATATCTGTGCTTTTAATATGTCTGGAGGGTGATAAACACAGCTGTCCATAATGAGAAGTAGATTACATCATGCGACTCTAAATAAGACTTCTAATGAGAAATCAGGATTAAGTTGAATCCGGAGGAGAATTTTGTTTGCTTGGAGAATTTCAAGCTGATCCCTCTAGAGAGAATGATGCCACATTAAGAAATTTTAATTTGAAATGAGGTTACACGATTGTAAATTGCTGACAGATATTTAGTAAATGATTTAGCGCTTGTGTTTACATTTCTAGCTCAGGAAAGATTTTGGCTTTTTCAGCAATCTGAGGAAATGTCTTCAAAACACACTTAGCTAATCTGAATCAAGTGTCCATAAAACGATACGTGGGGGAGAATTCACCATTACTCTGACATATTTGAGTTAGGCATTCAAATTAAACAATCTTTACTCTATGAACAAATCAACCTTTATTATTTCAGTTATCAGGAAATTAATTTATTGGTGTGTATGGAAGAACTATGGGCAGTGTCTTCAAGCAAATGTTATTATGGCTTATAATATAAAGGATATTTTTAAAAATTATTTTCTATGATTCATTTGTAATAGAGGAGTCCATTGTCATACAACGTCCATGGTTTCATTCTTGGATGGTGTGGTAGACTCCTGAATACATGTAGGAGTTAAAGAATATGCATGCGAGATGCAGTGTTTACTGTACAGACACCAGCTGTGAAGAAGGAAGCTGTTGTCCAACCAGCTGTACAAAAATGTAGCCCTCTGGGGATGATAGATAAGACTGAAATGGATAATACAACCCGCTCCCCTTTTGCTTCTGAAACTTTTATTTTCAATGTGACACCTACTATCACACATAGGCTCGTTGTCTTCTTTGTGACGAACTCACACAGCTTGCAAAAAAGAGATCCAGGCTTCATTAGAGAAATGCCACCCGAAGGGTCTCTTTCAGGAGCTTTGTATTTTGCGGCTGGAGACACGACTGAATGCAGGGTGGTTTCTATGGCCCCACAATATGTAGCCACAGATAGACGCCAGGGTCATTATAGATACTGCAGCAAAACGTGCTATTTCCTGCTGAGCTGCCTCATGCACCAGTGTCACTGGGGAAATATCCCTGGTTTATGGGAAGCTGTCCTGTTTTATATGCAGGTACATCATAAAGAGCTTTATGCTTGGGCAGCTAGCTAGAAATGCAAGGCTTTCCATCCAGTCAAGATTTTCTGTTATATATGAAAAAGTGGCTCACCATTTACCTTTTTACGTCAAATTCTAATTTGGAAAAATAGAAAACCTTTCTTCTCTTACATTTTTAGATCTGGTACCCTCTTGGGGCTTGTGTCCTTTCCCCTTTGTTTCTTCACATACATTTTCTTCTGCCCTAAAACCTGTGCAATTAACTTCTGTCACCTTAAAAGCCTTTCTCCCAGCACACTGCTCAGGCTGTTGAAGCATATGTAATTACATCTACCCTACCTGTCCTGGGGCATGCTAGCGTCATGCAATTTTCATATCACCCTTTTTCATTATTCAGGCAGAGTGAAATTTTAAGGCCAGTGTGATTAGGTTGAAATTGGAACTATTCAAGGCTCGGCGCTGTGTGAAGAAGCAGCGTTTCCTTCTTTGCACTGAACTTAAAACGCCATTGCTGCACAAAGGAGTTCAATCGGCTTCACGCACGCGCACCGGTCTCATTCACAGGGCCTCTGAATTAAGACTAACCACGGACCCATACTGTAGCTCATTAGTACTTTTGTGGAGTTTAATCTGCAGGAAATAATAATGTTAATGATTTAGCAACTTTATAATTTACACAGATTCTGTCCTGATTTGGGCGATGAGATCCAAGTGGAAGCAAAGCGAACAATGCAGGCGTTTATGCAAATTGCCTTGTTGAAGTTTATAAAGAACATTGGACACAATGTTAGAAATCACTGTGGAGCAAGAGAAAAGGGAATGAAAGCATAACTCATTACTGTCTCTTCACATAACAGCTAAACTAATCCTATGTAGCTGACAGAAACAGGAAACGACCTTAATCCATCTCAATTACCAATCACCCCACTTCCTAATAACATTCACAATTTTCTGATATTTTGCTTCAATTCAATTAATGAGATTTTAGTATTTTAACTCCTCAGATCAAACAGGGATATGGGATAAAATAAAACCCCACAACAACTATGATTTCCATTATTTTATTTGGCTCATTCAAACTGAAAGTAGAATGGAAAAGCCAAGAAGTACATAGCCTCTATGGCACCTTGCCTCTCGGCCACATCGACGGGCGTTTTATTAATGGATCACAAAATCTTTTTGTCCTTAATATGTACTAAATTCGTTGGCATGTCACATCAAGTTACCAGAAACTACAATGTGCTGAATGAATCAAGACAAAGCTACGAAGAGCTTGGGAGCCAATCATGAGGTAGATGTCAATAATCCAGAGAAGAAAAAGGTAAAATTTGTATTACTCTATGCAAAGACTAGGTGTGTTGTGTGTGTGTACACATGTGTATGTGTATACATGTGTGTTACACGTGTGTGTGTTTATAATTTTTCAATTTTTAAAAATGTCCTTTCATTTTCCTTCATCTATGTATGTATATCACCTGCTGCCTGCTGCCCACAGATGGCATAAGAAGGTAGAAGATGATCTGTGAGTACAGATTCAGACGGCTGTGACTACCATGTCATCACCGGGGCCTGCATCTAGGGCCTCTGCCAGAACAGCAGGCGAGCTCAATAGTTGAGCCATCTCTCAGTGTTATTTTTCCATCTTCTGCTATTCTTTTCTCCTTAGGATAAACACTACAGAGCTAGCTAAGTATAATGCTAATCATAAAAGATTAAAAATTTGCCATTTACCAGAACATTATCAGAACGCAGAATGAGAACTTTAGGATCATGTCAATTTAGCTCTTCATATTGCTCAGTAGATATGGGTTTGCACATACAAAGTCACATGACCAAAATTAATATCAAACATTAGAAGGCATGTGGGTCAATAAACTATTTTCAAGCATAATTGTATAAAAAGATTCTCACGTGTGTTTTCTGGGATATGGTAGAAATACTCAGAACACTTTGAGAAACAGAAAGGTTGAAGAAGAATCCAAAGACCATTGGCTAAAGAACAAATATTTTGAAGTATAGTCATTTAACAATATATTAGATACCAAAGTAAATAAAATAATTATACAAAAATGACTCAACTTTAATAGTGAACAGAAGAACTTTATAGAAAAACCTTGGCATTATTTGCATACAAGTCAAAAGCTATACAAAAAATGAGTACACACATATGAATTTGCTAAAAATTGTAAATAAAACCATGTAGAAAACAGTTCAGGAAAGGAATCCTACTTTAAATTTCGGGCAATGAACTTTTTGGGAGGGACATCATAATGAGGAAAGGATGACAGAATATAGAAGCATTCCAGGGCAATGACAATGTTCAACTCTGTAAGATAACCAGTAGTTAATGTTGTTGATATTTATTCTTTAAACAGGAGTACAGATATACGTATGTGTCTGTGTACATATGTGTGTCTTCAAAGAAATTAAAGAAATTCAGAATAATATTCTTCCTGAAAACTTACTACATGCAACGCCTTATGCCATCCTAAAACATGCTATTTGGAGTGATTCACAATCAAGATAAATTATGCCCAGTGAAAGTAAAAGAAAGTCAAGGACTTTTATGTCTTCCATATGCATAAGATTTTTATACATACGTTATTGACTTTATATATATAACAACAATAACATAAGCAGTGCACTCATGGTTGAGGACTGAGGGAAGCTGGAGATCTGGAAGTAATGGCCCCGTAGGAGCCTTGAAGTGAGCGCTGATGTTTCAATCAGCCCAGGAGAGCTGCGGAGAGACCATCTGTTGGCCTACCACATGGAGAAGGGAGATGAATGCATGGTGGATATAACTAACTTCCTGACAGATAATTTCTCCGTGAATAAATCCTTAGAGCAATTCAAGCATGTATTTATTTCAGCTTTTTATTGGAACTGATGAGACAGGTGAACAAATACCCATTACAGAGTTACTGCCGTTCATGGAACTTACCGTGACAAGAAGGCAGTATAAGGTTCTCAATCATCCACTGCAGAATTGTGCTGCACACGTTTAAGAGGCCAATAGCACATTTGGATAAAATAAACCTCTGTTGTTCACTGAGATTAAAATTCTAAAGCTTGAATTTAGAGCATCAAATCATGTGGATTTATTTAAGTTCAGCTGTAGAGCTGCTCAAAGTTATAACCCAAGCTACCAGGATGGCTGTGAGCTAGGAACTTTGTGACTCACATTCTTGGAGGGAGAACATGGAAATATGGTATTAGACATCTTACTGTCACTTTCTAAAAATCATTGCAGCCACAGGGATCCTATGCAACCCATGGAAATTGTGCTGTCTCTACTTGCACTTTCCAGGCTCCTTTCTGCCTTCCATTTCTGTAGCATGAAGCCAAAGCAAATGCTTTCTAGAAACAGACTCCACTTCCTCGGGACCATTGCATGTTTTTATTGAGTTATATGGATAAGGAAATGACAGAATGACTCCATTAAATTAAGTTTTCTCAGACTAAATGCCTAATGTGATTAAAATCATTGATTGTCAGCACTTGGGTTAATATTTCTTTCCTACTTATTCTATGCTGTATTTTAAAGTAAGCTAGTAGGCATAATGGCCATTTGGCATTTGTCAAATTACAGGTATTATGCTTAAATGATAATTACGTAATGTTTTAAAATTGACCCTAGGGTCATTACATTCCTAAGTTTCTGACAGTTACCTGAGGTCAAAAAAATTCTGACTCAGGGTTCTAAGCCAGTTGATCTCAGATACTTGTGGTGGCAGAGACTATGGTACTTACTTTAAAGAGAAATTTCACCTGTCAAATATTGCATACCACTTCAAACACACTACATTCCCTTTCAGCTGCCTTACAGACATGTATTTTATTATATTAAATAAACAGCCAGCCTTAAATCAGTGATACTTGAAAGTTTAAATGTATACAAGGAAGAAGAATCCATTGTAGAAAACAATAGGTTTGGACTTCAGCTACATGTATTCTCATAATGAAAAAAAAACTTGCTTTATGCATTATATTTATTTATCTCTCTATGCTTTATTTTCTTAAATAGCATGCTTCCTTAGAGTTGTTTAAATGTTTATAATGCTAAGAAAGCTGATTGGTTGCTACTCTGAAACTTTTAATGACACTAGATAGGAGATCCTGGAACCAGCATCATTAACACTTACTTTCATTGAGCTTTGCAGATTTTTTGTAGTCTTAATTTGTCAACAGTTATTATTAAATATTACTATATATTTACAAAGTTTATCTGAAGTTTTTTCTATAGGATATCATATTGCTTTCTAAAAGAATCTATACATTTGTTTAACAGTATATATATTTAAATATATATTTAGTTAAAATCTTCAAAATTGCCCAAAACGAGAAAAATATGTATTATTATGCACATTTCATATACTTTTATTCTTGCATGTGAATATATCTATTCAGTGTAGACACCAAGTAGAAAATGTAAGAATGTAATACAGGACTTTAATAATGCTTATTAAAAATAATTTCACACACAGCATGAAAATAGAGGTCAAAAGGAATAAGAAAGAAAAATATCAACAAGGAGTTGTTTTCTTCTCAGATAGACTTTAAATCTCAAGAGATAAAGATGTTTATAAACGAAAAGAGATTAAAATAATGCTGGAGTCCATTGTCACTAGATGCACATAAAAAGAATATAAAGAATCCTAACAATTCTTCACATTGAAATGAAAGCATGCTACACAGCATTGGACGGCATAAAGAAGTGTGAAATTCATGGGCGGTAACACCAGAAGAGCACAGAATACCACACTATAGTAACAGTGACCAGCATGTGAACTTCGACTCTAGTATAGAAGCAAGAAGACAAATGTATTAAATTATGTTTACACTCTTGTCAGTGAATTCACTGTAGAAGGAAATATAATTAGTAACATAAGTAACCTAAGGTTGCAAGAAAAGGCTAAGTGGAGAGCTTTGCTTGTGAGTGATGCTCCATTTTTAAGGAAAATAGAAAACAGAAGTATATCAAGACAGAAAAAGAAACCATACCAGGACATAAGGAAATTTGGAAGAGAAATGAACCCCAAAGTACAAGACAAAAATATACTTGCAATGTCAACAGTAAATCCTTTCCCTTCAAAGATTATTTTTGTGTTAATGTACCTTCTTCCAAAGCAAAAAGCAAAAAGCATTAAGGCTGGGTATATTTGCATAAAGTAACCTTTAAGTTAAAAAGTATCAAATGTGGTCATGAAATACTATAATGATAACAGGATCAATACAGGATGAAGAAGAACAATTGTATGCTTCCATTTATTCAGCCTCAGTGAAGCTGAAGGAACCAACCTCTAAACTGAAGGGGCTTCTTCAGTTATCTAGTGATGGAGACTCCATCATTCAACTATCAAGTGAGAGAGTCTCTAACACCCTATTCTTTTTTTTTTTATCGGAGCTGAGGACCGAACCCAGGGTCTTGAGCTTGCTAGGCAAGCACTCTACCACTGAGCGAAATACCCAACCCCCCTAACACCCTATTCTTAAGAGTGGATAGATAAATCTGCTTGTTGTGAACTCGAATAGCACCAAAGAGCTAATGGACCTAACAAACAATATCTTATGTATCCAGTGCACACAAAATATTCTTCAGGACAAACTGTCTATTAAGCTTTAAATAGTCAAAATATAAAGACATATAACAAGTATCTTTTTTTGATTACAGTAGAACTAGAAATCAATACCAGAATTCACAGTGGGAAAGAACCAAATATTTTAGAACAGCCACTAGAGGATTAAAGTCTTTTCTTTTCTTTTCTCTTTCTTTCTCCTTCCTTCCTTCCTTCCTTCCTTCCTTCCTTCCTTCCTTTCTTTCTTTCTTTTATTTACTAAGTTATTAATTCACTTTACATCCTGATTGCAGCTTCCCTTCCCTCCTTTCCTATTGGTCCCTCTCTCTCCCCTCTCCTCCCTTCATTTTCTTCTCTTCCCCTTAACTCCCATGGACATCAACCAGTCCCTGAATATCAGGCCACAGCATGGGTCCAGTTTAATTGACTCTGTAGGTTTTCTTGTGTTCCTTGACCTCTCAATCCTTCTTCCCCTTCTTCCATAGGATTTCACTAGCTCCACACAATGTTTGGCTGTGGGTCTCTACATCAGCTTCCAACAGTTTCTGGGAGAAACCTCTCTGAATACATTTATGCTAGGCTTCTGTCTGCAAGTATAGCAGAATATCCTCGGTGGTGTCAAGGTTGGGCTCTCTCTCATGGCTTGTATCTCAAGCTTTACCAGTCATTGATTGTGCCCTCCCTTAAATTCCACCTTTTACTTTTGTACATCTCGTAAGCAGGAAAAATGTGGGTCTAAGGTTTTGTAGCTGGGTTGCTGTCTCAATCCCTTCCTTGGACATCTTGCCTGATTATAGATGATTGGTTCAGGTTCCGGATCCCCATTGCTACCAGTCTTTGCTAGGGTCATCATCATGGTTTTCTGGAAGTTTTCATTGTCCTAGGTTTCTAGCTCATTCCTGAGATGCCCATCCTCCCAACCACTTGTTTCTCCCAGTACTCTCTCCCTTCATCCTCCCCAACCCCATCCCTCCTGCTCCCATCTCCACACCCAATCCTGTCAGTCGCCTCCCTTTCTCAGTGAGGATTCAGTTCTCCACTAAGCACTCCTTCTTACTTACTTTTTTGGATCTGTGGATTATAGAATGGTTACCCTTCAGTTTAAGGCTAATATCCCCTTAGAAGTGGGTAAATACCAGACCAAATTTGGGGGTTCACTTATGTTTACTATTCTATTTTCTGTAAACAACTGTTCTTTGACTTCTTCCATCCCAATTGTCATCTTTGATCACTTTTAGTTGTTTTATTGCTCTAGTTAGAACTTAAGTAAGTATGTGGACTAGATACAGTGAGAGTTCTCTTGGTTTCTACTTTAATGATTTCATTCCTTAGATTGATTTTTTCCTGTCTTCTATTCCTTTTGGATGTGTTTGCTTCTTTTTGTTCTAGAGCTTTCAGGTGTGCTGTTAAGTTGATAGAACAAGACTTAGCTAATTTTTTTTATGAAGGCACTTTGTTCTATGAACTTTCCTTTTAGCACTGCTTTCATTGTTTCCCAAAAGTTTGAGTGTCTTGTGCTTTCATTTTCATTGAATTTTAGAAAGCTTTTGGTTTCTTTCTTTATTTCTTCTTTGATCCTGTGGTCTTTGAGTGAAGATTTGTTCACTTTCCATTAGTCTGTAGGCTTTCTGTTGCTGAAGTCTAGCTTTACTCCATGGTGGTCTGATAAGATACAGGAAAGTTTTAATTTTCTTGTATCTATTGAGGATTGGTTTGTGAGTAAGTATATAGTCACTTTTGGAAAAAGTTCCATGAGGTGATAAGAAAGAGCTATTTTTTTGTGTATGTTTGGATGAAACTTCTATAGATATCTGTTAGGTCCTTTTGAGCCACAAGAGATGGCTGGTTAGTTCCATTATTTATTTGTTTAGTGTCTGTCTGGATAACCTGTCCATTGGTGAAAGTGGGGTTTTGGCATCTCACATTATTAATGTAGGGGTTCCCTGGGTGATTTAATTATTAAAAATAATTTCCTATGAATATATGTGCTGTTGTTTTGGGGCCATAGATTTTCAGAATTGAGATGCCATCTGAGTTTATTTTTCCCCGGATGAGTATAAAGTGTCTTCCTCTATCTCTTTTGACTAATTTTGGTTGGAAGTCTACTTTACCAGATATTAGAAGCTAATACAGCTTGGTTCTTGGGTCTGTTTGCTGGAAAAATATTTTTCCAGTCCTTTTCTCTGAGGTAATGTCTATCTTTGATGTTGAGGCATATTTCTTGTATTAAGCAAAATGATAGATCCTGTTTTTACATCCATTCTGATAGTCTGTATATTTTTATGGGAGAATTGAGTTCATTGATGTTGAGAGATATCAATGGCCAATGACTATTAATCACTTTTATTTTGATGTTGGTCTTCTTCTTCTTCTTCTTCTTCTTCTTCTTCTTCTTCTTCTTCTTCTTCTTCTTCTTCTTCTTCTTCTTCTTCTTCTTCTTCTTCTTCTTCTTCTTCTTCTTCTCCTTCTCCTCCTCCTCCTTCTCCTCCTCCTCCTCCTCCTCCTCCTCCTCCTCCTCCTCCTCCTCCTCCTCCTTCTTCTTCTTCTTCTTCTTCTTCTTCTTCGTCGTTGTCGTCGTCTTCGTCTTTGTCTTCGTCTTCGTTTTCCTGTTTGCTTCCCTTCTTTTGGTTTTGCTGCTGTGAAATTATTTATTTCCTGTATTGTTGGGTGAAGTTAACCTCCTTGGGTTGGAGTTTCCTTTCTAGTATGTTCTGTAGGGCTGAATTTATGAATAGATATTGTTTAAATTTTCTTTTGTCATGGAATATCTTGTTTTCTTCATCTATGGTAATTGAAATTTATTCTGGGTATAGTAGTCTGGGCTGGCTTCTGTGGTCTCTTAGAAACTGCAAGATATCTTTCCAGGTGCTTTTGGTTTTTAAAGTCTCTATTGAAAAGTCAGGTGTAACTCTAATAGGTCCTCTGTTTTATGCTACTTGGCCTTTTTCTTTTTCTCTTGTAATTTTTAATATTCTTTTTTTCTGTACATTTAGTGTTTTGATTATGATTTGTTGGGAGGGTTTTTTTTGTCAAATATATATGGAATTCTGTGAGCTTCTTTTATGTTTACGGTAATTTCTTTCTTTAGGTTAGGGAAATTTTCTTCTATGATTTTGTTGAAAATATTTTCTGAGCCTTTGAGCTGGGAATTTTCTCTTTCTACTCCAATTATTCTTAAGTTTGTTCTTTTCATAGCATTCTAAATTTTCTGAATGTTTTGTGTTGAAACTTTAACATTTAATATTTAACATTGAAACATTTAACATTGAGTTTGATGGATGCATCACACCTTTTATCATATTTTCTATGGCTAAGATTATTTCTTCCACCTCCTGAATTTTGTTGGTAATGTTTGCATCTGTAGTTATTGTTCTCTTACCTAGGTTTTCCATCTCCAGGATTCTGTCAGGTTATGTTTACTTCTATTTCCATTTTCAGGTCTTGAACAGTTTTATTCATTTTCTTCATCTGTCTGATTGTATTTTCCCATACATCTTTAAGTGATTTATCCATTACCTCTATCATCTTCATCAGATTTGATTCAAGGTCATTTTCCCGTGCTTCAGCTATGTTATGATATCCAGGGCTTAATGTAGTGGGAAAGCTGGACTCTGGTGGTGCCATCTTACCTGGCTCTTGTAGATTGTGCTCTTACATTGGCCATCTGCTTGTCCCTGGTTTTGTCAGACCTCTAGGAATGCAGAGTTGTGGGCAGGAAAATGGGACTCAGAATACAGGGTGGAGCTTTCTACTGTTGAATGTGCTTCAGGGTGACATTGCAGGTGGGGGATTGTGGGTCATCAGTGGCTTTTCTGGTTGCCCCATGTGGCAGCAGGCTTCTGGGAATGCAGGCAGAGTTTTGTGTCAGAAAATGGAGCACAGGGGACAGGTCACACTTCAGCTCTTCTGTGTATGTCCCATGGGGACCAGACAGGCAGGGGTGAGTGGGGAGAGATTTCACCTGGTCGTCCCTGGTGCCACTAAACCTCATGGCATGCAGATAGAGCTACAGGCTGGAAAATGGAGAACCTTAAAATGTTTTTTTTATTCTTAGCACAGAAACATGATTAACATGACTTCTAAGATGCAGTAAAAGTTTAGAGAGGAAATTTAAAAGACATAAATGCTTACATATATAAATAAGAGATACCTCAGTAGTACTTTACCCCTAAACCTTAGGGGGAAAAATAATGAGGAAAATAATTTAAAATTACATGAAGCCATAAACCTACAGAGAAAACCTACAAATGGCACTGATGGATATATGAAACTGTTTTCAATAGCTCTAGTATTCAGGAAAATGCAAATTAAAAACTCCATGAGATATTTATCAGCACTTATATCAACTATTATGTTAAAAATGTCAAGAAGTATTGGTAAAGATTAGTGTTGTAAGTTTAGTTGGAAACCCACTGTTTTGAAAAGGTCTATATCCAAAACATTAAAATAAACCTCAAGAAGCTAGGTTTCAAAAAGACCAAATAATCTAATTTTAGAAATGAAATAGAATTTAAATAGAACTCTTAATAGAGAAAACCCAAATGGCTGAGAAACATTTTAAAAAGTTCAGCATCTTTAGTCACCAGGGAAATGCAAATGAATTCTACTTAAAGATTGCTTTTTATACCTGTCAAAATGGCTAAGATGAATAGCGCAAGTGAAGCTCATGCTGGCAAAGATATGAAATAAGGAATAAGGGGGATACTTATTCATTGTTGGTGGAGGCAAAACATGTATGACTACTATAGAAATCATTGTGATGGTGCCTCAAGAAGAGACTTTGTCTACCTCAAGATCCAGCTATCCTACTGTTGGGCTTATACACAAAGAATAAAACATCCTACCACAAAAACACTTGTTCACAAACATGTTCATTGCTACTCCATTCATAGTAGCCAGAAATTGGAAACAACCTAGATGTCACTCAACTGAAGAATGAATAAAGAATGTGTGGTAAATTTACACAATGGAGTGGATACAGAATATGTGGCATATACAGTTTCTGTGATTGTGTGGTATTTGAAATTCTGATAAATTTTCAAAGAGATTATAAATACTAAGGCCCCAAGAGGTGGGGCTCAGTGACTGTGTTCATTTAGAGAGGTTGGTTGCTGTCTGTTACTGTCCATAGTCAAAGAAGAAACAAAAAGAAAGTAGATTCAGGGATTTTCCTAATTTGTCTTTTTCCTATCCTTGTTTCTTTCTACTCTAGTGATAGGGAGTGATACCAGGGGGATAAAGGGTGGGAAAAAGAAGAACCCATGAAATGGCATGATCAGCTACAGAATTTGATGGGGTTGTGCTGAGTCTATAGATTGCTTTTTGCAAGAGGGTCTGTAAATTGCTTTTTGAAATTTTTACTCTGTTAACTCTATTGATCCACGAGCATGGGAGATCTTTTCATTTTCCGATATCTTTAATTTCTTTCATCAAAGACTTAACATTTTGTCATACAAGTCTTTCACTTGGGAGGTTAAAGCTATCTCAAGATATTTTATATTGTTTGTGGCTATTGTATAGCATGTTGTTTCCATGATCTCTGTCTCTATTCTTTTGTCATTTGTATATAGAGGGGATACTGATTTTTGAGTTAATTTTGTAACTAACCACATTGCTGAAGATGTTTATCAGATGTAGGTGGTCCCTGGTAGAATGTTTTGAAGTTACTTATAAACTGCAAATACAATATTTTGACTTCTTCCTTTCTAATTTGTACTCACTTGTTCTCTTTTTGTTTTCTTATTGCTATAATTAAAACTTCAGGTACTATGTTGAATGATTATGGAGAGAGTGGACAACTTTGTTCTGTTCTTGATTTTAGTGTAATTGCTTTGAACTTCTCTTCATAAATTTTGAATTTGGCATTCAGCTTGCTGTGTATTGCCTTTATTGTATTTATGTATATGTTTTGAATCACTAATTTCTCCAAGACTTTTATCATGAAGGGGTGTTGGATTTTATCAAAGGCATTTTTAGCATCTCCTAATATGATCTTTTGTTTGTCTGTTGTTTACTAGTTTACTTTTATGGCGGATTACATCAACTGATTTTTGTTTGTTAAGCCATCCCTTATCTCTGGGATGAAGCCTACTTGATCATGGTGGATGATCTTATGATGTGTTCTTGGATTTGGTTTGCAAGAATTTGAGTAATTTTGCATGTATGTTCATAACAGAAATTGTTCTGTAATTCTCTTTGTTGAAGTCTTGTGTGGTTTGGGTATCAGGGTGACATTGGCCTCCATAAAATGAATTTGACAATGAAAAAAAGAATTATTTACACAATGAAGTATTTGCTTTTTAAAAATAATCATAAAATTTGGTGGCAAATAGATGGAATTGTTAAAAAAATATCCCTAATGACATAACCAATACATAGAAAAATAAGTATGGTGTGTTGATTTTTATGTGGATATTGGCCATTAAATAAATAATCAAGCTACAATCTGTAGTTCCAGAGAGGTAAGGAATAAATGAAAGGACTAGCATGGGGAACACATGAATTTTTTCCACGAGGGGAAAGTAGAATAGATTTTGTAAGTAGGCAGGGAATAGTGTAGGAAGAGGAACATATGGAGCAGGTTGGAAGGGGAGATGGTTTGAGAGAAGGAATGTGGGAAGCTACAGTTCGAATGGATGGTCATTTGAGAGGTGGTATGGAAATCTAGTGTAGTGGAAACTTCATAAAATACATGATGTTGATCCTAATGTAGTCTCCAAATATTGGACAAAGTCCGACCTGTTCATGACTTGTCACCAAAGAAAGCTTCCAGTTTCAGGACTGGGTTACATCTTATTGCGTTGCCGGACAAAGTGGTCTCAACTCCAACACAGGCTGTTGCCAAGACTGCTTTCCATAAACTGACAAGGTTCCATCACTGAAGAAGACAATGACATAAATTATTAAACATGGAGAGGACCAGCTGGACCTACATAAAGCCTTCACCCCCCAGTTACAGTGGATTTTTTTTTTTTAATATGGGAAGGTATTCTGCAGACTACTGCAAGAAAATGCAAACATCAATTCATCCCCTAAACCTTTTGTCTGTAATACTTTCCTTCTTGAAATTATGCTAGAGTGATGGTGGCACAAAACTTGTATGAACAACTGATCAACATCCGATTTGAATTAAGGCTCACTCCACGAGATGGATTCCATACCTGATATTGCTTGAGTGACCAAGAACCAGAAACTAGATAACCCAGAGACCTAGGGTAAAAGGAAATACCATATTGATCTTAAATAATAGTGATAAAATGACTCCTAAATGATATTCTGCAACAAACATAAATCAGTGCCTTATTCAGCTATCATCATAGTTGAATATCATCATCCTGCAAGAGATGGGAACAAATACAGAAGTTGACAGCCAGATATTATGCAGAAAGAGAGAAGAGAAGAAAGGACACACACACACACACACACACACACACACACACAAACACACATGCATGCATGCATGCACACCCCTACCTACCCCTCCGAGAGAGAGAGAGAGAGAGAGAGAGAGAGAGAGAGAGAGCTCTAAATGGGATGATGGGATGACTATCAAATCCCTTCTCTCAAAGCTTGGGGATCCCCTTAGAACAGAAAGCATAAAGAGTGTAAGAATCAGTGTGGGTGGGGACACCAGGATAGCAAATCCTTCCAGATCAACTAAGCAAAGCTCATATGGACTCACATGGATAGAAATAGTATGCATACGTTGCATGGATTTGTACCAGGTCCTTTCATGTATTTTACATCTTTTCGTTGAGGATTTTCATGGGGTTTCTGTGTGTATGAACATGTGGATCTCTGATCTTGGGTTCTTTCCCTTCTGTTTGTTTGTCTTACCTAAGTTTGATTTGGTGGTTTTTGTTTTATCTTATTACATTCTATTTTGTTAGTTTTTTGTTTTTGTTGTTATCTCTTACAAGTTTTCTCTTTTCTGATTCGTGACAGGGTGTGGATCTGGATGGGAGGAGAGGAAGCATGGACCTGGGAGAGTAGAGGAAAGAGAAATTATCAGGATTCAGTGTATGATTAAGAAATTTATTTTTAATAAAGTGGGCGGGTGGAGAAGATCCAAAATGGTACAGCCTGTGGGAACAAGATGAAGAAAATGATTCAAAATGCAACTGCCACATGTTCTAGCAATCTCCTTTCTATGTACTTATTAATAGTAACTAAATTTGGAATCGCAAAACACATTACTACTTCCGTGTTAAATTCACAATAGTCAAGATAAAGAAATAATCCAATATGCATGCAGAGATGAATGGATAGTAAAATTGTGTGTGTAGTGTATAAATCTAAACTATAAAGTCAACAGTCTTACATCAGTATTGCAATGTACAATAACCCTATAGGACACAATTTTTGAGGTAATAAGTTAGGCAAATAAGATAAATAGTACAAATTCTACTAAGACATTATAAGAATCAAACCCATCGAAGCAAATAACAGACAAGTGCTAACTCAGAATCGCAGAGAAGGAGAAATATAGAACTTTGGGTCCACAATATTTTAGTGATAGAGATGGAATGGAGGTTTGTTTATCCAAAGGCATAACATGCTATGGTTACTATGGTTACTACCTTCATTTATGATGTTGGGGAATATGAACATATTTTCCATCCTTCTCACTGTGCTTAGAACTTTCATTCTTCCTCGTATTTTCCACGTTCCTCATCTACTTCACTCTTCCTCCAATCTGTGCTAATCATTGTTCTACATACTGGTTGAGTTTTTAGATTCCTCATATGACCAAAATATGTATGTTTCTGTGCATTTTCTTATAACATGCCCACTGTTAAAAATATAGTAATAGAAGTCACAGTGGGATAATGTGCTCCCAAATTCCAAAAGCAAAATATAAAAGCCAGTGAGCTTGTCAAGAATTCTCCTGTATGGAAATGTAGATTATTGTAGACATAGAGAGGATAGTGTGTGAAACAGAGCTTCCTCCTTCCCATCAAATTAAAAGTAGACACAGTACAAGAGCCCACTGAGCAATTCTCTCTGTCTGGTTCTGTGTGTGTGTGTGTGTGTGTGTGTGTGTGTGTGTGTGTGTGTGTGTGTCCACATCCAAGGGAATGATATCAGGTTGCTTTTACTTTTAGTGTTTGAATCAGTTTTAAGTTCACAGGAAAATTTTGTAGATATGTGGGGAGTTCCTATATAGGATCCATCCCTACCAAAGGACAGCCCCATTACCAGTGTGGAAACTCTTTCTAAATGTTTCAACTGTTGGTAACATTTCACACATGTATTGGCAAAACACCAAGTCTCAAAATCTATCCACTGTATTGTTTATTTGCACAAAGCCCTCATGTTGTATTTGTTATTAACTTAGCCAGTGTTCAATGCAGATTATCTCATTGCTTTAAATGTGCCCTGTACTCTACTCAGTCTGTTCATTCACTTGTCTCCCTCCAAAGTAGCAACTACTGTTTTTCATTTTGCCTACAATTTTTCGAATGCCACATAGTCTTTCAGGTAGTCTCCTTTAACTTATAAATGTGCATTTTAGTGTTGTCTGTGCAAGTTAAGGCCCTATGTGTTCATTGTGTTATAGCATCCAACAATATTCTATCATCTGGGTAGAACCAATGTGTATTCGATCATGCAGTAAATGAAAGGAATTTCAAGTGCTTCCGTGTTTCAGCACATTTAAAGAAGACGGTTATAATTATCTATAGGCCTTGCTTTGTGTGGACGTAAGTTTTCAATGTTGGCTAACATTCAGGATGCTTGATCATTTACTTGCATATGGATATGCCATTCTCCAGCACTATTTATTTAAAATTTATCTTTTTGAGTTACTTTTTTTTCAAGGGCAGCAAGTAAGCAGTCAAGTCAGTTTTATTTCAGGATTGATTGTGTTCTGTTGAGCCATATGCTCCTCTGCGGTGAATGCTAGTCATTATTGCTGAAATAAGTCTCAGTGTGAGGAATTCTCAGTCTTCCGACGTTGTTCTTCAATACATATTATATTCTGGCTTATTTGCTTCTTGACTGGAGATCTATCTTGTCAATATTCACAAGAAAACTTGCTGGTCTTGTAATTGCAACTTCACTGAATGTACTAAGTAAGTTGGAAAGAGCCCACATATTGATAAACTGAGTTGACTGAACAAAACCTCCTCTACCCACCAATTAGTCTACAAGTCACCTGATGATGCTCACTCTTGTTTTACATAAGCATGACTCTCGTGCCTTACGTTTTTGAAATGTTTGAAAAACATTGTTACACTCTGTTCTTCAGTAATGTGTTATCAGGTGGTGAGGGAGCAAAACATACTGTGCTTAGGTTTTTTCTTTTACAAGAAAAAAGATTTAAGATTTTAAGATTGCGATAGTCTCAGGGTTTTTGCTTTTTCCTGGATCCTGAATTTGGCAGAAGGGTAAAGTGGCATAGTTTGGTTGCTTGACTACTTTCACACAGAAAACTACAGAGAGCTATGGTTGTATATTCCTTAGCTTCAATAGCTCGATTTGCTATTGGATCTTGAGTGCTCTTGATCCCTCTTTTTGGGCTCTTAGTTTCCTTAATCTCAACATCACTATTAACCTTTGCAGGAAGTCCAGAATACAAGCAGGGCATGAACCTCAAGGCAGCAGCTGATATAGAGGCCATGTAAGAGTGCTGCTTACTGGTTTGTTCCTCATGGCTTTCCCAGTCAGCTTTCTTATAGAGACCAGGTCCTACCGCCCCAGGGATGGCACTACATATAACAAACAAGTATTTCCACATCAACTACTAATTAATAAATGATGTACAGATTTATCTTACAGCCAAATCATACTTTATAAAATCCTTTTTATTGAAAATAGATTCTTTTAACATATAATATAGTTTGAATATTGTTTTCTTTACCTCTACTTCTCCCAATCTTAAATCATGTGGAAGCATTTTCTTGAATTTCACCTCAGTAACTCTATCTTATATCAAGTTGACATTAAACTAGCCAGTACAGTTAGATTCTGGTTAAAGAATTCTGTATACACATCCCAAACATTAAAATTCTCACGTATATTTCCAAGTTCACTTGCCTGAAGTATCAGGTAATTTTTTTTCTGATATTCAGTATAAAAGACTACTTGAGCCCAGAAGGCAAAAGTAGCAAATTATGTGGTCTCTCAATGCCTAGATCCCCTGGAATTTTCCTCTCCTGGACTTGGTCATATTTAGCCTCCAGCATATTTTCAAGTGTTCTTAACCAGACACCAAGTTTTCTTGCCTAAGATATAATTCTCTAGTTTTATCAGTAAGTGTTAAGTGTATGGAGAAGTTTCCCCTGACCTCTCTTTCCTTGGGAATCAAATGAGTTGTTGATCTTGCAGTTTGTTCAAGTTTGCAGAGTTGTGGGAACAGAGCAGTAACTTACAGGCTCTTTAGGTGTAGGGCCAAACTGTCTTATTTCTTTATAGCCTGTGTAGAACTATTACGAGCAGATTAATAACTATATATTTTGATGATAGGTGTTTTGCCATGTGTAATAGAAAAGAGATTCAGGGTCCTTGATGCTTGGAAATGATTTTGTAGCTGGCTTTCCATCACAACCCTAAGGGAAGAAAAGCAATTGGTGTTGAAGAAGGCTATTCATGTAGTATAGTCAGAAATGCACTTGCTATTTTTGTTTTGTAACCTTTTAAAGATTATTACCAGTAGATGGTAATTCTAGACGAGTAGCTTGTGTTATCCATTTTTTTCAAAAGTATATAGTTAGTGGAGTTTTCTTTGGGAATTTTATTTTAAACTATTCTTGGTTTATGTCATATTGTCATCTTAGTCCGTTCCTGCTTAATTTTGTTATTTTAATTTTTAATTGTTTTTTTTTTTTTTTTACAGAAGACCCAAATATAGCAAACACTGGCATTGGATTCATTCCTGTCTCAACCTGTAAGTGCAGGGATTACAATGTGTGTGCCAACAAACCTGGGTTGAATTTGCTTTATTATTTGTGTCTACTCACAGACAACATGTATATTAAAAATGACACAGATCTATGACTATGTTTTCCTCTTATTCATTCTACCTCCTTTCTATAATACCAAATTGAAAGATTAATTTTTATCTTAGTGAGGGTTATATAAAGTAACATGACAGATTTTATCTATCATCTATCTATATATCATCTATCAATCATCTATCTCTATCATCTATCTCTAGGTATCTACATTTACATTTATATCTTTATCATCTATTAGACTGACTTACAGACTATGCTCTAATAGTCCAATGTCAGACTGACAATCATGGTGCTGTATTGTGCATGAAGCTAGACGTCTCAGCACTGTAGTTCTGGAGAATTCTAGGAGAGCTCTGGTCTTAGTCTGCTTTAGAATTCGGAAGAAGTCATAATACAGGTAAAAGGATACTTCAACCAAAGGATAAATGAATTGGCAGTAAGAACGAGTAAAGGCAGGTGAAACATAAAATCTTCCTTCTTTTATGTCCTTTCTTGTGGGCTGTCACTAGAAGGTGTGGTCCAAATTCAGGGTGGTATTTTATCAAGAAAATCCTACATAGGCGTGTCCAATATCCTGGGCTTTATTTGATTTCAGATGTAGGCAGGCTAACAACTGAGATTAGCCACCGCAGTTGTTAACAATTCTCCTGCCTATATGTATATACTGTGCTTGTTAATCTACCATACATCTAACCTACCTACCTACCAACCTACCTCCCTACCAATTTAAAAACTAAATAGCATACAGTTCAATGGGCCTTTTCAGAAAAACAAGGGGAAAAATGAAAGAGTGAGAGAAAAAGAAAAAAAGGAAGGAAGGAAAAAAGAAAATTTGATTAACCCAATATAATACTTTCTAAGTATTATCTGTTCTGTTCTATTGTATTGTTCTATAAACATTGACTCTCAGTCTTTTAAAAGCAGAATTTCTCCTCCATTGTTGGAATTGCAAGCTGGTCCAACTGCTTTAGAAATCAGTCTGGTAGTTCCTCAGAAAATTTGACATAGCTGAGGACCCAGCTATACCTCTCTTGGGCATATACCCAAAAGATGCTCCAACATATAACAAGGACACATGCTCCACTATGTTCATAGCAGCCTTATTTATAATAGCCAGAAGCTGGAAAGACCTCAGATGTCCTTCAAAAGAGGAATAGATACAGAAAATATGGTACATCTACACAATGGAATACTATTCAGCTATTAAAAACATTGTCTTCATGAAATTCTTAGGCAGTTGGATGGAACTAGAAAATACCATCCTGAGTGAGGTAGCCCAGTCACAAAAGGACATACATGGCATGTACCCACTGATAAGTGGATATTAGCTCAAAAGCTTGAAATACCTAAGAAAAAATTCACAGATCATATGAAGCCCAAGAAGGAAGACCAAAATGTGGATGCTTCATTCCTTCATAGAAGGAAGAACAAAATACTCATGTGAAGAAATGCAGTGACAAAGAGTGGAACAGAGACTGTAAAAAGGTCATCCAGAGACTGCCCCTCCTGGGGATCCATCCCATATGCAGCCACTAAACCCAGTCACTATTGCTGATGCTGAGAAATGCTTGCTGACAGAAGCCAGATACGGGTGTCCCCTGAGAGGTTCTGCCAGAGCCCTACTGATATAGATGAAGATGGTTGCAGGTAGCCATTGGACTTAATAGGACCCCAATGGAGGAGCTCCCAGGGACTAAACCACCAACCAAAAAGTATATGTGGGGAGACCCATGACTCGGGGGGACCCATGACTCCACCTGCATATGTAACAGATGATGGCATTGTCTCGCATCAAGAGGAGGAGAAGCCCTTGGTCCTATGAAGGCTTGATTCCCCATTAGGGGCATGTCAGTGGGGTGAGGTGTGTTTGTGTGAGTGGAAGTGGGAGCATCTTCATAGAAGCAGGGAGAGGGGGCATGGAAGTTGGGGGAATTGGGAAAGAGGATAACAATTGAAATGTAAATACATAAAATATCCTATTACAAAAGCAGAATTTCTCATATCCTGTAATTCTGTAGTATTGTAGCTACCAAATACTTGTCAAATAATCACTACATTGTAGGTCACCTTTCTTCTCTATTCACAAGCCTTGTTTGATATGTCTTCTGTTTTACAGTAGTAAGATTTGTCTTAGGCTTAAAGAAAACCTTGTTAATTGTGATTCATTGTCCTTGAAGAGTCTGTTTTGTGCACATGGAACACTTCATATTGTTATTATTTTTCATATTGCTGCTTTAGTTCCCTGGCTTGTCTTTATAGCTGCAATTTCATCTATGTATGTTAATCACCTCTATTTCTTGCTGTTTGACTTTGAACCCGAACCATCATCCAACGCTCCTATCCTGCTTCTGACAGTGATCATTTTATATCCACTACCATACCACCTAGTCTGACTTTACTTCTCTTGCTGCGGTGATTTGGCTCAGGTCTCATGCTCAGGTCAGTTCTGGCTTGTCTTCCCAGTGCACTGCTGATTTTCTCTCCCCAGCTCTGTTCTTTGTCTGTCACCCTCAGACCCCCTGTTCTGCTTTCACTTCCTGACACCCACACTTTGCTAACGCTCTGATTCCTGACAGTCTAGTACTCTTGAAGGCTGTTTGATTATTCAGGAGCTCGTAGTAGACTGCTATGACGGTGAGGAGAGAAATGGGTCATAGCTTGAATCTTATGCTGGGGAAACAGAGATAGCTGGTGATGTATTGGTAAGATTTTAGGTTTTTTTTTAATGTAGAATAAAGATGGATAGATGTACATCTACAGACAGAGAAACAAATATGGAATTTTCCCCTGACATTTTGCCTGGATGTTATTTTTTTTAAATCGATAACTATTTTATGCTGGGAGTATTTTACCTTCTGCAAAAGTTTGTCGTAGAGTTTAAAGATACTCATGCTGGGTCCTTAATATTCAAATTAATTTTCACTTTTATAATTCCATGCTTCTGTTTCTACTTAGGTTTTCTGAAAAACAATTCATATAATTATAGATATTTATCAAAGTCTATAAATTCATATGCTATATCAGTTTCCTTTATTTCAATAATGCTCTTTAATGTTGCATACATTTTATTAAGGAGTTTATAGAATTTTTAGGACATGATTAACCACTTATGTTCTCTTAAGAGGAAACATGCAGTGGGGAAGTCAAGCTTGTGTGCAAAGGTAATTGGAAACACTAGATAGTACACAGTACAAAAATGCAATTACTTTAAGAAATGGGATCTCTCAAGTAGGTCACTAAATATTGTGTAGAATATTTATTTTCTCTCATTTATCAACAATGTTATTTCCAAAGAAAAGCAAAAGAAACTCCTATCTGTAAGTTAAAAAATTAGATGAGCATGCTATTATAGAAAACCTAATGATCTGCATATGTCTATGTTAAAAATAGATGAGATGGTAAATTAAATATATGTTTACTCAAATGCAGCATCAGGATCAAAATGCAAATGTGATATGTAAGACCATAAACATTGATTAATTAAATAATGCTCAGTGTCTGGAGAAAAAGAGAAATATGCAATAGTTATGAGTTTTCTTCTTTATTAAAATGCATATGAAATCATTAATAGTTAATAAATACTCTCAGCTGGGTGACAGCTAATGCATACCATACTTTAAATCGAATAAGAATAGTAAATTTTCTGCTACATTCTTTGATTTCAACTCTCAGATTGGTTTTCATTTTTGAAAATTTACTTTAGAGTATTTATTGTCTGTCACCCATAGAAATCCTTTTTGTGAAACTAAATATTATAATTCTTCTTTCTTTTTAAAAATATTCTTTCTTTTACTTCACCATTTTCTTCCAATTCTGTGTCACCTACCTCATCTATTTACTGACACATAGCATTTTCATATATAAGAATAGAAGATAAAACAGAATATATTCAATATGTGGTGTACCATCAAATTTCCTGGAAGACTGCGGACTACATTCATTCTAAGAATTTAGTATGATGCATTTCTCTTTAATCTTTATTGAATTTGTGGCTGATTTGTGCATTTGCTCTAGGACTCTATGGATAATGGAGAAATGGAGAGAATAGAAACATGTATGTCCTGTAGTCAACTTTCAATGACTAGTGAGTTTTAAGACTGTATCTTATCATCCTGAGTGAAGTAACTCAGACCCAAAAGGACATGCACTGTATTTCTCACTAATAAGTGGATATTAGCTAAAAAAAAAGTACAGAATACCCAAGATAGTCCTCAGTCCTACTTGGGAGGGAGAAGAAAGCAACCAGAAGCAGCGAGAGAGGGAGGAAAAGGGGAGGGAAAAGGGATGGGGTGGAGGGAGACGGGAACATGATCTGATATTGTGTGGGGAAAAGAACTGAAGCCCTGAGGGCCAGCAGAAAGAATGGAAACGGGCTAGGGAGGACCCTAGAGAATGTACCAGAGACTTGGAAATGAGAGATTCTCAGAACTCAAAGGAGGGAACTCTGGATGAAATGCCCTGCAGTGGGGAACTCATTGAACCCCTTTCCATCAGAAAGTCAGGGAATTAAGTGAGAGATGGGGTTGCTATCCAACAGTCAAAGCTCTGACCCATAATTCTTCCTGTCTGAAAGAAATGCAGGGATGGAAATGGAGAAAAGCCTGAGGAAAAGAAGGTCCAGTGGGATCCAGCCCAAGGGGAGGTCCCAAGAACTGACACTATTATTGAGGCTATGGAGCATTCACAAAAAATGACCTACCATGACTGCTCTCCAAAGGACCCAACAAGCAGCTGAAAGAGTCAGATGCAGATATGTGTATCCAACCAATGAACAAAAGCTGTTGACCCCTCTGGTTGAATTAGGGAAAAGCTGGAGGAAGGTAAGTAGGAGGGCAATGCTGTATGAAGAACAGAAGTCTCAATTAACCTGGACTCCTGAGATCTCTTAGACGCTGGATCACCGACCAGGCAGCCTACACCAGCTGAGATGAAGCCTCTAACACATATACAGCAGAGGACTCCTGGGTCTGTGTTCAGTCAGAGAAGATGCACCTAACCCTCAAGAGATTGGAGGCCCCAGGGGTGGGTGGGGTGAGGACATCCTCATGGAGATAGGGGACAGGTGTCAGAGAGGAAGTATGTGATGTCAAACGTCAAACTGTTGGGGCAGGGGGAGAGTGTAGACTGGAGAGGAATAAAATCTGGAGTGTAAAATATATAAATATTTTTTTTGAAAAGGACTATCTTCCCATAATGAAGTATTGTTCGTCCATCCTGGCCATTCTCTCTGTACTCCGAATCCTCCTCAGTGTCTCCTACTCCCCTATTAAAGAATAGAAACCAAGTTTAAGTGTACTGAGAGAAAATGTAATTGTGAGAACAAGTCCTCTGAAAACACAAATCCTAAAATCAAATAGAAACTGTCCTGCACACACTTGTTTATTGTCAATGTACTGCTTCTGTTACTATGAGTAAAAACTGAGTTGCTTGAAAAGAAAAGATCTGAACCAGGTCACACATAGAAGATACAGAACAAAAATTATTATCAAGAACAGATAATGTCAAATACACTTCTAAATTCAGATTGATTTGTGTCCTGAGATATGAAAGCAATAAATAAGATGGTAAGTTATGCGTTTTCTGGAAGAAGTAAAAGTGTTTAAGTTGAAAAGATTATTTGCATTTATTTATTTATTTATTTATTTATTTATTTATTTATTTATTTTACATAAATAGCCATTTAACAAGCTTTCTAATACAGTTCAACAGGAAATCATGCTGCCTGGAGTTGTCTGCATCCTCACACCCACACCAGTCTGTCTGCCGAGCAGTGTGTGTGGTGCCCTTGCCCAGAGTAAAGGTGTGGACAAAATATGTCATATCTACCCATGATGTGAGAATATTGCCTTGTACCTCCAGGGATCCCAGAATTCTCCTCACTCACGTCATCATAGTTTGTACCTCACATTCTGCTATGTCCAGAAGACATCATTTCACCCAATCCTTCTTATAATTGCTCCAACTCCTATAATCGGTATCAGAAATTTTTATGAGGTCTTTTATGAAGATCATGTGACTGGAATAAGATACGTCAATGCTATTTTTCATTAATTTTCTTACGAGTTATGCCATGCAGAACCTTACCTATTCTAGAACTCTTTGCTCTACATTGCAATTAAACTGGCAAGTGCAACTTATGTCAACACTTACAACAAAAATGATGGTTTCTTGGCCTGTTCTTATTTCCTTCTCCCTAGCTCCTTAGTAACAGGGCCTGGTCTTTGGAAGTTGAACAAATTACGGTTTTCTAAACAAAGGCAGTCACGGCTGTAAGTATGAATGTGTGATAGAGTCTGGCCTCTGATTATAGGGGGATAATTAATAGAAGCCTGAAGTGAAATGATGTCAAAGCTCATAGAGTTAGCTTCAAAGTACAAGGAACATTTAGGTTTCAGCCTTAATTTTGTTTTATTGACATTAATACTCTTTTATGTTCTGATATCAGCATGGACACTGTTGGTTGGAACCAGATGTGGAGCAGAAGTAACATAAATTCCCAGTTAGTCTGAAGTATATACACACTCTGAGAAGTAGAAGGAGAATGCCTGTGTTTTCAATGCTTTCATGGAGTGTACATACACTCTGAGAAGTAGATAGAAGACTCGTGTGTTATCAATATATGCCTTTCTTATCTTTCTGAATTTATGACCTGTTAAAGATGGAAATAATTTATTTATTTTCACATACTTAGAACTGCTTCATCATGTACTTGCTCCTTAATTTTCTTTTTTTATTTCCTTTTTTTAAACCGGTGAGTAAGTAGTTAAGGTCCATTGAGATGATATACGCTTATGTACACAATCCTTGCTTATATATTGACATCAGATGATCAGTTAATATTATTACTATAGTGGAAAAATTAATTCCATTATTAGTCATATAACAAGTGGCCAGGGGAATTATGTAGGGTAGCTGCAACTGGATGCTGAAAGGAGACAGGGTTTTTTCCCACTCATCCTCTGGGTATGGTAGTATAATTAGAGTTGTTTATTTAAAGTGGCTTGTAGATAACCAAAGTCAGTAATGAATAGTGGACTTAGAATATCTTAGAATGGTATAGACTGGATCTGTTGTAGGAACAAAGAGCATCCTTTTATAAAACCTCGTGGATTCAAACAACAGTAGCAGTGATTTTAAGCTGAAACACCTGGCTCATTTCTGAGATACAGGCTCAGTACATACAGACAGATTACAAGCTAGAACACTAAACTGTGTTCTAGATAGCAGAACAGCACATGATTAATTCTCACCTAAACTAGTCTCTTAGCCTATTAACAAAAGGACTGCCATTCCAAGTTAGTCTTGATTGATCACGAATGTCAAAAAATTAACCAGGGTGACATTTTTTTAAATTCCAGGCACTTCTTTGTCATGGCCATCTAGAATTTTAGTCAGATATTGCCCAGGTACTGAATGGCATCAAGGGACATGAAAGATGACAGTTATGTTATTATCAACCTTATTTTTTTCAATTTAAATTTCTATAATTACTTTAATTCTCCAAATTACACTAGAAATGTAGAAGACAAAATCAATATAGAATACCACAAGGGGTAAGTCTGTATCCCCATGAATCAAAACTTCCAGAAGGTTTGCTGTTTCTAATAGTCTGCTCATTTAAAGTGTGACTTCATAAAGATAAAAGATACTAAACTTTCATTTAAAGAAAAATTCTTCTTTCCACTCATAGCATTTATTTTTGTGTATTTTATAATATATAATACATAACATAACAAATATATAACATATAACTAACACAATCTATAATATACAATATAGCAATATATGATATAATAATTAATATAATGCATGATTACAAAGTAGTACAAGGGAACCAGTGTGATGCTTAGGAAGTTTGTTTTTAGACATGGTGATTTGGATGAAAATAGCCCATATAAGCTCATATATTTGAGTGCTTAATTGTGGGCAAATGTTACTACTTAGAGCAGGGGTTCTCAACCTTCCTAATGCAGAAATTTTAATATAGTTCTTTATGTTGTGGTAACCATAAAATTACTTTGTTGCTACTCCATAAGTATTATTTTGCTACTTTAATAAATGAAAAGGTAAATATTTGATATGCAGGATATCTAAGGTAAAATCCCTAAAGCAGTCTTGACCCACAGGTTGAGAACCAGTGACTAGAGAGATTACGAGGCCACGGCCTTGTTGCAGTAGGTTTGGCCTTGTTGGAGGAAGTGAGTCACCTGGAGTAGGCTTTGAGGTTTCCAAAACTCAAGCTGACCCAGGCTGTCTCTTCTGCCTATGGCTCCCCTTGTAGACCTCTTGATCCTTCTCCAGCGCCAGGATTGCCTGTGGGCTACCATGGTTCCCTTCCTGATAAAAATCAACTAAATCTCTGAAACTATGAGCAGCCAATTAAATGCCTTCCTTTATATTTTTATATATTTATATATTCATATACGTACTACTTTATAGAAATATCATGAGAAATGGTTATCCATACATGGCATCTGCTGGTGAGTATAATATTTAAGTTTTATAATTTGAGTGCTACGTGTAGTACCAATTTACATTCTAAAATCCAGCAAATTTGTATGAATGATAAAATTCTCACTTTATAGATGATTTCATATTGGAATCTCTAAAGTGTCTTGTTTTAGAAGTTATTAATTTTATGATATGTCAGTATTTTTACTATTAATTATGTTTGACCTGTAATATGGTTGCTTGCTGACTGCTTGTCCCTCAATATCTACATGTATGTAAATTTGCATAGATATTAGCATCTCAATAAGGAGATATTTTTGTATTTATACATATATTACATATTATTGTAAAGTACATATACTATATATATATATATATATACATGATGACATACATCATCTATATAGTATTTTTAGTGACACATATTTACTTGTCTACATGTTATCTTTAATCACAGGTACACCTGGCATTAGGTCAAGGCTGTAGCCTGCCCCTAGTGTAAGAATTCACTACTGACAATTTAATGCATGCATATCTGTATATAAAATTATCAGAACTTATTATTTATCCTCTAAATAATACTTTGCCTTTTTACTGCCCCTACTCTGCAACATTTTTCTCGTTAACCAGATGTGAAGCATTAATCTGTTTTCATGCAATTTTCCTTTGTAAGTTCCAATTCAGTTCTGATGGAGTATGGCATTTACAGATGGGAGCTGCTGATTCCCATCTCTGTCCTGCCTGAGTTCTCTCTGTTATTTATACAATGCATGTGATCACCAACACTCCCACTCTCTCCCTCATACTCCTTCCCCCAACACACATCCCTGCCCCAGCTTCATATTCTCCGTGTGTGTGTGTAATCTCAATTAGTGCAGCTAACATGTTCATATGTGTGGGGTCATCTACTGTGGCACATGGACCTTACCAGTAGCCATACTATAAAGAAAGTAATTTTCCCTTCCCAGCAGCCATCTACTGTTCCTTAACTAGGGGTGAGGCCTTGGAACTTCTCTTCTTTGTGCTCTCTTAACCTTAAGCTTTCAAGAAAATCTTGTACTTTTTGAATAGTCAGGATATTTTGTTATAATGGACAAGGAAGTCGTGATTTCTCCCATTGAACCCACCTTGAACATTGGAACGTTGTTGAATATGCTCTCCCTGATCATTGGCGTATTATGGACTTTGAGCGGTAAGGCTTTGCAGCATAGAATTTATTTTAAGCACTAAGAGCTGTGCCATTTCCGTGGGTTATACAAGTTAATATTAAACATTTTCCACACTGGGTGTCAAGTGCTAAACACGTACAGGTTCAATTGATCTTGACCTTTCCAAATGTTCACAGTAAGTGGAACTCCCATCCTCTGACACCCCGAAGCCTCCAGACATTTGGCTCTTTTATGTCTGTCACCCCTACATATAACCCTTCAGTGCATCCTGTCACCTCTCTGCTATGTCACCCCTCACTGGGACTGCAGTGGCAACCCCATGGTCTTTCTGCTTCTGTTCTCCTCATCACATAATCCATTATCTCTAAATAAGACAGAGTGAACTTTTAAAAATGCCAGTTACACCATGGTGCTGACCTGTGTTAACCTCCAGCAGATTCAGGGCTGCAAGGACATATATTTTCCTGCCTGCCCCAATCTCACAGCCTCTTCATGCTCCTTTAACTACACCCTTCTTTTTCCCATTTCCCCACTGTAGCCAGCAAGCAGGCCTTGTGTTTCACCAGGCTCATACTCAGCTTAGGCAGTCGGCATAGTCTACTTCTTTTTGCCAAGAAAGCTGTGACCTAAGAACATTCGCAGCTCTTCTTTCTTTCTTGTCATATTTATTATTTTTATGTTTGTCTGTGAACTGCTACCTTCTGAGTTCCTGACACTGCATAGAGTGTTCTCATGTGGGCATACTGGTTAATTTCATCACTTCCTTTTAGTGTCAAAAATCATTTGTTTGGTGGACATCAGG
The DNA here is from genome assembly GCF_021556685.1 of Rattus norvegicus. Lineage (NCBI taxonomy): Eukaryota > Metazoa > Chordata > Mammalia > Rodentia > Muridae > Rattus > Rattus norvegicus. The sequence goes on along the minus strand of NC_141551.1, from coordinate 11,338,286 downwards.
TCTCCTGAGTTTCAAGCCCTAGGGCTATTCATCATTTGTGTATCTTACCATGTTTGCTGTTAGGCATAGACAAGCACGTATTCTGTCATGGAGGGTTTTAAAAGCTTGTTCCTCTGAAGAGAAATTTTTGTCATATGCATGTTTTATATAGGGAACACTGTTTAGCAGAAGACCAGAAACTCAGAAGACCTACAATGAAAGAACAGTGTTTTTAATATGCATACTCACATATACATAAAGGAACAACAATTATGTATATGGTTTGATCAGTTTTATTGAAGAAGCCTGTTGTAAAATCAGTGCTTGTGTTAGCCATAGGGCATTGCTGGATAGCTTCCAGATCTAGGGAAACCACCACTTGTCCACAGAAGATAATTGCTATTGGGAACTTTAAATTCTTTTCCTGGTTTAGAAACTGAGAAGATTAGAACAGCACTGTAGGTACTGTATCATAGTTTATGTTATACTGAATTTTACTATACAGATATTTTCTCCGTAGAGTATTATCTCATGAACTTCATTAGTAGAGTATAAGAATGCTAAGTCTTTTGATTTTTCCCTAGATGTTATTTTATGCTTTTACTTTTGCAACTGAAAGCCTGACATTTGTGTTACCTTGCAGTACAAAGATCAATGAACAAGCATGGGAGTTTTATTTAAGTTACCTTTATTTAGAAAACTGAAGGTCTAAAGACTCCCAGCTAATACTGTCAAACAAACAAACAAACAAACACGAATTCTTTAGCATCTCATTTACCACCAGCAGGGCTTTTGTGGAGGGCAGATTTCTATTATAAAGTATCTTTCTATACTTCTGGGCATATGTTCAGCCACATTCCTGGATTTTCTTCAAGTCTGTTTCTTTTTTGCCAGTCAGTGCTTCTGTAGTTCTCTCGTTGTCTGAGGTCTAGATGTCTGTGCCTAGACCCTTACTTCTTGGAAAAGAGCCTGTTTAGTGTCTGTAGTATCAGCCTTGCGATCCTCTGGTTACCACCTGCATTCTAAAGTTAACTGTAGCAGCAGCAGCAGCAGCAGCAGCAGCAGCAGCAGCAGCAGCAGCAAGACATGGACATGTATCTGTGGTAAGCTATGAACAACATGTATGTAGAGGTTCCTTTCTGCAATATGCAATACAAATATTTCTATCTACTGGGGACCAAGAATTCAAATATCAAGATTTCTAAGGCCATATCCTTCAAGCAAACACAGTGTTCTTAGCATGCACAATGTCTAGAATCAAACACCCATACAAGAAATACAGGCACAGACATGTACATAGATACACATACACACATACACACACACACACACACACACAGAGAGACAGAGACAGAGACACACAGAGAGAGACAAAGACAGACAGAGAAACAGAGAAACAGAAACAGAGACAGAGAGAGACAGGGAGATAGAAAGAAACAGAGAGACAGAGAGAGACAAAGACAGAAAGAGAAACAGAGATACAGAATCAGAGACAGAGAGAGACAGAGATAGAGTCACACAGAGAGTCTTATTTTATTAAAATTTAAGTTTTCATAGTATTACCTGAGGACCCAGCTATATCACTCCTGGGCATATTATACCCAATAGATGCTGCAACATATAACAAAGACACATGCTCTACTATGTTTGAAGCAGAGTTATTTTTTTTGCTCAATTCTCTCTTATCTTTAATAAATCAACACATACATCCATTCTAGGCAGCTTTATAATAGCCAGAAGCTGGAAAGAATCCAGATGTCCCTCAACAGAGGAATAGATACAGAAAATGTGGTACATCTACACAATGGAGTACTACTCAGCTATTAAAAATAATGACTTCACAAAATTCATAGGCAAATGGATGGAACTAGAAAATATCCTGAGTGAGGTAACCCAGTTCCAAAAAAACCACACATGGTATGCACTCACTGATAAGTAGATATTAGCCCAAAAGCTCAAATTACCCAATATACAATCTGTGGACCACATGAAACTGAAGAAGAAGAAGAAGAATGACCTAAGTGTGGATGCTTCAGTCCTTTTTAAAAGGGGGAACAAAAGTATTTATAAGAGTAGATATGGAGACAAAGTTTGGAGTCAAGACTGAAGGAATGGCCATTCAGAGCCTGCCCTACCTAGGGATCTAGCCCATATACATACAGCCACCAAACCAGACAATATTGCTGATGCCAAGAAGTACATGATGATAGGAGTCTGATATAGCTGTCTCCTGAGAGGTTCTGCCAGAGCATGACAAATACACAGGCGAATACTAGCAGTCAACCATTGAACTAAGAATTGGGTCCTCATTGGAGGAGTTAGAAAAGGGATTGAAGGAGCTGAAGGGGCTTGCAACCCCATAAGAACAACACTTACCAACCAGAGCTCCCAGGGACTAAACCACCACTGAAAGAGTACACATGGACAGACCCATGGCTCCATCTACATATGTAGCAGAGGATAGACTTGTTGGGCACCAATGGGAGGAGAAGCTCCTGGTCCTGCTAAGGCTGGACCCCCCTGCCCCAGTATAGGGAAATGATAGGATCAGGAGTTGGGAAGGAAGGTTGTTGGGGAGGGGGAACACCCTCATAGAAGAAGGGGGAGGTTGAAGGGGCTCGAGACCCCATATGAACAACAATGCCTGGAACCAGAGCTTCCAGGGACTAAGCCACTACCCAAAGACTATACATGGACTGACCCTGGACTCCAACCGCATAGGTAGCAATGAATAGCCTAGTAAGAGCATCAGTGGAAGGGGAAGCCCTTGGTCCTGCCAAGACTGAACCCCCAGTGAACGTGATTGTTGGAGGGAGGGCGGTAATGCGGGGAGGATGGGGAGGGGAACACCCATATAGAAAGGGAGGGGGAGGGTTTAGGGGGATGTTGGCCTGGAAACCGGGAAAGGGAATAACAACCGAAATGTAAATAAGAAATACTCAAGTTAATAAAGAAAAAAGGAAAAAAATAGGGTACAGAGCTAAACAAAGAATTCTCAACTGACAAATATCAAATGGCAGAGAAGAACCTAAAGAAATGTTCAACATTCTTAGTCATCAGGGAAATGCAAATCAAAACAACCCTGAAATTCCACTTCACCCAAGTCAGAATGGCTAAGAACAAAACCTCAGGTGACAACAGATGCTGGGGAGGATGTGGAGATAGAAGAACACTCCTCCACTTAGGAAAATATCATCCTAAGTGAAGTAATTCAATCACACAAAAATCACACATGGTATGAACTCACTGATAAGTGGATATTAGCCCCAAAGCTCGGTACACCCAAGAAAAAATTCACAGACCATTTGAAACTCAAGAAGAAAAAAGATCAAAATGTGTATGCTTCAGTCCTTCTTAGAAGATGGGGCATAATACTCCAGGGAGAAAATACAGGGACAAATACTGGAGCAGCGATTGAAGGAAAGACCATCCACAGATTGCCCGACTTGGGGATATGTATCTGTCAAACCCATTTACTATTGCTGATGCCAAGAAGGGCTTGCTGACAGGAGCCTCATATGGATTTCTTCTGAGAGGCTCTGCCAGAGCCTTATTTATTACAGATTAGGATGATTGTAGCTGACCATTGAACTAAGCAAGGAGATCTCAAGGGAGGAGTTAGAGAAAGGACTAGAGGAACTGCAGGGGTTTACAACTGAATAGGAAGAACAACATCAACTAAACAGAAACTTGGAGGGACTAAACCACCAACTAAAGCCTACCTATGGAATGTCCCAGGCCTTCAGTCGCATATGTAGCAGAGGATGGTATTGTTTGGCATCAATAGGAGGAGAAGCCCGTGGTCTTGTGAAGGCTGTTTTCCCCAGTGTTGGGTAATGCCAGGGGTGCTGAGTTAGGAGGGGGTGGCTGGGAATGGAAGCATCTTCATAGTAGCAGAAGAGGGGGGATGGGAGAAGAGGGAAAGGGAATAATAACACTTGCAATGTAAATACATAAAATATCCAAAACATAAAAATAATAAAAATAAAAAGCAAGAAATGCTTTTCAAAAGAAGAAGAAGAAGAAGAAGATGAAGAAGAAGAAGAAGAAGAAGAAGAAGAAGAAGAAGAAGAAGAAGAAGAAGAAGAAAAAGAAGAAGAAGAAGAAGAAGAAGAAGAAGAAGAAGAAGAAGAAGAAGAAGGGGAAGAGGAAGAGGAAGAGGAAGACGAAGAGGAAGAAGAAGAAGAAGAAGAAGAAGAAGAAGAAGAAGAAGAAGAAGAAGAAGAAGAAGAAGAAGAAGAAGAAGAAGAAGAAGAAGAAGAAGAAGAAGAAGGGGGAGAGGAGACAGGATAGGGGGTTTATGGACAGGAAACCAGGAATGGGGATAACATTTGAAATGTAAATAAAAAATCAAATTAAAAATTTAAGTTTTTTTAGATATGATCTTGATTGTTGTTTAAAGACATAAATAATTCTATTGGTACATTGATTTTATTTTTGCAAAGACAACTATTGCTATCTGTGAAGAATAACATCGAAATTCTTGTCCCAATACCTGCACTTCCTACATGCTAGGATAGAGTATGAATGAACTCTGCAGTTGTACAGCACCATGCCCAGCTTTTCAGGAATTAGACATCAAGTTCTGAACTTCTTTCATGGGAGGCATTTTTCCTACTGAGGTACATGCCAGCCCAGTTTTGATAAGTCTTTGAAGTTGACATGATTCCCATGGAATGGGAATCATGTGAATGGTTCTAGATAGCAATATAGGGAAACGTGCACATTGTATTTTAGGATTACAAACAATTTACGGAGGCTCATGGATAGCATGACATCGAAGAGGTAATAAGATATGTCTATAAAATTAAATTTTAACACAATGAAAAGATGCTTTCCAGAAGGGATGCTTTGTTGGACCTTCCTCTCATTTGTCTACCACACTCAGTTCCCAACTGATTATCCAAGCAGAGCCCAGTCAGTGTACTGCTGAAAGCACCTGTCATGCTTTCATAAATGGGTGGGAATCATTTGCCACAGTAAGGAAAAGCTATTAAATGGAAACCCCAAATTTGATTCAATTTTCTTTCTGCCCCTGAAAATTGAGAAAACAAGAGTGATAGAAAATTAAATTACAAAATAGTTTTAATGGCAACAGATACACATGCGAACAGTTGTCTTTATTCTAAAGGAAGGTAAGCCTTTCTCCCCTCTCTCTGAGTTACCCTGGGGACTTGTCTCATTTACAGGTGAGACTCTGACAGATGGAGAAGCATGCTCTCTGTCAGTTTTCCTTTGCTTCCTGAGTTCTCGGAGACGGCACTACATAATTGGTCACTAGTACCAAAGACGTTCTATAAACTTATGGACTGCATTCCAGACTTACTCCAAGGACAGTAAACAGCCAGTGGTTTTCTCAGCTATGCCTAAGGTTTCCGGCCAAACTTAACTGTAGGTCCGTATGAGTTACATTCAGCTGTGACTTTATATATGTCCTGTAGAGATTAGGAAACACACACACACACTCACACACTCTCACACACAACCTATTCATAAATAAAATAAATAATAAATTAATTTTAAAAGATACACCATTTACTGGTTTGGGGCATATATTTAATGTTTTATGGTACTGTGACATTTTCTGCATTGATAATCCTTGTTTCTGTCTCTACCTCTTTAGCTTTCTTTCTGGGCACGTGGTGCCTAATTTCAAAATGCATTTTATTTGCTGACATATTTAATGGATTTATCATATTAAACAGCCCCTGTTTCCCAAAAAATATTCTTTTATGATAGTAAGCTAAATTGTTTTATATTTTCACACACACACACACACACACACACACACACACACACACACACACCAGACACACGCATCACTGAGTCAGTTTATAATTGTTAGGGTGCACATATGCGCATGTATCTGAGTCTACCCACTTTTGAGGCTGGATAACCTATCAGGGGGTTCTGTCCTAGGGGAAGATTCTCCCTGTCAGGAACTATTAATTCCCTGTGAATCTTCTTCTAGGCGTGGGGTCTTGTGAAAATCCTCCCCTCTTTGCACATCTGCTAAAGGCTACTTTTAAATTTCTCATTTAGTTACTATGCTCAAAGTTTCTTTTCTCACTTGATTCTGTTCTCTTAAGCTTGTCCACCTCATAGGGAAAGGGAAAGATGTTTTAACAATGAGATTATTACCGTGGCCTGAAAATTCTGTTTAACTTTGTCATTTACATCAATTTTTAGTATATCACATTGATAAATTAAAGTCAAGGGGCAGCATTATAAGCAAAGTTAATGACTTTATCAAAGATTTTAATCATAAATTTTTATTTCAATTCAGTGTGTGTGTGCACGCATGTGCATGTGTACATGTGCCACTGAATAGCTGCAGAGGTCATAGTCCAATTTTAGGAGTCAGTCCTCTCCTTCCAGCGTATGAATCATGGAGAATGAAACTCAGCTTACCAAGTTTAGAAATAAGCACTTTAACCCACTTAGCCATCTTGCATCCCCTTAAATGTTTTTTGAATAAATATAAAAATGCACACTATTTGTACAGCTCAGCATAATTCTTACATTGGGACATGTCCAATCTGCACAGTGAGCCTTTACTCCTCTTCTGGAGTCTTAACATGAATTAGAGTGATTGTCTGTGTCTCTGCTATTTTAGAAAAGTGCTTCAGTCATTGTTTTGCTTAAGTGGCCTAGTTCTAAAAGAAGGCTTTCCATTGCTAACCGAAACAACAACAACAACAACAAAAAGATAGGACAGATTAGATAAAAGGAACTTTAGTTTTGACAGCTTTTCCTTAATCGATGTCTGTTAAATGAGCTTATTTATAGGAGAGCTTAATCAGTGGAATTCCTTGATAAGTCAGGATGGCAAGTCTTCATGAGACTACCCGGCCAGGATGGAAGGAAAATTCCTGTGCCCTTCTAGCTGGACCTCTATCAATACCTTAAAAGGTTTTTGCTGCTTTTGAAACACAAGATTGGTTTTCTGACAGTGATTTATATACTAATATGCCTGGCTTATTGGCTTTTTTTCATAATCATAAACCTGTTCAAGTTTGGACATTAGAGGTAAACATGCCAATATAAAACACAGTGGCTCTAAAAGAGGGATTTTTACAGGGCAGCACAGGGCTAAGACTAGCAGAACGTCGGTGTGAAACAATGAGAAGAAATAGAAGCTAGCTCATCTATTACCCTGAAGTCGATGAAAATGTTCAAAATAAATATTTTTAGATTCTTTTGAATACATTCAAGGGTACAGTGAGATCGTTAATGATTCAGAGCTTCTGGCCGGGCCGGAGGATTTGCTGTCCTTTCAATAAAGTGATAATTTTTCAAGGAGAAGCTTAAATTAGGAAGGACAATGTGGAGGCACCGGGCCTTTTCTAAACTGTAACTAACAAATCAGTTCTCCCGCAGTCATCCAATGACACTTTTCAAAACGGTGTAGGATCCAGCAGAGCCACGTCTCTTGAAGCCCATTTAGCAACCATATGTTATTCAAAGTGGCTCATAAGATTCTCATTAACTTCCACCCTGACCCCACATCGTCTCCCAGCACATCCCATTGAATCCTGTCCGATGAGCTGTTTGAGATGAGTTTGGTAGGTGCAATGCTATCCACTGCACTATGTTCCGGTGGTCTTTCCGGTTTCTAATCGGTCCTGCTCTATTTCAGCTGAAAGAGCAAACCTTCGCTGTCATGGTATTCTCTCCCTTCTTTACTCCAAGCGAAGTGTAAACGAGCACACTAGGAAAGCCATGCTCTGACTGACACTGGATAGTCAAGAAATGATGGAAGATGACCTAGCATTAATGGCCATGGAAAAGTTCCATTAGATTTTGTTTGGCTTGTTCATTTCTAAACGGTGCCTTTGGCTTAATTATCTTTGGATCAGTGATTTAAATGTCAAAAAGGAGACGTCAACTTTGAACCATTTGTAGTGATTGCAAAGACATTACTTTTGTTGTAAATAAATCAAATAAATAGATTTGAAAATGCTTTTTTCTTTATTGAAGAAGAAGTACCCCAACATATGTGGGGAGATCAGAGGACAGCATGCGGGGAGTTGGCTCTCTTCTCCTACCCTGTGGGTTTCAGGTGTGTACCTCAGGTCCTTGGGCTTGCTTGTTAGTGCCTTTCTCTACTGAGCCGTCTTGCCCGCTCCAGTTTTAAATTCTTTTATTCTGCAGCAGGAAAACCAACAAAGTTTTAATAAGAACTTCCAAGTCCAAGTTGCCAAAAGAGAACTTTCCTTCTTAGTGCCTTACTGAACCTGCACAAACTTACTTCCCTTACTCTTTATCTCATAAGAAGGATCCTCTCACCTGCCCAGTCTATGCGCAGGACCCTCTGCACAGGTTTTCCCCTCTTCCTCACTGCATGAGAACTACCCAAATGTCCCTGTCACTCCAGGCTGCTCTCAATCTCCCTATCATGGCCCTCAGTTACCTTTCTTCTGTCTTCTCACTCAGACTCTTCGAGTATATCCAATTATATCTTTATCTCAATATACATACCTTGCTCTAATCCAGTTTCAATGTATTTCCTAGAGTAATCACTCTAGCATAGATTCCTGGCCTGGTACAAATGTAGATTTAATTTTGCAAATCAACCTGAGAATGAAGTATGTGGACTGTTGTATAATATAACAGACTCTTCTCATTATGAAACTCACATGACTGTGCCTCATCTAATTCTATGTGCCGTTTTCCCTCTCAGAACTGCTCAGTGTTGCCAGACCTTGTCAGCCTTCCTCATGCTTTTCCACCTGACATCCCTTTATCTGTCATGCTTGCTACTGATTGTCATCCGAGTGCCTATTCACCCTGTCAGTCTTAGCTCCAGGCTCTTCTGCTCTTTAACGATATCTTGGATTCTCCTAGGTAACTGACAGCAACTCGCCTTAAATTCCTTCTGTATCTGATATGTAACTTCATCATTGCAACAACACCTTGCCTTATAATTTTTAGTTAGGATGCCCTTTTCCATTCTGGAAGTCTTGAAGGCAGAAACTTATTTTCTTCTATATTTGTATCTTAAGGAGCGAATAGAAAAGTAACGAACTATAGAAATGATCCCTGAAAGTATAGTCTTGCGAATAGAAAAGTTAAAAAAATAGCAGACATATTGTACAACTTTGCAGAATATTGAAATTTGTCAAATAATTTCCTGCCTGATTATCACGATAAGTTTTAAAGAATGTGGTTAAGATGAAATAATTCCACATTCTAATAATATTGTGAATTCGGGTCTTAAACCTGTCTAATCTTTGTAAGGAGCATTCTATATGGTGTTCATCTTGCCACGCATCTCAATGATAGGACACACAGTGGATAATAAGAGGATCTCATCTTGCTGGTTGTCAGACAGACATCAGCTCTACAATTCTGTCTACTAGAATGTAGACGCCCCACATTGAGGTATACATGTTCTGAGATCTCCAGGTTGTAGAAGTGTGCAGTTTATGTCAAGTTTATGTTACTCATTTGTTACCTCTACAAAAGGATATGTATAAATCTCAGAGAGTGATTGTAGCAGGTGAATGGTGAATGTACTGACTAGATAAAACAGAGCTGGGCAGTTCCATTGTTTGCAGAAAAATAAACTACATTTTATGAGAGTCAAATTTCTTTAATGAAAACCGCATTTCACAAGCATTTCTGCATAAAAGACAGTATTGACTGACTTTGATTCTGTAAGTTCTTATTCCATCATAGTTTTGAGATGCTAAATTTATGAATATAGATGTAATGATATCAAAATAATTTGTTTCGACATCTTTCTGAAAGTTCTCATAGACCACCTGTGCAAGGAAGTTTTCTATCATTGTAAAAAACATCTCACATAATTGGATTAGCAACTAAAAACCTGTATTTTAGCGTACAGTTCTGGAAGTTTTTTTGTTTTGTTTTTTTTTTTAATTTTTTTTAATTAACTTGAGTATTTCTTATATACATTTCAAGTGTTATTCCCTTTCCCGGTTTCCGGGCAAACATCCCCCTACCCCCTCCCCTACCTTAGGGGTGTTCCCCTCCCACCCCTCCCCCCATTGCCACCCTCCCCCCAACAGTCTAGTTCACTGGGGGTTCAGTCTTAGCAGGACCAAGGGCTTCCCCTTCCACTGGTGCTCTTACTAGGATATTCATTGCTACCTATGAGGTCAGAGTCCAGGGTCAGTCCATGTATAGTCTTTAGGTAGTGGCTTAGTCCCTGGAAGCTCTGGTTGCTTGGCATTGTTGTACATATGGGGTCTCGAGCCCCTTCAAGCTCTTCCAGTTCTTTCTCTGATTCCTTCAACGGGGGACCTATTCTCAGTTCAGTGGTTTGCTGCTGGCATTCGCCTCTGTATTTGCTGTATTCTGGCTGTGTCTCTCAGGAGCGATCTACATCCGGCTCCTGTCGGTCTGCACTTCTTTGCATCATCCATCTTGTCTAATTGGGTGGCTGTACATCCATGGGCCACATGTGGGGCAGGCTCTGAATGGGTGTTCCTTCAGTCTCTGTTTTAATCTTTGCCTCTCTATTCCCTGCCAAGGGTATTCTTGTTCCCCTTTTAGAGAAGGAGTGAAGCATTCACATTTTGATCATCCGTCTTGAGTTTCATTTGTTCTAGGCATCTAGGGTAATTCAAGCATTTGGGCTAATAGCCACTTATCAATGAGTGCATACCATGAATGTCTTTCTGTGATTGGGTTAGCTCACTCAGGATGATATTTTCCAGTTCCAACCATTTGCCTACGAATTTCATAAAGTCATTGTTTTTTACAGCTGAGTAATATTCGATTGTGTAGATGTACCACATTTTCTGTATCCATTCCTCTGTTGAAGGGCATCTGGGTTCTTTCCAGCTTCTGGCTATTATAAATAAGGCTGCGATGAACATAGTGGAGCACGTGTCTTTTTTATATGTTGGGGCATCTTTTGGGTATATGCCCAAGAGAGGTATAGCTGGTTCCTCAGGCAGTTCAATGTCCAATTTTCTGAGGAGCCTCCAGACTGATTTCCAGAATGGTTGTACCAGTCTGCAATCCCACCAACAATGGAGGAGTGTTCCTCTTTCTCCACATCCTCGCCAGCATCTGCTGTCACCTGAGTTTTTGATCTTAGCCATTCTCACTGGTGTGAGGTGAAATCTCAGGGTTGTTTTGATTTGCATTTCCCTTATGACTAAAGATGTTGAACATTTCTTTAGGTGTTTCTCAGCCATTCGGCATTCCTCAGCTGTGAATTCTTTGTTTAGCTCTGAACCCCATTTTTTAATAGGGTTATTTGTCTCCCTGCGGCCTAACTTCTTGAGTTCTTTGTATATTTTGGATATAAGGCCTCTATTTGTTGTAGGATTCGTAAAGATCTTTTCCCAATCTGTTGGTTGCCATTTTGTCCTAACCACAGTGTCCTTTGCCTTACAGAAGCTTTGCAGTTTTATGAGATCCCATTTGTCGATTCTTGATCTTAGAGCTTAAGCCATTGGTGTTTTGTTCAGGAAATTTTTTCCAGTGCCCATGTGTTCCAGATGCTTCCCTAGTTTTTCTTCTATTAGTTTGAGTGTGTCTGGTTTGATATGGAGGTCCTTGATCCACTTGGACTTAAGCTTTGTACAGGGTGATAAGCATGGATCGATCTGCATTCTTCTACATGTTGACCTCCAGTTGAACCAGCACCATTTGCTGAAAATGCTATCTTTTTTCCATTGGATGGTTTTGGTTCCTTTGTCAAAAATCAAGTGACCATAGGTGTGTGCGTTCATTTCTGGGTCTTCAATTCTATTCCATTGGTCTATCTGTCTGTCTCTGTACCAATACCATGCAGTTTTTATCACTATTGCTCTGTAATACTGCTTGAGTTCAGGGATAGTGATTCCCCCTGAAGTCCTTTTATTGTTGAGGATAGTTTTAGCTATCCTGGGTTTTTTGTTATTCCAGATGAATTTGCAAATTGTTCTGTCTAACTCTTTGAAGAATTGGATTGGTATTTTGATGGGGATTGCATTGAATCTGTAGATCGCTTTTGGTAAAATGGCCATTTTTACTATATTAATCCTGCCAATCCATGAGCATGGGAGATCTTTCCATCTTCTGAGGTCTTCTTCAATTTCTTTCTTCAGAGTCTTGAAGTTCTTATTGTACAGATCTTTTACTTGCTTGGTTAAAGTCACACCGAGGTACTGTATATTATTTGGGTCTATTATGAAGGGTGTCGTTTCCTTAATTTCTTTCTCGGCTTGTTTCTCTCTTCTGTAGAGGAAGGCTACTGATTTATTTGAGTTAATTTTATACCCAGCCACTTTGCTGAAGTTGTTTATCAGCTTTAGTAGTTCTCTGGTGGAACTTTTGGGATCACTTAAATATACTATCATGTCATCTGCAAATAGTGATATTTTGACTTCTTCTTTTCCGATATGTATCCCCTTGACCTCCTTTTGTTGTCTGATTGCTCTGGCTAGAACTTCAAGAACTATATTGAATAAGTAGGGAGAGAGTGGGCAGCCTTGTCTAGTCCCTGATTTTAGTGGGATTGCTTCAAGTTTCTCTCCATTTAGTTTAATGTTAGCAACTGGTTTGCTCTATATGGCTTTTACTATGTTTAGGTATGGGCCTTGAATTCCTATTCTTTCCAGGACTTTTATCATGAAGGGGTGTTGAATTTTGTCAAATGCTTTCTCAGCATCTAATGAAATGATCATGTGGTTTTGTTCTTTCAGTTTGTTTATATGATGGATTACGTTGATGGTTTTCCGTATATTAAACCATCCCTGCATGCCTGGGATGAAGCCTACTTGATCATGGTGGATGATTGTTTTGATGTGCTCTTGGATTCGTTTTGCCAGAATTTTATTGAGTATTTTTGTGTCGATATTCATTAGGGAAATTGGTCTGAAGTTCTCTTTCTTTGTTGGGTCTTTGTGTAGTTTAGGTATAAGAGTAATTGTGGCTTCATAGAAGGAATTCGGTAGTGCTCCATCTGTTTCAATTTTGTGGAATAGTTTGGATAATATTGGTATGAGGTCTTCTATGAAGGTCTGATAGAATTCTGCACTAAACCCGTCTGGACCTGGGCTCTTTTTGGTTGGGAGACCTTTAATGACTGCTTCTGTTTCCTTAGGAGTTATGGGGTTGTTTAACTGGTTTATCTGTTCCTGATTTAACTTCGGTACCTGGTATCTGTCTAGGAAATTGTCCATTTCCTGCAGATTTTCAAGTTTTGTTGAATATAGGCTTTTATAGTAAGATCTGATGATTTTTTGAATTTCCTCTGAATCTGTAGTTAAGTCTCCCTTTTCATTTCTGATTTTGTTAATTTGGACACACTCTCTGTGTCCTCTCGTTAGTCTGGCTAAGGGTTTATCTATCTTGTTGATTTTCTCAAAGAACCAGCTTTTGTTTGTTGATTCTTTAATTTAATCATGAGTGCTTAGTCTGACATGATTTGTTACTGAAAAATTTTTGTGATTGTATGTGTGTGTGTATCATGTGCATATCACCATGTGCATGTTGCATGTGTTTATGCAAGTGCATGTGTTAATGTGTAGATATATATGTGTGAATGCATGTTTGTGTGTGTGTGTGTGTGTGTGTATGTGTGTGTGTGTGCATGTATGTGTGCATCCAGGGATCTCCCGTTTTTGCATCCTGATCATTTGGATTACAGGCAAAATTCTGTCTACTGGGGATTCATCTGAACTCTGGACATCTGAACTCTTGTCCTTAAGCTTGTTCAGGAAACATTTTATCCATTAAACCACCCCTTATTCAGTTCTCCAATATGTTTTAGATCTGTCATGAGGCAGCACAATATGGTGACAGCATGGGGTAGAAAATTTGTTTGTCTCATAAGAACTGGGAAGCATTTATGCAGCACCTTTCTTGTCCATAGTCCTGTCCCCTTTATACACACCTAAACTCCATGTCTATTGAAGGTGTCTTGAACTGGCAATTTAAATCAAATACATGCATCCCTTCCAATGAGCCTTGGAAAGGGATTGGATTGACTGAAAGCCAAGCAGAAGGGTTCACTTCCTCAGAAATTTTATATTGTCCCAGAAATATTTGATGAAATGAGATTGGACGTTGCTTCTGTGTCCTCTCTCTCTCCTCCATACCTCTAGAAGTATCAGAGAATTGAAGGAATAGAGCCTAGTGTCAGGCAGCTAGCCATCTTTCTTTTCCTGTCATATTTCTGCCTTGAGTAGAACAAAAAAGAGAGTGAATGAGAGACAGAGCATCTTTACACTTTACTAAAGTTTCGGATTACTGTTACTTTGCCTGAATGGAGTTGTTCCTATGATGAGTTTGACTCATTTGGAGGGGATAATGCAACTGGGGACCTTTATAGAATCAGACATGGACAGGGATTTATGTGCTTTGATTGAGGAGAGGACAAAAAAATATCCACTGACATGTCTACAGTGCTAGGAGAAAGATAGCATAGATGTATTTAGTATCTTATGAGCCCTGGATGTGAGACCTTTCTGCTAGGAATAAGTTACCATATTGTAATGAAGAAAAGAAGATTGGTTTATTTATACAAATTCAGGACACTCTGATCCAACTAGACTTAATTTGTACAGGATGGTGATTCTAAGCACTGGTCTTAAAAATAGATACACAGCAAAGCTATTGTATGGAGGATAGACTACAAAGGCACACTTTTTTCTAAGCAGTCTCTGAGGAAAATTTTCTGATGGATTCATTGTTTAAATCCTTCACAGCTTATATTTCCAGGTTGTTTTTAAAGATGAAATTTTGACTGTTGAAGATGTTTATATTTCTACAATGTGGGAATTTGGGGAGTAATTTTCATTACAATTATTTTGTGTTCATCCATAATTTAGGGCATAATTATGAGGCTCAAATGAGATGATGATGAGTATTATCATTTCTGGTAGCTAAAATGTTAGTTATCATGAACGCTACTATCACAGCCAAGTGCTAACAATTACTCCGTACTTGTGACACACAATACCTTTACTGCTTGTAAGCATGAGAAATATCAAAATAAAAATGTTATAAAAACATCAGAGTAATACTTTGAAATTTTTGTTCTGAATATTAAAAGCCATTCAATTACAGCTTTGATTTTTAGATAAATTCAGAAATAGATCTGACCTGCATTTTCACATTGTCTTAAATTTTTGAATGTGAAATATGACATGAATATTGAATGGTTTACTATGAAGCAGTTCCTCGGTGTATAGTACACTGAAGAGGCTGGGGACACACTACATGAAGCAAAAACAATCAAAGACTTCAGTCTTTCTTGTCATTCATCCGCTTTCTGAGCAGCTTTGGTTGAGTGACCCACTGCTGTCCATAGAGCCTTTATTATCATGAGTTCTGTTATTTGACATTTCTTGTATTATATGTTTTTTGATCATGATCATTAACATCTTTTATATCACATCAACAATGGATACCTCTCCTTGGTAGTATTTCATCAATTTTGCCTCCAACTTCTTGATATAAACTTCTTAAAAGACCCAAAGAGACCTTCAAATAATAGTTTTCCAGCTGTTTTGATTATTGCTATAAGTAAAATTGTGTAGATCATAGCAAACATTTTGTGGCCTGTCTCCATTCTACTACTACCGTAGTAGATGCTACACTAATGCTACAGTTTTGTGAAATCTTTTTCCTTTTATCAGTTTTTGCAGAAAACTTAGGGGAAAAAGGTTATTGATGTTTTATCCAACTACTTGATATTTTTGTGAATGTCATGAAATAACAAAGTTATATATTTTTTTGCTTATATTTTATTTGACATTCTTGTTAAGACTAGTGTTTCCCCTTTATATTATTAATTAACAGCATATAAAGGAGCTTGCTACAAAGTTTGATAACCTGAGTTCAGTCTCCAGGATCCAAGCAATGAAATGAGAGAACCGACTACTGCAAAATGTATTCTTGACTTCATGAGTGCGTGCTACGACCTCCAAGGGTCAAGTGGTAGGTGCGCGTGGGCACACACATACACACACACACACACACACACACACACACACACACACAAACGCACGCGCACACACACACACCACACTACACAATACTGAACTGATGTTTTTCTTTTTCTTTTTTTTTTTAAATTTGTTCATTCATTTAATTTTACATCTCAATTGCTGGTCCCTCCAGGCACACCCCCCCCTTATAGACTCCCTCCCTCCCTCCCCTCCCGTTCTCCTCTGAGAGGGCACCCCCCTCCCAGGTATCCCCTCCACCCTGGAGCATCAAATATCTGCAGAATTAGGCATATCTTAGGCATATCCTCTTTCACTGGGTTCAGACAAAGTGACCCCGTCGGGAATTTGATTCCACAGACAGGCAACAAGTTTAGAGACTGTTACTGCTCCGTCGTTGGGAGTCCTGCATGGAAACTCAGCTGCACATCTGCTACAAATGTGCTGGAGGCCTTGGTCCAGCATGCGTACCCTCTTTGGTTAATGGCTCAATTTTTGAGCGCTTGGGTAGACATGTGGGAGCTTCTCTCCTTCTAGGTCGCTGGAACTTTCTAGATATCCCCCTATACTTCCTAGCCCCCTCTCCCTCCCCCACCTCCAGCCCCTACTCCCAGTTGCAGATTTCTATTCATTCTCTTGGTCCTCTGGCCCTTTTTCTTCTCTGTCCCCACACATGATCTAACCTCCCTATTCCCTCTCCCATCCAATCCCATCAACCAGTTCCCTCCTTTCCTCCCCCTCCCTCTCTCCCTCTTTTCCTCTCTCTCCTATGACTATTTTATTCTCTCTTCTAAGTGATATTCAAGCATCCTCTCTTGGGTCTTCCTTTTCGTTCAGCTGATTTTGGTTTGTGGGATATATTGTGAGTATCCTGTAAATCATGTGAGTACCATGCATGTCCTTATCAGTGAGTATCATGCATGTCCTTTGGTCTCAATTGCCACACTCAAGATGATATTTTCTAGTTGCATCTATTTGCCTGGAAAATTCATGATATGTTTGCTTTTAATAGTTGAATAATATTCTGTTGTGTAAATGGACTATGACTACGTTTTCTGTATCCATTCTTCGGTTTAGAAACATCTGGGTTGTTGCCAGTGTCTGGCTATTTTGAATAAAGCTGCTGTGAACACAGTGGAACATGTGTCCATGTTATATGGTGCAGTATCTCACAGATATATACCCAGGAGTAGCTGTGTCTTATGATAAGATTGTTTTCAATCCATTGGTTTATGTGTACTTTCTTCCTAGTTTCTGATGCTGCGCTTTACCTCTGCATTCCCTTCCTTGTCTCCTTCTATTTTTAGCTGCCTCTTTTCCTAAGTTTGTGAAATAAAGATGCAGTCATAGAAGTCATAGACTACATGCTTTGAGTGGGTTTTTATTTATTATTTTTTATTTTTTGCCTAAGGCAGTTTTAAGAAATCTAAAGGTCAACTTTTATTACTACTGAGAGCTTTTCAACACAATAATCTAGATTAAGTAACTAGTTATCTTTGATGGACATCAGGCTAATGGAGCTATGCTGTTTTATAAATAAATCATACATTTTGCTTTAAATGTTTCCCAGTTACACGATGTTTCCTTCAGTCAGATGTTTAAAGTGACATTTATTAGTCATTGTAGAACTTAGAATTTCAAAAATGGTTCATACAGGAATATGTCTATAATGACAGCATTAATCTGAATGCCATGGCAACCACAAGTCCTATAGTAAAATGTATATGTGGTGTGTATCTATCACCACACAATGACTAAGTCTATAAAGGAATCCATTTTATATCTCTTAAAATGTGAATGTGTGAATTTGTTTCCTGCTGGAGAGTTGGCTTAGCTGGTAAGACCATTTGCTATTCTCCCAAATATCTGAATTTATTTCCAAATTACCTAAGTCAAGCAGCAGCACCATTGCATAGATGTGCACATGCCCATACTTAGGGAGGTATATCTAAACATTATCTATCTATCTATCTATCTATCTATCTATCTATCTATCTATCTATCTACCTATCTATCTATCTCTATATATGTGTGCGTTTATAAATATATATTTGTATATAATTAAATTATACACATACAGGCAGACATACATACATGTGTTTTTTTCTGCAAGTGAACCATGGTGGTATATACATTCTGGACAGATGAAATAAATCAGCTGGTATCAACCAGTTAATGATAGCTGAGGATGTGCCAACTACATTCAGAGGACCATGATGAAAATCAAGATAGATTTAAAAAGAGACATCAAGTAAGGAGTTTGTTTTCTACAAATCTGAAAGCTGGTAGGAAAGAGATGATAATGATAAGGTGAGCAGTTTCTTCCCATTTTGATGAAGAACGACAGGGTGACACAGAGTCTAGGTCTCAGGGCTGACTTTGCCTTTGTCAGTGTCTAAATCAGTGAACTTCATTTCCCTGTTCTTCTGCTCTCATCTGTGAGATGGGAGCCATAGTATTTTAGAGGCTTGCTGTTGATATTAACTGAGTTTAATTCTGTGACAAGATTAACATGTTCCTGACATACCATGTCAGCTAAAGAATAAATGAATTTGAAATAATTAGAAAATAATAAGGAGATGCCCATGACGTATAAAGTGAACACTATTACCCTTAATAGTAATGACACCTAACAGACAGTCAGGACCGACTAAACACTGCAAAAGAATTATATAAATTTATATAGTATTTCACCAAGAGAGATATCATTGTTTTCATTTTATGTAAGAAAATTAGCTTTTTAAAGTTAAGTAACTTAGCATGTTTTATTTATTCATATTATAAAAAGATCATTACCAAGTAGAACAGTCAATAGATTTCTTTCTGCCCCTCCCTCCATCTCTCTTTTCCTCTCTCCCTCCTTCCCTTCCTTCCTCCTTCTTTCCCTATCCTCTCTTTTCACTTTACTTATATACTTTTTGAGTTGCTAACAATGTTGCCGGCTTTGTAAGCAAAACTGAGGTGGAAGAATTGAACAGGTCAAGCCCTGAGGAGACAAGACTAAGAGATTTCAGCACATAAAGTGACAGTATAGTAAGGACTCAGACAAGGTATGACTTGGGTGTAGCAAGTGATGTCTTTTGGATGATGTATTTCTTCAGGGACATTGTCCCTTTAAGCATCTTGCATACTCTTGCATTCAGAGGGCCTTGGAGACTTCTAGTCACTAGCATTAACATCTTCCCCCTTACCTTGCATGCAGAGTTTTCCATCCAGAATCACTATCTAGATTTATGGGTAGTCCCATTCCACCAACATTATGTCTTGAAGACTTATTTATTTATTTGTTATTTTTAATATGGACCTCTGTGTGTGTGGGGAGCTATATGTATGTGAGTATAGATGACATGTGATACTAGGGAAGTCATCCTCAGGAGCTGGAGTTATAGGTAATTGAGAGCTCCCAGAAGTAGGTGATGGATGCAGAACTCAGGTCCTGTGGAACAATAATATGCACTTGGTTACTTAACTATGTCCCCAGCCCTGAAAGTTATCTTTGTATAATCACTGATAATCAGTGCTATTCCTACAATGGCAAACCTTTTGTCTTTAACATGTTTAGCCAAAGGACATGTGGTTCTTGTGTCATATAAGAGCTTAGGAGACTCACGACGTGACACTGCATCGAGCCATTTCTTGTCCTAGAAGAAAGAAAGAGGGATTTATAAACATAACTGTGGGTCTATCACACTGCTGTGTATGCTCTGCAGAGTGCTCTGGTTGGTCAAGATTATTGTCCTTTCCATCCCTCTAATGCTTTGTCTCTTCTGTCTTCCCGATCCACAAACGTCTGTGCAAACCTTAGAAGTCTGGAATGATCCATTATTTATTTCTTTGTCTGGATTCTTATCAAGAATGAGACTTTTAACACCTTGGAGATAGATTCTCCCAACTCCTAAAATTTAGAAAAGGTTAACATCTTAAATTTTATAAAACAGGGGTTGGGGATTTAGCTCAGTGGTAGAGCATTTGCCTAGAAAGCGCAAGGCCCTGGGTTTGGTCCTCAGCTCCAGAAAAAAAATATAAAACAGAAAAATCTTATTTTTAATCTTCATTTACAGTAGCAATTATTGAAGGGAAGATGAGTCATACAGTTATATTTTTCAATTTCTCTTTTGAAATCCTTTCACCTTTTTATTCACACACTGTATATTCTCAGTTGCAAATTTGAATTACTTTACATTATAATTTAAAATAGCTTGTGTTTTACTTTTGTTAGTCACAGAAAAATAAGTGTAATGTAAATCTTTTCATTTTAAAGAGCTGATAAACATCAAGAATTTGGATTTGAGATGTAAGTCCTTGCCTAGTAGGAATGAAACCCTGGGCTTGAGCCACAGCTCCTAGGAGGAGACAGGAGAATCAGACTCAAAATCATCTTCATCTACATGAGAATTAGAGGCTAGCTTGGGCTACGTGAAACCTTTCTAGGAAGCATAGTCAGAATTTAGAAAGCCCAATATGCTTTACATACATGCTTAGGGTTAGAAACTTTAATAATGACTTCATAATGACAAATTCTGTTTCCCTCATATTTATTGTTATTTTGTAAAACATCTTCTGCATTAGCCTGTAATTAAAGTGAACAGAAGTTTTAGCCACAGAGCCTGGCAAGCTGTGCCAGCTCCAGATCTGAAAGAAGAGCAGCAAGGTGAACCACAGAGTTGCCTCTTAGTGTTGTCTCTCCATTTCCATGACATTGCTTTCAGTTCCCTTAGAAGTTAATTGCTGGCCCTCGATTTACATTCCTGTCGCCTAAAGAAGCTCTTTCCAATACTGTTCTTTACCTTGGTGTATAAACATCCTAAGGAAGCCAGGAGCAGAGGAAATTGAAAAGGGTGATTTAGACAAATTGGTTCACTGCCAATTTGTCCAGATTCTGTAGGAATGCACCTCTGCATGGCTTCATGTAATAACTAATTTTCCAGGTTAATTTAACTGTAAGTAGTAAATTGCTGAGGACATTAGGACAAGATAGCGTTTGGATTTAAATGTTAGAATTACACTTGAGTCTCTCTCTTCTGCTGTACTGCTTTATACCAAATCCTGCTGTGCTGTGTCAGCTCTAACGTCTCTTTCCATTCCAGAATCCTGTAGAAGCTCAAACATGGCATTATAGTATCAGTGCTTCACTAAAGGTCTTAGGCAATTAGTATGAACCTCAGTGCACTTGAAATGCACATGAGGTTAAGCCTTGGGTCACTCTGTCTTAGAATCTTTACTCTTCTAATGGTGGAGGAGTAGACCTGTCATTGTAATTTTGTATTTCAAAGCTATTAATGTGCTTACACCTATAATAAAAAGACACATATCCTTACTTATTTGGGGTTATATTGAAATACTTGGCAAAGGTCTATGATTGATGGGCTCACAGGAAGCTGAATGTCTATTATTTTTTCCAAGTCTTCTTTTTAAGTAGTTGACATGCTGCCAGGAAACATGAGCATGGTTTTTGAATATAGCATTTATTTAGAGCAATGCCGTATAGAACTAGTGATTTAGATGTGACTGTTGGTAGAATTATCACTGGGCTTCTATAAATACAATAGTGCAGAACAACTTTAAGTATGTAATTTCTGAAAATGCAGTCAGCCAAGGAAGAAGGCACAGAGCAGTTCTATAAATATTACCAAGGCTGTTGGAATGCACTGGAATATGCAGGAATGTACTAGAATGTGTAGGAGTATACTGGAATGTGCTAGAATGTGTAGGAGTGTACTGGAGTATACTGGGATGTGCAAGGATGTCTTGAAATTGACAGGTACTGTAATATACTGAAATATGCAGAAATATACTATGATGTGCAGAAATATACTGGAATTTGTAATAATGTACTAGAATGCTCATGAATATGCAGGAAAGTACTAGAATGTTGGAGAATATACTGAAATGTGGTAACAATACCACAAAATTAGAAGGCAGCTTGTTGTCTGTTTGGTCTTTTTTTTTTTATCTCCCCTTATAAACTAACTCCAGAAGTTCAGAGGCAAGACTTTATACTATATCATCTTGACAGTGTATACTGTCAAGGCATGGATTTCAGAGAGCAAAATTTGAGATTTCTAATGGGAAATGAATTGAGGGTATTTTTTGTTTATTCATCAAGTAGTTTATTTTTAATATTTATTTTCTTGTTTATGGCAAAAAGAGTCCATTATTGTATCAATCTAGCAGAGTTTATTAATGCAGTCATCGAACAATATTTTCAGGTAAAGGCAAAGTTAACTTTGGTTATTTAACTTCCCTTCACTTCTCTAACTTCATCTAGGGATGTGGAAAGGAAGCTTTTTTGCAGAGCTTCAGAAGTCAATGCTGTTTTATCATTGGAAAATAATGAAGCATGTCCTAAGGGGATCGGCGTGATTTATCTCAGAACTTCTTGTTGAAACATCTGTACATTCCAGAATCCTATATGCTGACAATCAGCAATTTCAGTCTTTAACTTCGGTCCCTCACTCTTCCAATTAATCTTGTGAAACTTTGTACTTCAGGTTTCATCTATTATAGGCACACACTTTGAAGTGAAAGTAAAACCAGTGATATTCTAGCCAGGGAAAGCCTACTATTGTCAAGTGAATCTTGTATAAATAAGTGACGGACATATGCTGGGAGATGGTCCAGGGATGAAGTGAACCTTAACTTCGTCATCAGTGTACTTAGGCTTCTCACACAATGGGGCTACAGTAACTCATGGTTTAGCACAGAACCTGATATTTCTAGTTCCTCATGTGTATTTGTTTAGACTTCATGTTTAATTCTTTCTTTAAATTTTATTTTATTGTTCTATAGTTCTTGAGATTACAGTGCAATTATATTTCTCTATTTTCTTTCCATTGTTCAAACCCTTTATATACTCCTGATCTGATAGAGAGAGAGAGAGAGAGAGAAACACTCATTTCCCATGCTTGTCTTGAGTTCAGTATGCAGCACAATAGTCCAATTGTGCCTTGAAGTCAGTAGCTAGCAGTATGTATATATAAACACCTCAAAAGTTTAGCAGATGGCAGCAACCTCTATGAAGTAAAACTGCGACTAGGTGATGATTCAATTTGCCAGAAAGCAAAGGGAGATGGAGTTACTGAATTAGATATTTATTAAAAAAAGAATATGAAATTAATGGATGAAACAAAAGTGGATAGAAATAGAAAGTGAGAATGCAACCCAGGTCATCACCTCAGGCAAATTTCAGGTAGAACTCTGGGATTTGAATTACATCTGTATATTATAGAGAATGTGAACAAGCCTTCGTGTATCTATTCTGATGAACCATTGGGTGTGTGAAACCCTGGGACAGAGTAGGGCCTATGGAAAAGTCACTAACTGAAAGTCAGGATATCTTTGATGTCTTTGATAATGGGAAGCTGTCTGTCTTTAGAATTCTAAAGCTGGGGAAAGCTCTACTCTGATGGGAAATTAGAAAGAACAGGGCAGGGTTCTCCATCGTAGGATGCAAGGTAAATACTGACAGAGGTGGGAAGAGGGTAAAGGGAAACAGCAGGATACAAGTGATCTGATGGAGAAATGAGAAAATATGGGGTTGTCTAGGGAGGGAAGAGAGAAGCAAATACAGGAAAAAGAGGTAGATCAGTAAAATAGCAATATAAATTTCTGAGAAAGTTACAAGAAATCATACTACTAACTATTCAACTAAAAACAACTATAATTAATGCAATTCAGTTATAAACATTCATATATTGTTCCCATGAACTTTTCTCATCTGGGCTGATGGTGCTCCCTCCAAGAGCCAAAAAACGACCTAGTAAAAATCCCATGCCAGACATTAGAAGTTCTCTTTGGAGTTGCTGGCCAGAGCTGTCTAAGAGACTCCAGAAACATAAGTCTATTGCCGTTCCTTGGTTACCTCACAGAGGTGGAAGAGTCATTTGTATTACTAAAGACACCACACACATCCAAGGACTTGTGTGTGTGTGTGTCTCTCTCTCTCTGTGTGTGTGTGTGTGTGTGTGTGTGTGTGTGTACTACTCAGACATGTATCTGTAGGCCTGTCTATGTCCACACTGGTTTCCAAATAATGACGCAGAGGCTTATATTTATTTACAATGATTTTGGTCCCAGCCTAGGCTTGCTCTTCATCTATCTTGCTCTTCTTAATTTATATTAAAAATTGTTATTATTCATCTACCACATGGCTGATCACCTCTAAGTTTTATATGTCCAACTTCTTCTGAGTTTGAGTGGCTAATCTCTCACACCTCTCTTTTAATCTCTCTCTCTCTCTCTCTCTCTCTCTCTCTCTCTCTCTCTCACACACACACACACACACATACACACACAAAGCATCAATAGCAGTAAATGAAAAAAGAGGACATGAATTTGAAGGAGAGTGGCAATTGGGAGGGCTTAGATAGTGGAAGGGAAGGAATAATGTTATTAAATTATTTCAAAGGTAAACAAAAAAGAAATTAAAGAAGAAAGCTAGTGCCAATCTGAAAGAAGGGTTTAAGGCACATGACATTCTGAGTGTTGAGTACATGAGTTATCCTAGCAGAATGATGCAGTTACTACTAGTAGCATGCTGGGAACTTAGCATTATAATGATTTCATACCTAAAGATAGCCTGGTGAACATGTTCACCCGCTCTTAGCCTCTCTGATCACAACTCTGCTGACTTTGCAACCAAACTGCAGTGAGCAGGTAAAGATTGCTCTCTGAAACCTTAGCATTTGAAATATTTGTGTATTTCAGAGTCTGCCTTTCTTCCAATTGTCTACCATCCAGGCCTACCAGCAGAGACACCACCTTAGAAGACCCAAAAGATAAAAAAAAATATTATTGAGCAACTATGCTGAAGAAAACAAGATTTGTTACAGTTTTGTGGGGTTTTTTGGGGGGCTTTTTTAAATTTATATTTCAAATGTTAACTCCTTTCCTCCATCCAACCACCCACCCCCGCCCACCTCTCTGCCCTGACACACCCCTACATTGAGGAGTCCAGCCTTGACAGGACCAAAGGCTTCTCCTCCCTTTGGTGCCCAACAAGGCCACCCCCTGCTACATAAACAGCTGGAGCCATGGGTCTGTCCATGTGTACTCTTTGGATGGTGGTTTAGGCCCTGGGAGCTCTGGTTGGTTGATATTGTTGTTCTTATGGGGTTGCAAACCCCTTCAGCTCCTTCAATCCTTTCTCTAACTCCTCCAATGGGGGCCCCGTTCTCAGTTCAATGGTTGGCTGTGAGCATTCTCTGTATTTGTCAGGCTCTGGCAGAGCCTCTCAGGAGACAGCTATGTCAGGCTCCTGTCAGCATCTTGGCACCAGCAATCTTTTCTGGGTTCAGTGGCTGTGTATGGGCTGGATCCCCAAGTGGGGCAGGCTCTGAATGGCCATTTTAAAATGATTCATGGATTATTAGATGATTAAGCAATGGTTCTGTCAGCTAATTTACAAATTCTCGTGCTGGCATAGTTGAAAGTTCACATGCTATATGAGAATTTTATAGGGGAAAATCATTATAAGCTTCATTTTACATATGGGGAAGGTGGATTTTAGAGAATTTTAGTTGGTTGCTTGAGGTCCAAGATGCTGTCAGGGCAAAGGTTTTATCATTAAGCTGGTTGACCATTTTCAAGGACATGATGGCCTTTCTTATCAGCTTTTCACTTTTTTTAGGATTGGTACAGAAGTTATGGGGGCAGTTTCTTAATTATTCAAACTAATTTATAGTATATATCTTCAGTTCTTAAATATCCATCAGTTTTGATGATTCATTGTTACTTCATGTCTCCGTTGGAGTGATATTTTTGTATACTGTATAAAATGTGTCTCTGTCTTTCCTTTCCTGCTGTGATTGGTTAAGATAAAAACTGTATGTCCTATAGCAAAAAGTAGACCAGGAAGGTTGGACTTCTGTCCAGAATGAGGAACTGTGGTGTGAGAGATTTGTTATCCAGACTTGGAGGAAGTTGGACATATGAAACTTAGAGGTGATCAGCCACATGGCAGACATAGAATTATATAAATTTTAGGATATGTTGAGACCTACTTGAAGAGCAAGCTTACCTAAGACCAAAATCTGGGCAAATAAATATAAGCCTCTATGCATTATTTGTGAACCAGGTGGGCATAGAAATGTTCACAGATACATGTCTGAGTAGTTAATAGTTTGTAAAGTAGGTGCTTTGGGATTGACAACATTCTTACACAGTGCATTTACTTTATTTCATTGCTTGGTAAAATAATTGGTAAAAGCAATTTAAGGGAAGAACAGATCATTTGGCTCATGGTTATAGGTACAGCCCATCATGGAGGACACAGGGACAGGGATGTGAGTTGATTGTTTACATTGTGTTTGTAATTAGTAAGGCAGAGTAATACTGAGAATTATTTGAGTTCTATTTTGTATAGCCCAACTTCCACATCATGGGACAATGCCACTCATATCCAGGATGAATCCTCTCCTTTCAAGTCTCCTTTCAAGTATATCTGCATTGCAGATAGACTCACAAAGAGTCTGGTTTTCTAAATCCAGTCAAGTTGAAACTGAAGCCTTACTATCACTCACAGGATGACAGCCTGCATTAAAGTTGCTCATGTTTGGCCAAGGTGTGACCTCCCCCCCCACATTTGTTGCTCTATCACAGGGCCATAAGCCAGGTGATTGAAAACATATCTTTGTATTGCCACAGTTTTAGAGGCTGAAATGAAATTAATGGCAGAATTATATATTTCACACGGATAAATGGGAATCATTCTTTTCCTCTTCTCAGGTTTGCTGCTATACCTTGTGCGCTTTGGATGAAGATGCACGACTATATTCTTCTTTCATGTGGGATACCTTCCTCTTTAACAGGGCATGTTCTCAAAAAGACTATAGTCTGGTTGGATTGCACCCAACCTTATTCCTAAGCTACTGCATTTTACCTAATTGTATTCTTTCAGCAACTCTGTTTACAAAGAAAGTCTAATTCTGAAGCTTTATGTAAGACTTCGATGTGAGGAATACATATTTCCACTTTAAATATATATATATACATATATATACATATATATAATTAAGACCCCATATTGACAAGTGGGATGAAATAAAACTATAACTCAGAAAAAAATAAAACCTACAAAAATAAAAATAAGAACAAACTGTGGTGATTTGAATACACCTTATCGGAGGAAGTGTGACTGTGGAGACAGGGCTTTTAGGTCTCATATATATGCCCAAGTTTGACCAGTGTGATCTAGACCCTCTTGCTATGTGGATTTCTGCTGAAGAGAGTTTCATGGCTGCCTTAAGATCAAGATGTAGAACTCTTAGCACCTTTAGCACCATATCTGCCTATATGCTAACAGGCTTCCTGCCATGATGATAATGGACTGAACCTCTGAAACTGTGAGCCACAATGAAATGTTGTTCTTGGTTGCTTTGGTCACATTGTTCCTTTACAACTAAGACACAAACAAACGAGAACAAAATCAAAGAATGAGATCTTAGAGGGGTTGGCAGAGGGGAAATGCTCAAAGTATACTGCGTAGGAAAATAAAACAAACAAATAAATCAATAAGCTTCTAATTTTTGTTGTAAAGAAACAATCCACCAAGTGAAGAAGAAACCCACAAAATGGGAAAGAATCTTTTCTGGCTACACGTATGTCAGCGGAAAATACAAAGTAATAGTAGTAATAATAATAAAAACATTGTCCAGGAATCAAATAATCCATTTAGAAATAGGCAAGGGATCGAGATAGAAAGTTCTCAATAAAGAAAAATGGCTAAGAAGTATCTCAAAAAGTGTTTATTATTCATATAATCAAAGAGAGGCAGATTTAACAACTTGAACATTTTTATCTCATCTGAATCATAATGTCTGAGATTAACGAATTGGCTAATGGAAATTGTTGATGAAGTAGGTGTTCCTCTGAAGGGAGAACCTTCATTTCTGTTGCTGGGAATGTACACTGGTGTAGCCATTCTGAAAGTTGGTGAAGTTAATGATAAGGAACAAAAACAAATGCACAAACAAACAAGTAAGCACAAATAGAAATAAATCTATCGTATAACCCAGATATGCCACCCCCTTGGCACATGCCCAAAGAACTCAGTGTCCTATGTGACATGTATTCTCTCAGCACTGTTCACAGCTGCCCTTAGTCACGGTAGAATTTATAGAATTCCAATGCTTCTTTTGTTACTCGTCTCTGGAGAGAAGATCGTGTAGAACCAAATGGTATCCTGTGTATATATTCGAGCACACGCATGCCAAGGATCCCAATCGCTTAGAGTCCTGGAAATTGACAAAGCTTCCTTTGTCAGTACGCTGATGCTTACAGAGTATGCAGACATTAGCAAAAGCTCTTCCTGGATGAGCACAACCTGAGACTGCTTCCTGACAGAGACCTCTTACTGAGACTAGCTGACCCCTGCTTTCTTCTTGGTTTCCAGATGGCATTGCACGTTTCTTCCAATCTCCAATCCCAACTTTTCTGTAAATGCACCTGCCATTTACTCAGTGTCTGTTATTTCTTCATTCTCAAGTAGGCCCTGCAGGTTTCAAGGACAACGCACAGGGCAAGGCAGCAGCTAATATTTCTTATGACTCTTTCTGATAGGTTATTTCTCTGCTGTTGGTGAATGAGCCAATTTAAACCAGATTGGATTATATTAAAGCCAGGTTTATTGGGAAGCTGCACTTGGGCAAATTCACTGGCCACAAGGGCCAAGGCCAGGGAAGACATCATGGGTAAAGGAGGATAGAAGAGCAGGAGGAGAGACCAAACCATCTGGCTTATATAGGGAGGAGCTTCTGAGGGAGGAGCAGCACAGACCCTGGGCTGGCATGTTCAGGCTTGGGGGAAGGGTATTCTGGGTACGGACTGAAGGATGCTGGGAGAAGCTGGAAGCCAGGTCTACTTTGGTATGTAAAATGTGTGCCTCAGTCCTTGATCCAGGGTCCAAAACCAAACACTTTCTTTGACTGAGTCAATGCTGTTGGGGTAGACTTGGGAAAGTAATTTTTAAAATGTGTGTTCTGCAAATGAGATAGACTGTAAAAGTGTTTACAGGCAATTTTTTCCTTCATAAATTATATTATTCCTCTTCTAAACTTACCTAGTTTTAAGAACTTAGATGTAAATATTAGAGAGTTTTAACATTGAATTTTAACATTGAATTCTGCTCTCTTCATGTTATATGCACTGGAAATGGTTCTACTTGTGTACAAGTGTCACATCTTTCTACTTCTTGCCTATAACATGACAAAAACTTTGACTTTGGTTGCACCCTGCACATCCTAGTGTTATTCACACTTTGACTCTATATAATGTACCACATTTCGATAGAAGAGCAAAGAAATCTCATCTCATCCCCAAGTGACGGCTTTCTCTAGATAAATTTACAGTTTGCATCACAAAACAGAGTATTTCAGTGTCCTGAGACTCTGGCTGTGTACACTGAAATTTCTTGGTTTAGCTGATGGTATTCTAAAGGGTTTACTAGACACATGGCTAAAATCTCAGCACTTTTGAGGCTGAGGCAGGAAAGTCAAGAGTATAAGTTTACAGTGGGCTATAGTCTAAGCTTCTTATCTCATGAGGAAAACATTAAAAGTAAAGCTGCCCTTTACCACAAAAGGACTGATATATGCTAGTGTGGATGGCATGAATATGTGTTTCGCAATTTTGCTATTGAAGAGAATGATGTGCCATGTCTTACTCAGCTTGCTGGTCCCCAGATGTTTTAAGACTTATTGAACAGAGATGCTTATGAGCTCATCTGGACCCAACACTACCAGAGTTATGTGCTTGAGCCCAGCTGAGAAATGCAGAGCCATCCAGTCTCTGAGTAAGATGTTTGAGAAGGAAGTCCATATTTTGACATGCCATTTATTTTGTGTTTTTAATAGCAAAAATTTTTTAAATACTGGATTTGAGGTAAAATTTCAGTAATGGAAAAAATCTAAAATCTGAGGCATTAATTTTAGAGTGGAATAGGGTTGATATAGGAAGCTTACAAAATGGTAGCACACACAATGTAGTCATAAAATCTATTAAGTTAAACTGTCACATGTGATTACGCTGACGGTGGTCACAGAATTTAATTAACCCATGGATTGGGTAAGCTGGTTCCAGGAAGAGTAGAGAGGCAGGGATCGAACTCCATTTAGCTGGATTAAATAAAGTAATAAAAGAGAGAGGTGAGGTCATAAAAAGGCTACCCAGTTAGTAAGAATGAAGAACCAAGAGGAGGCATTCAAAATGTGCTGTGGGATAAAAATATCTTTTAAAAAATTCTTCTGCCCCTTTCATCTTTCTATTCAGGAAACATTATCAAATTAAGATATGGCCTTTCAGAAAAGACAAAGACAAACTCCAAGGTCATTAAAATATAACTTAGAGATACAGAACAGATCAAACTCAACCTTGCTCCCTTTTGTTAATGAGTTTGAAAGAATTCATGTGGTTCCTCTGACATTCTCTCACAGGATCCTGCGATTTCTAGGAAGCATGTTCTCATGAGAACCTGGATAAATCAACTCAGTCCTTAACAATCTCACCAAATTTGTGACTTCTACATATCTATAGTAGTTGATGAGAGTTGAATAAATTAGAGTACTGAATACTTAACATTTGTAAATATGCTCAATTGTAGCCAAGCATACAACTTGGGGTATTTTGGGGGAAAGACAGAGTTATTCAAATTGTTTAATATGTGAAATAACTTATTCATCCTTGATTTTTGCAGGTGGAACAGAAAAGTAATTGGATCAGAAAGTTACTTCACTACCACTGCTGGTACATGCTCTAAAGCCCTCTTGAGAACTGGACAAGTTCATAATGCTAAGAAATTCATCCCAAGAACTGGTATCATAGCCATAGAAAAGTTAGAACTAGTTTTAGAAAGCAGAACTAAGCCCCAATCAAGGAGAATCCTGACTTTCCCAAGTGAAGGTACATAAGACATACAAATCAGAGATTTGAAATGACACTGATCGGGAAATAGTGATGTCAGTGCTTTCCAGATATGTTTGCTTATTTCAAATGGTTATTATTTTAACTCTATTTCACAACCGTGTGACATATGTATAAGGTAACAATTGATCTACTCTCTCAGTATACACACTCCCATCTTTATGTCCCTCTCTTTGTCCCTCTTTAAATGCATGGTTTCCCAAATAAGAAGGCCCATGTGCTCTGGTACGCATGTGGGAGACACAGGACAGGTTTTTATTATTTTTCTGTGTAATAATAACAAATTATAAAATAATAAAAACACGCGGATTGTTAGGTCTGTGCACCAGTACTTCTACTCATTGAGCCATCTTTCTGGCTCTAAGCTTTTTTAAATCTATGCTATGCTAAGTCACACTAGAAAAATTGCAGAATATGTATATCATAGTACAAACGTGTATGTTTCTAGGTAAAGCGTCTGTGTTAGCTGCGGCATCACTACAACATCATTGTCTTTTCCCTGTAGAGCCATGGTATTGATGGGGAACGGAGGCAGGAGATATTAGTGTTTATGTAGCTGGAGATGCCCCTCATGATTACACTTTTTGGGACAGCCAAGTCATAAGTAGGCACAATAGCCATCCATTGTAAGATGACAATGCTATACTACGATTGTCACGGACGATTTAAAATTGAGTTGCTTAGCAAAAGGTTTGCTTTTCCATTGTCTGATGGGTTCATGAGGTCTGACTGTATTCATGCCACCTATCCTTTTATAAGCCATTTATCATAGAAAATGGCATAAAGTACAGGATGTAACTTTCACGATTAAATTAGGAAAGTTCTGTCCATTTATTTATTTATTTAGAGATAAGCGCTCGTATAGTAAGGGTGGGTCATGAACTCACTATGCAGCCAAAGATGTCCATGACTTCCTGATCCTCCACCCCATGCCTCCCAAATGCTAGGATTACAAGCAGGCACAGAGCTCCCACATCTACTTCATGAGATGCTGTGATTGGAACCCATAGTCTAGTAAATGTTTAGCAAGTAATCTATCAACAGAGCTCCAGTCCCCATCCTTTCTTCGTTGTTTGTTCTTTTGTGCCTTTGCTGATCTTGAAGGATGCCTAATCCCTTACTGTGAGCTGGGTTCTGTAGAAAATCACAAGAGAGGAACCAAAGCATAGTTTGTTCTATCATGAAGTTCAACTTCGAGAGCTTGTCTGGAGGTACTAGCAGGGGAGCACAGCCCTCCTCTACCCTCAACTGCAGACCTGTCCTGTTTTGGGGGGTAGGCAGTCCTTTTCAACTTTGTACAAATATCTTTTGGGTGAATATATACGAAAAGTGGAGTAAGAAGTGGGTACCAGCCTAGCCACCAAAATCAACCAAACCACCTTGGTGATTAGTGGGTGTCCAGACAGTGGCTCCTCAGCCAACACAAACTAAACTCAGCAGTATTTATGAACTTACATTTTGTTTTGTTTTGCCTTATTTCCCCGTTATTGGTTTTTTTGCATGTTTTCATTTTGAAGGTTACTTTTTGGGTGCTTATTTCATAATTTTTTTTTGGTTTTGGTTCTTGTTATTTGCATTTTGCTTGTTTATAAAAAAGGCAGAAAGAACAAGTTGGGTAAAGGAGGGAGGTGAGAGCAACTGGGAAGTGTTCTGGAGGCAAATGATCAAAATGCATTGTATGAAAAACATTTAACATAAAAGGTTATTTTTAATATTAAAAATCATGAAAATAATTCTGATTTGTGTGTGGCATCACAAGACTGCTATTCTACTACAAGATGAAGATCCTCCTGGATTTATGTAATAAGACTCTACCCAAAACAACATTGA
This sequence comes from Rattus norvegicus, assembly GCF_021556685.1. Classification (NCBI taxonomy): domain Eukaryota; kingdom Metazoa; phylum Chordata; class Mammalia; order Rodentia; family Muridae; genus Rattus; species Rattus norvegicus. The sequence goes on along the minus strand of NC_141551.1, from coordinate 11,305,647 downwards.
CAATAAAAAGACAGACAATAGAGCTCTCAGTTGGAGACCACTTTTGTGGACTCAGGCCTCTTAGGACTTCAAATCAAACTACAGTGGGGCACTGACCTGTCATTGTGGTTCTCTAGGACAGCCCAAGAAACTGTGTCCAAAAATGTTGATTTAAACCACTAAGCAGGGTATTTCAATGTAAAACCAGAAAATATATATATATATATATATATATACATATACATATACATATATATGTATATATAAATAATTTTCTTTTTATGGCATATGCATTTTGTTAGGATATAGAAATTAAAAATATCATAAACTGTAGCCAAACTAAACATGTTCCAATTTTAACTTCTCATACATGCTGGCGTTTTTAGAAGAGCTTGACTCCTGTTCCAATAATAGAACTGGATTTTGGTTAGGCTTTGGATGCCCAAGTTCATTACTATTCCCTGATTCTGGCAATGCTGAAATTTGTTCTGATTAAGTTATGCGAGTAAGGAAAACCATGAGTTGTTTGAAAGAAGTAATGTTGCTGTCACTCTTTCAGAATTATCTCTCTGTGCTCCTGAGCCTCTTCTGGATTATTCAGACTGTACATGGATGACAAAGGATGCCCACAGGTATGCAAAACTTGATTGCCACTTGTAGATCACTTAAAAAACCACTAACTCCCCATGTCATGAGACTTGTGTACCTAAGCAAATGAGAGTGTTGGGAACCTGGGACCTGAGAAGAACCTTTTTTGTTTCAGTCATAAAAATAAAGAAATTTAGTTCTTATTCTGTATTTCTCTAACCTGTGTGACTTCAGCTTCTGGTTAAACACAGTCAGATGCTCATGTGGTTCTTCTTCCTTTGACTCTACCAGGGATGACTTTTGATAGGTCTGTATTGTTTCCATGAGGAATGTTTTTTTTCCTTGTGCTCACTTGAGGTAATATTTACACTTAAAATTTTTGTGATACCACTAAGTGTTAAGAATGTCCCGTCAGGAAGACCAACAGAGTCAACTAACCTAGATCTGAACCACCAACCAAGAAACATACTCAGGCTGGACCTAGTCCTTGCTGTTCATATGTAGCAGATGTGCAGCTTGGCCATCATGTTGGTCCTGAACAACTAGAAAGGGGGCTACCCGAAAGCTGTTGCCTGTATGTGGGATATACTTTACTAGCTGGGCTTCCTTGTCTGGACTCAGTGGGAGAGGAAGTGCCAAGCCTTGTGGAGACTTGAGGTACAAGAGAGCCCCCACCCTCTCAGAGAAGAAGGAAAGGGGAAATGGGGGAAGGATTGTGGGAGGGGCTGATCAGGAGGGGGCTAGTGAGTGAGACATAAAATGAATAAGTTAAATTAAATATATTAAATAAAAAAGGAATGTTCCTTCGTTCTTTGGCCCCATGAAAATTTGATCGCTTCTTGTTTTTCAAATTGGTCTGAGCTAAAACTATAATGTAAAATTCTGTTTCAACCCAGACAAAATTTCTGGTTTGTAATCATACTAAGAATTATAGTCATAAATATTTAAAAATTGAGCAAAGTAGAAATCTTACAAGATGAAATATATGTGTGGTTTATATGTAAACCACTGTTTGTATGCTAATAAAACTAAGAAAATGCTCATTGAATGAATTTTTTTCATTCTTATGAGGTTTTTGAAAATGAGACCCAGCAGTTGAGCTATAAAGCTCTTCTATTGGATCCTGCATTCGCCTACAGAGGTAGACTTTCATGCTAATGTCTCACCAGATCCACACTGTTCTGCCAAACCAGGAGTGGATGGAGGTTATGAAACTCCTCATGAACTAATCTAATCTTGGTGGAGAATGTGGTATAATGTTGAGTTTATTGTTCTTTTGCCACAGTATTGAGATGGAGACATATTCTGTTGGAACTGCTGCATTGGATTATAATTTAAAGAAGTTTACAGAATTTTTATGAACTTACGGTACCAGAGCAGTTTAAAATCATGGTATCTGATAAGAAGCATTTTACCGTCTTTGAAATGTTCCAGTCTCTCAGCATTCATTTCTCCTTTTTCACACAACATTTATATTGAAGAAAAGTGTGTCATACTTTCTGCTTTTGCTCACGAGCTGTCAAAGCTCTTAAATCTTTTATAGTCTTGTTTAAGTTTTGAAGCAGACAGTCTTTCTTCTTTAGTGTCCTTGAAAACTTCACCTTTCACCTCTAGAAGAGGAAAACAATATTTGGCCAATGTGCTTATTTTGAAGGGGTTGATTTCAGTTCAGAATAAGGCAAACGTATGCTATAGATTTGAGAATAAAAGCGTAAGCTGTGAAGGTTACACCTGGATTCCTTAAGCAAAGGTGATAGTCTGTATGTTTGTCTCAGCCTGGGATGGAAGTAAAGGATAAAACATATCTGCAATAGTCAAAAAGGCCACAAGTGTTAGAATTCAGACCCACTCACACGGCTGCTTCCATTGTGAGATGAGTTTCCTAGAACCAAGCAAAACGCACAGTTCCCATACATACTGAACAATCATGAAAGATAAAATAGAAAATCTGAGTTTTGACCATGTGTTATAGAAGTATTTTGCTACCCATAACAAATTCTTATCTTCTAAATTCCTTCTGTAGCTAAAAATCACCAACAAAATAGCCACCAATTTCTGTATTATGTTCTATTATTCCAAGCATTTTATATTCACTTCTAATCCTTGTACTGAAGCATCAGCCATCATTCATCTATAGAAAAAACCTCGACTCAGAATATATACTTCTACTCTCATAATCTATTGCCATTGTTTTGTCCTTTATATTTAAAAATTATTTCTTTTATTTTTGTGAATATAAGCAGACCATTTCCCTATTCCCTTCTTCCTTTCAAACGATCCCATATGCCCATCCTCATAAATTGTTATATACATGTGTTATTATATATAGTATATGCAGACATATATTCCTAAATACTTTTCTAAGTACAACCCACCCAGTATAGTGTTACATGTATATGTGTTTTCAGGACTGACCATTTGGTGTTAGATAAACAATCGGTTTGCTTTCTCCTGGGTAATATTATTTTGGTATTATTTTAAATAAAACTGTACTAAATGCAGTAAAAACCCAGAGAAATATATTATCCATATCGCTGTGATATAGTCTGAAATACGTAAACTAAAGAATTTTATTTGGTTCAAGTTTGAGATTTTCTAAAAGTGGCTCCTTGGCAAAGAAATCTTAACTGCCGGAATAACGTTAGTTAAGAAAATAAATCATTGGTTTCATTTTCCTCTACAGTAGACAGCTCTTTTTAGAAAATTACTTCTAGTCACTTGGAGAGATGATAGTCAGATGGTACTTTATCCATTTATTCTTTGAAATTCTCTCATTTGGAAGTGATTTCTTTTCTACTAACTATCTCTACTGAAACATTATTTAGGCTTATCAGAGTTGCTGTGTTTCATGCATTTCATAGTGTTTAAATGTTGGACAGTTGCTTCGGCTTGAATATAGTTAGGTGCATGAGAAATACAGATTAACTTGTGAAAAAATAGTTTTAAATTCTTAATTGGTCTACTCAATCTGAAAAAGAGACATCTAAAAACCAACAATTAACAGTCACAGAACAGTGGCATGGAGCTAAAAGGTTATTGTTCTAAGTAACGTAAAGGAAATAAAGCATATGTTCCTTACCATAACATGAAATGTCCTGTGCATTTCGAGGTGTCCGATCAGGGGATGATTTGCAGGCAGACTCTAAAGAACAACAATTGTAACAAAGAAGGTCTAGGTGAGGCTGGGGTGCTCCTGGGTTGTTGTTGCTCAAATCACCGTACTGAGAAAGCACATTCCCAGGCACTTCTTAGGCCATGAGAAGTTACACTGAGAAACACATGTGAGTCAGCACTACCTGTCCTGTGGTTATCCTATTTGTAAGCTGAGGGTGGTGGTGGCAAGGGGTGAGGTTTTGTGTTTGTCTGATTCCAGTCATTATTTCTAGCACCAGATTATGCTTTGATTGACTACATAGATGAAAAATAAATATAAAATGGATATTATATTTGACAAATGACCTCTTCTTAAGTTGTACTTTGTAACTTAAAGTGCAGAAACAGAATTTCTCACTCAGTCATAGCAATATTTAGTACTGGTTTTCATTCAGTAGGTTAAAAACAGGAAATAAATTTAACCTAAATTTACAATTTTTAAGTTCTATAAAATAACTAATTTATACCTCTCTCTATCTTTCTGTTTTTCATTTTTTTAATAAGGAAATTTACTCATACTTTCAAGAACATTCACTCGTGATGCAAAATTTATTGACCACATATTTACTGAATTATAAAACCTTTTGGTTTGATACAAGACATCGTTTTCTATTAGATTTCTTATATTTTTGGTTGTGAGTCTAGCTTTTAATGGCTGACCCATCACTCCAGACCTCTAATATAGTTTTAAACCAAGTTATTGTGATGTTTTACCTTCAAGATAAGGAAATTCTGAATTTGGAAAAATACCCTCAATACAGTCATTGTTTAAAAAGTGTTCTAGTGTCAAAAAATAAATGTGTAAATATTGTAATAATATGTTCTTTAATATGTTGCATAAACTCTACTATGATATATAGATTCTGAGAATCTTTGCCTTACATTATTTCAGTTCTTGATGTAATTTATAGAAAGCATTTATTTACAGTGATTTACAATAGCTACTTTGCTATTGGCAGCTCGTCTATGAGATGATTGTCATTTGACATTTCACAGAATGAAGGAAATAGTGGCTATTTCCAAACCAAACACCTAGTAAATGAAACTAAGAGCTAATGTGTATGTAGTAGGCAGGCTACATGGTTTGGGTCTCTATCCTATGCCACAGTGGCTTGCCCCTCGACTTAAAGTATTAAATAAACTTCACCGATGCCCACTTACAGAAAGAAACCTATTAATTAAAAACATTGTTAATGTCTTTAAAGAGAAGAAGATTGTGAATGCTGGGGTCTTGGCACAATCTCTAGTGTCACTCACTTCTTCCTACAACAAGGGATTTCAGAAAGGAGAGAGAAGTAACCCATGGCACGCCAAGATACTAGAAAAGGGTTTTGAAGCCCTAACTCTATTTGGCAAGACAACCTGTCTTCTGTGACATTATGTCTCACTGGCTACAGGAAACGTGTCTATAATTACAAGGTGCAAAGTATGGAGCTATCCAAAGGGACAGCAAGCACCGATGACATTGGGTAGGTGCTACTAAATTTAGTGTACTTATTTTTCATTTTGAGACAGGGTCTCCCTAACATGCCTACATTAATCTTGAACGTGTGATCTACAGTGATGGGGTTAAAGGCCTGTATTATAAGCAGCGTAATCGTGACAAAGGAGAAAACAAAGCAGAATACTTGAATCCAATAGGTACAAATCTATTCTCATTCACCTTTCTTTTCCCTTTCACACACACACACACACACACACACACACACACACACACACACACACATATATATATATATTCTGTTTACAGTAAGTTATCTCTCTTTACATATATATGTATGTAGAGGGAGAAGGAAAGTGAGGAGTTGACGAGGAGAATGGATAAAGTAAAAGGCAGAGAGAGAAATATTTTTCTTGAAAAAAAAATAGCTTTTAGCAATTTAGCTAATTGCTGAACTTAGAAATTATATGATTTCCTTACTGTTTTTAGAACAAAAATTCAGCACCCCTTTTAAAGTGAAATGTTTTAATTTAGATAAAGTGGAGTCAAATTGCTTGCTATCAGTTTTGTCCTTACTTTATTATCCCAATCAGTGTAGTCTTAAAGAACCTATATTTTAATGGGATTAAAAAAGTGTAGAGGAAGGCTTGAATAGCCCCATGTTCATTGCCATTAATTTTTACTTCTTTATGAAGCAGGGTGTGAGTGAAATCTCTAGGCGTTATAGGCAGCTTTACTAACTTGCCAGAAGCTATGAAGTCATTCAGCAAAGAAAATGCTGAACTGTGGGGAACTTACTACTGAGCTAGTACATTGAGTAAATGTGGCATCCTTTTCTACTTTGTCTCAAATGTCATTGGTATAAGTGCTGGAGAGACTGAAGTTAAAAATAAAATCTTCCTACAATCCAGCAAAACTTCTCTGTATAGGTTTAAAGTCAAGAAAGAAAAGTTTGTCTTGAAGCAAGTATTAAATCATTGCATCTTGGGAAATTTTATGAAATTGTAAAGGCATAGCGCAATTAGTCAGCAAACAAAACCCAATGGCAAAGATTAAAACAGAGACTGAAGGAACACCCATTCAGAGTCTGCCCCACATGTGGCCCATGCATATACAGCCATCCAATTAGACAAGATGGATGAAGCAAAGAAGTGCAGACCGACAGGAGCCGGATGTAGATCGCTCCTGAGAGACACAGCCAGAATACAGCAAATACAGAGGCGAATGCCAGCAGCAAACCACTGAACTGAGAATAGGACCCCCGTTGAAGGAATCAGAGAAAGAACTGGAAGAGCTTGAAGGGGCTCGAGACCCCATATGTACAACAATGCCAAGCAACCAGAGCTTCCAGGGACTAAGCCACTACCTAAAGACTATACATGGACTGACCCTGGACTCTGACCTCATAGGTAGCAATGAATATCCTAGTAAGAGCACCAGTGGAAGGGGAAGCCCTGGGTCCTGCTAAGACTGAACCCCCAGTGAACTAGATTGTTGGGGGGAGGGGGACAATGGGGGAGGTGGGGAGGGGAACACCGATAAGAAAGGGGAGGGGGAGGGGGATGTTTGCCCGGAAACTGGGAAAGGGAATAACACTCGAAATGTATATAAGAAATACTCAAGTTAATAATAATAAAAAAAAATAAAAAAAAAACCCAATCCATTTGTGTGTATTTTCAAGTGATAAATGGCTCTCAAATAAGAGGATCCAAGAAGAGCATTTATTAAAACCAGTCTATCTAAAACTCAACTGGGACTGCAGTGGCTACCTGTGTTTCTTAATTGATAAGAGGAAAATGTTCACAATCTTCATCTTTAAGAAAATAGAGTCATTCAATACCCAAAGAAGGCACTTTTTGGCCTTCTACAGATGTGGAGACAGGGATTGTAGGCTTTCCTTTTATAGGCTGAGAATTCGATGGCATGGCCTCGAGGCCTGTGAGCATTTTCAGGTCATGAGCTGGCAAAAGCATCATCCAGATTTTGAAAACAATTTATGTGCTTTTTCAAAGAGACCAGGTAAACAACCGTACTGTTTCCTAGATGAAAACTCCAAGGAAGAGTATGGACAAAACTCGCTTTACCTGTTGTAGGAAAATTTAATCTCTTATTTAAAACCATTACTTTTAAATTACTTTGAAGTACTTTTCATTTCAGTCCAAGTGATTTTACCTTCTCTTATTCTCAACACTCGAGCAATGAGGCTCACAGTTCCACGCCTTCTACTACTGGGGAAAAAGAAGTGTAAGGTCTCAACTTTGCTGCAGAGTATGATAGTTTAAGTGCTGCTGCTTTAAAAGATCCACCATAAAAAGAATGGTTTAATAATAATTTATAAAACAAAAATTTCTGTTCAATGGTATTTATTTATTTTTCCTTTAGAACGACTGTAGGAAAAATGAAACTGAGTAACAAAAGCTATGTTAGAGTTGGGTCAATGTCCGGCCCACACTGTTATGTCCTGCAGAAGAAGAGAATGGGGGACAAGAGATGCAAAGAAGGACGCCAAGACAAGAGTCTGATCAAGGCGACAATTTTATTTTTTCCCAAGGCTGAATTTATACCATAGCAGGGGTAACAGAGAGAGGGGGAAGTGGGAAACATTTACACAGGTCAAGGACAGATCTCTTGTCGTCAGGCAATCTGCTGACTTCAACAGGATGTCAGAAAGGTCACAAGTTTGTCCTGTCATTAGGCATCCTGACCACTAGATTTGTATTAGTCTTCTGCAGTTGGCTGGGGATTTTCCATGAACCTAGTCATACTTAACTCTAACTATATATATTAACATCAATAATGGAGGGTTTTAAGGGCATCGCTCCTAACACCACACTTTACACTCTCTTTTAAATATTTCATCTACTATTAGTGAGCTATTTCAGGCTAACTTCAGCAAAGGCTCAGGTGGAGTCATCCTTTCTCCATGCCTGAATTTGTGAATCATTATGAAGACTCGTGTCTAATCATTTGGCAGTTTTGACAGCTGAATTATGGTCATTGGCTCTTTAAAACGTGAGGATAAATTCTCACCAAACCACACAGTGGCAGGAACACAGACGTTGAAAACATCCAGTCTAGTTTTATTCTATCTTTGCCATGTGCCAACTAGCGGCATTATCCTACCTCCATGCCATGCTATGGGGATTAAATGAAGTTAAGTAGTGAGTTCAGTGCTGACTATCAAATGAAAGCAGGTCTGAGTGACACTGAGGAAGTGTCCTTGGGATAAAAACATTTCAATACCCTCGCAAGATACATAATTTTATGTTTTACTTTAGGATTTCAAATAATATTCCTGGATTTACTTTCTTTAATTTCCAATATTTTTTCACAAATGTTATTTAGGTATTTATACTAAAATCATTTTTTTAATTCACACTCATGAGTAAAAACAGATTAATTAGTATCTTTCAATGTCTCTGATTTTATTTAAAATTAGAAATGGATTTAGCAGACACATCTGTTATGAAGTAAAAAAGGCGAGACCATGCTATCCCCTTGGTGACATATTAGATATTTTTTCTTTTTTAGATAAGACATCATTTTTAAGAGCATTCTGTTTAGTAGGACAATGGGCCAAAAACTTGATTTTACCTGTCAGGGAAGTAGTGATAAGCTGTGTTTGAAAACCCAGTATTGTTTCTTTCAGCATGTGAAACTTAAAAACAGCCTTTCTATTATACACATGTAGTAGGGTCCAGAAACATTCTGTTTTCTAGCGACGACTGAGAGAACTTTCTACTGATCACAGTAAAATATATTTTCAAGATAATTTAAGCAACAAGGCTAGTTTTTGATAACTGTAAATTTTATTTTTACTAATTAATTTTCTAGAAATATCTAGAAACAGAAAATCCAAGAGTGTAATCACTTATCATACTTAGTGACATAAATGTTGTTCTGATCAAAACTCAGGCTTATTAAATATGCTTCTTAAAAATGTTCAAAAAGTTATTTTTCAAATGACGAATACACTCATGAATTCTTTCACAGAACTTTGTAAAATAAACAGAGATCACTTAACAAAAGATTGCTTCAAGAATATTTTGTTTTTTGAAAAGTTCTTCATTTTACTAACACTGTTATTATTTGTCACATCTATGATTTCTAATGCTTGCATTTCGTTTCGTGTGTCATTGGTGTTGAGGAGTTTAAGAATATTTTAATTTGAAGTTAGAATAATAAAGTTGAGAAGTCAATGACAAAGCATGAATAATAAGACAATAAAAATAGTCAGGATGGTGCAGATTTACAGATCTAGTTAAAAAGTGGCTGAAAGTTGGAAATAAAGGGAATGGAGCTTCATATTTGCCATAGCTGAGAGAAATGATGTCAGAGGTCCCATCTAAAGACCAATAAAAATTAGGCGTGTCTGGTTAAAAGGAGGATAGAAGCCTGCTATTTTGCAGTATAGTTGCTATGTGAAAACGAGAAGTCACCAAGGAAAACCCAGTCAACCAGAGGCAAGTAGCCATCTGAGAGCAAACCTCTCTACCTCTCTTGGCAGTACTGGGTGTTTTGGCACATGGCCAGAGCCTCTGAGTGGAAACAATAACATGATAAGTTTCCTGCATGAAATAGTGCCCAGGAAAGAATTCCTGGTCTCCACCCTGTTGATCACATGCTGTTCTCTGAAGTGCCTAAGTGCCTAGAACATTACTTGTTCTATTTGTTCTAAGTACCTCAGAACATTACACTGGGAAGACACAGCTATGCCCAGAAGAAGCTGGCAGGAGCATAGTGCCAGTTCTAATGATGCATTAGTAGGCATGTGTGAGGAACCAGGGAAATTTTCAAGAGGTGAATTTGACAGGAGCTACTAACCTTGTGTCTTCCTAAGGCAACCATTGAGGAAAAAAGAATTACTCTTTTTAAGCCCCTGTTTGTATGTACAGATTAGGTCTCAGCAAATTCAGAAAGGGTTCTCTAGTGAGTGACTGAGTCTTCCCATATTCTAAGAGGGAGGGGCTTGACAGGTTCTGATGATTGGCCCTTTGTTCCTACGAATGAACATGCCTGAGTGTGGGCACTGGAGAGGGCTGATAAAGAAGACACTTGAAATCTTTTGAGTTGCATTTGCCTGAATAGTCCCATGAATAAACAAAAACTGAGCGAACAAATAATACCCATGGTCAGCTGCTATAAGTAGGTTATGTAATTTTAGGGTCAAACACCTACATTTCAGGGGAGAATGCTACTGCTGAAATTAAAAGCCTGTCAATACATGTTATCGCCTGTTTCAGTGCAAACTCATGAAGAATTGTTGAGAAATTGGTAGCCAAAGTGCCTGAGTCACAGATTCGCTCCTTTAGGAAATCAGATTAAGCTTTAGTTTATGATAATGCTTAAGAGAACATGTTCAGAAGGAACCATGTTGTCCTCTTGTCCTTTCAACATTGGCTCCATGATATTGCAATAAGTAGGCTTAATAACCCAGAGTAGAGGAATGCTAGGGCACTGAGGCTGCAGAAGGTGGGGGGTGGGGAAGCACCATCCTGTAAGTGAGGGTTGGGGGGATAGATGGTTTAACTGGGAAGGGGATAGCATTTGAAATGTAAATAAATAAAAAAAACCAATAAAAAGTATGCCTCCAAATGGATCACCCTCTTCTCTCATTGAACCATGATCTCAAACAGTATACTCAGAAATGTGTGCCTTCAGTTGAGTGTGATTGAGAAAGTGCCTCCAACCACTGTAACTGTCTCTGCTGGATGATTATACAAAGGCTTCTCACATTAAATAACGTCTATTTCTTTTCTTTAGGGAGAATATTGCACTGGAAATAGCCATCTTTCTTTTTTATTTTTATATTGGATATTTTACATATTTATATTTCAAATGTTATCCCCTTTCCCCACTTCACCATCCTCCCTTCCACCCCTTACCCTGCTTCTATAAAGATGCTCCCACTCTCATCCACCCACTTCCACCTCAACACTCTGGCATTCCTCAATACTGGGGAAACGAGCCTTCATAGGACCAAGGACTTCTTCTCCTATTGATGCCAGGTAATGTCATCCTCTGCTACATATGCTACTGGAACTCTGGGTTGCTCCATGTGTACCATATTGCCAAGAAGTGCTTGCTGACAGGAGTTTGATATAGGTGTCCCCTGAGAGGCTCTGCCAGGACCTTACTGATACAGATAAGGATGCTTGTGGCTAACCATTGTACTGAACACAGGGACAATGCGGGAGTGTTCCTCTTTTCTCCACATTCTTGCCAGCATCTGCTGTCTCCTGGGTTTTTAATCTTAGCCACTCTGACTGGTGTGAGGTGGAATCTCAGGGTTGTTTTGATTTGCATTTCCTTGATGACTAAGGATGTTGAAAATTCCTTTAGGTGCTTCTCGACCATTCAAGATTCCTAAGTTGAGAATATTTCATTTAACTCTGTACTCCATGTTTAATAAGATTTTTTGGTTCTCTGGAGTCTAACTTCTTGAGTTTTTTGTATATATGAATATTAGCACTCTATTGAATGTAGAGCTGGTAAAGATCTTTTCCTAATCTGTAAGTTGCCATTTTGTCCTATTGACAGTGTCCTTTGCCTTATAGAAGCTGTCTCCTGAGAGGCTCTGAGAGAGTCTGACCAATACAGATGCTGTTGTACACAGCCAAGCATTGGACTAAGTTCAGGGACCCCAAAGCAGAAGTTAGTACAAGGACTGCAGTAGTTGAAGGGGTTTGAAATCCCTTGGGAGGAACAACAATATCAATCAACCAGACCCCCCCCCCAAGAGCTCCTAGGAACTAAACCACAAACCAAAGAGTACACACAGAACAACCTATGGTTCCAGCTGCGTATGTAGCACAGGTTTGCCTTTGGCATAAATGGGAGGAGAGGCCCTAGGTCCTGTGTATGCCTGATGCCCTAGCATATGCTAGGTTGGTGAGGCAGGAGTAGGTGGGTATGTGGGGGAGCAGCCTCCTAGAGGCAGGAGTGAAGAGATATGGGATGAGGGGTAGGAGGAGGGAAATTGGGAGGGAGGGGAGGGACAACATTTGAAATGTAAATAAAAAAATAACCAATAAAAGAGAAAGTAAATCTATGAATAGACTGATTCTTACAAAAAGGGGATCTTAGGATCCCTACCCTTACTCCCACTTCCTTCTGTTTTTGCTTTGGGAAAGTTCTTGACAGATAATCATGTCTTTAGGTTGGAATTTCTAGCCTTTAAATTCATGAGCCAATGAAGTACTGAGAAATGCATCCATGTCCTACAACATCAGAGTTCTTAATGAAATCAAATAGTTTTTAGCTGATAATCCCTAGAAATGGTCTAATATTCTGATTTCATCAAAGCAGATAATTCAAAACAGAATCTTTGGTGGCAAATTTTTTCACTCATTTTAAGGCACATTTTCTGCAAGTCAGTTCATGGTTTTCCTCCAGAGCTATTTGCCCATTATTAAAGAAAAGAAGTATACTGGGAGGGACAAGAAGGCAATATGATTTTGTGCTTATTATTGACAGCAATAATCCAAGTCTGGATACTCAGTACAGCCAAACCCAAGGAAATAGTTCTCAATATGTCCAGTGTCCATAGAAAAGGACTAGACAAGATTAAGAATGAGGTTGACCGAAGGGATTTGCAGAGCACTTTAATTCTAATGTGCACATCTGTTTCCCTAGGATTAGGCCAAGTGTTTGCTAAATGATACCCATTTAAGTTAGTCTTCTATTCCACAAAGATCAGGGTTTCGAATGTATTGATATTTACATTTCATAGAGATGTTTCCTAGGCTCTACTAAATACATTTCACAGTGTGTAAAAACAGTTCAAAGAGTCAAAGAAAGAATTTACCACTAGGAATTATTTCAAGAAAATTCTCTGAAAGCAAAAGAGGCTAGGGATCTGTAGTTCCAAAAACTTGTGTGCTTCTTGGCTAAGCTAAAGGGGACAGTGTAGCTATCTTGTTCTGTTACTTTTCTGTTTCTTGACCCACTGGCAGCTTTCTCAGAAGAGCTATTAGCAGTTTTGGTTACCCTACACACTGGGCCATGGATAGTTATTAGGAAGAGCTTCTAATATCATTTTGCAGCCTAAAAGAGGTTCCAGCTCACAGCTCTTCCTCACACCCAGAGTTTTATTCTCATGATTCATCTAGGCTGCTTTTTATCAACTTCAGTATTTTGTGCTACATTTAACTCAGCAGTGGTTGTAGTTCTGGAGGCAGTGTCTATTTTTACTGTAACATTGAAATAACGTTTCTATGACATAAAAAGAAAGAACCCTATTTTGCAAAGCACTGGTGAATAATGTAGATTTTAGCAAAGATTTATGAAGGGAAACACAGAGAATTTAGGTCACATGAAAAATAGAAATTTACTCTCTGAAGCTCTCTATCCTTTTCAGAAGCTCCCTACTCTTTGTACCTTTAGATCTCTTTTGAACGTCTGGGCTAAAACAATATATTTTCTTCCAATTTCCTCAGACAAAGGTTTACATGAAGAGGAAGAGTCAGTTTATCCAGGGGCTATCCAAATGCTCACCCTCCTTTCTAAGCACCTACTCACTCACAGCAACCTATTTTATTTCTAAGATAGAGATGTCCTTCCACTAACAACTATCTAGTCCCTCTCCAAATGCCATTAGGACCTTTGTGATTCAGGAACTTTTTGAACTCAAAAGTCCAAAAAAGTATACCTATATAAAATCACCATTGCAAAAATACCAAAATCTCAGCCAAGAGGAATTCACTGCCCTCTCAACCTAGGAGTCTCTTGAGTTCTGGCTCACTCTCACTCATACATAATTGAATTACTTCTGATAAACCTCTAAGGCAAGTCCACTCAACCTTTCTTAAGGATCCCTTTTATCCAATGTGGCTGAAGTTCAGTTTGGATCCCCTTTAGCAAAAAATTAAAACAGGATCTATAAAACAAAGCTAGGCCATACAAAATTTAAAACACATCATAATGATACAGTGACTTCATAAAACCACAAAGCCTTTATTCTTTTTTGCAAAGACAGTAGCAAAGAAGGCTTTTTAGGACAAATAATGTCAGGCATTAATATTTTATTGAATTATTATTTTACTGAATAAATATTACTATAGCGAAATTCTTCAACATTAACATAGTGTCAGAAGATGCAATCTTACGAAAGCCTTGGGCAATATCTTACACATTAAAAACATGTGATAGATGCCTGAAAGATTGCTACTCTATACCATTAACCTCATGTTAGTAGAGTCATGTTTAGAGAATTAGGGAAGGAATGGACTTAGGTTGAGACATTCAGAACTTCGAAGGAAAGTTTATAAAATATCTGAGTTCCATGCACAACACCCATGTTGGGAGACTAACAATCTCTCGTATCTATGGCTGTAGGCAAGTTTGACACCTTCTTCTGGCCTACGCAGGAAATGCTCTCATGTTACACCTCTGGCACACATAAAGCATGTGCACATGTAGGCAATTAAAATAGTTAAACATATTTTAATAAATGTTTCTAATGAGAGAAAGAAGAAAGAGTCTTTCAAAGAAGGGGAAACAGTATAGATAATAGGCCTCTATCTGGCATTGTCAATGAAGCCCGAAACCTGTGTCTGAGTGGCTCATAAACCTTTGGGAATATCAACTACTTTCACTTTGTTAAGTGGATATAGCAACAAAATGACTTCTGGTGACTTTTGCTATTCCTGTAGGTCAATGCATTGTTCAACCTTTATCAGAGATGATCTTACAGTAAATAAGAATTAGTAGAAAGATGTATAACTAGTCAACATGTACAGAACAGGACTTTGGAGTGCTTGTCAAAATGTGATGTCCATATCCCACTCCACCCACCAAAGATTCAGTAATCTATATGGAGAGTATATAGATTGAGAGACTGTGAGAGCCGGAAGTGGGGGGTGACTTCAAGAAAACAGTGTTTTCCAAATATAATATGGTGGATGCACACTGGGACTCACAATGACTGTGACAATGTGATAAAATCTGCATGAGATTAAACTGGAGATAATCCCAGCTTGGAGAAGGGAAATTGGCCATCATGTCCTCTCGCTGAGGAACCAATATAGTTTGACTGTTACTGGGGGAAGAAAAGTCTACTTTTTTTCATAATGTGACACTTGGGATATAGACCACAATCCAGGTCAGGCCCAATACACAGAAGTCTTTAACCAACATAAACTTGACTCAGTGGAGGTAGGGAGAGAAAGAAAGAGAGGGAGAAAGAGTATGAAGTAGAGTGGGAAAGGAGGTGAGGAGATTTTTGAGAAGGTGAAGAGACTTTCTAGACCACCTGGAGCATCCAGGAACTGAACCACCCACCAAGGAGTGAACATGGAGGGATCCATGCTCCAGATACATGTGTAGCAGAAGATGGCCTTATCTGGCAACAATGGGAGGGGAAGCATTTGGCCCTTCGTGCCCAAACATGGGGGGATGATGGAAGGATGGCGCAGGCGTGGGTGAGTGGGTGGAGGAGAGCTCATATGGAGGTAGAGGGGAGAAGGGAGAAGGGGATGTGATTGGAGATTTGTGGAGGGGTAACCAGGAAGGGGGGATATAATTTGAAATATAGATGAATAAAATGATTAATATAAATAAATAATAAATAAATAAATAGTAGAGAAAGGTTGCTTATAATCAAGTTGTAACAAATGCTTAATAAATAATCTAAAGAAACCCAAAAATTTCAAAGAATTAAAAAAATATTATTTTAATATTTAAGAAAAAGTTACATGACAGATATCCTCAATTCTGAAGATTTTTTTTTCGCTGAAAGATCAAATTCATCTGTGAAATAATGGAGAGCTTTGACTGCTCGCTTTCACCCCACCCTTCTTCTCACAGCTGAGGAGGTTTGCATGTCTCTGACTCACTGATGAGTGCAATCTCTTCCCAATGAAAGGAGGGGTATTTAGGGTTGTTCACAGCAACCAGAGTCTACAAGCGCTGCCTAATTTAACCCAGCATTCACTATCAAAGGATGTGAGTGTCTTTACAAACACAAAATAATATTTAGAAAGTTACACTGTGATTAGGACCAACTTTACCACTTGAATCCAGCAACTTCATAAGGAAAGTTAACTTTCTCCGATACTTCAATGTCCCATGATGGCCAACTGTGACACAGTTCTTTATATAAGAAAATATGAGTAGTGTGCTGAATGTTATACATAAATTTTAACATTTTATAAAGAGTTTGCAGAGTAACATCAGAATAAATGTGCATACAAAGTTTAAGTGTAAGTTCCATACAGATCAGGCTCATGTTTCCTTCTTTTTTTTTTTTTAATAGTATAGAATAGAGTTTATTTAGGGCATGGGGAGGGGAGTTAAGAGGGTAGTAGGGACAGAGAAAGGGAGAGAGAGGAGAGAGAGAGAGAGAGAGAGAGAGAGAGGGGAGAGAGATCTAGAAAAAATAGGGGCCAGCCATGAGCACGTGGAGAGAAGAAGTGGGGAGGGGAATGGGGAGAAAAGAAGGGAAGAGGGTAAGAAAGAGCAAGAGCTTATGTTTCATTCTTATGTCTGGTGGAAGTTATTCATGTCAGAGCTCATAAGCAGATGGTGGTCCCATGGGTTTGATGGCACACAGAGGTGAGAGGCACGTTCTTTAGTATGATAGTTTATCTGCCAATATTGTCTTGGTATAAAATGGGTCATAGGTCACTTATTGTAAGTTTAACACTTAGAAGAAATTAATATATATACATATATAATTTGTTAAGAACTCTGATGATAGGACTATTTAATTAAAATGTTTAATAGCCACGTGAGGTCCAAATATTGAATAAATGTATTAACTTCTAGAAGCTCACGATTTCTGTTTTGAAGTTTTATAATTTTATTCGCTTTCCTGGCTGTAATTAATATATTACCCTCACTGTGAACAATAATTTGTAATTGTGAACTTGCAGTAGATTTTATTCTATTAAGTTTTCTGCTGTGTTCAGTTTATATTTTTATAATTTTTCTACAGTAACAGTAGAGCACTCAGTTATAATATTTCAAACAGCTATATATTAACGGCTATTAGAGAAAAGAAATCTCATGATAGAGTAAATTACATTGGTATAATCATCATACTTACAATAATAGGGAAATGTTCTCTTCATTATTAACTGTTTAATCATGCATGAACAAAAACAAGGATCATAATCAGTGTGCTGTGGAATTGCAGCATGTTAGGATTCTTCTGCACAGTCAATTTACATTAGGGATCTTAACGGCCTCCCCTTTATGTTGGAAAATGTGTACAATATATCCATTATTCTTTACATTGACTAGACTTCAAAGGACCAGCGGCAGGAAGATGATTATGCCTAAACTAATGATTATGCCTAAATTCTTCCTTTGCTTTTAAAAAGGTAATTGTTTGAAATAATTTACCTAAACTGCCACTTTGTAGATCTCAAAACATTATTGTAAAATATTTTTGTAGATGTAGGAGGGAGAGAAATATCTTTCTGAAACTTTATGCTAGTAGATTATAGCTTATTTTTAAATAAATTTAAATAATTTAAATTAAAAACACAGTGTATCTAATTTATTATATTTAATTTATGAACATATATAAGTGTATTTCAAAATAATCTTTTTCTATAGTTACATATTTCCACTTTAATAATAAATGCTAGTTCTTTATTCTAAAAGTTATTTACTTGCTTGAACTTATGAATGACTCCTTGTTATAATAATTAACATTCCCCTGCAGCAACCATTGGGAGGGGAAGTGGGTAAGATAAATCTACCAGGATTTTTTATCCACTGTAACTTGTACACATAAATCTCAATAGCACTCCAATATAACCAATGTATGGCTACTTTCAGCCAATAAACTCTTCTAAATTTCTCCTTTTGGGACCCCCAATTTTTTGATGTATTATGGGACTTTCAATTTCAAAAGAAATTTCCATGTGTATTATCTGGTATAAGTAGCTGTCCTGAGTGTTATAAAATACAATGCGGTGTGTATGTAGGGTACCTGGCTGGCTTATGGCAAGGTACCCCCTGAGAAATCATGCCATGTGCCCAGCCTGGTATAATGTAGGTTTTTTGGGGGGAAAGGGGAAGAAGACAGAGTAGAGGCAGACAGAGGGGGCCAGAGCTATGAGGACAGAGAAGGGGTGACAGAGAAGGACAGAAAGGAGGACAGAAGGGGAAAGGCTGGCCAGGAATACTGGAGAGTAGAGAGAGAGTAAAAGAGAGGGAGAGAGGAGGAGAAAGGGAGATTGGTAGCAAGTAGTCCTTTTGTACAATACCAGGTATACTACCTGCACCTGGTCGCGGGTAATGGTGTCAGATGATGACATAAGCTATTGCTAGGTCCCTGGGAGGAGTCTAGCAGAATTGCCTGTAAGCCAACACTGGGTTGGAGTATTTTATGGACATATTAGAAAATGATGAGATTTAATTTCTTTTTATTAAAAAGTAAACTAATTTTCATATAATATATTCTAATTCTTATTTCCTTTCCCTCATCTCCTTCCAGATCCTCCCCACTTCCCAAGCCTTCTCTGTCTCTTTAGGAAACCAATGAACAAACAAACAACTACCTAGAATAAAACCAACCAACCAACCAACCAATCAAACAATACAAACAATAACAAAGAAAGAAAATGCAGGAGAAACTTATATACAGTTAGGTACACACAGACACGTGGAAACCATAAAAGCACAAAATTGAAAAATATAATACATAAGTAAAAGACCAGTAAGGTAAAATAGATGCCCAGACCAAGCATTATGAAACCCCCAAATCTCCAAAATATTGTCTTGTATTGACCATCTACGGCTGTGCATTGGGAATGCCCTATATGTGTTTTGTATACCCAGTGAGACTTCATCAGAGAAAACTGTAATTGCATTTATGCACAGTTGACAGTTGGAAATGGGTTCTGAGATAGGAATATGAGCTTTTGTCCATTTTCCTTCTCTGTGCTTGTGTTTTTAAAGAACTGAAAATGATCATTTCTGAATTCCCTTGGATGTAAAGCTTGAGGACCACAAATCAGCATGAGTTTGGTCACAGCACAGGGAGAAGGTGAACATCATTCATGTTGTATGTAAGCTCGCTTTTGAATGCCATTCTGATTTGTTCCTTTTTATCCAACCACATCTCACCTATTTCCATTTGTAGAAATATTGATGCATATTTTCCTAATTTTTTAATTTTTTGTAGAAATGTTGATGCATATTTTTCTAATTTTTTAAATTTGGTTTAGTCTATTTTCTTGTGTGTGTGTGTGTGTGTGTGTGTCAAGCCAGGAGAGGAAGAGAGGAAGAGAGAGAGAGAGAGAGAGAGAGGTTTAGTTTATTTTCACTGGGTAAACTAAATAATACTTCACCACTCAGTCAGAGATGCTGTCCAATAAACCAAAGCTATTCCTGACTTTCCTTTCTAAACACTGTTCTCTAAAAAAAATTGTATAAAGATCTTAGGTTGAATGGCTGATTTTAGAGCTTACCTGGAAGATGAGTAAAGTGATCATAGAACACATTGGGATGTCAGAAAGTAAGATGATGGGAAATGTCTCTGAAAAACAGAGGTGAGGGGACTTTCAGAGTTCCAAGAGTTCAGGAGTGAAGCAATTAAAAAAAATGAAAACAACAGCAAGAAATGACAGTTGTGGAATTAAAATGAAATAGTAAACCAAACATCTATGACTATGACTGCACTAGGAGAAATAAAATAATTGAGGAAATAAAAGGAAAATGAATATGTTCTTCCTTGTGTTCGAGTCAAATCAGGAAATGTAGATGAAATATCAGGAATAAGAAATACTGAGAGAACACCAGAATCATAAATCTCTCTGTGTTCTATGTATTGAGCCAATACATAAAACAGGAGAGTGTCATTTGCATAAGCATCACTCAGGAAATAACAATTACAAACGAAAATGGACACTTGCAGCACACAATGACTTCTGTGAGAGTAGTGAACAGTTTCAACAGCAAAACATAACTTCAGCATGATACCTTGAGGTATCTACTGGAGCAGCATAATTTCAAATTTCCACTGATGAACCTAAATTGAAAGACAACATTCTACCAAACATCTGCATAGTCTAGACTATTAAGGTCTACCAAAGACTATCAAGGTCTCCATGACAAAGAGACTGGGGTATCAGAGGAAAGAAAAACAAGGAAAATCACTGTGAAATCCTAGGTCAGGAAACTGGCAGAAGTGTCAGAACTGAAGAAAGCTCCCTTCACAATAGTAGGTGATGAATGTTTCTCTCTCCTCCCATACTCTTCCTCTCTACCTGTGCTGAATGCTAGCATCTGATGTCTTCTTTACACAAGCCATGTTTGCAGAAGTTCAAAATCATTATCTGAAATCGGAAGATCCAGTGGCATCTCAATTCCAATTTGGAAAAATTACGTAGTATACATACGCAATGTTCTTTACTAGTCAAAGTCTAAGGAAATACTTCATATTAAAACATGGCGTGTATGCATGCATGCGCGCGCGCGCACGCACTCACACACCCACACACACACACACACCCACTTTAAGAGCATTGGTTAACTGAAACAGTTTCAATGTAAAGGCATATATACATAACAGTATATAAAAAGTAAGATCTATAAATAGCCTCATAAAAATTTAGAATAGTTTTGCCATTAAATGATTGCAACAACTTATTTTGTAATGTGTCAGAAAGCCTACAGCTTCCAGAGATATTTTCCCCCTTTGGAATAAGCAGTGATGTATCATTTGCCTTTTCTTGATTTCTGCAGTGCAAAGCACAGTTCCAAAGATCAAATAAGACCAGTTTGGAAATGAGTTCTATAAATAATAAAGCATCTCTCAAATGTAATGTATCTTATTGCCTGCATACTTAGTTTTATGATTATTTTATAGAGCATTTTAGTGGATTTGGAGGGTTGGCAATTTTTCTTTATGCTAATTATGAGCCAAGACTAAAGAAGGAAAAGAGGTTTGGGGGATGGCTCAGCCTGAGAAGTGTCTGCTGAGCAAGCATCAAGACCTCAGTTTGGATTGCTAGTTTCACAAAGAAGCCCAAGCCAGCTGTGTGCACCTGTAACCCCAGTGCTGGGAGCACAGGAATAGAAAGAGGTACCTGGAGCTGGCTGGCTTCTGGCAGTCTAGGCAGTTTTTTGAGTTTCATATTCAGTGAGAGTTCATATCCTAATAAGTAATAAGGTAGCAAGTGATTAAGGAAGACATATAATATCAACCTTGACCTCTTGACCTGCAGAGCACACACACCTACACAGATACTAACAGTTGTAACACACACACACACACACACACACACACACACACACACGGCATACACCCCCTCACACACACATACACTTATATTCCCTCCAGATACACCCAGACGTCAACTTTACAAGATTGGGCCAGCAGAAACTTTTTTAGAAATAGTAAGAACCAACTTAATGATTGTCATGTTATAATTATGTTATAAAAATAATTATAGAAAAATTATCTCCTAAGAGTGTATAGTATTCATAATACTTAAATACCATTAATATCAGAATGATGGTATGTGGTTTATAGCTAAAGACACATTTCTGATTATATTCTTTATTTATGGCTCAGAGATCTTAAAACAGCATTTATTTATTTATTTATTCCTTACCATTATCTAATGAATCAGCTTGTAGAGATTACACATAAGTGAGAGAATGCACTTACTACAGGATAACACAAGTGCTGTTTGGAGAAAAGGATTGCCAGAAATACATAAGAAATTCCAATTTAAGTGGTAATTAGGAACAGAACAAAACAAACTGTTAGCATACAGATATTTCCCTCTTAGGCATAGATAAAAGTAACAATTGGTAAAGGCCTTGTAATTTAAGTGTGACTATTTCTGCTTGGCTCAAGCAGACATTTCTAGAATCTACTGAGATGTGTGATTGACAACCACGGCCAGGAACGGGCTAGGAGGACACATGGCCCTCCTCAGCATGGGATAGCAGAAAGCCCAGAATGTAGCCAACTTTCAAAGTCCTTTTGGGTAAATCACTGTAAAAATAATGTTAAATATGTGTGGGAAGGACTTTAATACTACTTGGAGCTGTTTTCTGCCTCTGTTTGGCACATTAATTGCTTATCTCCCCATCCTCCTGATATAGGCGAGGGTTTACCAAAGAATACATTTGTTATATTTAACTCAGCATTAGTCAAAATGACGTTAATATCTGACCTTTCTGCACAATGTAGAAACGAGACTTACTTCACAAAGCAAAAAAGTGTGAATCTGACATGTAAACTGAGAAGATTTGACAATGCAAACAATGTGTGTATTAACCTAAGATCTCATCCTAAAATAACTTCTAAACCAACCAGACTTGAATCAGAGTATGTCTGCATCTTGATTTTCTCATTTATAATCTATGAGTTTAGTTGTGATATGCCTAGTTTGGTACTTATTAAAAAACATGTTTGAATTTCAATATAATTTGGTGCTCTTACCTTTCACTTTATCCATGTGTTGATCTCCAATTCATCACCTAAGTTCTGTGATTGTATTGACACAGTATCATCTTGTCATGTTGAATCTCGAATACAACTTATAACTCTTCCTCCATTTCCTGATTTTTCCTAGATCTCTGGCCTTTGCCATAGTAATGACATTGCTATGTATCCTCTTAGTTAATGAATACACTTTAACACAGCTAGATATTTTATGTAAATATATCTACTTTTAATCCTATGATGTCATCGTGTCTAACTTTCCAGACTGGTTTCTAGTCTGTGAAAAAGAAGAATCATCATAAATCTTCTGGGAGTTTCAAGTGCAAGTTTCCAAGCAAAGGGAAATTATTAAATGGAGTGTGAGTGATGTAAATAAATGAACAGAACGACATTCCACATAGGGAATTAATACACTTAAAGTTATCTTGCCACTGGGTGTTGGAAATTGATAATCTTCCTGAGAAGTGGAGACTGAACCCCAAGCATACGAATTTATAAAGTGCCATGTAACTTATCCCCATCTGAACCAATGAAGTCAGTCCTGCTCTGTAAAGAAATGCTCTCTCTTCCTGGGTCTCAGCTGACTAAATTCCTGGATCCTAAACAGCTCAAGTTGAGCTGAAGGAAGGAGCAGGAAGGAAGAATAGGTTTTATTCATGTTCACATACTGTTTCTTACCCTGTCTTTTGAAATTTAGGACTACCATTGGTTCTATTGGTAACATAAAATGTTGAGTTCTATACATTATGATATACATCAAGAAGTGATAAAGACCAAATGAAGTGATATAAAATTATATATTCCATTTTTGCCTACTAAACTATTTTAAATTAATTTGACCAATATTTAAAAATTGCTTTGAATGTACTAAGCATAGTGTTATCAGGGATTTGTGATACAATAATAAAATTTCTTTTTTAACATCTGTAATAAAATATGTGATTTCTATAGTGTTTTCTTTAAGTAGCTTATTGTCTATCATAGCTAGTATTGGAGACAAGTAATGTTGAAAGCTAGCAATATTTTCCACTCTGCCTCAAGCACTGTAACTTTTCCTTTAGGTAGAGCATCTTATTTTATTGCTACGAAAAAGATCTCACGAGAAAGGTATTTTAATACAAGTTGTCAAGTTAGGAAACAGGCATAAATCACCTTATTCTCGTTTTCTTAGGAAGTTCACAGAAGAACAAATAAACTCCTTTTGTTTACTTAGCCTTTTTTAAAGACCTTTTTACTCAGAATTTCAGTTGGATTATATTATTACAATGAGATACATGTTATCATAGAGATGCATATTAAAGGTTAAACTACTATTGCATGGGGCAATACATGACTTGCTTTATTCAGAAATTGAAAACAATCAAAAACAGTTTAAAACCAACTAGAAGAAGTCATTAACTGAAGCCTTGGGCAGTGGAATATTATTTGCTAGTAGAAAAGTTTGTCGAAATAATCACAGAAAAAAGAATTCTAAGAGCATTCTTTGAAGTCTCTCATACAAGAAAGATGGACAGTACAGAGTGGGTAGAATTTTAAATTTAGAGAGAAAAGAAATGAATGGGAATGTATCTGCAGATACATTTGTTAACATTTGTCAGCATTAAAGGGCTGTGACTTTATGTTATTATTTTAGCTAGCTAGTTCTGTGCATATGTAAGTGCCGTGGGCAGGCATTGGTATGTGCAGATGACTATGCCAGCATGAATGAAGAGGCTAGAGGTGTACATCAGATGTGTGGCTCTCTTACTTTCCCCCTTAGTGCTGTGTGCATGAATGTTTAAGTGTAGGTGCCTATGCCTGCAAGAATGTAGAGTACATCAGATGTCTGTTTTCTTACTCTCCGCCTTAGTTATGTGAATCAGTCTCACTGGCAATCATTAAGCTACATTATCCTCTTGCCCTCTTGCTTGCTCAGCAAGTACTCCTAACCCAAGAAACAAGTGGGATAGCCATTCTAATATTGAACATTTGACTTTCAACCAAAAGTTATCAAATAAGGAAGGCCACTTCATACTCATCAAAGGAAAAATCCGCCAAGATGAACTCTCAATTCTGATTATCTATGCTCCAAAGGCAAGGGAACCTACATTCATGAAAGAAACTTTACTAAAGCTCAAAGCATACATTGCACCACACACAAAATTAGTGGGAGACTTCAATACCACACTCTCATCAATGGACAGACCATAGAAACAGAAACTGAACAGAGAAGCAGTGAAACTAACAGAAGTTATTAAACAAATGGGTTTGATAGATATCTATATGACATTTCATCCTAAAACAAAAGGATATACCTTCTTCTTAGCACCTCATGGTACCTTCTCCAAGATTGACCATGTAATTGGTCACAAAACAGGCCTCAACAGATATAAGAAGATTGAAATAATCCCATACATCTTATCAGACCACCACGGACCATGGCTGGTCTTCAATAACAACAAAGACAACAGAGAGGCTACATACACATGGAAGCTGAACAATGCTCTACTCAATGATAACCTGGTCAAGGAAGAAATAAAGAAAGAAATTAAAGACTTTTTAGAATTTAATGAAAATGAAGGCACAACATACTCAAACTTATGGGACACAATGAAAGAAGTACTAAGAGGAAAGCTCATAGCTCTAAGTGCCTCCAAAAAGAAACTGGAGAGAGCACACTCTAGCACCTTTACAGCATACCCAGAAGTGCTAGGACAAAAAGAGGTCTAGATGGTGGGGAATAATCAAATTCAGGCCAAAAATCAAGCAAGTAGAAAAAAAAGAACTATACAAAGAATCAACAAAACCAGGAGCTGGTTCTTTGAAAAAAAATTAATAATAGAGATAAACCCTTAGCCAGACTAACTAGAAGGCACACAGAGAGACTCTAAATAAACAAAATCAGGAATGAAAAGGCAGACATAACAGCAGAAACTGGGGAAATTTGAAAAATCATCAGCTCCTACTACAGAAGCCTATATTCAACAAAACTGGGAAATCTGAAGAAAATGGACAATTTTCTAGACAGATACCAGGTACCAAAGTTAAATCAGGATCAGATGAATCATCTAAACAGTCCCAGAACCCCTAAAAAATAGAAGCAGTCATTAAAAGTCTCAGAACCAAAAAAAAAAAAAAAAACCCTCAGGACCAGATGGATTTAGTGCAGAATTCTATCAGACCTTCATAGAAGGCCTAATAATAATACTCTTCAAACTATTCCACTAAATAGAAACAGAAGGAAAATTACCCAATTCATTCTATGAAGCCACAGTTATGTTTATACCACCACATAAAGACCCAAAAGAGAAAGAGAACTTCAGAGCAATCTCCCTTATCAATATTGATGCAAAAATACTCGATAAAATTCTTGCAAACCGAATCCAAGAATACATAAAAATTTCATCCCAGGGATGCAGGAGGGTTCAATATATGGAAATACATCAACATAATCCACTGTATAAACAAACTCAAAGGAAAGAAAACACATGATTATCTCCTTATATGCTGATAAAGCATTTGACAAAATTCCACACCTCTCATGTTAAAAATCTTGGGAAGATCAGTTATTTAAGACCCATACCTAAAATAGTAAAAACAACATACAGCAAACCAATAGCCAACATCAAACTTAATGGAGAAAACCTTTAAGCAATCCCACTCTAATCAGGTACTAGTCAAGGCTACCCACTATCTCTCTACCTATTAAATATAGTACTTGAAGTCCTAGCCAGAGCAATTAGACAACAAAAAAAGGTCAAAGGGATACAAATTGGAAAGGAAGAAGTTAAAATATCACTATTTTCAGGTGATATGATACTATACTTAAGTCACACCAAAAATTCCATCAGATAACTCCTAAACCTGATAAACAACTTCAGCAAAGTGCCTGGACATAATATTAACTCAAACAAATCATTAGCCTTCCTCTATTCAAATGATAAACAGACTAAGAAGGAAATTAGGGAAATTACACCCTTCACCATAGTCATAAACAATGTACAATACCCTGGTGTGATTCTAACCAAGCAAGTGAAAGATTTATATAAGAAGAACTTCAAGTCTCTCCAGAAAGAAATCAAAGATCTGAGAAGATGGAAAGGTCTCCCATGATTATGGATTGGTAGAACTAATATAGTAAAAATGGTGATTTTGCCAAAAACAATCTATAGAATCAATGAAATGCCCACCAAATTCCTACCCAATTCTTCACAGAGTTGGAAAGAGCAATTTGCAAATCCATTTGGAATAACAAAAAGCCCAAGGTAGTGAAAACTATCCTCAACAATAAAAGAACTTCTAGGGGAATCACCATCCCTGACCTCAAGCAGTATTACAGAGCAATAGTGATAAAACAGTGTATGGTATTGATACAGAGACAGGCAGGTAGATCAGTGGAATAGAATTGAAGACCCAGAAATGAACCCACACACCTATGGTCACTTGATCTTGGAAAAAGCTAAAATCATCCAATGGAAAAAAGACAGCATTTTCAACAAATGGTGTGGGTTCAACTGGTGGTCAGAATGTAGAAGAATGCAAATAGATCCATTCTTATCAGCTCAAGTCCATGTGGATCAAGGACATTTACATAAAACCAAGATATATTGAAGCTAGTAGAAGAGAAAGTGGGGAAGAACCTTGAACACCCAGGCATAAGGGAAAATTTCCTGGACAGAAAAAAGTGGCATATGCTCTAAGATCAAGAATTGACAAATGGGACCAAATAAAATTGCAAAGCTTCTGTAAGGC
This sequence comes from Rattus norvegicus, assembly GCF_021556685.1. Lineage (NCBI taxonomy): Eukaryota > Metazoa > Chordata > Mammalia > Rodentia > Muridae > Rattus > Rattus norvegicus. Next base: position 11,278,342 of record NC_141551.1, on the reverse strand, counting down.
AAAGGACATTGTCAATAGGACAAAACAGCAACCAACAGATTGGGAAAGAGCTTTACCAATCCTACATCTGATAGAGGACTAATATCCAATATACACAAAGAACTCAAGAAGTTAGACTCCAGAGAATCAAATAATCCTATTACAAATGGGGGATAGAACTAAACATATAATTCTCAACTGAGGAATATCAAATGGGTGAGAAGTCCCTAATGAAATGTTCAACATCCTTAGTCATTACAGAAAGGAAATCAAAACAACCCTGAGATTCCACCTCATACCAGTCAGAATGGCTAAGGTCAAAAACTCAGGTGACAACAGATGCTAACAAGAATGTGGAGAAAGAGGAACACTCCCCCATTGTTGGTGGGATTGCAAGCTGATATAACCACTTTGGAAATCAGTCTGGATGTTCCTCAGAAAGTTGGACATAGTACTACCTGAGGACCCAGTTATACCACTCTTGGGCACATACCCAAAAGATGCTCCAGAATATGACAAGGACACATGTTCTACTATGTTCATAGCAGCATTATTTATAATAACTGAAAGCTGGAAAGAACTCAAATGGCCTTCAACAGAGGAATCTATACAGAAAATGTGGTCCATTTACACAATGGAGTTCTATTCAGCTATTACAATGACTTCACAAAAATTCTTAGGCAAATGGATGGAACTAGAAAATATCATCCTGAGTGAGGTAACATAGTCACAAAAGAAGACACAAGGTATGCACTCACTGATAAGTAGATATTAGCCCAAAATTTGTAATACCCAAGATACAGTTCACAGACCACTTGAAGCTCCAGAAGTTGGAAGACCAAAGATTGGATACTTTAGTCCTTCTTAGAAGGGAGAACAAAATATTCAAACGAGGAAATACAAAGTGTGAAGCAGAGGCAGAGGGAAAGGTCATCCCAAGACAGCCCCACCCGGGAATCCATCCCATATGCAGTCACCAAACCCATTGTGAATGCTAACAAGTGCCTGCTGACAGGAGCCTGATATAGCCATCTCCTGAGAGGCTCTGCCAGAGTCTGACAAATACAGAAGCAGGTGATTCCAGCCAATCATTGAACTGGCTGGTCCCTAATGGAGAATTTAGAGAAAGGACTGAAGGAGCTGAAAGGGGTTTTCAACCCCATAGGAAGATCAACAATATCAACCAAAAACATCCCCCACAGCTTCCAGAGACTAAACCACCAACCAAAGAGTGCACACAGAGGGAGCCATGGCTACAGCCACATATGTTGCAGAGGATGGCCTTATATGGCATCGATGAGAGGAGAGGCCCTTGACCCTGTGAAGGCTCAATGCTCAGGTGCAGGGTAAAGCCAGGGAGGGGAGATGGGAGTGAGTGGGTGGGTAGTTGGGGAACACTCTCACAGAGGCAGAAGGAGGGGGGAAGGGATAGGGGAAAAGGAAAAAATATTGAACCGGAAAAAAGATAAATGTATCATTAAACAATTAAGACTTTAAATTTAGAAATAATTTCTAATGTGTCATGTTTTTACTCTATAAATAGTGGGAGAATATACTAAATATTTCACAGGTAAAAACAGGTTAAATTTTCTTAGACAGTAAAGAATGCCTGCAGGTGTTTTGGGATAGAGGATGACACAGGGTGATGTAGGTAGAAAGACATACACTTCTTTAACACTTGTGTAAAATTGTCAAAGAATAATTTTTTTAATAGAAAGAAGGAAGGATATTCGGAATGAGGAAAGGATAAAAAGGCATGGGAAAGTCTAAAACTATTGAAAGTTCAAATGCACCCAATGCAACATGAAAATGAAAACCAAAATCTATATAACTTTATATAACTTGTATATGTAACAAACATGATCAAATAGAAAATATGTCTATGTTTTAGGTTTGCCAGCAATAGAGTAAAATAGCTAGCCCTTCACCCACAGTTAAAGCACATTATTTTAAACCATTGACTTGCTAGAAAAGCTTTTTCAGTTTCCCAATATGTGGAATTTCCTCTCCTTGGATGACGTAACATTAGGTTTTATGTGATGTGGAGATGGTGCCTTGGCTGGGTGGGGAATCTGTGTAGACAGACTCGGGGACTCCTTTGCTGCATTTTGGTAGTTGATCTTCATTCCTCCCTCCCCCATTTTCTTCTTCCTTTTGTCTTGAAAGGTCAACTAAAAGCAAATCCAAAAGACAAATTAAAGACCCTTTAGAACTGTTTATTCTTTTCTGATAAAAGAACTATCATCCAGGTGCAAATACAATTACCAGAAGAGAGAAATGAAAAGAGGAAAGCCATACTTTGTACAACGTTCCTCCTTGCCTTGCCTTACCTTTTGCTGAAAGAGATGTCTCTTCTCTCAGTGTACTTGAGCCTCAGAACTAAAGTGGGGAAGTAATGGGGGGAGGGGTCTCACCTATGTCACTTGAAAGATGCTATTCAAAGGGAAGTGAGATAAAATAATTTGACACAGCCTGTGACCTGCTTCTCTTTATTGCTAGAGTTCACAGAATGTTAAAAGGATTTACTAATGTGGTTGGAGCATAACCCAGGCAGGCTGCATAGTGTTTTACATTGGCACAGTCTTGATGTGTGAATTTCTTCGATCTAATCAATCCCTTAGCTGAAGAACAACCAAATTTTAGTTAAAATGTTACTTGTTTAATTTACAACACATGATGTCTAATGACACGCAATATCATCAGACCTTGGAAATACATTCTTCATCCGTCCACACCGATGGTATAAAGTCCCAGAGATTAATTGTTTTAAAGAGCATATTATCTAATTCTTCAGGACATAGTATACATTACTGGGCAGAAATCTTTTTTCCTATTACTTTTCTTAATTTTTTTGAAATTATAATATAATCAAATCATTCTACCCTTCTCTCTCCTCCCTCCAAATCTTTACACTACTTCTTTCTTTCAAATTCATGGTCTCTTTGTTCATTAATTATTATTACATACATTCAAATATTTCTAAATAGGTCTTATTCAGTCTAAATAATGTTACCTTTCTGTATGTTTGCATTGGTAATGAGCTGGTATTGGATAAGGGATTGGTGTTCTCTTCCTTGGGAAAGGCTCTTTCTCACAGCATTCCTTAGGTGCTTTTAGCTCTCTGTGTAGGGCTCATGACTCCTGAGACTTCCTATGCTCACTGTTTGGTATCTATTGTTATTCTTGGAGGAAGAAATGGGGGGAAGAATTTTTAAGGGTGTGAGTAAGAGGAGAGGTGGGAAGGGGGAATGTAATTGGGATGTAAAATGAATATATAAATACATTAATTAAAAAAGTAAAATAAGAAAGTGACAAAATGCAGGCAAGATGGGGAATATATTAGGGGATATCTGGGACAGAGTAGGAGAGGGAGTTGAGGATAGGTATGATCAAGATAAACTGAAATTTTCAGAGAACAAATAAGTAAAAGGTGGATTTTTTTCTTTCAAAAAATAACAAAGGAAACACCTATATATTGCAGCTTATCTAATGTCTGATTGGAGCTAGGTACAGGGCAGACCCCAGGGTAGATGAAGAATTGTAATACTTGCATTGTAAGGAGGAATCTTGAGCACACCACTGTGAAAATAAATAGACTAACATAGTAGTTCAGAGATGATGTCCCCAGGCCTGTCTTAATTAAGGTTATTATTGGTGTGATGAAGTTTCAGAATCATAAACAAACTGGGGTGGAAAGGGTTGATTTTGCTTACAATTTCACATTATTGTTTAAAGTTGGAGAAGTAAAAACGGGCTCAATTCAAACAGGAACCCTGAGGCAGGAGCTGAAGCAGAGGCAATGAAGGGGTTTTGCTTTTACTGGATTGCTACGATGGGTTGCTCAGCCTGCTTTCTTTCTTTCTTTCTTTCTTTCTTTCTTTCTTTCTTTCTTTCTTTCTTTCTTTCTTTCTTTCTTTCTTTCTTTTTTTGTATCGTTATTAACTTGAGTATTTCTAATTTACATTTCGATTGTTATCACCCTTCCCGGTTTCCGGGCCAACATCCCCCTAACCCCTCCCCCTCCCCTTCTATATGGGAATCCCATCCCCATCCTCCCCCCATTACCACCCTCCCCCCAACAATCACGTTCACTGGGGGTTCAGTCTTGGCCGGACCATGAGCTTCCCCTTCCACTGGTGCTCTTACTAGGCTATTCATTGCTACCTATGAGGTTGGAGCCCAGGGTCAGTCCATGTATAGTCTTTGGGTAGTGTCAGCCTGCTTTCTTACAGATCTCAGGACCACCAACCCAGGATGGCACTAAGGAACTCCACTCTCAGTGGTGCCATATAAGGTAATTCTCTGCTACATACCCAGCTGGGGCCATGGGTACCCCCTGGATAGACTTTGGTTGGTAGTTTAGTCCCTGAGAGAATTGCAGGGGGGTCTGGTTGGTTGATATTGTTTTTCTTCCTGTAAAGTTGCAAACCCCTTCAGCTCCTATAGTCTTTGCCCTAACTTCCCCATTGGAGTCACCAAGCTCAGTCCAATGTTTTGCTGTGTACATCTGCATCTGTATTGGTCCGGCTCTGGCAGAGCCTTTCAGGGGACAGCTGTACCGGGCTCCTGTCAGTAAGCACTTCTTGTCATCAGCAATAGTGTCTGAGTTTGGCGTCAGCAGATGGTATGGATCTTAGGTGGGGCAGTCTCTGGATGGCTTTTCCTTCAGTTTCTGCTCCACTCCTTGTCCCTGCATTTCATTTGATAGGAGAAACTCTGAATTAATATGTTTGAGGTGGGTGGGTGGCCCCATCCTTCAAGTGGAGGCCATGTCTATCCACTGGATGTGTTCTCTACAACTTCTATCTCCCCTCTGTAGGATATTTTGGTTAAAGTTCTTCCTGTTGGGTCCTGGGAACCTCTTGGGTCCCTGGCATCTGCAACTTGTGGCTCCTTTCTCTCAGATGACTTTAGTTTGTGTGAAGTTGACATATCCAGAACAACTCCTCACCAAAATATCATGCCAAATTGTCATCTCATCTAATAGATCCTTAGAAGGCATTATAGAAATGACTGCCCTATTGTAGAGGCCTTATATACAAAACCACTTTAACAAGACACCATAATACCTGTAAAATTATGCTAATCTCAATAAATATTCACAAATGCCTTCAGGTTACGTCGACATATCAAAGAATTGCTACAGATATTTTTGTTGGAGGTATGTGAATGTATGTGTTTACAAGTCTGTATAATTTGTCAAGTTACCTTTGTGCATTAATGTTGAGTTAGATTATTCTGATATTACCTGAAACTAGACAGGGCAAGTTTACAGGTGTCTGTCAATGAAAACATTTCTGACTGTAAGCCAAGATCTTGAGAGAGATGGATAAAGAAGCAATCTGTGAAATCTGAGCTCTGTCTGGAGACATGTGCGTGACGGTGAGCACGATGAAGAGAATTCATTTTTTGTTGTGTTTTTGCCCTCCTGAAGCCTTCAAAGACACAGCTTTCCATTTATATGAAAAGTTATAGTAAGCTCTGACACAGTAAGACTGGATACACTTAGCCATCTCTGAAGTTTCTGAATCCTTTGTTTCACAGTAGCTGAATCATTAATACTATCTACTTCTATGACAGTTTTTGATGGTAAACTATCTGGGTTCACTTAACAGGGTTAAAAGATGCCAGAATATATGATAAAACATTTCTGGGTATGTTGGGTGATGTTTCTGGAAGAGACAATCATTTAATTTGAGGGGTGAGTAAAGGAAATGGTCTTTTCCAATGTAAGTGAGCATCAGCCCAACACTATCCAGTACGGAGGTGGAGAAGGGCTGGATTGATGGACTAAGTGAATGTAGACATCCGGTGTCTCCTGTCCTTGGTGCTCCTGCTTCCCATAATTACATAACAGAGTCTACATTATCAGCTCCCAGGTCCATAACTGACTTTCTTGGATTTTCATATTGTAGCTAGCAGAGGTGAGATTTCTCATTATATATAATAATTTCCTGACATCCTATGGATAATCTTACAGTTAATGCATGCGTGTATGTGTACATTTGCCAGCAAACAAGGGCCAATGGTATACATATTTTTGTGTGGTTTGTTAATATGCATATATAGTTTGATTCATTTTGTCTTCCTTAGTGATTACAATAGCTATATAGATAGATGATAGCTAGATGGATAGACAGAAATATACAAAGAAAGATTGATAGATGATAGATAGATAGATACATAGATAGATAGATAGATAGATAGATAGATAGATAGATAGATAGATAGATAGATAATTAAGTCTATTGGTTCTGTTGCTGTAGAGAAGCCTGACCACTGGTATCTGAGTTGAATTGATTCATCTGAAAAATCTCCTGCTGAAAAGGATTTAAAGACTTTCTAGCTTATTCACTTAGGGAAGAAGATTTAAGACACAAATTGATTATGATTTATAGCTTATGAGAATGATAGCACTTGAAGGTTAACTGAAGGAACAAATACTTTCTGAGGAAAATCCTATAGCAAATTAAATGGTCTTGTAAGGCCAAGATGTATATACTTAGGTCATACATCACTGACAGATCTGTGCTGCTGTTCAGAGGCATTCTTAGGAGCTAATTGGATAAAGAGAAGAAAGACTTCCAATTTCTGTGAAGTAAATGTTACTGACGCTCAGTATAGTTATAGTACTAAATTAATGTAAAGAAACGAACTAAAAATAAAGGAAAATGTCTGCAAGTGTGTGCATAAATATTTCTCACACTGAATATGTTGCTTAGCTGAAGCTGTAGAATTGGGGTAAATGTTTAACTTATATTGCAGTAATATGAATAATGAAATAAAGTTATAATTATAGTGAAGATCTCATGCTATTTTCTTATATATGAGATCAGAAGTAACATTGTTCCATGTTTCACTTTTTCTTCCCTTCTTAAATTCCCAAGTTTCTCAGTCTGTGGCTTGCATGGGTTCAAGTTAATCCTTTCACCTTCAAAGCCTGGTACCTATTCTAACCCTGCACTCCCTACCTTTTTCTACTTCTGTCACCCTCCAAGATGTGTTTAAGGAGTTACCTTTCTTGACCAAGTTTCCTCACCTTTTGTTGTTGTCACAGCACTCTGGGATTTTTTCCGATAGAGTGCTGAGCATTTCTGTTAGGCAGTGTGCTGTCCCTTTCCCCTTTGGTCTCAGAGTTCATTAAAAGCAGATTTTTTTTTTTGCTGTTTTGATTAGTGAGCAGTTGCTATACATGTTCCAGTCCCTAAGAAATTAGTGGACATTCTGGTCTTCATTTTTTCAAGTAAGAAAGTTAGACTTGTTAATATTTCCTAACAAAGCTAGCAACGTTATTCACATCTCATGACTTAGACACCTGGAAATGTGAATCTACCCACATCTCTAGAGTGACATGGCATGCAGAAAGAGCCAGAACCCTTAAGATAAATAATAACATTTTTCTTCATTTAATAAAAGTGTATTTTGATATGTTTGGAGTAACTAAGGTCTAAATAAGATTTTTAAAATTGTGATGAATAAGTTTCACATGAAAATATTATTTTGGTAAATAATACTAATACAATGAACAAATTTACTACCATTATATGAGATGTAGTCCACAAAGCTTTAATGTAAATCTCAGGATATGGTTCCATCCAGATATCTCTTAGAACTAATTAATGTGGCTACAATTCTACAATAGTATCTATTTCCTTTCTCTTGAAAATCACACATTTAATTTTTAAAAGCCCATTTTAATGACAGCTAAGGTGTTCATTCAATCCCAACTGTTGGCAACTAACTATTGTCTGAATTGCTGCTAACATCTCTGCTATTATCAACCTGTGCGTTTTACATGCTTACTGTACAACGAAGAATCTAATGGTGGGCTGTGTCACATTGACCTAAGACCTCACTTCTGCTAACAGGTAGCACAAGAAAATTAACTGTGCAAAATCTGTCCTGACAAAGTCACAAAGTAAGTTTGGTAAGAAACAAATTGACTGGCTCCTTTTTACACAGATCTTGAAAGTGACAGCACCCTTCTCCCACAGAGATCCTGGAGAACAGGATTCTAAATAGCACCTGATTGAGCTGCAGACACGGGACAGACGTGCTTAAAACGTTGCCAGATGCCAGCCTGAGTGTCTCACATCATCAGGACCAAATGATTGAATAAATTGGACAAGAAGGTGGCAAGTATAGTCCGTGCTGATACCCACATTTTGAGGATCTCACTCAAAATTATTAGCTTCTTTTGACAGGTAGAAGTGGACTCAGAACTGTACAGTTTCATCAGTTATCAACAATGAAAATTAATCTTTTCAGTAGTGTAAGATTCAGGCCTCCACCTTCAGAACATGTGTTTCACACACCTCTCTATGTATCAAAGAGTTATTACTGTACTAAATAGGTATTTATTAACCACAACCCTTACCACACTTCCTAGATAGAAATTAACATCTGAAGGCATAGAAAACCTTGTCATCTGCTCTATTAGTAAGTTCAGAGTAAGAACAAGGTTTTAATCTGAAAATATATAGTGACACTGAGATATTTCAAACAGCCAAGGAAATGCTAGCAGTTTAATTTTAGTAATATAGGATTGATCATGTACATTACAAAATAAAAAATTAAGTGAATTATTGTTCAATTAAGCTAATCCAGCTTTTGAGAATTTTATATCTGGTAAGTTTAAACATTGGTGCTGAAGAGAGATTATCACATTTGCTAATATTAAGGACTTGTTTTTGTCACTTTACCATGTTTTCTATCATATTTTGAATCAATTCAGAGACTTCATCTACTGAAAAAACTTCCAGGTCAAATATTTATGAGGAGTACTGCCATAAAACAAACAACTAAAAAAAAAAAAACCAAAACACCAGATTATTTATACTTTTAAAACCTGTCTTCTTTTTTGTGAAGCAAGTGTTTTTCATGCCTAGTTTTCAGTGAAGTGAGGAACAGATACCTTTAATTATTCTACAGAACCTCCATTGTAGTGAGTTGGCCTGAGATTGTTTATATTCTGATGTTAGTTCTGCTTCCTCAAGAAGGAAATGTCAGGTAAGCAGTCCATCACACACTCAAGTGATCCCATGTGAACCTTCTCTCCATTATAACTGCTCAATAAATGCTAAAGCCTGTAATTGGGTCGTGGAGGGGAAAGGTGGGACTGGAGGTTCGAGAGTGTGGGAGGAAGGGAGGGAGAGAGGGGGGAGGAGAAAGCACTTGGGAAGGGGGAGGGCCACCATGAGCTAGGGGCCAAGAGAATATGGCACAGAAGGATGACTAATTGGAACTAAAAGCAGCCCAGATGAAGCATACTAAGTAATAACTTGGGTTATGGACAGGAGATAGATTCTAACAGCATTGAGGGTAGGCATTGTGCTGCCTCAGGCATATTTAAAATATAAAGACTGTGTGTGTCTGTCTTTCATGAGGGAACATAAATGTTCTATGGCGGGAAGAAATCCCATGCAGAGATGTTTAATTTTTACAATACTCTGCTGTTTATTGGGCATAGTTCAAGCTCATGATAATGAGAGGAAGCTGTTGGGCCAGTGATGATGGTGTGAATCCCAGCATGAAGGAGAAAGAGGCATGACCACCTCTGGGTTTGAGGCCAGTCTGGTTTATATAGTGAGTTCCTGGACAGTCAGAGAAACCTTACCTCAAGAAACAAAACAACACAACAACAACAACAACAACACAACAACAACAACAACAACACAACAACACAACAACAACAACAACAAACAAAGAAGCAGCTGACATAATCGAGTTTCTGTCTCATTGGGGCTTTCTTACTTTTTCTCTTCTGCATTTTTGCTATCACAATAAAAATATAGAATTAAAATGAACTAATAGTATGATAAAGTTTTGGTGCGCAAATCTTTACTTGGCCTGTTTGGAGGAAAGGCATTAATATTGTAAAATGCAGCTTAAAGGACAGGTCAAGTCTAAGACCTAATGTCTCCTGCATGGGTTGGTTGGACCTTTCCTTTTTCTCTGTCTCCTGTGTCCTGAATAGTATTTTACTGGACTCATCTACTCAAATCGTGATTCTGTTCCTTTAGGGCAAAGCAAGGTTTTGATTTCTCTTGTGTCTAGTATGCCAGAATTTGAAAAAGCCTATTAAATTATTAAATGCTAGATACAAGGTTTAAGAGATGGGTGACAATAGAGAGGTTTGCATGGCAGTATTGCTCAGTGGGTAAAGGTGCTTGCCATTCAAGCCTGGTGACCTGGCTTTGATTCTCAGAACCAACATAAAAGTAGAAAGGAGAGAGCTATCTCCACACAGTAGGTCTTTCACTTCTACACATGAAATGACTTATGTGCTGGCACATGGACATCATGCAGGCACACAGTCCACATATAAACATACAATGGGCAGCATGAAGGTAACTCAGTGACATATTAAAAAAAGAACTAAACTGGAAGGGAGTATGTTGGAGGGATATAGAAGAATTGAGGAGGTGTATAGACAGGTGTATATAACATTGTACATTGATATGAAAATTTAAAAATTAAATTAAAAATCGAACGAAAATGGATTCAATTTCAAAATAGAATTTCCCACATTTGGGAGGTAATGTTAAAATGTGTAGAAAAGTAAATAAATTTTTAAAAATAACAAATTAAAAATATGAAAAAATTAAAGAGAACCCAGTTCTTTGCACAATATCCACTTCCTATAAATGACTTCAAGTATTGGCTTCTTGGAGATGATTTTGGAGCTCATAGTCTTTGCTTTTCCAGGTTTTTAAATATCTTTCTTTTATGTTTTTGTCTTTTGAAGCTTCCCATATACCCTTTCTTGTTATCTTTGAAAGCATGCTTTTTTAAAATTAACCATTGTTACATACTTATCATGGGGCAGCTTGTTAGCCTTTTGTTTTTAAACACTCCGGTTGGTAACATGCCCTTTATTAAAACTAAGGGCTTTCTAACCAAAGCTAGAAATTGTAATTTAGACAAACAAGTCTTGATCTAAGGATTTCAGGTTTGTATTTGCATAGTTTTATTTTACCTGTTGGTCCCTTCTATGAAAGAACATATACTCTACTCTCCTGAGACTTTCGTTAGTCCAAAATGTCCAGTCAGAATGCAGTATGTTTATGTGAGTGCATGCATGCTTATGTGATTATGAATGTGTGTATGTATGTGAGTAGGCCTTTGTGTGCAGTTTTCTCTATGTATGTACATGCAATGCGTGTGTGTGCGCGCGCATGTTTGTTTGTGTGTGTGTGTGTGTGTGTAGTTTTCAAGATTAATTTCTTTTAGTTACTGTCTGCATCTTCAACCTATGAAACACAAATATTCATTAATCATGTCAGGTGATTTTATTTTCATAGCATATAAGTGCTTTTCCACTGTCTGACTTCTGAAGTATGGTGGCTACATTGCCCAATGACCTAAGTCTTCCTTCCACTGTCTGACTTCTGAAGTATGGTGGCTACATTGCCCAATGACCTAAGTCTTCCTTGAAGATAGGATATTAATCATTATGAGAAAGAAAGCCCACAAAATCACACACTGAAGATAAGCCTGTTTGGAAGAAAGTTAGTATTCAGACTTTGCATGTACCCTGGGAATAATTCTTAGTGCACACTGTGACAAAACACATTCATAATGAGGAGAAAGAGTGACCGTACCTAGAGTGTTGAAGACAGCAATTCATAACTCTCAATAAGTTGCTATAGAATTAGGACCATATGCTAGAAACAATTTTATTGCAAGGTAGAGGTTGGAATTAGGTCCTGCTAATTCCATCAGACTCACGCTGTTTCATACAGAAGTAGCACAGCTATTTTACTTGAAAATTTCCAAAACTACTATAAGTTTTTGTGTGATCAAAACAAAAAGTAAGTCCTGAATAATCAAATTTTGGTGAGAGAGAAAGTTTATATATTTCAAAGAGCACAGAAACTTCTGACTTAACAAATTTTGAGAGCATCTATGAAAATGGATGAAGGATGGGAATCGCATCTACAAGGAGGCAGAAGGGAAACTCGAGAGAAAACTGCAAAGACTCAGTTTTATTTGGACCACTATAATTGGCTTCTTAAAGACACTGGACCAATCAAAATAAAACAAAGCAAAACCAAGCAGGTGCATCACGATTAGGAAAGTCTGTGGCGTCCAGTCACTTTAGTGCCATACTGTCAGGAGGAGCCTTCACCTCCTGCCTCTTCCCTGAGTCGGAACAAGAGGTTCAATACACATCCAAAGGCTCTGAATGCTACTCCCAGGGAAAGCTTCTGGCTCACCCATCAAAAGGCCTGGTGGATGCTGACCTATTTTACATGCTTGGAAGTTGCATTATGGGAAAGGACGTGTAAATTCAGAGTCCAAAAACCGGTGGATGTAGAGACAAAGTAAAATGTCCCAGTAGTGAAGACAGTTTCAGCCAAGCCTGACAGCCAGAACTCAATCCATGGAACCCATATAATAGAAAAGAAAAAGGACCCCTCTAAGACGGCCTCTGATCTCTATATGTGCCGTGTCACATAAGGAAGTAAATAGATGAATAAATGCAATAAATAAAGTAAAACGAAACCTTTTCATGCCCATAGATCAAAATTCTAATTTTCTAATTCTCCAACACAAATGAAGTAAAAATGTAAAAAATTGAATATAAAACTTTTCAATAAGTTGAGTAACAGAATTATGTTATTTATTAAGCGTTTCAACCTGATTCTGTATTCCTCCCACAGGAATTACTATTTGTCAACAGTAATAAATCACCCCCATTCCTTAATTGTCATGTATGATGAGCTTTCTGTATATTGTTCACCAATGAAACAATAAATTGCATGGATTACAAATGTAAGAAAAAGTCATGCCATAGATGAGTATTGGTAATATCATATTGTCTTGGTTAAAATACAGTTTGTAATGATCAGTTCATTAATTTATCTCCTTCCTGTGATGATCCATCAGTCATTGTTAAATGTTTATGGTGCAAAGATTTTCTTTCTTTGTGGTTCTAAAGAGAGGTGGTTCTTCCTACGTAACTAAGTTGATTTGAAACTCCCTGTGTACTCCAGGTTAGGTTACAATGTCACACCCATTCTTGGGCCTCCTGAGTTGAATGTCTAGTAAGTCTTTCTGATCAAATAACTATGGGGGCTTTGGAAGTTGGACTAAATGTATTTATTATGCTATGTGTAGGTATGGCTCCCATAGAGTCATGTGTTTGAACAAGTCTATGGGGACCAGGGAGTGGAATGTGATGATTTATATATGTTTGGCCCAGAGAGTGGTACTATTAGGAAGTGTAACCTTGTTAGAGCAGGTGTGGCACTGTGGGTGTAGGCTTTAATACCTTTGTCCTAGTTGCCTGGAAGTCAATATTTTCCTAGCAGCTTCCAGATGAAGATGTAGAACTCAGTTCCTCCTGCCTGAATGCTGCTATGCTCCTACCTTGATGGTAATAGACTGAACCTCTGAACCTGTAAGCCAGCCCCAATTAAATGTCCATTTAAGAAAAAAAAAAAAACTACTACCAGGTGGGTTGATTCCTGTTCCACTGAGACATTATTTGAGATGCCAAGAACTCAGCAAAGTTGTTTGCCTTCATATACCTTCCTCTAGGAAGGGAAACCAAAAAATAAAATAAAAATGTAAACAGTGATTACAAAGAAAATTGACAAGGTGTAAAGAATGCTGGATGGCAGGATGATTCCTTAGACTTCATGATCAGGAAGGGTCTTTCTGAGGTGTAAGACTAAAGAAAACATTTAGAATTAGGAAAGGGGGCAGTCATGTAGAGTTAAAAGCAAGGAAATCTAAGGGAGATTTAAGATCAATAGTTCACAATTTATCACCACAGTCCATGATAGAACAAAATGATGCTCGCAATTATAAAACCGTTTCAAGTATCTAAGTGTTTGGTGTTTACAAGATGAATTGAAAAAAATGCTTAGTGAAAAAGGGAGAGCAAGACAGGGAGAAAGAGAGAGAAGGCAGAGAGGAGGGGAGGTGAGGGGAGAGGAGGGGGGAAGAAGAAGAGGGGAGAGGAGGGAATGAGACTGCTTATGTGAAGGGTTTTAGGTCTTGGTAGAAATATTTAATTCATAAATGTGATAAGAATGTCTATAGATAATTTTAAATCTAATCGTTAATTTGGAAAACCTTTCTGCCCTGCTGATCGGAAAATCAATTTTAGAAGGACACAGAAACAGCTGTAAAATCATTCTGGGGTTTGAATAGTCATCTGGGAAAACTTCGTAATGACCTGTTCAGAGAGAGCTTGTAACCTACTGATTTAACATCAGAATCAATGTTTCAGGTAAGTCAGAAATGTTAAATTCTAAAGAAATTGTATTGAGAGGAGGTTATAAGCATCACTATTATGTATGGGGAGCTGATAGAAAGGCAGGGGGATTAACAAACACACTGGTAATGTTATCTAAAACTTAACTTGGGAACTTTATCTTTGGTTTGCTCTGGGTGTGCTCCTGGGTGTATATAAAACTTTGGGTTAATGGGGCTGCAGAAATGTCTCATCATTTACTCAGTTCCTACCACTCATAGATTGAGTCAGTACCATCTAGACCACCAGCTCTACGGATCCCTTCGCCCTCTTCTGGCTCCTATTGGTACTGCATATACTTTAACCTATGGGCAAAATATGTTTGGGTGCATTCAGGCAAATTATTGGATATAAAATTTAAAAAAGAAGAATCTAAGAATATTACATTAACATGTGTTATCAACTCAATGATTTTAAACAATATCAAGCATCTTGATATTCAATCAAATATGAAAGTTAACATAGATGACTATTTTTTTATAGAAAATTTACATTTTATGGGGAGACATTTTTTTTGAGTGATATTAAACACAGGCAGGATATCTTAAATTGGCAGGTATACCACTTCTTTACTGTATTGGGCTGTGGCCTTTGCTTTATAAACTCCTAAATATTATTTATAGTAGCTACAAAATATTTTCAAAAGATCTAAGGTCAGCATAGTCTGAAAGCTTAGTTTTTCTGCGTTAAAATAAAAAAAAATACCTGTGATATTTTTCATTCTCCTTTTGCCTGACCTTCAGTTGCCATTCTTGAAAATTAATGGAACTTGGTCAGCTGAGCTTTCCTCGATTCACATTTCTCTACTTCATGTTTCTTGACAAAGACATTGTGTGATTTACTGGAAAGGGAAGAACAATCTCACACACGCTACCTAACTACATGTTGGAAGACCAAAAGGGCCAGAAAGGATAAAATATATAGTATACAGTGTTATCAAAAGCAGTGAAGGACTGCTTGTATGAATTTTGGCCCTTGTAGGATCAAGACTCAGATCCAGGGAACGGAGGTTGTTGGCAGAGCTTTGGAACTGCCAGCACCCTCCAGGTCTAGCTCTATCTTCCTGTTGTAGATATGAATCTGAGAGTGGGATTCACAGAGGCAACCCAGCTTTCTTAATGCTTCAGTTAGAAATCTGAATAAGTGCAGACCGACAGGAGCCGGATGTAGATCGCTCCTGAGAGACACAGCCAGAGTACAGCAAATACAGAGGCGAATGCCAGCAGCAAACCACTGAACTGAGAATAGGACCCCCGTTGAAAGAATCAGAGAAAGAACTGGAAGAACTTGAAGGGGCTCGAGACCCCATATGTACAACAATGCCAAGCAACCAGAGCTTCCAGGGACTAAGCCACTACCTAAAGACTATACATGGACTGACCCTGGACTCTGACCTCATAGGTAGCAATGAATATCCTAGTAAGAGCACCAGTGGAAGGGGAAGCCCTGGGTCCTGCTAAGACTGAACCCCCAGTGAACTAGTCTGTTGGGGGGAGGGCGGCAATGGGGGGAGGGTTGGGAGGGGAACACCCATAAGGAAGGGGAGGGGGAGGGGGATGTTTGCCCGGAGACCAAAGAATTATTATTAAGTATTAAATAAATTTAAAAAATGTAAATAAATACTCAAGTTAATAAAGAAAAAAAATGATTCCACCCAAAGTAAAAAAAAAAATCTGAATAATGCAAGATGATATGGGTCCATCCTGTTACAGGGCAAGAAAGTCTGGGTGATGGATTAATCCGCAGGTGTTATGGGCTGAGAGAGTCAAGGACGTGAATCCCAAGGAAGATATTCATATTCAAAAGATTTTATTGACATGGTTTTTGAATCAATGCAGGAGGAACTCTAAAGAAAACTGCACTTGGGCAGGTTGTGGAGATGTCTCAGTGGGTAAAATGCTCAGTGTTCAAGGAGGGCCTGAGTTCAGATACTTGCTGCGATGGTCATTCCAGTCTCCCACTCCAAATAGATAGATAGATGAGAGAGAGAGAGAGAGAGAGAGAGAGAGAGAGAGAGAGAGAGAGAGAGAGAGAGGACATTGAGGAAGATATCCTAATGTCAACCTCCGTCGGGCCAAGTGAATATTTTGTTCACAATTATCACAACTCGAGAGAGCTCCCAGCTATTGCAATATGATGAATCAAACACTGTGTTAGGCAACTGCTGAGAAATAGTGACAGATGGGAGGGTGATTCATTCTGCTTGGAAGTAAGAACATATTAAAGAAATCATTTTACTAATAGGCATATTCCAAAGGGATGCAAAATCACACCAAAGAGAACTGATGCAAGATCTAGAGGTGTGAAACAAACGACGTAAAGCGGTACTGGCTGTAAACTGAAGTTCAAAGTAAATATCCCCGAGTGCGTTCTAACATACGTAAAGCACGTGTGAGGGGGAAGTCAACTCCGTGAGACTCTCTGATCTTAAGACAGGCCTCTTTCCCCTGAAAGCAGTCTGAACACACTCACTTCTTCCAAAGGATTTAAAATCAAAACATAGATTTTTAAAATGTGATTTGTGAAATATCTCTGTGAATTTTGTATTGGATATTTTATGTATTTACATTTCAAACGTTATCCCCTTTCCCAGTTTCCCCCTCTCCCATACTCCTCCCCCTGCTTTTATGAGGATGCTCCCCCTCCTACCTACCCACTCTCACCTCAACATTCTGGCATTCCCATGCACTAGGGAAACAAGCCTTTACAGGACCAAGAACTTCTCCTTCTATTGATGCCAGACAATGCCATATTATGCTATATATGTGGCTGGAGCCATGGGTCCCTCCATGTGTACTCTTTGGTTGGTGGTTTAGTCCCTGGAAGCTCTGGGGGGGCGTGGGGTCTGGTTGGTTGTTATAGTTGTTCTTCCTATGGAGTTGCAAACCCCTTCAGCTCCTTCAGTCCTTTCTCTATTTCATTGGGGTCCCCATGTTCAGTCTTATGGTTAGCTGCAAGCATACACCTCAGTATTTGTCGGGCTCTGGCAGAGCCTCTCAGGAGACAGCTATATCAGGCTCCTGTTAGCATGCACTTCTTGGCATCCGTAATAGTGTCTGGGTTTGGTGGCTGCGTATGGGATGGATCCCAAAGTGGGCAGTCTCTGGATGGCCTTATTTCATAGCAGCCTTATGTATAATAGCTAGAAGCTGGAAAGAACCCAGATGTGCCTTGACAGAGTAATGGATACAGAAAATGTGGTACATCTACACAATGGAGTACTATTCAGTTATTAAAAACAATGACTTCATGAAATTCTTAGCAAACACATGGAACTAGAAAATATCATTCTGAATGAGGTAACTCAGTCACAAAAGAACACACATGGTGTGCACTCACTGATAAGCAAAGATTAGCCCCAAACCTTGGAATACCCAAGATACAATTCACAGATCATAGGAAGCCAAAGAAAGAAGACCAAAATGTAGATGCTTAAGTCCTTTTTAGAAGGGTGAACAAAATACTCATGGGAGGAAATACAGGGGCAAAAAGTGGAGCACAGACTGAAGGAAAGGCCATCTGTGATCTTCAGGGTCAGGAAGCAGGATGTGCTGATCACATATGCAATATGTAGCCAGCTATAAATGAAAATGCTTTCCTAGTAGAAAGACAAGCTCCCTAGGAACACAATCATCTTTTCATAATAACTATAGTTTAGTGCTATAGTTAGTGATTTTTCTCCTACATTGATCTGATGACAATTTTTCTTTAATAATGTATTGATTTTAGAGTAAAATGAAGAGAAAAGCAAGAATGTTTTATGGATCAAAGAGCCAAGAAATGCATTTGTTCCAGAAGCAAGGACACACAGAAAAGACACCTGGCAGGGCCCTTTTAACAAAGCATATTTAAAGGAACAAAACACTGGCAAAGTCATGAAGATGAGAACAGAACAAGAATAAAATCAAAGCAGTTAATTTTCAATCACTCCCTATATTTAATACTCACCTCAGCCAATTTTCAGATCCTCTGAGAGTTCCTGGCTTACATAAGAGTTCCACCTGTGAGCACAAATCAAAGCATAAATTACACACATATGGTAGTGTGTGAACTCGTCTTGGTAAGCACACTCAATGACTGTATGAATTTCCTAAGTCAGAGCACCCCATTTCTTTACATTTTATGCAATACATCAAGACTGTATAGCATATTCTTAGGCACACGCTCACATCCTTTGTCTATTATTGTTGTTCTTTTGAATGGGCATCAAAGTTGTAAGTAAAACCTTTTTTTTAAGTAAAAAAAGCCAATCTATGAGTAGCATGTGGGCATACATATGTGCTTGCAAAAAGCATGCATTTATCTGAGTGTGTGAGTGTGAGAACATACATGCTGGTCAGAAGTCAGCCCTAACTCTCACCTCTTACTTTGGAGATTGGGTAGAAGGGCTAAGAACTCCTGGGGCTTCTCCTGTCAGCACTTACTATCTCTACATCAGAACAATGAAACTTGTACTACTCTTTAGTGTGTGTTCTGGGTGTACCAAGACAGTTCCCCATGCTTGCGTGACACACACTGTATCTGTCGAGTCCTCTCAGAACCATGATAATCCTCTGGTTTTCTCAGTGTCTCAGGGACCAGAGTATAGAGAAGTGTGATTCTAGAAATGATACACAAATAGTACAGGGCAAGAAAGGGTAGGAGCACCATGTTCTTTACAATACAGATTTCTAAGAAACCATAGGATGCTTATTGTAAGCTGCACAAGCACAAGTCTTCCACAATGTAGTTAGATACCTATGTGTAGGTTGATGTTATTATGCTAGCGAAGGCAGGTATGGGGTAGGACAAGGCCTGTTATTGGATGAGAAGGAAGGATGGGCGGGAAAAAAAGTTTTAGAGATGCAGAGGAGACCAGAGTGAGAGGGAGGGAGCTGAGAGAACATGGCAGCAGATGTTAAGATTCCTCTCTGCACATATTACAGGTTGCTATGACTATTCGTAAGGGATGGATGTGTATAGGATTTTGTGTTGTCTAGATGGACAAATTATATCTTATCAATTAGATCAGAGGATATTGTGTGATGTGTTCTTTCATGTGGTGACTTAATTGAGTTCAACAGAGTGTATGGTGGCCGGATGCACCTGGCCTGCCACAGAATTGGGATGTGTATGTCTGGCATGGTGGAAACCAGCCAAGAGGGCTGTGAGTGAGGATGGGGCAGCCTGATAAAGTGCCATGTTGGAATGGCTCGAGAATAGCAGCTCAGAAAGTAGATGGGGGTAGCGTGGAGTCACTGAGATAAAGTATTGCTAGTTCCAATGGCCTGCTGGAGCTAGAACTAGTGAGAAAGCACGACTGCCAGGGTATGAACTAACCGGCAGCCATTTTTTTTTACCACAACACCTATGCAAATATGATCATGCAGTTCTCAGGTACTAAACCCTGAATACACTTAAGCGAGTAATCGAGGTAGCTCACTGATCACCAACAAGCGAAATTCTTTGATTGATGAAAAGTAATTGACAAATAGGATTCATGAATGGCCAGGGCAGAAAACAGACCATATTTAGTTGTGGTGTTCAGTGGATCATACAAAGTTTATTTTATTAGTTTTCATGTCACTTTGGAAATTCAAAATCCAATACCTTTCAGCTTAGCTCTACTCACACGTTTTTCAAATTAATGTGCGATTATCTCCATTAAAATCACTTCAATGTAATCCTTTTAAGTGTGTTTTCTAACAGACGAAATTCATTTTTATCACCAAGTGTATAGCCTTAATAATGCAATAATGAGCACTATCCTCACTGCAATAAAAAGATAGTGTGGTGTGTTCTTTTTAATCAAAGATGTCGCAAATGAGACAATTAGGTATCAAGTAAGAAAATAGATTGTTTCATTAGAGAGCTGGCACCAACACACCAACACTAATTAGGTTGTGTGTATATGGCTACACATGAAAGCACAGAAACTCACATCATAAAATTCACAGTAGCTGGGTGACCTTTAAGGATGATGCTTTTCCTGCCGTCCAACTTTGACCTTATCAGATCATGCCCCTGAACTTGCAGTGTGCCACTCTTTGGCAGGTAAATGTGTATAATGAAAGCTACTACTGGGATGCCATGAACTGTTTCCCCAGCCAAGGATGACAACCTCTTAAAGTCACTGAAATCTATAATGGGAACAAACCTGTTTACTTGTAGAAGCTAGGCTTCTTGCTTGAAGAGACTGATCAATTCTTTCACTTGACAGACATTTTAATTGAAGAAAACATCCAGAGGTGAGAGAAGCAGGCAGCTAGTGGCTCTTCTGGCCAAGCCACAGTATTAATTGGAACTGTCCTAATATTTTCATTGTTGAATTCACATGATGTGAACACAAAATTACATTAAACTCTCTTAGGCATGAATTTTGTGAGAGGCAATCTGTCTAAATTTGAACATATGTAGGAAGCATAAAACTGATCAATTAGAAGAATAATTTCATAATTTGCCTACAATGCAGTATCATATCTGCTTTCCAACAGCAGTGGAGTATAAAATTCACTTCATGCTCATATCAATAATATGGGTAATTTGTTTTGAAGCAAATATTTACTCTGAAGATGTGACTTATCATTTGTTAACTCTTTCCTTTCCTTTTTTGTTTCATATGAGCAGTGTGGATATTTTTACAGCATTTGTGTATGCTCAGTATTATGATTAGAAAAATGATACACCAGTCAATAGGTTACTGAAATTTATATATATATATATATATATATATATATATATGTATATATATATATATGTGTATATATATATATATATATATATATATATATATATATATATATATCTCACCCATCCTAAAGCTATCTGCCATTCCTTCACAGTGAAATGAGGAAACCTACTAGGAGTTGACATCTGCCATGTAGGGCCATTTGGAAATTTTATAGTTGTTTCCTGAATAATGTCCTAAGGTCTAACTCACCTGGATAGTATGCATGGTACTGGCACCTAGCACCCATCTTGTTCTATAGCTTCCCTATCAGACTACTTTGTTAGTCTTTGATCACACCACTTTGTCTTTCAAGTCCTCATGCTTTCCTATAATTTCCGACTTGCCTACAATACCCCCAGAAACCTATCTTCTTTTTTTTTTTCTAACTTGAGTATTTCTTATATACATTTCGAGTGTTATTCCCTTTCCCGGTTTCCGGGCAAACATCCCCCTCCACCCTCCCCTTCCTTATGGGTGTTCCCCTCCCAACCCTCCCCCCTTGCCGCCCTCCCCCCAACAGACTAGTTCACTGGGGGTTCAGTCTTAGCAGGACCCAGGGCTTCCCCTTCCACTGGTGCTCTTACTAGGATATTCATTGCTACTCATGAGGTCAGAGTCCAGGGTCAGTCCATGTATAGTCTTTAGGTAGTGGCTTAGTCCCTGGAAACTCTGGTTGCTTGGCATTGTTGTACATATGGGGTCTCGAGCCCCTTCAAGCTCTTCCAGTTCTTTCTCTGATTCCTTCAACGGGGGTCCTATTCTCAGTTCACTGGTTTGCTGCTGGCAATCGCCTCTGTATTTGCTGTATTCTGGCTGTGTCTCTCAGGAGCGATCTACATCCGGCTCCTGTCGGTCTGCACTTCTTTGCTTCATCCATCTTGTCTAATTGGGTGGCTGTATATGTATGGGCCACATGTGGGGCAGGCTCTGAATGGGTGTTCCTTCAGTCTGTTTTAATCTTTGCCTCTCTATTCCCTGCCAAGGGTATTCTTGTTCCCCTTTTAAAGAAGGAGTGAAGCATTCACATTTTGATCATCCGTCTTGAGTTTCATTTGTTCTAGGCATCTAGGGTAATTCCAGCATTTTGGCTAATAGCCACTTATCAATGAGTGCATACCATGTATGTCTTTCTGTGATTGGGTTAGCACACTCAGGATGGTATTTTCCAGTTCCAACCATTTGTCTACGAATTTCATAAAGTCGTTGTTTTTGATAGCTGATTAATATTCCATTGTGTAGATGTACCACATTTTCTGTATCCATTCCTCTGTTGAAGGGCATCTGGGTTCTTTCCAGCTTCTGGCTATTATAAATAAGGCTGCGATGAACATACTGGAGCACGTGTCTTTTTTACATGTTGGGGCATCTTTTGGGTATATGCTCAAGAGAGGTATAGCTGGATCCTCAGGCAGTTCAATGTCCAATTTTCTGAGGAACCTCCAGACTGATTTCCAGAATGGTTGTACCAGTCTGCAACCCCACCAACAATGGAGGAGTGTTCCTCTTTCTCCGCATCCTCGCCGGCATTTGCTGTCTCCTGAGTTTTTGATCTTAGCCATTCTCATTGGTGTGATGTGAAATCTCAGGGTTGTTTTGATTTGCATTTCCCTTATGACTAAAGATGTTGAACATTTCTTTAGGTGTTTCTCAGCCATTCGGCATTACTCAGCTGTGAATTCTTTGTTTAGCTCTGAACCCCATTTTTAATAGGGTTATTTGTCTCCCTGCGCTCTAACTTCTTGAGTTCTTTGTATATTTTGGATATAAGGCCTCTATCTGTTGTAGGATTGGTAAAGATCTTTTCCCAATCTGCTGGTTGCCGTTTTGTCCTAACCACAGTGTCCTTTGCCTTACAGAAGCTTTGCAGTTTTATGATATCCCATTTGTCCATTCTTGATCTTAGAGCATAAGCCATTGGTGTTTTGTTCAGGAAATTTTTTCCAGTGCCCATGTGTTCCAGATGCTTCCCTAGTTTTTCTTCTATTAGTTTGAGTGTGTCTGGTTTGATGTGGAGGTCCTTGATCCACTTGGACTTAAGCTTTGTACAGGGTGATAAGCATGGATCGATCTGCATTCTTCTACATATTGACCTCCAGTTGAACCAGCACCATTTGCTGAAAATGCTATCTTTTTTCCATCGGATGGTTTTGGCTCCTTTGTCAAAAATCAAGTGACCATAGGTGTGTGGATTCATTTCTGGGTCTTCAATTCTATTCCATTGGTCTATCTGTCTGTCTCTGTACCAATACCATGCAGTTTTTATCACTATTGCTCTGTAATACTGCTTGAGTTCAGGGATAGTGATTCCCCCTGAAGTCCTTTTATTGTTGAGGATAGTTTTAGCTATCCTGGGTTTTTTGTTATTCCAGATGAATTTGCAAATTGTTCTGTCTAACTCTTTGAAGAATTGGATTGGTATTTTGATGGGGATTGCATTGAATCTGTAGATCGCTTTTGGTAAAATGGCCATTTTTACTATATTAATCCTGCCAATCCATGAGCATGGGAGATCTTTCCATCTTCTGAGGTCTTCTTCAATTTCTTTCTTCAGTGTCTTGAAGTTCTCTTTGTACAGATCTTTTACTTGCTTGGTTAAAGTCACACCGAGATACTTTATATTATTTGGGTCTATTATGAAGGGTGTCGTTTCCCTAATTTCTTTCTCGGCTTGTTTCTCTTTTGTATAGAGGAAGGCAACTGATTTATTTGAGTTAATTTTATACCCAGCCACTTTGCTGAAGTTGTTTATCAGCTTTAGTAGTTCTCTGGTGGAACTTTTGGGATCACTTAAATATACTATCATATCATCTGCAAATAGTGATATTTTGACTTCTTTTTTTCTGATCTGTATCCACTTGACCTCCTTTTGTTGTCTGATTGCTCTGGCTAGAATGTCAAGAACTATATTGAATAAGTAGGGAGAGAGTGGGCAGCCTTGTCTAGTCCCTGATTTTAGTGGGATTGCTTCACGTTTCTCTCCATTTAGTTTAAAGTTAGCAACTTGTTTGCTGTATATGGCTTTTACTATGTTTAGGTATGGGCCTTGAATTCCTATCCTTTCCAGGACTTTTATCATAAAGGGGTGTTGAATTTTGTCAAATGCTTTCTCAGCATCTAATGAAATGATCATGTGGTTCTGTTCTTTCAGTTTGTTTATATGATGGATCACGTTGATGGTTTTCCGTATATTAAACCATCCCTGCATGCCTGGGATGAAGCCTACTTGATCATGGTGGATGATTGTTTTGATGTGCTCTTGGATTCGGTTTGCCAGAATTTTATTGAGTATTTTTGCGTCGATATTCATAAGGGAAATTGTTCTGAAGTTCTCTTTCTTTGTTGGGTCTTTGTGTGGTTTAGATATAAGAGTAATTGAGGCTTCATAGAAGGAATTCGGTAGTGCTCCATCTGTTCCAATTTTGTGGAATAGTTTGGATAATATTGGTATGAGGTCTTCTATGAAGGTCTGATAGAATTCTGCACTAAACCCGTCTGGACCTGGGCTCTTTTTGGTTGGGAGACCTTCAATGAGTGCTTCTATTTCCTTAGGAGTTATGGGGTTGTTTAACTGGTTTATCTGTTCCTGATTTAACTTCAGTACCTAGTATCTGTCTAGGAAATTGTCCATTCCTGTAGATTTTCAAGTTTTGTTGAATATAGGCTTTTATAGTAAAATCTCATGATTTTTTGAATTTCCTCTGAATCTGTAGTTATGTCTCCCTTTTCATTTCTGATTTTGTTAATTTGGACACACTCTCTGGGTCCTCTCGTTAGTCTGGCTAAGGGTTTATCTATCTTGTTGATTTTCTCAAAGAACCAACTTTTGGTTCTGTTGATTCTTTCTATGGTCCTTTTTGTTTCTACTTGGTTGATTTCAGCCCTGAGTTTGATTATTTCCTGCCTTCTACTCCTCCTGGGTGTATTTGCTTCTTTTTGTTCTAGAGCTTTTAGGTGTGCAGTCAAGCTGCTGACATATGCTCTTTCCTGTTTCTTCCTGCAGGCACTCAGCACTATGAGTTTTCCTATTAGCACAGCTTTCATTGTGTCCCATAAGTTTGGTTATGTTGTACCTTCATTTTCATTAAGTTCTAAAACGTCTTTAATTTCTTTCTTTATTTCTTCCTTGTCCAGGTTATCATTGTGTAGAGCATTATTCAATTTCCACGTATATGTGGGCATTCTTCCCTTATTGTTATTGAAGACCAGTTTTAGGCCGTGGTGGTCCGATAGCACGCATGGGATTATTTCTATCTTTCTGTACCTGTTGAGGCCTGTTTTTTGACCAACTATATGGTCAATTTAGGAGAAAGTACCATGAGGAGCTGAGAAGAAGGTATATCCTTTTGCTTTAGGATAGAATGTTCTATAAATATCTGTTAAGTCCATTTGGCTCATGACTTCTCTTAGTCTGTCTACGTCTCTGTTTAATTTCTGTTTCCATGATCTGTCCATTGATGAGAGTGGGGTGTTGAAATCTCCCACTATTATTGTATGAGGTGCAATGTGTGTTTTGAGCTTTAGTAAGGTTTCTTTTACGTATGTAGGTGCCCTTGTATTTGGGGTATAGATATTTAGGATTGAGAGTTCATCTTGATGGGTTTTTCCTTTAATGAATATGAAGTGTCCTTCCTTATCTTTTTTGATGCCTTTTAGTTGAAAATTGATTTTATTTGATATTAGAATGGCTACTCCAGCTTGCTTCTTCTGACCATTTGCTTGGAAATTTGTTTTCCAGCCTTTCACTCTGAGGTAGTGTCTGTCTTTGTCTCTGAGGTGTGTTTCCTGTAGGCAGCAGAATGCAGGGTCCTTGTTGCGTATCCAGTTTGTTAATCTATGTCTTTTTATTGGCGAGTTGAGGCCATTGATGTTGAGAGATATTAAGGAATAGTCATTATTGCTTCCTGTTATATTCATATTTGGATGTGAGGTTATGTTTGTGTGCTTTTCTTCTCATTGTTTTGTTGCCAAGATGATTAGTTTCTTGCTTCTTCTAGGGTATAGCTTGCCTCCTTATGTTGTGCTTTACCCTTTATTATCCTTTGTAGTGCTGGATTTGTAGAAAGATATTGTGTAAATTTGGTTTTGTCATGGAATATCTTGGTTTCTCCATCTACTTTAATTGAGGGTTTTGCAGGATACAGTAACCTGGGCTGGCATTTGTGTTCTCTTAGGGTCTGTATGACATCTGTCCAGGATCCTCTGGCCTTCATAGTTTCTGGCCAAAAGTCTGGTGTGATTCTGATAGGTCTGCCTTTATATGTTACTTGACCTTTTTCCCTTACTGCTTTTAATATTCTTTCTTTATTTTGTGCATTTGGTGTTTTGACTATTATGTGATGGGAGGTGTTTCTTTTCTGGTCCAATCTATTTGGAGTTCTGTAGGCTTCTTGTATGCCTATGGGTATCTCTTTTTTTAGGTTAGGGAAGTTTTCTTCTAAGATTTTGTTGAAGATATTTACTGGTCCTTTGAGCTGGGAGTCTTCACTCTCTTCTATACCTATTATTCTTAGGTTTGATCTTCTCATTGAGTCCTGGATTTCCTGTATGTTTTGGACCAGTAGCTTTTTCCGCTTTACATTATCTTTGACAGTTGAGTCAATGATTTCTATGGAATCTTCTGCTCCTGAGATTCTTTCTTCCATCTCTTGTATTCTGTTGGTGAAGCTTGTATCTACAGCTACTTGTCCCTTCTTTTGGTTTTCTATATCCAGGGTTGTTTCCATGTGTTCTTTCTTGATTGCTTCTATTTCCATTTTTAATTCCTTCAACTGTTTGATTGTGTTTTCCTGGAATTCTTTCAGGCATTTTTGCGATTCCTCTCTGTAGGCTTCTACTTGTTCTCTAAGGGAGTTCTTCACGTCTTTCTTGAAGTCCTCCAGCATCATGATCATATATGATTTTGAAACTAGATCTTGCTTTTCTGGTGTGTTTGGATATTCCATGTTTGTTTTGTTGGGAGAATTGGGCTCCGATGGTGCCATGTAGTCTTGGTTTCTTTTGCTTGTGTTCCTGTGCTTGCCTCTCGCCATCAGATTATCTCTAGTGTTACTTTGTTCTGCTATTTCTGACAGTGGCTAGACTGTCCTATAAGCCTGTGTGTCAGGAGTGCTGTAGACCTGTTTTCCTGTTTTCTTTCAGCCTGTTATGGGCACAGAGTGTTCTGCTTTCAGGTGTGTAGTTTTTCCTCTCTACAGGTCTTCAGCTTCCTGTGGGCCTGTGTCTTGAGTTCACCAGCTAGGTCACTTGCAGCAGAAAAGTTGGTCTTATCTGTGGTTCCGAGGCTCAAGTTCGCTCGCAGGGTGCTGCCCACGAGCTCTTTGTGGCGGCAGCAACCGGAAGATCTGCGCCACCCTTTCCGGGAGCTTCAGTGCACCAGGGTTCCAGATGGTGTTTGGTGTTTTCCTCTGGCGTCAGAGATGTGTGCAGTGTGCAGTCTCTTCTGGTTTCCCAGGCGTGTCTGCCTCTCTGAAGGTTTAGCTCTCCCTCCCACGGGATTTGGGTGCAGAGAACTGTTTATCCGGTCTGTTTCCTTTAGGTTCTGGCGGTCTCTCAGGCGCAGGGGTCCTGCCGCTCCTGGGCCCTCCTCTACGGGATCCCAGAGGCCTTATACAGTTTCCTCTTGAGCCAGGGATGTGGGCAGGGGTTGGCAGTGTTGGTGGTCTCTTCCGCTCTTCAGCCTCAGGAGTGCCCACCTGACCAGGCGGTGAGGTCTCTCTCCCACCGGGTTTGGGAGCAGAGAGCTGCTGCGGGCCGGGATCCGTGGGTTTGGGACTTCCGGTAAACACAGGAAGTGCCCAGTCCTAGAGGAATTCTGCCTCTGTTTGTCCCGAGTTCACCAGGCAGGTCACTTGCAGCAGAAAAGTTGGTCTTACCTGTGGTCCCAAGGCTCAAGTTTGCTTGCGGGGTGCTGCCCACGAGCTCTCTCCAGAAACCTATTTTCAAATTCAGTATACTACTGCCTCTCAAGGCTGTCTCCTTCCATTGCTCTGCTGATATATTCCCTTCTATTCACTCTCAGTAGTAGGCTCTGCTTGTTACTTAAAACAGTGACTTTCTAAAAGAGGAATATGAGCTATTCATACTTGTACTTGACATACTTAGCACAGCACCTGGCACACATTAGGTGCTCATTAAATGCTAGTGGTAACAAACACATTTTAGCTCCTTAACTATTTTAACATTGATGGAGTTTTTTTATTGTTTAGGAACAGTAAACCTAATAGGTTTTCCTTAGTCAAAATGCCTTTAAGAGTGTGGAAATGGGGGTCCAGTTTGTGGCACCCACCGTCATTCCCAGCACTAAGGAAGCAGAGGCATGTGGACTACTATGAATTGGTAGCCATGATGGTCTACAAAGAAACTTCCAGAGTAGGTGGAAATAACATAATAAGCCACTCAGAGTAGAATAAACTTCAATATGTGTGAACATTCATACATATTGTGTATGTGTATGTGTATATGTATATGTTTATCTATACTTAAAAGTTACACAGAGTTTTGTTTTGTGTGTAGTATGTATTTGTGTGCGTGAGTATACTATAGGTCAACAGTAGGTATCTTCCTTAGTTGATCTCCTGATTATTTTTTCTAACAATTAAATTTTCCTATTATTTTAATGGTTTTGTGTGTACTTATGTATGTGTCTCTGTGTGTTTATGTGTGTATGTGTATATTTGTGTGTGTGAATGTGTGTGTGCATGTGTCTGCATGCATGTGTGCATGTGTGTGCTTGCATGTGTGTGTATGTGCGTGTGTATGTGCATGTGTGTGCACATTAGTGCAGGTGCCTTCAGTGGCCAGATGCGTCAAATTATCCTTGACCTGAAGATACAGGAGATTGTGCTTGGAACCAGAGTCAGGTTATTTGGAGGAACAATCCATGCCCCTATCTGGTAAGCCATTTCTCTAGCTCCTTCCCCCTTATCTTCTGAGACACTCTTGGGCATGTGATCACAGCTGCCGATTGTGCAGGACTAGACTAATAATGCTGTATCCAGAGGACAGCATTTTTATACTACTACCCTGTATTCTCTTAGGCTTTTCAACCATCACCTGCAATGTTCCCTGGGCCTTGGAGGTACTAATGGTCTCCAAGAAGAATCTGATGTGCTGCTAGTTAAACAGGCTTTCAAAGTGACTTCTAAATACTTCTGTCTAAACCATGTACTGGCTCATCACTCTGCTTGTGGTTTCAGAAAGAGAAGACAATGGACCTGTCCTCTGCCCTTGATGTTATGAGTTTCACTTAACTTTTTACTATTGGGAAGCACCAGTAAAGATGGTCATTTTGCTAAAAAGGGACTTGCCCTAGTTATATAATAGGTCATTTGGCCTCTTTTGACATTAGCAATCTAGTTAGACCTGGCACACTTTTCATCAGAGAGCATGTATAATATTCTTCTCACTGCTTAGTTGCAGTTGTACCTCTTATTATCTAATCATATAAAATTCCATGTTTTTTTCATTTTGATCTATAGACTTGGTAATATGACCATACATATCCACACATGTAGACAGTACACATTAATATGCCTACTTCCTTTAACTGTATCCTTATGTTTACCAGAATAAGATAGCTCTCAGAAGTGTAAGAGGGACGTAGTGCTTTTTTTCCCATAGCTTGCAAATTTCTATGTGTTTAAACAAGTTATACATAGGTAAGTTCTAACGTCTGTGATTTCCAAAAGATGAACATAAGCTATATCTCTAGGCTTGAGGAGTTCACAGTCTTTTAAAGAGGAGATTTATTCATGAAATATTCAGGAGAAAATGCCATACTCCCATACAACATTTTGTGTTAGAATCACAGAGTCTAAGAACTAAGACTGCATAAAAACCTAAGAAAGAAAAGACAAGGACAGAGGTTTCTTCAGTAGCAAGGCTAGTTTACCTCTGAAAGCTACTTAAAGTTTAAATGCTTAAAGAGGAGACAGGGTGGACGGGGCAGGAGGGCACATCACACAGTCACTGTTTCAGGTACGCCTTCCAGATTTTTCCATATTCTGACTGTTTCATCCTCTTCGACTTTAATGATAAAGATCCTTTGCCTTCCTCAAATAGATTCTGAGTTATGAGTACTATGGGCAGATATATACAAACAATTTCCCTCTGTAGCAAATTATAGGTTAAACTACACTTGTTTCTCTATATCTATTGCTTGCCAAATAAGGTGTGGTTTTCCCTTCAAGTCCCATTTCCTTGCCATTGTTGCTCCAAAATTCCAACTTCTTCTCACTTCTGTTTATGTACATATTGTCATTCCCTGAGACATTTTCTAGTAATTTCTGTTCTCTGTATGACACCAGTGACATTCCCTCATGGATTTCTTTATTTATTTATATATTTATATATTTATTTAATATATGCATTTATTAAGGGAAAACAATAAAAATGGAGCTGCGTTGTAAGCAAGCAATAGTAAGTGTTCAAACACGGGTTCTGGGAACTGACCTTTGGCTCCGTGGAAGAGCAGCAAGTGCTGTTCACTTCTGAACCGTCTCCAGTCTCTGCATTGACATTTGTTTGACAGTTGTTAGTCAGGTGTTTTCCCTATATCTGCTGGACTATGAGGATGTCTCCCCAAAGGTTCTACCTAGAACCTCAAGAGATAAATCCCTTTCTTTTTAACAATACTCTTTAACTTTAGCTATGACCAATCACAATTCCTTACCAACGGGTGGTATATTTTACAACTCCTGTAAGGTTTAAATGTACATACATAGGTGCCATTGCTTTAAAATGTCAAAAACACTTTCAAAACTGATTGAGTATATTGGTTTTAACCTAGTCAGGTAATAGAACTTTCTGTGTTGTTAAGTAAATTGAGTTTATTCTTGGTTGCTAGTTCTTTCTGCTACTGGTGACTAATTTCATTAGGATCAGGGCTAGACCTCATTTACTTGTTTAATCTCCTCAGAGCTTTGCTTAGGAGAGCTGCTCATTCAATATTTCAGTGTATCGAATATTGGCTTACTTTATTTTGAATTTTATTTATTTATTTATTTTGTGATTGTTTTACCTCTTACAATTAAGTAATTCTTCAGGTATAATTCCATCTCATACAGGAAAAATGAGACTCAAAACAATTACATAATTAGCTGAAGATCAAACAGGAACAAGTGATGATGAAATAATTCAGTTAGATTGTTTTCCCTAAACAATTTTATATTTCTCTTTCTTTTTCACTTGAGAACCCTCAAGGATAGGTCTTACTAATGATCTGACTGTATGGGAAAGTATATTCATATGCTTCCAGGGGGGTAATTCTCATACTAACCATGTAGTCACTACTACTACTACTACTACTACTACTACTACTACTACTACTAATAATAATAATAATAATAATAATGATTATATAATAATGTTGGATATATAATATATGTTGGATAATTGGAAGAGAGGGTAATTAACAATGATGTTTATCCTCTTCTGATAGAGTGGTTTTCTTCTTTGTGGAAAAAGTTTGATGGGAACCCATGGCAGCTGGATGTAAGCAAAGAAGCTAAGGGATCTTACTGTGGTCAGAATATGATACATCTCTCATGTGTTAAAGACTTGATCTTTGACTCCTAGCACTATTGAAAGGAGTTGGAATCTTTGGGCTTTACCTACAATATCACAGATTAATCTGCTCATGGATCCATGGTCTGATACTGGTCCTGGGCAGTGGTAGAAAGTGTGAGGTCAGGCCAAATACAAGGCAGGGGGTGACAGGGGTCATAACATGTGAAATTATCTGTCTCTGTCCTATTTCTCTCAGTGTTTCCCAGTTGCAAGCAGATTCTTCTAACCCTTGCTCCTGTCCTGGCTTGCTATAGACCACGCAGTAGAGTCAAGGTATTATAGACTGAAACTGTGAAGAAAAGTCTATCCTTGAAGTTGTTTCTCCCAGGCATTTAGTTACAGAGATGAAAAGCTGATAAATACAATCCTGATGGCAAAGTACAGCAGGGGCTGACTGATTAGTCTTTTCTTATCCACCTATGTGTGAGACCGGTTACTATGGAGACATCAGGAAGCAAAGCCTGGTAAGAACAGGTCTGTTCCTATTGGAACTGTGTTCATTTCTATGATTCAGTTATGTAGCACAACAGTATTTGAGAAAGCACAGGTCAAAAAGGTTACAAATAATTAAATAGCATTGCCATTCTTTTTATATATTTCCCAGATGATCCCTCCTGTAGGTTAAGGAAACATTCCTTTGTGAATAAACAGCTGACACGTGATGATAGAGTGAAGGACAAGTTCTTGACCTTGAGCCTGACACTGCTGAAGCAAAACACAGGAAAACCAGGAATATGACCTTCTGTACCAATGGTATTTTTTTGTATACCAACACTGGGATCTTTGATTGTTCATATTCTCATCTTTATTGAAGATGAATAGAATCTTCCATGGGAAGGTTTTCTCCTATTCTCTATCCCTCAGCCTCCTTTTTCTTTGCCCACTATTTCTGTCTGAAAAAAAAAATATACCTTATGGAATTTAGATAGGAAATAAATGTTAACAGGATAAATGAGAAAAGGTAGATTGTAAATGCCTGGTTTCTATTTTGCCAGTTTGTGGAAAGAGTCTAAAATCATGTTAGTAGTATATGTTTTATTATTCCAGGTAAAAGAAAAAGACTGATAAAAATGAACCATTGTGAAAGCCATCTAGATTCTCCATGAGGAAAACGGACTATGTCAAGGACAAGGAGCCATGCTGATGCTTGTGGCTTTTTGTGGATATGCTGATGTACAGTGATATTTGAGGTCAGAGCTCTAGATTTGTTGGGCCAATCAAGGAGTTGCTTGGCAAATCAATCTATAAGAAGCATGGAAAATCATTAAAAGCAAACCAGAAATGATACCAGTTTGCATATCCACATATAATTTCTTGCATCATTGTGAAAATGTAAAAGAATCCTTTGCTTCCTATAGTAGATGGTGTACTTAAGTGAAACTGTAAGAAGTAGAAGAATAAAAAAAGAAACAAAACAAAGTGTTTCTGGCTAGCCATTACTATACTTTACTATAGAGTTGTTGAAGCAGTCTTGAAAAGCACATCAGAAGTCTGAAGGTGCTCTAAATTACCTTCCTGCCTGAGGTACTGATAGCACTCGCTCTTCTTTAGAAACTCTATTTTAGTTCCAGAAATAAATGGAGTAATTTTAGTTCTCTCAGTCAGGAAGAGGGACAAAGGTTCTAAGTGGGCAGCAACTACCTTTGTAGCGGAATATGGATGCGATTGATACAGGGCAAGCAGAGAGAACACTTAAAGGAAAGCAGGAGAATATTATGTGATGAGACACTAAATTATTGTTGTAAAAGTCTTAATAAAGACACATGACATCAAATGATTACTTCTGGCAAGACTGGTTAGACACACGTGCCAGGAATTTTTGAAATTTTAAAACAAAAGAAATAATAGAATCTGATTAATGCTCCTCTCATTTTTTCTTTTAAAAAATTATGTTGAAGAGAAGAGGAAGCACAAGGTCATTGGGTGTGCAATGCTCTTTATGAACAGCATTCTTTATGAACATATTCTCGCTCAGTTAATTTATTTTTGCTTCATATGAAGTTTTATTTTTAATGAAAGAAATATAAGTATATAGCTTAAAACTCCAAATGACACTGCAAGGCTGGCAAATGGCTCGATAATCTCCTATTTATATCTTCATTCCCTTGAGGGTGTTTTTTTCTGAGACTTTTAATTACATGCCTATATTAGTTCTTGATTTTTGTCAAGGGTTGACATTATTATAGATTTTCTATTATTAGAACTGGTGATTTTTTCCATCCGTTAGGCAACTTCCTTTACACGGACAATCTTATTTTATCTACCCTCTTAATATGTTTATAGAGATCACTCTAGATCAATTTTTATTTATCATATTAATCTGATGTAAGTACTGTCCACTGTTGAGACAATAAAATACAATGGTTGCATTTTGCCCTTGATATTTTATCTGCTTTTGATAATTGCTACATATGTTTCTGCACATGACTTTCTTTCTGTCTATAACTATTCAGTCCCCCAACTTTCACACTGAACTGCAAACTTTCTCTGAAGATACTTATTTCAAAAGGCTATCATTTTTATTACTGTTAAAACCATGTTCACATACATGCTGTCCTTTGTAGGCTTAAACTAAAGAGCAGATACAAAACTGCATACAGAAGACCATATCAACAATGCTTTTTTCAAAGGTCATGATCATATGGGCTCATTGACTGTGTTCACATCTGTGGACCTTTTCTTTGCTCTCACATTGCTTTCCCACAAAACATGCCACAAGTTTGTTATAGAGCACTGCAAGTCTGATAGGGAGTATTTTGGGTGGTAGACTTTACTGCCTCTCCACCATCTTGTTTCCCCAGCTACCACTCCCAGCTCTGACTTATAATATTACATGATGAATTTCTCCATAGCAAGAAACTTTTAACACTTGAGGAAGATATTTCTCTAGATTCAGGACATTTCTGAGTGCAACCACTCCTTGCAAAGATGTACTCTTAATGTCAGTCAGTTTGGGTTATTTTTCTCCAACATATCCAGGGCTTTGGCCTCCAGCGTCGCTGTGTAGGCAACCACACCAAGTCTCCTCACACATCTCCTCTTCTAATGCCCACTGAGCTGCATACCAGTCGCCATTACTGTCTGAATGTGGTCCAACTTTAAAGACAATAAAGTCCTCCTCTCCTTCCTAATTTTTCCAGAAGCCTCTACATTATTCTTAAATTTTAATGACTACGTTTACAGAGCTTGTGGAAATGCTCCGTGTTTATAATATGCTATAGTTAATTATAAAAACCTCTATTAAGCATTTTACATTACAAAGTTCACAAAAACTACCATAATTTTATCTCTATTAGTACATTTAATAAAAGCAGCCTAAGCATTATTTAAAACGTATTTGCAATACTGTAGACCTTAAGAGTAGCAATATTTATTATTTTGAAGAATCTTAAAAACACTAAAATTATTTTAAGTTATATATTTTTGTGAGACACTGGAGCAATATAAGTGAATATATATTTAATTTGTCCTTGAAAAATATATTAAACTGGTTAATGTGGATTAATTCTTTAAAAAATGTGAACAAAACCTTGTTAGTCAAGGTCAAACTTACCATCTACAGAGGAAATATGTTAGCTTGGTGTGCAAGCACTATTTCCTAGCAAATTTGAGAGTAGTGACTGTTTTAACCTACCATTATCTCTGTAAATAATGTTTTCTCAGAACCTAAGTTAATGGGGTAAGGCTTGGTGATCAGCTCATTAAAGTTCTAAATATAGAGCAAGTGATAAATGTGGTGTCAGAATTCCTAGGCAAAGGCAGTGCCAGTAAAGCTAAGAGTGATCAATGCCCAGTTACAGCATCAAGACACTGAGGTCATTTAATGACACCCTTATCTACTAATTACTCCTTCCCTTGGATTAAGATTACTATACCTTCAATGAGAACTCCTTTATGATTATTCGTCTTTGCTTAATTCTTGGTTGATGTGACATGAATTCAATCATCAAGTCTATAACAATCTTTTCTTTCAAGTAAAAAAATTTGAGAGTACATTTACTACAGCAATTTATTATAGAAGTCTATCTTAACATGTTTCAATTCTGTTGGAAGATGTTAGTGTAGCACATTGATATCAATGAGTTTTGTTTTGATGAGTTTTTCTGATTCTATGAGCTCTGGGAAATTTTAAAAATGTACACTTTTTTTTGGAGTGCATATTAGTAAATGAGTTAGGTGATAAAGTTCAGCAGAATTGGGATTGAATACCAAGTCTACCATGTATTAGGCTTATTGCCCAGGGGGAGTCAAATACCCCAAGATTATGTATATTATGTATTATGTATTATTTACAACAGGTGAAAAGCCACCCATCTCCCCAAGAATGAAGTTTCTTTTTTTTTCTTTTTTGGAGCTGGGGAACTGAACCCAGGACCTTACTCTTGCTAGGCAAGCACTCTACCATGAGCTAAATCCCCAACCCCAAGAGTGAAGTTTTTTTATGGCACTGCTCTATTCACCTGTGGAGAGTTTTATGTAGTGCACATGATCTAGCATGATCTAGACAGTCTGTCAGCATTGTATTATTTCCAACTGCCAAAGAATCAAAAAAGATGAATTCATAAAGGTAAAAATCTTAAAACAAAATGTTTAATTGGCCTGATTTACAGTTCCTCATGACTGAAAGCTAATGCATTTATTTCTCAAGTCTAGCTGTCTCTAAAGAGTATATAAATTTTCATAAGGTTTTAAGTGTTTAGATCATTTTTTTCTCACTACCTAGCAGAGGGAAAGCATATATGACAGAAACAACTAGGGAACATTTTCAACTTTTTTTTTTGTTTACATAGTTTAATATTTGGGGGGATGTAGTTAAGTTTCACATCATGTGATTTAGCTCAGCGTGATGCATGTGACAAGGAGCATGGAGTAGTCAGGTACCATATACTGAGTACTCTGGATGACTGTTAAAACATGGGCCTGTACCTCTGGGCATGATCTGTGTCTAAATCAAGCAATGTTTCCCTACAGCTCTCTCTGGTACAGAAAGCTGGCAAGCAGTCTGTGTTGTGACTTAACGTTTTCAACTTTTATCCTCTACAGTCTCCATGTAAGGGATTCTGATTGACCATGTATCTCCAGTCAAAATTCAGTTTCCAGCCCAAGAAGGAAAATTCTGAAAATGAATCTCTTTAAGATATTTGTGAAGTCACATCTTAGGAGTATGAAATGTTTTATAGCTATACTTGCTTCCAATTATGTTTAAACAAATCAGTTTCTTTCACTAATTTCATGATTTAAGTCATTATGTACTATCATAAATAATTATTCAAGTTTAATATATCTATCCTAAAGCTATAAAAATTGCAAAGTTTAAGGAGAAAGATAAGTGCAAAAAAAACCCCACATTTTTTCAAAATTTGACATGACAGTAACTGGAAAAATGATCCTGTCTCTTCACCATGTTCAGATGACATCACAATGCTAAAATAAATTCACTCTTTTAGTCAGTGTGTGAATCATACAATTTCTGGTTTAAAAAATTACTTTTGTTGCACTTGCCTCTTTGAGTTTTCGTCATGATGAAAAGCACTCTTTGAG
The DNA here is from genome assembly GCF_021556685.1 of Rattus norvegicus. NCBI lineage: Eukaryota > Metazoa > Chordata > Mammalia > Rodentia > Muridae > Rattus > Rattus norvegicus. The sequence goes on along the minus strand of NC_141551.1, from coordinate 11,241,281 downwards.
CTATTATGTTTGAAGTTCACTTTGACATAACTGTATGATCTTATCTAATCCTATCAATTTTATTAGAGGGTTCCTCTTGACAAAATAGGATTGGATTTATGACCTACTACATGAGACAGAATCCATTCCCAACCCTGCCTACGTGGCAAGAGCCTGAGACTAGATAGCCCAGGGACATAGGTTAAAATCAAACACTACTGCTGTACTAAAGGATGGCTACAGTAAAATGACTCCAAATGACATCCTGTTTTATTCATAGGTTAGAGCCTTGCTCAGCCATTATCAGAGAAGATGCAGAAGATAGAAACAAATATGGAAACCTGCAGCTAGACAATTAACAGAGAGTGACAGACCTTGGAATATTCTGTCCTTATTGGATATCAAATACTTTTCCTCAGTATTCAGAGAACCTTGCAGAAAAGGAGGCAGAGACACTGTCAGAATTTCCTTTGTAGGAATAGTCAAGTAACTAAAAAGAAATCATTTGATAAAAACCTCACTTTTGTATTATTTTTATATGTTTTGGACAGAATAGGATACTTAGTCTTCATGTTTATGATCTTCCACCCCTATTGTTAAAACAAATGAAAAATTTAAAAGGAAAGATTACCTTAGGGTATTTTCCCTCTATCTCTTAAAAATAATTTTATTCAACAAATAAATGCATTTACATTCTCAGTGGCACACTTTTCTATAACAGATTCCTTTCTCTCAGAGAATGTTTTCTTTTGTATCCTTTTAAAGACTATATTCTGACTGTAAAAAGGAGCTTTTTCAGCATATTTCTTCTGCTCTGTAGAACATTGAATCTCCTTTGTGATTCTCTGTTTTTTTATCTGACTCCAAATAAAAGAGTGCTCATTCATGATGACTTTTAACACGTAGATAAATACTTGGAAAGTGATTTTCTACAACTTTTAAAACACCAGCTGTCTCTACGTGTGATGTCACTGTATTCACATACACAGAGAACGAATGAAATGTGTTTAAGCTTACTCCTTATTACTCCTTTCTAACTCCATATTCTCCGAGACACCTTCTCCTAATTTCAAGCCTGCATAAAATTTTTTGTTTTGAATGAGAATGACCCCCATAGGATTGTGTATTTGAACCCTTTATCCCCAACTTGTAGAATTATTTGGGAATGCTTAAAGAGTATGGCTTGGTTGGAGGAGATGTGTTGCTAGGAGTTTGGTTTGAGGTCCAAAACACGAATGCAATTGCAAGTGTTGTCGATTTCTGTCTCCTATGCATAGACCAGGATGTGAGCTGAGCACTCAGCTATTCCTACTACCATGTTGTTGCTCCAGCATCCTGAATGACAGTTCTTTGAAACTTTAAGCTAAATGAATGCTATGTTGTATAAGCTGCTAGGTTCATGATATTTTGTCACAGCAATAGAAAAGTAATTAATTAACACACTGTATCCCATTAGCACTGCCTAATTATACTTGGGTCATCTACTAGAACTTTGAAAACTATCCATGTCAATATCGTTAATGAAAAATAATTCTCCATTCCTCAGCAACTATTCGTCAACAGTACCTCCTTGGTATGGTGTGGAGCATTAGATAATCTTATTTAAAACATGGATACCAGAATTTTGGATGTTTTGAACATCTGCATGGTTTTTCCTGGTAACCCCAGCTACTGTGAGCTTGTGTCAACAATGTCATATCTACATGACAGTCTTTCACAAAAATCACCTATATCTTATGGACAGTTCTTTTCTCCTCCTCCTTTTTTGGTGATATCTCTGAACCTCAATGGTAGTAGAGGTTAATATAGATGTAAAGTTGGATATACAATTTCTTATCATGAGGACTTGGGCAAATTATATATCTATCTTTCTGTTGTCTTCTGTTCACTGTGAGAAGAAGCATCTCTAACCAAGGTTGAGAACAGACAAGGTCTATAATACATGGAAATAATCCCATTCACAACACACACACACACACACACACACACACACACACACACACACACTCACTGTGGGCTGGGAATAAATCTAACAAAGGAAACAAAAGATTTCTACAATGAAAATTTTAAGAAAGTGAAGAAAGAAATTGAGGAAAATACTAGGACATAGACAAACAGCCCATAATCATGATTTGGAAGCAATAATGTTGTGAAAAATATCTGCCTTATCAACATCTATCCAAAGATAGAATGTTTTCCCAGTTAAAATTGCAACAGCATTTTTCATGGATGTAGAAAATAAGTCAAGAATTTTAGGTAGATGTAGAAAAGACCAAGAATAACCAAATAAATCCTTATAAAAACAAATAATGCTTCCAGTTTCTGCCTGTGCCCAGAGCTGACCCTGGGACACAGATCTCTATACCCAGATCCTGCTGGGAGAAAGCTCTTCTCTAGGAATGCAGACACACAGCCTTACAGGAGGGTCAAGCCACTGTTGGAGACAGCAAGACCAGCTAACACAAGAGATAAGCAGATGGTGGGGTGGGGGGTGAGGGGGAGCAACAGAAACCAAGGCCACATGGCATCAATGGGAACCAGTTCACCCACTGCAGCAAGCGCTGGGCAATGCAGCACACCAGAAAAGCAAGATTTTGATTTAAAACTGCAACTCATGATGATGTTTGAGGACTTTAAGAAGGGCATAAATAACTCCTTTAAAGAAGGACAACACAGGAAAGTAGGTTAGAAGCCCTTAATGAGGAAACATAAAAATCCCTTAAAGAATTACAGGAGGGATAAACAGTTCTCTGCACCCAAATCCCGTGGGAGGGAGAGCTAAACCTTCAGAGAGGCAGACACGCCTGGGAAACCAGAAGAGACTGCACTCTGCGCACATCTAGACGCCAGAGGAAAACACCAAACGCCATCTGGAACCCAGGTGCATGGAGGCTCCCGGAAAGAGTGGCGCAGATCTTCCCGGTTGCTGCCGCTGTGGAGAGGACTTAGGCAGTACCCCACGAGCAAACTTGAGCCTTGGAACCACAGGTAGGACCAACTTTTCCCCTGCAAGAAACATGCCTGGTGAACTCAGGACACACAGAGGCAAAATTCCTCTAGGACCGGGCACTCCCTGTGTTTACCGGAAGTCCCACACCCGAGGATCCTGGCCCGCAGCAGCTCTCTGCTCCCAAACCCCGTGGGAGAGAGACCTCACCGCCTGGTCAGGTGGGCACTCCTGAGGCTGCAGAGTGGAGGAGACCACCAACACTGCCCACCCCTGCCCACATCCCTGGCCCAAGTGGAAACTGTATAAGGCCTCTGGGTTCCCGTAGGGGAGGGCCCAGCAGCGGCAGGACCCCTGCACCTGAGACACCGCCGGAACCTGAAGGAAACAGACCAGATAAACAGTTCTCTGCACCCAAATCCCATGGGAGGGAGAGCTAAACCTTGAGAGAGGCAGACACGCCTGGGAAACCAGAAGAGACTGAACTCTGCGCACATCCAGACGCCAGAGGAAAACACCAAACGTCATCTGGAACCCTGGTGCACAGAGGCTCCCGGAAAGAGCGGCACAGATCTTCCTGGTTGCTGCCGCCACGGAGAGGACTTAGGCAGTACCCAACGAGCAAACTTGAGCCTCCAGACCACAGTTAGGACCAACTTTTCTGCTGCAAGTGACCTGCCTGGTGAACTCCAGACACAGGCCCACAGGAACAGCTGAAGACCTGTAGATAGGAAAAACTACATGCCCGAAAGCAGAACACTCTGTCCCCATAACTGGCTGAAAGAAAACAGGAAAACAGGTCTACAACACTTCTGACACACAGGCTTATAGGACAGTCTAGCCACTGTCAGAAATAGCAGAACAAAGTAACACTAGAGATAATCTGATGGCGAGAGGCAAGCACAGGAACGCAAGCAACAGAAACCAAGACTACATGGCATCATCGGAGCCCAATTCTCCCAACAAAATAAAAATGGAATATCCAAACACACCAGAAAAGCAAGATCTAGTTTCAAAATCATATTTGATCATGATGCTGGAGGACTTCAAGAAAGACGTGAAGAACTCCCTTAGAGAACAAGTAGAAGCCTACAGAGAGGAATCGCAAAAATCCCTGAAAGAATTCCAGGAAATCCTAAATAAACGAGTAGAAACCCATAGAGAGGAGACACAAAAATCCCTGAAAGAATTCCAGGAAAACACAATCAAACAGTTGAAGGAATTAAAAATGGAAATAGAAGCAATCAAGAAAGAACACATGGAAACAACCCTGGATATAGAAAATCAAAAGAAGAGACAAGGAGCTGTAGATACAAGCTTCACCAACAGAATACAAGAGATGGAAGAGAGAATCTCGGGAGCAGAAGATTCCATAGAAATCATTGACTCAACTGTCAAAGATAATGTAAAGCGGAAAAAGCTACTGGTTCAAAACATACAGGAATTCCAGGACTCAATGAGAAGATCAAACCTAAGGATAATAGGTATAGAAGAGAGTGAAGACTCCCAGCTCAAAGGACCAGTAAATATCTTCAACAAAATCTTAGAAGAAAACTTCCCTAACCTAAAAAAAAGAGATACCCATAGGCATACAAGAAGCCTACAGAACTCCAAATAGATTGGACCAGAAAAGAAACACCTCCTGTCACATAATAGTCAAAACACCAAATGCACAAAATAAAGAAAGAATATTAAAAGCAGTAAGGGAAAAAGGTCAAGTACCATATAAAGGCAGACCTATCAGAATCACACCAGACTTTTCGCCAGAAACTATGAAGGCCAGAAGATCCTGGACAGATGTCATACAGACCCTAAGAGAACACAAATGCCAGCCCAGGTTACTGTATCCTGCAAAACTCTCAATTAACATAGATGGAGAAACCAAGATATTCCATAACAAAACCAAATGTACACAATATCTTTCTACAAATCCAGCACTACAAAGGATAATAAAGGGTAAAGCACAACATAAGGAGGCAAGCTATACCCTAGAAGAAGCAAGAAACTAATCGTCTTGGCAACAAAACAAAGAGAAGAAAAGCACACAAACATAACCTCACATCCAAATATGAATATGACAGGAAGCAATAATCACTATTCCTTAATATCTCTCAACATCAATGGCCTCAACTCCCCAATAAAAAGACATAGATTAACAAACTGGATACACAACGAGGACCCTGCATTCTGCTGCCTACAGGAAACACACCTCAGAGACAAAGACAGACACTACCTCAGAGTGAAAGGCTGGAAAACAACTTTCCAAGCAAATGGTCAGAAGAAGCAAGCTGGAGTAGCCATTCTAATATCAAATAAAATCAATTTTCAATTAAAAGTCATCAAAAAAGATAAGGAAGGACACTTCATATTCATCAAAGGAAAAATCCATCAAGATGAACTCTCAATCCTAAATATCTATGCCCCAAATACAAGGGCACCTACATACGTAAAAGAAACCTTACTAAAGCTCAAAACACACATTGCACCTGACACAATAATAGTAGGAGATTTCAACACCCACTCTCATCAATGGACAGATCATGGAAACAGAAATTAAACAGAGACATAGACAGACTAAGAGAAGTCATGAGCCAAATGGACTTAACAAATATTTATAGAACATTCTATCCTAAAGCAAAAGGATATACCTTCTTCTCAGCTCCTCATGGTACTTTCTCCAAAATTGACCATATAGTTGGTCAAAAAACGGGCCTTAACAGGTACAGAAATATAGAAGTAATCCCATGCGTGCTATCAGACCACCACGGCCTAAAACTGGTCTTCAATAACAATAAGGGAAGAATGCCCACATATACGTGGAAATTGAACAATGCTCTACTCAATGATAACCTAGTCAAGGAAGAAATAAAGAAAGAAATTAAAGACTTTTTAGAATTTAATGAAAATGAAGGTACAACATACCCAAACTTATGGGACACAATGAAAGCTGTGCTAAGAGGAAAACTCATAGTGCAGTGTGCCTGTAGAAAGAAACAGGAAAGAGCATATGTAAGCAGCTTGACAGCACACCTAAAAGCTCTAGAGCAAAAAGAAGCAAATACACCCAGGAGGAGTAGAAGGCAGGAAATAATCAAACTCAGGGCTGAAATCAACCAAGTAGAAACAAAAAGGACCATAGAAAGAATCAACAGAACCAAAAGTTGGTTCTTTGAGAAAATCAACAAGATAGATAAACCCTTAGCCAGACTAACAAGAGGACCCAGAGAGTGTGTCCAAATTAACAAAATCAGAAATGAAAAGGGAGACATAACTACAGATTCAGAGGAAATGCAAAAAAATCATCAGATCTTACTATAAAAGCCTATATTCAACAAAACTTGAAATTCTACAGGAAATGGACAATTTCATAGACAAATACCAGGTACCGAAGTTAAATCAGGAACAGATAAACCAGTTAAACAACCCCATAACTCCTAAGGAAATAGAAGCAGTCATTAAAGGTCTCCCAACCAAAAAGAGCCCAGGTCCAGACGGGTTTAGTGCAGAATTCTGTCAAACCTTCATAGAAGACCTCATACCAATATTATCCAAACTATTCCACAAAATTGAAACAGATGGATCACTCCCAAATTCCTTCTATGAAGCCACAATTACTCTTATACCTAAGCCACCAAAGACCCAACAAAGAAAGAAAACTTAAGACCAATTTCCCTTATGAATATCGATGCAAAAATACTCAACAAAATTCTGTCAAACTGAATCCAAGAGCACATCAAAACAATCATCCACCATGATCAAGTAGGCTTCATCCCAGGCATGCAGGGATGGTTTACTATACGGAAAACCATCAACGTGATCGATTATATAAACAAACTGAAAGAACAAAACCACATGATCATTTCATTAGATGCTGAGAAAGCATTTGACAAAATTCAACACCCCTTCATGATAAAAGTCCTGGAAAGAATAGGAATTCAAGGCCCATACCTAAACATAATAAAAGCCATATACAGCAAACCAGTTGCTAACATTAAACTAAATGGAAAGAAACTTGAAGCAATCCCACTAAAATCAGGGACTAGACAAGGCTGCCTACTCTCTCCCTACTTATTAAATATAGTTCTTGAAGTTCTAGCCAGAGCAATCAGACAACAAAAGGAGGTCAAGGGGATACAGATCGGAAAAGAAGAAGTCAAAATATCACTATTTGCAGATGATATGATAGTTTATTTAAGTGATCCCAAAATTTCCACCGGAGAACTACTAAAGCTGATAAACAACTTCAGCAAAGTGGCTGGGTATAAAATTAACTCAAATAAATCAGTAGCCTTCCTCTACACAAAAGAGAAACAAGCCGAGAAAGAAATTAGGGAAACGACACCCTTCATAATAGACCCAAATAATATAAAGTATCTCGGTGTGACTTTAACCAAGCAAGTAAAAGATCTGTACAAAGAGAACTTCAAGACACTGAAGAAAGAAATTGAAGAAGACCTCTGAAGATGGAAAGATCTCCCATGCTCATGGATTGGCAGGATTAATATAGTAAAAATGGCCATTTTACCAAAAGCAATCTACAGATTCAATGCAATCCCCATCAAAATACCAATCCAATTCTTCAAAGAGTTAGACAGAACAATTTGCAAATTCATCTGGAATAACAAAAAACCCAGGATAGCTAAAACTATCCTCAACAATAAAAGGACTTCAGGGGGAATCACTATCCCTGAACTCAAGCAGTATTACAGAGCAATAGTGATAAAAACTGCATGGTATTGGTACAGAGACAGACAGATAGACCAATGGAATAGAATTGAAGACCCAGAAATGAACCCACATACCCATGGTCACTTGATTTTTGACAAAGGAGCCAGAACCATCCAATGGAAAAAAGATAGCATTTTCAGCAAATGGTGCTGGTTCAACTGGAGGTCAACATGTAGTAGAATGCAGATTGATCCATGCTTATCACCCTGCACAAAGCTTAAGTCCAAGTGGATCAAGGACCTCCACATCAAACCTGATACACTCAAACTAATAGAAGAAAAACTAGGGAAGCATCTGGAACACATGGGCACTGGAAAAAATTTCCTGAACAAAACACCAATGGCTTATGTTCTAAGATTAAGAATCGACAAATGGCATCTCATAAAACTGCAAAGCTTCTGTAAGCCAAAGGACACTGTGGTTAGGACAAATCGGCAACCAACAGATTGGGAAAAGATCTTTACCAATCCTACAACAGATAGAGGCCTTATATCCAAAATATACAAAGAACTCAAGAAGTTAGAGCGCAGGGAGACAAATAACCCTGTTAAAAAATGGGGTTCAGAGCTAAACAAAGAATTCACAGCTGAGGAATGCTGAATGGCTGAGAAACACCTAAAGAAATGTTCAACATCTTTAGTCATAAGGGAAATGCAAATCAAAACAACCCTGAGATTTCACCTCACACCAGTGAGAATGGCTAAGATCAAAAACTCAGGTGACAGCAGATGCTGGCGAGGATGTGGAGAAAGAGGAACACTCCTCCATTGTTGGTGGGATTGCAGACTGGTACAACCATTCTGGAAATCAGTCTGGAGGTTCCCCAGAAAATTGCACATTGAACTGCCTGAGGATCCAGCTATACCTCTCTTGGGCATATACCCAAAAGATGCCCAAACATATAAAAAAGACACGTGCTCCACTATGTTCATCGCACCCTTATTTATAATAGCCAGAAGCTGGAAAGAACCCAGATGCCCTTCAACAGAGGAATGGATACAGAAAATGTGGTACATCTACACAATGGAATATTACTCAGCTATCAAAAACAACGGCTTTATGAAATTCGTAGGCAAATGGTTGGAACTGGAAAATATCATCCTCTGTGAGCTAACCCAATCACAGAAAGACATACATGGTATGCACTCACTGATAAGTGGCTATTAGCCCAAATGCTTGAATTACCCTAGATGCGTAGAACAAATGAAACTCAAGACGGATGATCAAAATGTGAATGCTTCACTCCTTCTCTAAAAGGGGAACAAGATTACCTTTGGCAGGGAAGAGAGAGGCAAAGATTAAAACAGAGACTGAAGGAACTCCCATTCAGAGCCTGCCCCACATGTGGCCCATACATATACAGTCACCCAATTAGACAAGATGGATGGAGCAAAGAAGTGCAGACAGACAGGAGCCAGATGTAGATCGCTCCTGAGAGACACAGCCAGAATACAGCAAATACAGAGGCGAATGCCAGCAGCAAACCACTGAACTGAGAATAGGACCCCCGTTGAAAGAATCAGAGAAAGAACTGGAAGAGCTTGAAGGGGCTCGAGACCCCAAAAGTACAACAATGCCAAGCAACCAGAGCTTCCAGGGACTAAGCCACTACCTAAAGACTATACATGGACTGACCCTGGACTCTGACCTCATAGGTAGCAATGAATATCCTAGTAAGAGCACCAGTGGAAGGGGAAGCCCTGGGTCCTGCTAAGACTGAATCCCCAGTGAACTAGACTGTTGGGGGGAGGGCGGCAAGGGGGGAGGGTTGGGAGGGGAACACTCATAAGGAAGGGGAGGGTGGAGGGGGATGTTTGCCCAGAAACCAAAGAATAATTATTAAGTATTAAATTAATTTAAAAAAAAGAATGGGAGAGGTGAAGCCACTTGGCTCAAACTAATAAATAAATTAAAAGAAAAAGCTAGTGGGTACAGAAAAAAAAAAAAAGAAAGTGAATTAATTGAAAAGTTACCTGAAAAAAAAAAAAGAATTACAGGAAAACACAGCCAAACAGGTAAAGGAATTGAACAAAACAATCCAGGATCTATAAATAGAAACAGAAACAATAAAGAAATCACAAAGACAACCCTGAAGATAGGAAACCTAGGAAAGAGATCAGGAGTCATAAATGCAAGCATCACCAACAGAAAACAAAAGAGAGAAGAAAGAATCTCAGGGACAGAGGAGAAAAGAAACTAAATGGAGACACAGTAAAACTAAACAAAAATTATTAACCAAATGGATTTAACAGATATTTATAAAACATTTCATCAGAAAACATAAGAATATACCTTCTTCTCAGCACCTCATGGTACCTTCTCGAAACTTGACCATATAATTGGTCACAATAGGCCTCAACGAATACAAGAAGATTGAAATGATCCCATGCATCCTATCAGATCACCATGGACTAAGGTTGGTCTTTAATAACAACAAAAATAACAAAAGTCCCACATACACATGAAAGCTGAACAATGCTCTACTCAAGGATAATCTGGTCAAGGAAGCAATAAAGAAAGAAATTAAAGAGTTTTTAGAATTTATAAAAATCTCCTAAAAAAAAAACTGGAGAGAGGATACACTAGCAGCTTGTCAGGACAGATAAAAGCACTGGAGCAATAAGAAACAAATACACCCAAGAGGAGTAGACAGCAGGAAATAAACTCAGGGCTGAAATCAAGCAAGTAGAAACAAAAATAATGATACAAAGAATCAACAAAGCCAGGAGCTGGTTCTTTGAAAGAATCAACAAGATAGATAAACCCTTAGTCAGACTAACCAGAGGGCACAGAGAAAGTGTCCAAATTAACAAAATCAGAAATGAAAAGGGAGATATAACAACAGAAACTGAGGAAATCCAAAAAATCATCAGCTCCTATTACAAAAGCATATACTCAAGAAAATGGGAAAATCTTGAGGAAATGGACAATTTTCTAGACAGATACCAGGCACCAAAGTTAAATCAAGATTAGATAAACAACCTAAATATTCCCAGAACTCCTAAAGAAATAGAAGCTGTCATTAAAAGTTTCCCAACCCATAAAACCCTGGGACCAGATGGATTTAGTACAGAAATGTATCAGATGTTCAAAGAAGACCTAATACCAATACTCTTAAAACTATTCCACAGAATAGGAACAGAAGGAACATTACCCAAATCATTCTATGAAGCCACAATTATGCTTATACCTAAACTACACAAAGACCCAACGAAGTAAGAGAACTTCAGACCAATCACCCTTATGAACATTGATACAAGAATACTCAATAAAATTCTTGCAAAATGAATCCAAAACCACATCAAAACAATCATCCATCATGATCAAGTAAGCTTCATCCCAGGGTTGTAGGGATGGCTCTATATACAGATATCCATCAACGTAATCCACTATATAAACAAACTTAAAAACACCCCACATGATCATCTCATTAGATGCTGAGAAAGCATTTAACAAAATTCAACATGCCTTCATGTTAATAGTCTTGGAAAGATTAGGAATTCAAGGCCCATACCTAAACATAGCAAAAGGAATATAAAGCAAACCAGTAGCCAACATCAAATTAAATGGAGAGAAACTTGAAGCAATTCCACTAAAATTAGGGACTAGACAAGCTGCCTACTCTCTCCCTACTATAGTACTCGAAGTCCTAGCCAGAGCAATCAGATAATGAAAGGAGGTCAAAGGGTTACAAATTGGAAGGAAGAAGTCCAAGTATCACTATTTGCAGATGGTATGATAGTTTACTTAAGTGACCCCAAAATTCAACTAGAGAACTCCTAAACCTGATAAACAACTTCAGCAAAGTGGCTGGATATAAAATTGACTCAAACAAATCAGTATCCTTCCTCTACACAAAGTATAAACAGGCTGAGAAAGAAATTAAGAAACTCCACCCTTCACAATAGTCACAAATAACATAAAAAACCTTGGTGTGACTCTAACCAAGCAAGTGAAAATTTGTATGACAAGAATTTCAAGTCTCTGAAGAAAGAAACTGAAGATCTCAGAAGATGAAAAAATCTCACGTGCTCCTGTATTGGCAGGATTGATATAGTAAATATGGCCATTTTGCCAAAAGCAATCTACAGATTCAATGCAATCTTCATCAAATTGCAACGCAATTCTTCATAGAGTTAGAAAGAGCAATTTGCAAATTCATTTGGAATAACAAAAACCCAAGGATAGCAACAATTATCCTCAACAATAAAAGAATTTCTGGGGGAATCACCATCCCTGATCTCAAGCAGTGTAACAGAGCAATAGTGATAAAAAAACTGTATGGTATTAGTATAGAGACAAACAGGTAGATCAGTGGAATAGAAATAAAGATCCAGAAATGAACCCACTCACCTATGGTCACTTGATTGACAAAGGAGCTAAATCCATCCAGTGAAAAAAAGATATCATTTTCAATAAATGGTGCTGGTTCAAATGGCAGTCAGCATGTGGAAGAATGCAAATTGATCCATTCTTTTTGCCCTGTACAAACCTCAAGTCCAAGTGGATCAAGGACCTCTACATAAAACCAGATACACTAAAACAATTAGAAGAAAAAGTGGGGAAGAACCTCAAACACATGGGGACTGGGAAAAAATTCCAGAACAGACACTAATGGCTTATGCTCTAAGATCTAGAGTTGACAAATGGGACTTCACAAAATTGCAAAGCTCTGTAAGGCAAAGGACACTGTCATTAGGACAAAATGGCAACCAAAAGATTTCGAAAAGATCTTTACCAATCCTAGGCAAGGAGGTGGAGAAAGAAGAACACTCTTACATTGTTGATAAGATTGTAAGGTGGTAGGTACAACCTGTGGAAATCAGCCTGCAGGTTCCTCAGAAAATTGGACATAATACTACCTGAGTAGCCAACTATACTACTCCTAGGCATATGCCCAAAATATGCTCCAACATATAACAAGGACACATGCTCCACTATGTTCATAGCATTCTTATTTATAATAACCAAAAGCTGGAAAGAACCCAGATGCCCTTCAACAAAGGAATGAATACAGAAAATGTGGTACATCTACACAATGGAGTACTACTCAGCTATCAAAAACAACGACTTCATGAAATTCATAGGCAAATGGATGGAACTAGAAAATATCATCTTGAGTGAGGTAACCCAATTACAAAAAACACATACATGGTACGCACTTATTGACAAGTGGATATTAGTCCAAAAGCTCAGATTCCCCAAGATATAATCCACACACCACATGAAGCTCCAGAGGAAGTACAACCAAAGTTCTTAGAAAGGGGAATGAAAATATTTATAGGAGGGGATACAGGGACAAAGTTTGGAGCAGAGACTGAAGGAAAGGCCATTCAGGGACTTCTCTACCTGGGGATCCAGCCCCTATACATACAACCACCAAACCCAGTCACTATTGGGGATGCCAAGAGGTGTATGCTGATGGGAGCCTGATATAGCTGTGTCCTGAGAGGCCTTACCAAGAGCCTGACAAATACAGAGTTAGAGTTTTGCAGCCAACCATTGAACTAAGAACAGGGGTCCTCATTGGAGGAGTTAGACTGAAGCAGCTGAAGGGATTTGCAACCCCATAACAACAGTACTAACCAAACAGAGCTCCCAGGGACTAAACTGCCAACCATGGACAGACCCATGGCTCCAGCTGCATATGCAGCAGAGGATGGGCTTATTGGGAGGAGAAGCCCTTGATCTTGCCAAGGTTGGACTCCCCAACCCCCCGCCAGTGTAGGGGATTGTCAGGGAAGGTGGGAAGGTGTGGGTGGATGGGGAGGAACACCCTTATAGAAGAAGGGGGATGATATAAGGGGTGTAAGGATGGGAAACTGGGAAAGGGGATAACATTTGAAATGTAAAAAAAATCAAAAATTCATAAAAAAATACTGTAGAAGGTATAACCACACATTATTTCAAATTATACTGCAGAGCCATAGCAGTACAAACTTTTTGTTTCTGTTAGAAAAATAGATAGAAGGAAAGAATAAATTTGAAGACCTATAAATCTATAGGATTTATAAATCTCAGCAAAGACCGGTAACTAGTTTTTGACAAATATGCAAAAAAATACACAGTGGTATATTTTACCGGTAACTATTTTTTGTCAAATATGCAAAAATATACCATGAATAAATGGTACTGGATTTTAACATGCGGAAAGATGAAATTAGAACCTTAACTTTCATAATGCATAAACTTAATTCCAAATTGGCTAAGGAGCTGGACATAGTATTAGAGATATTGAAATTGCTTAAGGAAGAAGTAGCCATTAATTTATATGTGTAGTAGGGGCTTTTGAGTGGAATTCTGATTACACAGAGACTAATGTCAACAGTCAACACTAGGATCCTATGAAAATAAAAACTTTTCAAACAGCAAAGGAAATGGAATTGAATGAATAAGCAAACTACAGAGTGAGACCTTTGTTAGCTCTTTATTCAACAGAGAATGAGAATGTATATTATACAAATAACTATATAGACACACATTTAATTGATAAGTAACTCAAGGATAGGGTAAGGTACAACATGAATGGAAATTTCTATGAAGAAGGAATGAAATGTCCATAAAACTCTTAAAAAGTCTTTGTTCATCAGGGAAATGCAAATTAAAACCACACTAGGATTTTACCTCATTCTAGTTAGAATGACAGGAAAAAAAGAGACAGCAAATGTTGGTGTGTGGATATTATGAATTGGAAACTCTTTTCCACTGCTGCTGAAGGCATAAACCAGGACATCTACTTCTGAATCAGTCTGGAAGTCTTTCATAAACTAAAAATAGAACTGGTATATAGATCAGCTATGCCTTTCCTAATCTTATACCCACTCAACTTCACATACAAATATACAGACTCTTTTATATCTATGTTCACTGGCGCTTTATTTACCATAGCTAGGGAATAGAATCCATGTTAATCAACAGATGGATGTATAAGAAACTGTGACAAGTACAAAAAATGATTATAATTCAACTGCAATTTTCAGGCAAACTCATGAAAGTAAAAGAATTATGCTGACTTAAAACTTTAAGACCAGTGGGACAAAGGTTCTGAGATCTCTCACATAAGTACCCTAGCTTCAAGTTGATTGTTTTGTGTCTTTTACTTGGAGCTCAGATAGAAGCTAAAAAAGTAGAAATGGACCTTTTGAGAGAGTATAGTAGAATATAGGCCAAACAGAAGTAATGCTATGGAACATAAGAGGCAGGAAGGCTTAAGCAAATGGTGCTGTGGGAGTATGACAAATCAGGAAATGAAGGGTGTGCCAAGCTAAAGAAAGGCAGTATGGAAAGGCATATGGAAATCTATTATCTTATAACCAAACTTAAAAACAAATAAGGTGAGAGATAGTAAAAGACATGTAAAAAATAAAAGGAATAAAATATTGAGGCTTCAACTATTAAGTAGAGAAGGGGCAGAGAAAATGGGAGAGAGGCAGTAGTGATGGATTAACCAAAACTATTGAAAAGTCTATGGAAAACCAGTAGTCAGTAAGCTGGTTTCAAAATACAATGAGCGAGGGGAGGGAGGAAGGGGGGAGGGAGGGAGGGGAGGAGGGAGGAAGGGGAGAGAGATTGGATGAGTTAACCACACAATAAGATATGAGCTGTTACAATGATCTCAATACAAGAAGTGAGGTACATCTCCTGTACAACCTATTGGCACAGAAGGTTCCAGAAGTTTCCACATAGCCAAGCTATTACTGTTGACTATCCACCATGGTTACTAGGTGGCAAGACTCTGTTGTTGAAGACACAGCACACTTGTGCCAAAGGACACAGGGATATTAATTTCCAACAGACTGAGAAACTTCCTACCTGATGGCTAGCTTCCATAATATTGGAACATACTATGCAAGAGTCTGTGGAAGAAAAAACAAACATGATCTTACCCAGACTGGGCCATTTACCTGCAATATTGACCTCTCAGTCAAGATATGCCTATTGGTAAAATAGTGTGTAGGGGGAATGTTAGGATCTAACTAAGCATTTTCTGATTGGATTTAAGGACTGATTTACAGGAGAGAATTTTGTGCCTGGAACTGTAATTCTTGTCAAGTGTCCGCAGCCATGAATTTGTAAGACTGAGGGTGTAACTTGCTATTATTATTTAGCTAAATTGCTGTGCTGTCAAATTGCCTTCTAAATAGTTACATTTTTATATTTTTTCATTTCTTTCTTTCTTTCTTTCTTTTTTTTTTTTTGGTTCTTTTTTTTTTCGGAGCTGGGGACCGAACCCAGGGCCTTGCGCTTCCTAGGCAAGCGCTCTACCACTGAGCTAAATCCCCAAGCCCATTTTTTCATTTCTTAAAGTTTCCAATTTTGATTTTTAAATTAACTTTTAGATATTCTTTGACTTTATTTTCGATAATATGATAATCAATGTTTGAGGAATTTACAAAACCCTTAAATATTATTTGACAGTATTATAGGCTTAGATTTTTTTCAAAACCTACTCTATTTAGGCTTATTAAACGCTTTAACCTCTTCTCTAGCCCACCAACCAAAGATAGAAGAAAAGAAGGTTAACAGAAAACATGTGTTGTGGACATGTTTAGAAGTAGTTCCTTGGGGGCAATTCCATTCTTTGTTGACAGGATACCAGTAGGCCAGCCCAATAGCAACACCAAGCATGAATCAGTAACTGTCACACAATCTAGCAGAAATAGCAGGTTCAGAGGAATTGGTAAAAGTCAGCAGAAGCAGCCAGAAGCAGCTGGAGTACCATGAGGAGTTATTTGGGGCATTTTTCTCTAAAAGTGAAAGACCAAAGTGAAGACCAATGAAGACCAGAGAAGACCAGTGAAGACCAGTGAGGCATTGCATGGCATAGCAATGTAAAAGTTTCTGTCCCTTCATTCTTTGTGGGGTTCCATTTGCATTCTTTCTAAACATCAAGGTCCATCTCAAATGCCTGTTTTCAGTAAAACGTCACAAGACCTCTTATAAGATAGCTTCCAGAAAAAAAAATCGCAACACAACTGAGTTGGTAAAGACATCAGAAACTTCTACTTTACAATTGTCTCAATGTGCTTTATATTTGTTCCTTTAGATAAGAGGCCAAGAAAATATTTAGCATTTGACAAGCATTACCAAGTATGGAGATGGTGTCTAGTGTAGACTGGGACTAGTGTTTTTCTCTGCTTAGCCTTGTTGTCTTTGCCTCAATATATTTGGTAAGTTACTTCATCAGATTTTTGCTGTTGGACAGTCACATAAAACGTTATCTGACATAGGATTAGTTTTGAACAACTGCCAAGAAGAACATCATGAAGAATTTGTTATTACAGTACTACTTCTGCTCATTATGCAAATGATATATAGTTTGAGAGAGCCGAAAGGGTCACGGACTTAAAATCAATATTTTTCTTTCACTCATAAGCTTATTCATCTATATAGTAATATTTTCTAAATATATGTATTTTATGCCAAGAATTATAAAAAATTAGGAAACAAATACTATCTATCTACCTACCTGTCTGTCTGTCTATCTATCTATCTATCTATCTATCTATCTATCTATCTATCTATCTATCTACCTAATCTATATGTATGTGTTAAGTAGGAAGGCAGTTTGTTTAGTAGATGCCAAAAGAGAAACACATATATTGTGACAGTAATCGTAACTTGTTAAGTATTCATTTATAAAATAAAAGTAAATACTTAGCTTGGTTTTGGAAAACTAAGGAGAGTCTCTTGGGTTGTGTTTTTATTGTTAATTAACAGTTAGACTAAGGAGGGTAACCCAGAATTCCAGGTCTAGAATGTAACTGAAATGAAAAACTGGAGAACATAATTTGATGTAAAATACAACTTGTCATATTTCAGCAAGCTCAAGCCTTACTCTTATTTGGCAATGTCACTAAATGCCAATCAGAAAACACTGAGATTGATGCTAGAGTCAATCACCACACAATCATAAAATGTAGATCTTTATATACAATTTAAAGAATCATATTAATCTTTGAAAATAACAACTCATTTTAAATTTTTATTAGGAAGAGAATTGCCAAATTATAATTTAGAATTGGCAATTTTATGTGTGCTGTGACCTAGAGGGGATTTTGGAGAAGATTGAGTAGAGGCAAGGAGAATATTTAGAGCACTCCACTACTAACCTAATATGATTTATATTTTAGAATGAATTGTGCTGTTTAAATTTAAGTTAATGAAGGTTTGCTTCATGACAGGTAACTTTGGCTTGCCAAACACTGATTTGTATGATTACTTTGTTAAACCTTCTTTCCCATCACTCTCATATAAGAGTCATAAACACAATATGCTTGATTTCCCTTACTTTCTTGTTTGGGTTTGCTAAACAAAAGTTTTCTTGCTAACTATGGCTGATGGCTTTGATATGCAGTCACCCAGGTTCTCCCAAAAGAATTGATTGAAGTTCTATGCCCAGTGCTTGAGATAATGGCCTTGCTTACAGATGTGATCTTGATAAAGGGCATTTGTGTCCACTACAATGTGCTCTGTCAAGTAAGCCTGTTGCTGTGATAACAAGAGGAAGCTTACACTGTGCCTGAAGCAATGAATCTATAATCTAAAAGTCTTGATAACTTCTGACAAACAGTAGAAACTAAAAGAAGCAGGTTTTTTTTTCCCTCTTTCTTTCTTAGAGAGAGTATTGCCCTGCTGGCATTGAGATTTTCAGCCTCTCTCTTCCTCCCTCTCCCCCTCCCCTTTCACTGTGATGCTATAAACTTGTTGTTTTAAGAAGCCAGTTTTTGGTTCTTCGTTTCAGTAGGTCTAGAAAACTGCTATACTTTTCCTTTTTAGTAATATTAGAATAGGGAGACATCATTGAAAAGATGCATAAATTATTGAGTGTTAACAAAACTGGTGGGGGAAGAGCTCAAAGCATAAGTAGGACTGTATATATCTTATCTAGAATCACTCTAAAAAAATCCCAAGTGAGATATTTTCAGTTCTTTTATTTAGGCAGGGATTCTAGGGAGCAGAATCAAGCGGCCAGATAGATGAGTAAAGCAGAGAAGAGAAAAAGACAAAAGTGTGTTATCATCCTGGCTTGTTTTATGCAAGTGTGAGATGCTGTCATCATTTCAGGATTTTCTTCATAGTTATGCAAAGCAGGAGGCTCAGAAGCAGCATCAGCGAGAAGCAGAGTCAGACAGGCAATAAACACTTTTCTATCTGCGGACACTTTGTATCTGAGGCATCTGTCAGCAGGTGCTGCCCATTATGAGGGCAGGTCTCCCCACTTCAATAAGTTCCTTTATCCTTTTAAAAGAGTGTTTGTGAGTTGATTCCATATCCCTTCAAGTTGTCAATTTAGGTTAGCCACGATGCATATCAAGAACATTGTTCAATATCATTATATCCCAAAGAAGAAAAAAATTGAAAAGAAAATGAGTAAGGCGTCACCATTATCTTTAAACATTCCCAATTCGAGGAAATGTGACTACAGGTAGTAAGTTGAGAGGAATGGATGAGAAAAATGGAAGTGGTAATCAGAAAATAACTTTTATAAAGCTATCAAAGTTTCTGGTTGAGGGAAGATAGGCACTCAGTCTGTACTGGCAGGGATGGAACTGAAGAAAATTAGATTCAGGAGATAGTGTGTAGTAGGCAAAGTGAGGCTTGATAATGGATTAGATATCCAGGAACACATAATAGTTAAAGACCTATGTGTTGAGAATGATGCACAAGAATTTATCGTGTGTAGATTGATGACTCAGTCATTGACAGAGACTAGAGAAAGAATCATATTTAATATAGCAGCTTTAGATGCCTGTAAGATATTTCAGTCACTATGCTATGCAGGTAGGTGGGTATATAAACCTATTAATCAAAAGAGTAGAATGTTTGCAGAATGAGAAATAGGAAACTTTTCCACATAAAAAGGGAATAAAGCTGTATTTCCAGATAAAATTGGTGTACAGGAGGAAAAAAGAATATTGCCAAGGACAATTCTGGAGAAATTCTAATATTGATGATGAAAGAGCAAATGCTGAGTTTTCAAATATAAATGTGAAAAAGTCAAAGAGGTAAGATATTAGAATATACAAGTCTGAAAAATATTTATGACATGGGGACAATGGATTAAAATGCCAGCTAAAACTGAGTTGAGCTTCAGAAGGAAAAGAGAATGACTTCTATTTTCTTTTTTTTTAGTCTGTATGAACGGAAAGATGATGGTGGCATGTTAGGAAAAATGAGTGACTTTTGAACATGTGGAAATTGAGGTAACTATGAGGTATTTAAGCATTTGCCTCTATAAATGTTCCACAGACTCCTTTACTGTACCAGGCATGAAGCACTGTGACTATACCAATATTTTCAATCCAGAGTGAAACAAAACTTTGCACACAAGTCACACAAAAATAGATTCATTTCTTATAGATAAACAAGAAGGAACAATAGCCCAGGCTTCCTGTGGGCAAATCTTGAAAGGCTCAGGAAAGCCACTCAGTAGGTTTGGAGACTTGACTCTGTAAGTCTCATTTCTACCCAGCAGAGGGACTCTGAAAGACTGCTGGTCCCAGGTTACTCACCTCGGCAAGGTTACAGTCAAATTCCTGAAGGAGCCATGTTTCTAAGAAAGAAACAAAAAACATGGTCTGTTTGTGTCAGTGCCTCCCCATTTATTAAGGCTTCCTAATGTTATTCTTGAAAAGTACAAACACTGGTTCCAAGTAGAGTTACAGGAAGAATCCCCAATCTGAGGCTTACTTTACACATTTCCTGAGGCGAATGAACTGAAGAGCAGAACAGACAATGGAACTATATTTTATTGTGTTCTTATTCTACCTCCCTACACCAGCGCTGTATGCTCCATCCTTCAAATCTAGGGAGGAGAAGAGGAGGAATAGAGGGTAAAGGGAGCATCAATCTTTTCAGACTCCATCCTGCTGGTTAGGGACATCGGGTTCCTTGGGGCAGGTTTGATCTTTTTCATCAGAGTATCTCCAACCTGCAACCAGCAACAGCGCCAACCTGAAACAGTGACCAAAAGTGGCAGCAGGGGCAGCTACAGCAGGGGAACAGTCCCTGCTGCAGCCTCTCAAGAGCCCCCAGGATTCCAAACATAAACTATCTTCAGCTGACAAAACCATGCCCCTGCCAGACTACGTGACAAATCACAGTGACTGTGGACAAATCTGAAGCGGCCCCATATCCCACATCTAGGACTAAAACAAAAACATATTCGTATAACACTTCTATATGTTTAGATTAACCAAAGTTCTCACTACACATAATACTGCTACCTCCACTGGAAGCAAGAGGAGACAGGTTGGGAAATGCCTCGTCATGGTCGTGAATCACGGAATGGAAATCCAGATGGTGTGGATGAACAAGGCACTGTGTTAACCTGATTCTACTGTAAGTCTAATGATAGGGGAAGATCACTGTGGAAGATGCATTCTTTAGGAGCTAACATAGACTGGTGTTAAGATCATGAGAAAAGAGAAGAAATGAGAATGCAACAAACAAAGCTGGAAGGGTGGAGAGACTCAACAGAGAGAGGCTGAGCTTTATACAGATAGCATGGTAAGAATGTAATTTGCTGTTGTTTCAAGTGATGCTTATTAGAAAAACATAAAAGAAACAGAAGAGTAGAATACAACTGAAGTGGATCACGTGAAGAATGTTCAGAAGATGGTGACTAGATAGCACATGCATTTACAGGCGAAATAGGATGAACACTGTCAGTGGTTATGGGAATCAGGATATACATCGCTGGTGAGCTTAGGAAGTTGTGTGGGAAACTGGCAGTGCTGAGAGCTGAACCCCTGGACAGAATGAGAATGAAGTAAAAGGCTAGATACTGCAAATGTGCTTGCATATTTTAGACATTTCAATGTGTAATCAAAAGGTTGCTTCACCTCATGCAAAGGGAAGATTGGTAACAGAGAGATGTTTCTAAGATAAAGGAGATATTTAATATTTTATGGTTGCAAAAGAGAAGCGGGGAGATCCTGTGAATGATGGAGTAAAGCTCTCCGGGACATGTGGCAGGTTTCAGTATCCAAGGCTAGTGAATGAGCCTTGTATGTTAGAAGCAGATTAAACTGCTCTTATATAGTCAACGGTGAGACAGTGGACCATGCCAGGAAACGTGGTAAGGTTGAGTTGGGTTGGAAGCTCCGGAACCCAAAAAGGGATGGTAGGAGCTTTAACAGGTCTTGACTAGGTTCCTGTCATATAGCTGCAGCTCCCCATAGAGAGGATCATGGTCATCTGTCACATAGGGAGGGGCAGTGCACCCAAACCCCTCAACATGTAGATGAGGCATCCCTAACATCTCAGACCAAGCTGATAGAAAGCATCCTCTGTCAGACCCCAACCCATCCCAAAACTGTGTATAAGATTCTATCTAGAAGAAGTAATGATGTGGGAGAATTACTCCATCACCTGACAGCATCTGTCCCATAAGAGCTGTAACTCTTCTTAGGGAAGACTCTGTTCTCCTGAAGCTTTAAGCACTAGAAGCTTCCAGGTACCTTGTTTGTTAGCTGAGCCCTACCGTGGCTTGACTCTGTGTAGCATAGCGTCTCTTAGCAACAGTGGCACATGGATCAGTAGGAGCACCAGAGAAGCAGTGGCACCCTCTCTGTTCGAGGCCTTTTCCCTTCCGTTGAACACTCCCACCAGGCTGGGCTTGACATCTCTGTGGATAGAGTCCAGTACAAGTCAGCAACTGGTGATCACTTTCCCTTTCCTCATACAGGTTTCCACCTTCCTCCAGGCAAGAGCCTTCCCCCTCTACATCCAATATGTCAGATCTCACTGTCCCTGCCAGGTCTTATACCTGAGGGAAATGCACTTACTGACCAAACCACCTCAACAGGAACATTCACAGCCTACACTGAGAAAGCAGACAAATTCCATTCGTTCACACACTCAAATATAAAGGGGCTTCATGACCACTTCCTGGACATCCCCCTTGTTCAACTCCAAAGGATAATAAAAACGTGCTCCTCTTGTACATCCCTCATTGTCACCCCAGCTTTACAAACAATGGACACCAGTATCCGAAGCCTCAATGTTAGCATGGATACATACTCGAATTTTACATGGGCTACAGCCCAAAGAAGTAAAATCTCAAAAAGGTTAATCTACCTTTTCCATTATGGGCATTCCTCAACAGATAAAAACTGATAATGGACCTGCCTTCATTAGCTCTCAATTCAAACCCTTCTGCACACATTGGGAAATTGCCCACCATACAGAGATTTCCCACAACCCTCAGAGCCAAGGAATAATAAAAAGAACACATGGATCCCTAAAAGCCTAACTTCTAAAGCAAAAGACAACCACCTACCCCTCTAATGTACAATTAATGATGATTCTGACTACACTAAACATATTTAGCATGTACAAATACTCCAAACACCCTCTTATCCTCCCTCCATTGGCACACATGAAAATTAACCCCCATCCTAGTGTGTTGATGTGATCCTTTGGATGGAGTGTGGAAGGGACCAGATGCTCTCCTTCAAATGGGAGGGTGTTTTTCCACAGGACTAGCCTAAGCCTATCTATCTGGGTTACTGCCATAAATGGTCCACAACATCCTACCAACCAAAAAGATGGTCCACCTCTTACTGGCAGATCAAGGACGGAGGGAAAGGAGAAGGGGAGGAAGAAGAAGGGAGGGGTAGGGGGATGGAGAGAAAGCACCACATCTGGAGGGACAACAAGATCTTCTGGATGGTGGTGACTGCTGCCAGGCCATGTGTCCCCACAACCCCCATCTCCCCTATTCTCTTGCTGTTTCTGTCATTCTTCATATTAACTCTGCTACGGCCCAGCCTCTCTCTAGCCTTCCCAATACCTGCCCCTGGAGATTCTTTGCTAGAGAGACTTAAAATGGACACAACAAAGTCATAACAAAGTCATAGGAACCCAGGACTGTCCACTTAAAGGATGTCATACCAGGATTGAGATACTCCTACACCCAGATTCCCTGTCCACTCTCCCCTGCCCTTTCCTCTGCTCTCCTCACCAATACACAGGTGAATGTCTGCAGGAGGTCCCCACATATGGAGGTTTCAGATATTGGAACTATCGAATGGAATTCACCAGCCACTGTGGCACCATGCTCACCAACCTTAAAACTAATTTTTATCTTTCCATCAGTGATCCATCGGACCAACATTGGTCAACTGGAGTCAGGGGTAAACTTTAACCTAATGGCTATGCCAAATACCCAAGGCTGAACTACATGTCTTCCCTGACCTTTTCCCCACCTCCAAACCAGTCTTTACCCATGTTAATATTCTTCAAGAGGAAAATCAATCTCAGAAGGAACTCTATGCCACCCTTTCTTGGCTATAGTACATCCAATATGCAGCTGACTTCCTTCCCTTAACCACCCGCCCCAACTCCTCCCAATGCTTTTTCTGTGCTTCTCTCTACTGACAATTATTAACACCTGTTTCTTCATGAACTCCATGGACCCTTAGCCACAAGAAAAGCATAAGACATTCCACTCTTTAACCTATTCCTTCACTTTGCCTTGTAGGACCCTCCACACAATCCCATCTTACATGTGTCTGTGACATCACCATTGCTAAATCAGTATGTATTAAACCTTCTGCTCTCCTCTGGTGCAAAGGCACTACAGGTGCCTGAAATACCACCCCTTCCCAAGGCTCCTGCACCCCCATGATACTTATTCACCAGGTTTATCTCTAGGAACCTGAATAACTCACTTTGCAGATAGGAGGAAGCCAAAAGAAGAAAGAGATCTTCATCCCCCTGCTCATTGGACTGGGCCTCGCCGTCTCCCTGGGTGTGACAAGAACTGTTGGAACAGCCCTTGTCCTAACGCAACATATGGCCAGTGACTTCTAGGACAAGCTTGACCTGGCAAAGGACTCAACTACAGACGGCCTAGAGTCCCTTCAACTCCAGATAACCTTTCAACAGGAGTTGTTCTCCAAAACCACAGGGCTCTGAACTTCCTGACTGTGAAACAGGGAAGGACTTGCACTTTGCTGGGGGAGGAACATTACTTCTATGTCAATACATCTGGGCTGATAGAACAAGATGTACAAATGCTCAAAATGCTCTGTGGGAACCTCTAGGCACTCTATGCTCCCAACAACCCTACCCCATGGCATTCTAACCCTTTGGTCGCTTGGCGTCTTCCCCTCCTTGGCCCAATGCCAGTCATAGAGCTTTCTTTTTGGTACACTGACTCATCCAATTTTGAAAACAACAATGAGTAGTATTGAAAAGATCACTATTAACCAGGTCTTGGTTCAATATCAAACTATTCCCAACATAGCAGGCAATTATTCTGATGACACCTCTCCTTTACAAAAAGGAAAAGGAGGAGTTGTGAAACAGTGGACCATGCCAGGAAACCTGGTAAGGTTGAGATGGGTTGGAAGTCCTGGAACCCAAAAAGGGACTGGATGGTAAGCACTTCACCTACTCCTAACTAGGCCCCTTTCACATAGCCACAGGCCCCCCCATAGAGAGGATCATGACCATCAGTCACATAGGGGCAGTGCTCCCAAGCCCCTCCACATGCAGATGAGGCATCCCTAACATCGCAAACCAAGCCAATAGAAAGCATCTTCTGTCAGACCCCAACTCATCCCCAAAACTGTATATAAGATCCTATCCAGAGAACATCTGTCTTATAAAAGTTGTAATGTTTTTGGGGACAGAGACTGTTCTCCAGAAGCTTTAGCTGCTAGACGCTCCTTTGCACCTAGCTTGTTAGCTGAGCCCTCTGGTGGCTCAGCTCTGCATAGTGCAGCATCTCAGAGAAAAGGTGGGCGTTTGGGGCAGCAGCTGTACACAGAGTAGCAGCTGTGGTAGCACTTCAGCTCCCTGCTCACGCCCTTTGCTTGAACAATCCTGCTGGGCCTGGCCACAAGCAGTCAACAGGACAGTAGGAGTAAGGGTGGCAATATTTTAAGTAAAATAGAAAAATATGGACTAGAATTTTGAGATCTTCTGCGTTGTTTGCTTTCCTTGGGTGTGATACAAATTACCAGATGTGAGAAAGTGTTTACATAGGCTCACAGTTTAAAAAGATAGTCCACCACGACAGGGAAGGCATAGTAGTAAAACCAGAGCAAGCTGTGATGGATGATTGAGGGCCTGTGTCCTGGAGGCTTTCCACAGAGATTCCAGGCCTGGCAAGGTGCAAGGGTTCCGGCAAAGGGGAGAGAACCGGAACAGGAAGGGGAAACTGTCTCCACCCGCTCCGCTACTACAGTTGCTCCACCTCCATCTCCACAGGTGCAGTTTCAGTTGCTCCAAGGCTCCGCTGAATCAGTTCAGCTGAGCCAGTGCGAGGCTGACCAGCCTGTGAGGGATGTAGGGGAGCTTCTGGTGCCATCGTCTGGAGAGCAGATCTCTTCCTTAAGCAGTAGTGTTGCAGCTCTTATGACAGAAGCTCTCAGATAATGGAGTAATTCTCACACACTTTTATTCCTTTTGAATAGGATCCTTATTTATAGTTTTGGGGTGGGTCAGGGTCTGACAGTAGGTACTTCCTATTGAGTTAGTCTCAGAGCTTGGGGATAGCTTATCTACATGTGGGAGGGCTTGGGGTGCTGTTCCTATATAACTGATGGCTACAGACCTCTCTACAGGGCACTGTGGGGGCTGTAGCTATGTGACAAGGGCCTGATACCCAGGAACAGTCAAAACTCCTACTGTTCCTTCAGGGTCACTGGGGTTTAGCTCAACCGGATCCCAGGATACCGTTCACAGCCCACTGTCCCACAGATGACTGCTCATTTTCAGTTAGCGTTTTCTTTTTCTGTTTTCCAGGTCTTCAGCCCATGGAATAGTGATGTATTTGGACTGGGATTTTCTACCTTGCTTAAGTTAATCTAGAAAATCCCTCACAGGTGTGCCTAGTGGCTTATCTCTTCAGCAATTAACAATCCTATTGAGTTGACAGTCGGTATTAACCATCACATCTGTGAAAAATGATGTTTGTGGGGTATATAGCTTGAGAGGTAAGGTATATTTTTGAATAGTTAGAAGGAATAAAGGAGAGATTTAAGCATGTATATAACCAATGGGTTTGGCTATATTACAATCCCCAGGGACAGCTGTATCACTGGAATAATCCATGTGTTGGTTTAAGTCTAATTTTCAAAGAAACTACCACCAACTTGGGGCCATTGTTCAAAATATGAAATAGTACTGTTGACTTAAAAGACCGATTGGTGGAACTTTGTAAAAGGGACACTAGGTGATCAGAAAAGAATGTGTGCTCTCATTGACAGGTTAGCTTCAACAGAAAGAAAAGAGGAAGAAGTAGCAGTTAGAGGGGGGTTGACTTCACCTTGAAAATACTGTCAATCAGCAGAGTGATAACTTGTGAGTTTGGTGAGCAGAATGTGCTGAGAATGATGTGCTTATTCTCCTGGAAAGAGGAGGAGTTTTCATCCTGAAGAGGCAGCATCCATTAAAGATTTTAAAGTTGTCCTTACCAATTTTGACAGTTTGGATGCTTTAAATGGCATTGGTGTTGTCTTCATTGATGTTCAGTTTGAATAACTGACTAGTCATCTGGCTACCCTCTTATCATTGCACCGAGATTGTAGGATATTGGAGCAATGCTTTATAAAACATTTGTTCTTATCCTTATCAGTTGGCAGAAAGACTGGGCATCTAATACTAAAGTAAGATCCAGACTTTTGAGGTTTGGGCTTATGGTGTTGTTTGGAATCTCTTCTTTGACTGGAAACTACCATAAGCCACTTCCTCAAAGGCTCATTGAAGTGACATTTGTTCTGCGGAAAGGATGGTATCTCTTCTGTTTTAGTTTGTTTTTAAGAATCATTTCAAGGTGTGGTGAAACAAAGAGTCTTATTCTCAGATATGAAATTAAGAATGGTTATATTTTTGCAAGTGACCTGCTAAAATGAGGAAGGGAGAAGTAGCTTAGCTTTGGTCAGTGCCAAAAGATAATAGCACTCAAACTGTGTGCAAAACCAAAAATAGTGATCTCATCTTTAACAACTTGAGTGGCTGCTTCCTCCTAAGATGAGGAGTTAACATGGCTCTGTGAAAGTATGAATTTGACATGCACTCTGATTTAAATCACAGCTCCTTAGCTTAATAGCTATTTGACCTTGAGCAAATTAATTAACCTTACAAATCCCAAGTTTCTGAAGTACTGAAGAAGGCTAATAATACCTCTCTTGGAATCACTGTTAGAATTAGACTTAATAAGCTAGGAGTTTAGCTCAGTAGTAGAATGCTTGCCTAAATCTAGTGCATGTCCATCAAATAAATACAGCACAGCCTTATCCACTGTACTCAATCGATACATTTGTTTTAATTAGAAACAAAAGCAAACATTTGTGTTCATATTAATTTTATTTTTGAGTTTAAAATATAATTAAAATATTCTCCCTTCCCTTTCTTTATTCCAAACATTCCCTTATACCCTTCCCTATTCTCCTTCAAACTCTTGGCCTCTTTTTCTCATTATTATTGCAGGCATATATACATACATGATGTACATATATATTCCTATATATAACCTGCTCAATCTGTATGTTACTTGTATGGATGTTTTCAAGGATAACAGTTAGGTGCTGGACAATGAATTGGTGTGCTCTTCCCTGGGGAAAGACTACCTTTCCTGCCCCTGTCCTTCTTTACTTACCTATAATTCTTTGTGTATGGTTGAAGTCCAGTAGGCTTTTCCCCATTGGCTTTGGCCTTTGTTATTGCCCTTTTTGAGCTCATGTTTGGACAGTCATGATGTTGAGGCTTTATGAGTTTAGGATGTTATTGGAGAGACAATCCCACAGCAAACTCCATGATGCTCTGGCTCTTATAATCATTTCACCCATTCTTCTCAACATTGTCTGAGTCTGAGGTATGAGTGTTTTCTAGTTGCATTGGGTATGGACTCTACAAGTCTCCATTTTGATTGGCTGTAGTTTTTTTGTAGTGTCCTCTGTCTGTTGTTAAGTCACCTTAGTGATAATACTCTGCACAAACTTGTAAGGGGTTATGTTGATTGTGTTAATTTTTGTAGAAAAACCATGGTCATGAAGATGGTGGACTGTGTGAAATTAAAAAAGGGAATTGAACAACAATGTGTATGTTTCTTTGCTGCCTATTTAGGATTGTGCTTCCTATGTTACCAGCTACATTCAGCTCGTGAGGC